>NC_079340.1:699961-1399922 GCF_029582105.1 Oenanthe melanoleuca
ACCCTGGAGGGCGGCAGTAGATTGCACCATGGCAGATAGAGTAGCAGGCATTACCAATTCTTTGGTACACACAGCACTTTTAGTGCACCTTCATCTACTGAAGCCACTGTCAGGCTTTTCTCCCTGACCCCAGCCTGGTATTGTTCAAGCTTGCCTGATTTAAGCTGTTTTTGTGAGGTTTTTGTTTCATGACACCTTGTTTCTCCCTGTCACCCACTGCTCTACCTGACTGTCCCTGCCTGGCCAGCAGCTTTTCAAGTTTTGGCCCTTAGCAAGAGGGCAGGTAACACTCAGAACTCAGAGCATCTCCTGACTGATCAGGGCCCCAGAAACAACTTCTCCCAGCTCACACCCGGGAGCAGGCACTATATAAAGCTATCCCCTCAGGTTTCTGGGTTCTTGACTTTTGACCCTGATTCTGGAAGCTATTGGCTGTGATTAGGAGAAGCCTGTGCTCATACATATGTGGGTGACTTTTGTTAAGTTCATAATATATCAAGTTCTTTTCTACTATATGATATATTTGTGTTATTGTCTGTAAAAAATACATCTAGTTTAGTAAACTCATGAAAAAACAAGTGTATTAGTGTGTGTCAGTTTGTTCTTTCACTTTATCATTCTTTCTTTTCACTAGATTACAGCGACCACTCCTCTACTTCTTGTCTCCTTTTTCTTCCCACATCCTTCGAAATGAGAGGTGATAAACTGGATTTTGCCTTATGAACACAATGAATGCATTTAAATAAGCAAAACTTCAGCAGATTGGGGAGGGACAGAGAAGCATAGACTATGTCAGATATGGAAACCTGAGCAATCTGCATCAGGAGATCCTTGTAACAGTCTGGGCATAGTGGCAAACACCCCTGGCCATATCCTGTTTGTGCTCGGTGTGACTGCAGCAGCACCTCCCTTGTCCTGGGTTGTATTTTCTCCATAACATAGCAGTCTGGCTCAGAACAGTGCCCTCCAGACCCAGATCTCCTGCTTCAAGAAGGGTATGGGGCCTTTAAGGTGTTAGAATTCACAGTTCAGCGAGGATTCTTCCATCACTGGATAAAATCCAAACACTTGGGTAACCAGTGAAGCTGCTACTGCAAATTGCAGCCAGGCCATGGTGACACATACAAGTTTTAAAACAAATTTTGAGTCATCCTCAGTTTTACAGTCATATCCACAGAGATCTGTGATTTAGCTTCTCCCAGGAACATTAAGAACAGAAAGCTCCTTTCCTGAGAAAAAAAGTTGGCAGAATGATGGAGCCTGTATATGATGGTTTCAGTAAAGGAGATCAACCTTCCCTCAGTTTCACTGCTGGCATTGCTCCAGATTAGTGCAATTCTTTCCCTCCTGTTTCTGTTTCATTTCAATGTCTTGCTGATCTCTTTCCTCCTCCATTGAGCTTGAGGTTTTTCATCTTGTTCTGTGAATCCAGCAGCTCCCGGGATCCTCAGAACCATTGAACTCTTTTAATTCAAGTTGTAGCTTTTCCCATCTGTGCTGATGGTTAACAGGGTCTCACTTTACCATTCCACTTCTTGCGTGCTCAGTGTTTGTGCAGTGACTTGTCATTTTCTGTTTGTGCAGCTGTAACATTCAAAAACACCATGAAGATTGAAGCCAAGTCAAGCCAGCACTTCCAAAGACTAAGTAAACGAGAAAATGTGCTGTGCATCCCGAAGAGCTTTAATTTCTGTGATGGTTAGGCTTTTTTAATGGACTTTATATAAGGCTACCAGATGTGAGAAGAAGTTGTCTAGTATGACTGAAGAGAAGATGACAGTCTCCTTGCAGGTGTTTTGGGTCATGACTGGGGTGAACAGCCTTCTGCCTCACTTCTCCTCCCCCAGTCAGCTTTAGCATTTTGGAGCAAGCAATGGGAAAGTTTGCTGTGACTTCAGAGCACCAGCTATAAATCCAGACACTGTTACTTAGCAGTAGAGACAACTCCTGCATATAATTTAGAGGATCAGTGCACTGCAGGGCTCCTCAGTAACACAAGCTACAGATGTTTATCACTGGTATTCTTTTTTTCTCTAATAGCTGTAGCATCTTGTTGAGTGTATAGCATGGGAGAAGGGTTTAGCATGGCTCTAAACTGCCTGGTTTTAGCTGAAAGTGGGCCTTTATTAAAATACTCAAACCCCATTTGCTATATTCAGAGATTATAGTACCCTTTGTAGATGTTTGCAGATTCCTGTATTAGGATATTGTATTAGCAATTATGAGAGGGAAGTTCTTTATGAATTTAATTTTCTGATATGAAAAGCACAAGGGAAAAGCACCAATATTAATACTGTAGAGTAACCAGGATAATTCTGAAGGAGAAAGTTACTGGTAAATATTCTAAGTAGGAACATACTGGTTGTGCAGCAGCCCACTTGCCCTGTCAAGACCCAGATCACTGAGAACTCATAGCCCTCTTTGAAAAATCTCATTTGTAAAATGACCTGAGTTGTTCCTCCCTGTGCCCTTGTCCTTATTCCACAACTGCTTTCATAGCAAGGCACCATTTCCTTCTCTGCCTCATCTCTCTCATTCAATACCCACCTGGAACGAGCCAGACAGGGTTTCTACAGGCAAGCAACAGGGTCATTTGGAGAAGACTTCTTTCCAAGGAGGATCTCTTTTGTACCTTTGTAGACAGGGCCTCAGAAAGATGAATAAATCAATAATAATTTAAAAAAATTAAAAATAGTTGCTTAAAAACCTTCCCATTGCTATAGGTCTAGTGCTCAGAATTCCAGGACATTGCTAATGGCAGTTGAAACGGTAACATTTTTCTCACCTATTTTGTTTCTTTCCCTTGAGGTTTGCATTTTCATTTGCTTTCATGCAAATGAAATTTGCAAATAAATTCCATGAAAGGGAAATGCTTAATAAACAGCCTCTGGTAAAGAGTATGGCATAACTGGCATAACTCCTTCACTTTTAGAAGCATGAAGATTGCATCACTGAATATTGTACCTGTCAGTAAATGAAATAAAAAACCCAAACCAAGTTCAGGAAATTAAATTCATTATAAAGATAATGGAAAATTCTGATTTTCCTTGCTGTTGTAGTCATGTTTGTTTCCTTGAACAGTCAATACCTTGTGAAGAAAATAAACATCCTTTTCTCTTAAGACATTGCTCAGTTTTCTATTGATATGTGGTGGTCTATTTTACTGCTAGCCTAGAGATAGAGTCACTTAATGCCTAAGCTTGTGGGATTCAGGGAATGTCTGCCCTCACAGGTGGCATTGGCATTGGCCTGTTCTATCTCTGCTGCAGTTTCACATAAAGCTTCTGAAGCAAATAGGAAAGATCCTGTGGCAGAACTCTCCTGAATTGTAGTATTCCAACTGTATTTCAACCTGACCTGTCGCACAGTGTTGCATTTTGTTCAGCTTTGCTGAGCAGGGGTAAACAGAGCTGAAATGTTTGCAGTGGAGGAGGAGGTAGCTGTGCACATCAGTGCTAGGGATGCCAAGCTTTGGTGGAACTGAGCAAAGATCCACTTCATTTCTTAATCAGTTTGATTATTTTACTCTCTCCAGTTTTGCAAATCAGATATAATCAAGTTCCCTTAATAGTGTGATAGGATCTGTGTGTTCAATTATACAGGGCAACTTTATTCATAGATCCTTCTAATTTCCCCATATAGACTAATTTTATTAATATTTATCTTCAAATCTATTTACAAATTCAGAGAGGGTAATCTCTATCTAAATGAAGCTACTGTTCATGCAGAGTTCTCTTCTTTAAAAGAGTCATAATAGAGTTTAATATTATGAAAAGCTTAAAGCAGAAAAAATGTCATTAATGGTGAAGCATCATTAACAATGATAGTGTCCAAAATGTTTGTGTAGCTGATTTTTAGGGTCCCTTCCAGCTTCTATGTTGTCAAAACAAAAGGCAGGATGGATAACAGCATACAGCAGGTGAAATCTCAAGTACAGAAATACCCAACTACATCAGTTCTTGACGTCTGTGTTTATGTTTGGCTACAGAAACTGCCTTGTTAAATGGTCAGGAGAGCAAAGTGCTTGGATAACTTGCCCAGGTCCCGAAGGATCCAGTGTCTGCCTCCTTCCACCCATTTGTTATAATCAATGGCAGCAGAAGAGTGGGGGGAAAAAGGCAAGCAGGCATTTTGAAAAATGCTTAGGTTATGACCTAAGCAAGACTGGAGCTTCTTCCAGTTCTGGGCACTGGGTTTGGCTCCTGAAACATGAAAAACTGTGTCTGGAGAACTAATCTGGAATATATTCACTGTGTACTAGTAGGAAATGTCTAAGTGGGTATTTAAGGGACTTCGGCACTCTTCAGTCCCTGTCAATGACAACAAGGGTTGTGTGAAGCATTTAGGCACACACAAGCCTGTCCCATACTTGGTAAAGCACTTCAGGGTACTTTTAAGCCCCTTGATTCTGCTTTTGATTTTATCAGCAGAAGGTTTTTCAAAGGCAAGAGGCTGCCCTCATCTCACAAATGGGCTAAGCTGCCTTATGGCAAAACAGTCCTCAAAAACTCTTCATTCTTCAAAACACTGATGTTGTTCTCCCTCCCCTGCTGCAGTGGCCAATGCCTTTAAGACCATTCCCTTCCTACCTGTGCATTTGTGAAAAAAATATTTCCAATTATGTCATTCTGCTGTTTATTCCCTCAAATGGTCACTGAAAGTGCTCTGTATTTTCTCAGACTGATGTTTTTGCAGGTTGATTCATTCATGTCAGTCATTACTTCTCTAAATGTTCATGTTCCTGCATCAGCCTGTTCAGGGCAGTTTTTCCAGGTGTGCATCAGTGCAGCAAAGAAAATCGACAAAAGGTGTGAAAGCAGGAAGAAATGCCTCATATTGCATCATAAGATTTTATACAGAAAGACACCACATTGAGATTGAGGAAATCACTGGATTTCTTGCGGCCAGGCAGAAACTTTTCTATTTCTCTCCCCCTTTTCCTCTGAAAAGCCAGGCAGATTTTGGGGGGCAGGTGAAGGATGCCATGTGCAGGTTTTGCTGCTGACTGCCTTATATTGAGGATGATGCCACGGATTTTTGACATTTAGGCATCATTAGAGTCATCTTTTTGGATGTTATTTGTAACCCTGGCTGAAGGGTTTTGTGTGGTAATGCTGAACTAAATCTCTAAACGTACCCATTTGTGAGGTGGAAATCAGGAAGCAAGAATATCCCTCTGTATGCTGGGCAGGTGTCTGCTTTCAGAGTGTAAAATGGGCACTTCCTAGTCATTCCACTTAGTTTTGGAGCTTATCATGGCTTTTCCTGCCAGGTTAAAGCACGGTGAGCCGGGAGGGGTAACAAGATAGATTACAGATGTGGAAAAACGTTTTCATGAAAGAGCAAAAGGATTGATGCTGTTCACTATGGGGAAGAAGAAAATAAGAACAGATCTGGAAATGTCTCTTACCATTTGTTACTGTAAAGCCCAGAGGGACCCATTGCCTTTGCTCCTTCTCCCATGTAACAAGATGTACAGGTATTAATTTAAAATAAGAGATCTAACACCTCTTTTAAAAGAAGTTGCTTACTCTTTCCATATTTTGGTCATATTTTAGCTGTTTCAAGACTCCATGGAGACTAAGAGATTAGTATGACTTTTCTTTTTATAGTGAGTTTTTTTGAAAGCCTGCTTATTTATAGGCAGAATATCCCATTATATATCAAGTATGACAACACTACAAATTAATCAAAGCCAAAAATGTTCCAAGCCAAAAATGCTAACAATATTTGGAAGTGTCTTAGTGTTTCAGTCCCATGGCAACATTCCTGTACTATCAGAGTTTTTCTTCACATAGTATAAAACATGATCAGAGGGATCAAATACACTTCATGAAAACATCATATCTGAAAAATGTTCAGTCATAAGTATATAAACAATTTATATGAGCAAGAACTAGATATAATATATTAATCTACATAGATAATATATATAAAACAGTAATGGAATTTTCATACAAACATTGGACTACATACCTGAAAACTTACTTTAATTTTAAGAGTTTAAGAAAGGAGGTGTGGCTTACTTTTGGCTGCCTTGAGGAAGCTGTTTGGTGCTCCTTAGAAACTGCTGTTGTAGGCCATTCAGTCCCAGCACCTTATTTATAGGGGACTAATGAACTTTGGAAAAGCAGCAAATGTGTTCTGACATCCTTTGACCTGTTCTTCTTAAATGTCATATTTTAAATGTTGAATAATTTATCTCTTTGCCTTGTATTATGAATGTGAAACGCTTTTCTTTGTGAGCTGAATAGTGAAAGTTACTTAAAACTAGGGGTAAATTGTTTCCTGGTATGCCTGTAAGTAGGTATTTAGTTGAGACACCAAGAGTCTTAATGTTTAATTTATTCAATGCTGCTTCTCAGAGAACTGGTGTCTGATGTTTTCATTTTCTACTGTCTTTCGACTTTAGCAGCAGAGATGATTTGGTACTGAGGTTCTTGGCATCCTATTGTTATTTACAGATGACATGGCTAACCCAGAAACTTGTCCAACAAAAAACTCCAACCATGCCCTAAACTGGAAATGAGAAATGGATCTTGTAATGGCTTCAAAAAAAACAGCAATCCACTTAAAAAGAAAACAACAGAACAATAAAAAAAGAAAACAATGTTTTAGCTCCTCCTTCAGTGACAGAATGTAAATTTTCTTTAAAAGAGCTCAACATTTAAATTATTAAACAAATTAAAATTAAGCTTAATGTTCTAATTGTCAAGAATCAGAAAGGTTGGAAAAGACCTTTGAGAGCAAATCCTGCACCTGAAATTCTAGCAAGGAAGAGGAAGGTCACAATTGAATAAATTTACTAGTAATTACTTTTGCCTCAAAGGTGAAGGTTTTTCTCTGTAGCACTGAGTGTTTTAAGTCAATCAGTGCCTTCATTTGGGCTTTGTTAGGTATGGAGCAGGTACACCATGAGTTCTGCTTGGTTTCTGGTTGTAGTAAGACTGCAACCTTTGGTGAAGGTGGACAAAGGAAAAACACTGAAATGTTCCAAAGAGCTTCCTGCAGCAGGAAATCCAATCACATATGATGTGCATCTCCTGAGAGAGGTTTATTTTCCCCAGCTAGGCCAGCCTGTATCACAGGGGAGCGCACTGGAGCAATATGCTTGTTTCAGGGTACAATGAGGAAGGCAGAGAGAAGGATTGATTTTTGCATTTGTGTGTCAGCCTCTTGGGAGGAGGAATGCTCACAAGGCCTCAAGCCATGCTCATGATCACCCCATCCCTGTTCCCCTCTTTGTCTTTCCTCTCCAGGGTTTTGACTGCACATTGTGAACCATTTTCCTGTGAAAGGCATGTGCTGAATCCTTATAAACTTTGGAGCTCCTCGGAGAGGCAGCTGTGTTGCAATTGAGAAGCCCATGGATCTGGGAGGAAAGACAGGCAAATTTGTCTGTTTCCCCCAGTCTGGAATTTTGGTGTTATCAGTTCAGCTCCATAAGAGTCCAGTCTGTGGCTTACCTTTGAAAGTGGGATGTATTTAACAGAATGTGTGCCACATTTCTGCAGCTACTACAGTTACCCTGCAATTGCCCTTCAAAGGCAGTAATGTTGCTCTTGTGCCCTCCCTGCACTGGGTTCCTGCCTTGTCCATTCCTTTTTGCCACATTTTGGGTGATTCCATAGTCTATGTCTCAGATTGTTGGGTTGACAGGTCCCAACACCCAGCTAGATTCTGCATGCCAGTTCTCTTGACAGGCAGTCAATGACAGTACATGTGCTAATGTTGCTAAATATATGATTAACTATAACCAGGAGCATTCTACCCACTAAAGTCTGGTGATACAAAACCTGTCATTCCACACCACCCCTCACACAACCATTTTCTGTGTTATGTATGTCTGGAAACCCTTGGCAAGTGTTTGGGTTTGAGTTTTCTTTGTTTTTCTAGTGGTTATGTTTCAGCAACTAAAATGTGTGTTTATTCCTCCATACTTGAGTGGCAAAGTCTCACTCGCAGAAAATAGTGAAGGGAGACGAAACAGGGACTTCTGTGTTTTGGGAAGTGAATGTATTTGAACCGGTTTAGCTCTTGTTTGGGGTTGAGTGTTTTTCTATTACTGTGTCAATTTAAAGAGTTTTTCCCATTATCATGCCAAAGGATCTGGCCGGGTTACACCCAGGACCTTTGACGACTCTGGACAAAAGGGGTAGGTGTGAGCTGGGTTTCCGGAGGAGACTTGTGTTTCTGGAGGGGGGATTCGTGTTTACAGTGAACTCGGAGGAGGATTCCCCGTCTGGAGCCACACGGCCGAACACAGGAGAGCCAGACCCTCTGCGATCATCTGCCCTGCATCTGCCCTGCTGCAGCCTCCAGTCTCTGCGGACACAGCGAATCACCTGGACACAAATGGTGAGCGAGGAGCTGCCCTCTTCAGCCTGTTCCCACCCGAGACCAGCATGGCCGCTGCCACCTCCTCCTGCCTCCGCTCCCACCTGCTTCTCTGCAGCTGCCGGTCTTTGCCCGTCTGGAGCACACTGCAAAGAGAGTGTGCCCACAGCTAAAGAAAGGACTAGAACTGAGTCATCTGTTCTGTTTTGTTGGTAATTTTAACAACTGCTTAACAACTTGTTGGTAATTTTAACAACTGTTGTTTCTGCTTGTACAGTTAGATATATTAGTAAAAGAGCTGTTATTCCTACCCCCTTATCTCTGCCTCAGAGTCCTTGATTCAAACAATTATAGTACTTGGGGGGAGTGGAATTAAGGTCTCTATTTAAAAGGAAAACTTCTGCCTTTATTGGCAGACACCTGTCCTTCAAACCAGGACAGCTCTATTTCCAGGAGATGGGTATTTTGATACCAAAGAGCCTTCAGTGTAAGGAAGAGGATGTTTTAGTTTGAAGGACAGGTGTCTGCCAATAAAGGCAGAAGGTTTTTTTGAAACAGAGACTTGAACTTTACTTTTTTCAAATATTATAAACATTTGAATTAAGTACTTTGAGGCAGAGATAAGGGGGTAGGAGTAACAGCTCTTTTACTAATATATTTAACCGTACAAGCAGAAACAACAGCAGTTGTTAAAATTACCAACAAAACAGAACAGATTACTCGGTTTCAGTCCTTTCTTTAGCTGTGGGCACTCTTTCTTTTGGCGGGAGCGGAGGTGGGAAGGGGCGACCATGGCCCCGCCTGTCTCGGGTGGGAACAGGCTGAAGAGGGCAGCTCCTCGCTCACCATTTGTGTCCAGGTGATTCGCTGTGTCCGCAGAGACTGGAGGCTGCAGCAGGGCAGATGCAGGGCAGGTGATCGCAGAGGGTCTGGCTCTCCTGCATTCGGCCGCGTGGCTCCAGACGGGGAATCCTCCTCCGAGCTCTGGGAAACACAAGTCCCCTCCAGAAGCACAAGAGGTCCTCTGGAAGCCTAGCTCCCACCTACCTCTTTTGTTTAGAGTTGTCAAAGGTCCTGGGTGTAACCCGGCTAGCTACATAGGCATGATAATGGGAAAAATTCTTTAAATTGACCCAGTAATAAAAAAATACTCAACCCCAACAGAGGGAAACATTAATGTGGAAGTACTTCCTCCTAGGCTTTTCTACAGGTATGCCTGAATTCATGGAGTTAATGTTCTTTTCGCTTGTCTCCTTGCATCTGTTTGCTGCTTTACAAGCAAACTGAACAGATTTTTGTTCTCTTTCAGCTCATCCTCTGACTGCTCTGAAATCTTTGCACAGCTATTGGACTGGCAGATCAAAAGCATAACTACACCACCATGGATAAGCGTGTTAACTGACTTTTGTGATGGTTTTATGCCTTTTTCAGGTTGGAAGGGCCACTCAGGTCATGTACTCAGGTAACTGAATTACTCTGTAATTTTTCACACCATGAACAGGATGCCCAGAGAAGTTTTAGGACCCCCATCACTGGCAGTGTCCAAGGCCAGGTTAAGCAGAGCTTAGAGCAACCTAGAATAGTGGAAGGTATCCCTGCATATGGCAGAAAGGTAGAACAAGATGATCTTTAAGGTCCGTCCAACCCAAACATCTCTGTGATTCCATGATTGTATTAAAAAGCAAAATTAATGACAGAAGGGCTGAAATGAAATTAAGGAAAATGGTCGTGATTATTAGAAATACGTGATTTGTTTGTTGTCTTATGGTTACTTTATGTGATTACATATTACTTAGTAACTTGATTAATTGTAATACTGTCAACTCTTCAGGTTTATTGCAATCAAAAACATATTCCAGCAGAGAAGGTCAATAACAAAAACATAAAAAGTCATCCAGCAGTCAGGAAAACCCTCCAGATTTCTTCTGCATTTTCAGCTGAAAAGGGTGAAAGAGCAGGCAGAGTGAGGGACTGTCTGGAACAAGAGTGGGGTCCTGTCAGCATGGAAAGCCAATGACAGTTCCACAGTCTTCAGATTTAGCTGCCATAAAAAGTTGAGCCACCAAGTTTGCTTTCTGTTTGTGAGAAAATATTGCCAGCCAAAAAAATCTGACCAGTCTTTTCCACACCTAGGCCTGAGCTGGATACAAATATTTCTCTGGGTGTCCTGGGTTGGTGTTGTGTCTGCTCCTCTCCCGCCCCCACACCTCTCTGTCTGCATGGAGCTGCCGCCGGTGCCCTTCTCCCCCCTGGGGGGGTGGTGCCCCAGAGCTGTGCTGCTTGGCTTGCCCGGCTGCCCGGCTGCTGCTGCTGCTGCTTGCTGCCCGCTTGCTAGCTACCCCAGCTGCTGCTTCTGCCCCGCTGCTTCTGCCCCGCTGCTTCTGCCCCGGCTGCTTCTGCCCCACTGCTGCTGCCCCGCTGCTGCCGCTGCCCTGCTGCTGCTGCCCTGGCTGCTGCCTTCCCCTCCCCCTTCTCTCCCTCAGCTCGAAGATCTGTACCGGCTCCGGACAGGACCTCAACATCAGAGACTGCCTCCGGAGCCTGCCCAAGAAGCTTCTCGCCCTTCCCAGCAGCGACCGTCTCTTACTTTGGTGAAAATGTTTTTTGTCATCTGGGATTGTACTTTCCTGTTGCTGGGAAATGTTTTTCTTTTGTTTGTTAATAAATAGGTTTTTTCCACTTTTCCCCCTGAGTAAAATTCTTTCCGAGCCCTGTGGGGGGGAGGAATTGTGAGGGGGGCTTATTCTCTGGGGGGCTCCATTGCAGGTTTCCCCCCAGGTTTGTCCTAAACTTGGACAAATAATTTGGTGGCCCGTCCGGGGAAACCAGAGAAAGTGGAAAAAACTGTGTAACTGTATATAATGCTGTTTGGGATGGATTTTGGTATGTGGTTCTGGATACTGGGGTTTTTTGAGGTTTTAATGCCTCTTTGGTCTCTGGGGTTATTTTCCTGCCCGGAAATAGCTCCAGTACTGTCCCTTATTTGTAGTTTTTATACTAGAGGGATAATGACCAAAATATTGATCGGACTGGGCTTGGTTGCAATGGCTTGTAAGAGGTTTATGAAGATGCTGGAATCGGTTCCAGGGATATCTTCTGGATCCTGGTTATGGATATGCATTCAGTTTGTTAGAGGAGAAACAGGGGAGGAGGCTTTTCAGCCTTTGCTTCCCTTTGTCTCCTCTGAATTTTTTACATCATTATTAGGAAATGTGCAGTTCTCCTTGAGTATTAAACAGATCATCTTTCTGATGTTTAATTTTGTAAGCTTCCTTTACACAGTTTACAGTTTATATAAAATCAGGGCTGAGATTTCTAGAGGTGCTGGTGTGACTCCTGATTTAGCAGCAGAGCAAAGTGTGAGGAGTCCTGAGTGGTGTGGGAAATGGCAGGACCTGGGCCAGATGTTAAAGGAATTTTCTGATCCTATAGTTTGGGACTTTTCACACGAGCAAATTCAGAACCCAGCTGAGGTGGTAAAATATTTGAAAGAGAAATGCCACGATAGCTCTAGGGAAAAAAAGATTACTGCAGTGAGCTGGGCTCTGGCAAATGCTTATCGTACCCTGTTAGATAGTGTAGAACAACAAACAAGGGAAAGGGAGCAGGGAGATAACATAGCTACTATGCCAGCTACTCAGGCTGTAGTTAACACCCCAGGCTCGAGGACAGGGACGAAATTAGAAAGTAAGCTTCAACCAATGGCTGTGGCTACTAGTACAAGGAGTGGAAAGTGCACCAAGAAGACCGATCGGCCAGTGGAGGATGATGATGAGGATGCAGGAGAAGGACCTTCAACGCCTCCTGATATAAAATCAAGAGTTAAAACAACTAGTGTGAGATCAGAGACTACTAATGAGTCCCTTTCCCTAAAAGATCTTCGGGGTTTAAGAAAGGATTATACAAGACAGCCTGATGAATCCGTAATTAGTTGGCTGGTCCGGCTTTGGGATGCAGCAGGCGAGGCTACCATCCTAGATGGCACTGAAGTGAGACATTTGGGATCCCTGTCTCATGATCCGGTCATCGATCAAGGTATGATGAGGGAGGCTAACCCTCAAAGCCTCTGGGCACGTGTTTTAGACAGCGTAGCACAAAGATATCTGTGTGGTGATGACCTGTATATGCAGCAGACCAAGTGGAAAACCATAGAGCAAGGGATCCAACGTCTGAGGGAGATGGCGGTGGCAGAGATTATTTTTTCGGATGATATAACAACTAGGAATCCAGACCTGTTATCATGCACACCTGTAATGTGGAGAAAGCTTGTGCGACTTGGGCCATCTGAATATGCCTCTGCCTTAGCAATAATGAAGCGGGGAGAGATATATGAAATGGTGCTCAACATGGCGAAGAAGCTCCAGGCGTACGCAGATGCTGTGAATGGCCCAACCCATGCCAAAATCGCCGCCGTGGAAACACGCTTACAAAATTTAGAGGACAAGATAGAGGACAATCATCGGAGACTTAGAGAGGAAATTAAGGAGGACCTCCTCCAAATTTCAGCTGTACAGATTAGAAACCCTGGCACCCAACGTAGACTTTCCCCCGATGGCGAGAGGAGGTACACTCCCCGGGCCGAGCTATGGTTTTTCTTGCAGGATTCTGGAGAGAACATGAGGAGGTGGGATGGAAAGCCTACGGCTGCTCTAGCACGACGGGTGAGGGATTTGAAGGAAGGCAAGATTGAAAGAGGGAGTTCAACCAAACGGAGAGCCGCTCCTGTTTCTCGTAGCCAAAATGCCAAACATGATAATGATAATGACAATGACATGTCTGACCCTCTTGAGGGAACCTCTAAGATGTATGCATCAGAAAAGAAGGATAACCAGGCTTAGAGGGGCCCTGCCTCTAGCCGGGATGAAGCGAGGGAGAACCGTGTTTTTTGGACTGTGTGGATTCGGTGGCCTGGCACATCGAAACCACGGAAGTATAGAGCTTTAGTTGACACAGGAGCACAGTGTACGATAATTCCATCAAGATATGTGGGGGAAGAATCCTTTTCTATCGCTGGTGTGACAGGTGGCTCACAGGACTTCACCCTGGTGGAAGCTGAAGTGAGTTTAACTGGAAGAGAATGGAAGAAACATCTTATTGTGACTGGTCCAGAGGCCCCATGTATTTTGGGCATAGATTACCTTTGAAACGGCTATTTTAAGGACCCAAAAGGCCTTAAGTGGGCATTCGGGATAGCAGCTGTGATGGCAGAACACATCCGCCAATTGAACACCCTGCCTGGACTGGCTGAGAATCCCATTACAGTAGGACTGCTGAAAGGAGAAGAGCAACGAGTGCCAATTGCCACTTCAATAGTACATCGCCAGCAATATAGGACAACTCGAGATGCTGTGATCCCAATCCACAAGATGATCCGAGAGCTGGAGAGCCAAGGGGTGGTCAGCAAAACCCACTCACCCTTCAACAGCCCCATCTGGCCTGTGCGAAAATCTAATGGAGAATGGAGACTGACTGTGGACTATCGTGCCTTGAATGAAGTGACTCCACCGCTGAGCGCTGCCGTGCTGGACATGCTGGAGCTGCAGTACGAGCTGGAGTCCAAGGCAGCAAGGTGGTATGCCACCATTGACATCGCCAATGCGTTTTTCTCCATTCCTTTGGCAGCAGAGTGCAGGCCTCAGTTTCCTTTCACCTGGAGGGGCGTGCAGTACACCTGGAACCGACTGCCCCAGGGGTGGAAACACAGTCCCACCCTCTGTCATGGACTGATCCAGGCTGCACTGGAAAAGGGTGAGGCTCCGGAACATCTACAATATATTGATGACATCATCGTATGGGGGAACACAGCAGCGGAAGTGTTTGAGAAAGGAGAGAAAATTGTTCAAATCCTCCTGGAAGCCGGCTTTGCCATCAAGAAGAGTAAGGTTAAGGGACCTACTCGTGAGATTCAGTTCCTGGGAGTGAAGTGGCAAGATGGACCGTGTCAGATTCCTACTGATGTCATTAACAAAATTACAGCTATGTCCCCACCTACTAACAAGAAGGAGACACAAGCTTTCCTAGGTGCCATAGGCTTTTGGAGAATGCACATCCCTGAGTACAGCCAGAGTGCGAGCCCTCTCCACCAGGTCACTCGCAAGAAGAACGATTTCCACTGGGGCCCTGAACAACAGCAAGCTTTTGCCCAGATCAAGCAGGAGATCGCTCATGCAGTGGCCCTTGGCCCAGTCAGGACAGGACCAGAGGTAAAGAATGTGCTCTACTCTGCAGCTGGGAACCATGGTTTTTCCTGGAGCCTGTGGCAGAAGGTGCCTGGTGAGACCCGAGGCTGACCCCTGGGATTTTGGAGCAGAAGTTACAGAGGGTCTGAAGCCAATTACACCCCAACGGAGAAGGAAATTTTGGCCGCCTACGAGGGAGTCCAAGCCGCTTCAGAAGTGATTGATACGAAAGCACAGCTTCTCCTGGCACCCAGACTGCCAGTGCTGGGGTGGATGTTCAGCGGAAAGGTTCCCTCAACCCACCATGCCACCAGTGCCACATGGAGCAAGTGGATAGCCCTCATTACTTAGCGTGCCAGAATTGGGAAACTAAATCGTCCTGGGATTCTGGAAATAATTACAAACTGGCCCGAAGGTGAAAGTTTTGGTGTTGCGGATGAAGAAGAAGAACCAGTGACACGGGCTGAAGAAGCTCCACCATACAACCAGCTACCAGCAGAGGAAACACACTATGCTTTATTCACTGACGGTTACTGTTGCGTCGTGGGGATGAACCGGAGATGGAAAGCAGCCGTATGGAGCCCCACACGACGGGTTGCAGAGGCCACTGAAGGAGAGGATGGATCTAGTCAATTTGCCGAACTCAAAGCCGTCCAACTGGCCCTTAACATCGCAGAGAGAAAGAAATGGCCGAAACTCTATTTATACACCAATTCCTGGATGGTAGCCAATGCTCTGTGGGCATGGTTGAAGAGATGGAAAGAGGCGAACTGGCAGCGCAGAGGAAAACCAATTTGGGCTGCTGAAGAGTGGAAAGACATCGCTACTCGATTAGAGAGGTTACCTGTGAAAGTTCGCCATGTAGACGCCCATGTCTCCAGAAAGAGAGCCAATGAGGAGCAGCAACATAATCAGCAGGTAGATCAGGCTGCAAAGATAGGGGTGTCAAAGATAGACTTAGATTGGGAGCACAAGGGAGAATTGTTCCTAGCTCGATGGGCCCATGATGCCTCGGGTCATCAGGGCAGAGATGCCACCTACAAGTGGGCACGAGACCGAGGGGTGGATCTAACCATGGACAGCATCTCTCAGGTTATCCACGACTGTGAGACGTGCGCTGCCATTAAGCAAGCCAAGCGGGTGAAGCCCCTCTGGTATGGGGGGCGGTGGTCCAAGTACAAGCGCAGAGAGGCCTGGCAGATTTACTACATCACACTGCCTCAGACCCGCCAGGGCAAGCGCTACGTGCTGACCATGGTGGAAGCCACAACTGGATGGTTAGAGACGTACCCAGTGTCTCATGCTACAGCCCGCACCACCATCCTGGGCCTGGAAAAGCAGGTCCTGTGGAGGCATGGCACCCCTGAGAGGATCGAGTCAGACAATGGGACTCATTTTAAGAACAATCTCATTAACACCTGGGCTAGAGAACACGGTATTGAGTGGGTGTACCACATCCCTTACCATGCACCAGCTGCAGGTAAAGTGGAAAGGTACAATGGATTACTGAAAACCACCTTGAAGGCATTGGGTGGGGGGTCTTTTAAAAACTGGGAACATCTAGCAAAGGCTACTTGGTTAGTTAACACCAGAGGTTCCATCAACCGAGCAGGTCCTGCCCAGTCTGACTCCCTTAATATAGTGGATGGAGATAAAGTCCCAGTGGCCCATGTTAGAGGTCTGTTAGGAAAGGCAGTATGGGTTAATCCTGCCTCGAGTACAGGCAAACCCATTCGTGGGATTGTCTTTGCTCAAGGACCAGAATGCACGTGGTGGATAATGCAAGAAGATGGAATAACACGATGTGTACCACAGGGAGAACTTATTGTAGGATGACACAGAAAGACATATATAAGTGTTGAAGGACTGAGTAAGTGAAATGAGAGGAAATGTGTAAGTGTTCAAGGTTTGAGCAAGTCGGAAGAAAGCTTTTATGTTGTAGTTAGTGGGTGTATATCCCAGTCGTGTGTAACATTCACAATGTGGGATAAGGGGTGGAATGTCCTGGGTTGGTGTTGTGTCTGCTCCTCTCCCGCCCCCACACCTCTCTGTCTGCATGGAGCTGCCGCCGGTGCCCTTCTCCCCCCTGGGGGGGTGGTGCCCCGGGAGCTGTGCTGCTTGGCTTGCCCGGCTGCCCGGCTGCTGCTGCTGCTGCTTGCTGCCCGCTTGCTTCTGCCCCGCTGCTTCTGCCCCGCTGCTTCTGCCCGGCTGCCGCTGCCCTGCTGCTGCTGCCCTGGCTGCTGCCTTCCCCTCCCCCTTCTCTCCCTCAGCTCGAAGATCTGTACCGGCTCCGGACAGGACCTCAACATCAGAGACTGCCTCCGGAGCCTGCCCAAGAAGCTTCTCGCCCTTCCCAGCAGCGACCGTCTCTTACTTTGGTGAAAATGTTTTTTGTCATCTGGGATTGTACTTTCCTGTTGCTGGGAAATGTTTTTCTTTTGTTTGTTAATAAATAGGTTTTTTCCACTTTTCCCCCTGAGTAAAATTCTTTCCGAGCCCTGTGGGGGGGAGGAATTGTGAGGGGGGCTTATTCTCTGGGGGGCTCCATTGCAGGTTTCCCCCCAGGTTTGTCCTAAACTTGGACACTGGGTTTGATTTTACTTACCGATTTTTTTATCTGCTTGTGCAATGAATACAAGTATGGGACATTCACAGATGTTTATCATTGCTTCGGTAATTTCCTTCTTTGAAAACTAACAGCAATTTATGCATGCAAAATCTGTTTCAAATGTGGAATTTCTTTTTAAAATTCCAGAGCAGTGGTCATTCAGGAGAAGAAAAGAGAAAATCTGAGAGAGAAGTCAGTTAAAATAGAACAGAGTTGTTCAGGTGGAAGGGACCTACAATGATTCCCCAGTCCAACTGCATAAAAACCAGGTTCTAAACCTCATCCAGATATTTTCAGAAAAAGGGGAACTAAATAACTTAGGCAGTGATGGGCTGTTTGATTACACTTCTCCTTTCATATGCTTACTGAAACAGAACATTTTATGCACTGTATAACGAAAATGTGTGCAAATACACAGAATGCTGGCATTATTACAAAATTTCAAAGATATTATAACCAAAATTTGGATAAAAAAGTTTAGAATTTGGTCCATCATTTGACTGCTTGATTTATTTATTAAATTCTCATTTTGAATAAGCTAAATATTTTATTTCTGGAAAGAAAATTGCCAGTCCTTTTAAATGTTGTAAATGAAGTCCGTAAGTTTTTCCTAATCTTTGTGATGCCCCATTGCTATGAGGTTTTATCACATGTGGAGGGGTTTTCCTTTAGCAACAACCTCACCAGCTTGATCGGTGTTATAAGCCACAGAGTGTGGCTTATAACAATAAACAGGACGGGTGTTGCAGTGTGTTCCTTGTTAATAGTATGTTCTGTTATTGCCCAAGTTTAGTCCAAAATTATACCCTCCCACCCACCTTGTCAATCTGTCAGGAATTACCTGTCAGTCATGCTTTGTGCTAGCCTGCTGCTTGGAATTCCCCTTTGGAAATTCCCTAAAACTGGATCTCTCATTAATCCACATGACCCAGTTTTCCCCTCTATCTCCCTCATTGGACAATGCCTTTGTGAACCCTATCCTTTACCCCTCCTCAGAATTTCTCCAATTTGCTAATAAGATGTACCTTCTCCTTGAACCTCCCCCACATTTAAGTTGTTGCACCTTCACCATTTTTGTCTTTTGCCCCATGAATTCCCCAAAGTAATAAATTATTTTTATCCTATGCAAAAGACCTCCCTCTCCTCCTTGCCTCCTTCGAACGCAATCTGATGGCCAAAAAGGCCATGGAGCGATAGCTCTAGCCACACTTAAGGCCTCCTGTTCCTGGGGTGTGACCCACTTTTAGGCATGGGACCACAGTAGCAAAGTGAGTGCAGCTCTGGCCATTGCGTCAGTTGGCATCCACCGTCTGGCCCCGGTGAGCAGACAGCACGGATGAACTGTGGATTCTAATCCAAAAAAAAGTTCTGGCCGTCAGCTGCCTCTGAGTGCAGCTGATGGGCTTTACCCAGCAGCTCGTTCAGGGAAGGAAGTGATAACCTCTAGCACCTGAGAAACCCTGAAGCAGGATTTTTGCTGCAGGCCCTGTCCAGTGGACCTAAAGAAGTGTGAGTATTCTCCAAGTTGGGCTGAGGGTGCTCCAAGTAGAGGGAAGGGTGCATTGGCCTATATGGATGATGTGCTCGTGTGTGTCCCCAGTGATGATATACTACAGCACGCGCTTGATCTAATTGTCAATGTTTTGATTGCTGCAGGATTCGAACTCCAAACTGACGAAGTTCAATGGATGCCCTGTTGGTGGTATCTGGGGCTTCAAATTAACAAGAGGACCATTACTCCTCAAAAAGTGACAAACAGAAACAATCCAAAAACTTGATCTGATCTCTACCAGTTGTGTGGGTCCTTAAATTGGGTCAGATCCTGGCTGGACTTAACAACAGAAGACCTGGCCCCCCCTTTTCAATTTATTGAAAGGAGGAGAGGAGCTGAGTTCTCTTAGTGTCCTAAACCAAGAGGCCAAGCTAGCTCTGGCGAAAGCTCAAGAAGCAATGGCAACAAAACAAGCTCATCACTGCCTGCCAGATTTGCCGTTTAAGTTTATTGTTTTGGAAAAACTGCCACACCTCCATAGCCTGATTTCCCAGTGGAACCAAGGTCAAAAGAATCCACTCTTAATTCTAGAGTGGGTATTCCTCAGTCACCAGTGGTCCAAAAGTATCCCCAGGCCACAAGAGTTGGTGGCTCAATTGATCCAGAAGGCCAGGGCAAGAATGCAAGAACTGGTGGGGTGTAACTTCGCATGCATCCATCTACCACTTACCCTAACATCAGATAAATTGACAAAAGAAGTTTTGGAGCAGTTGCTTTAGGAAAGTGAGACACTCCAATTTGCTCTAAATAGCTACCCAGGACAAATTTCAATTCACAATGCTGGACATAAATTATTTAGTTCGGCATTCAAATTAATCCCCAAGGCAAAACAAAGTCGGAAGCCACTCAATGCTCTGACAGTTTTCACTGCATCTGGAGCATCCCACAAGTCAGCAGTGACCTGGAAGGATCCTCAAACTCAGCAATGGGAGACAGATGTTAAAGAGGTTGGAGGTTCCCCTCAAATTGCTGAGTTAGACGCAGTCGTCAGAGCCTTCAAGAGGTTTTCTGAACCTTTTAATAGTCACCGATTCAGCATATGTAGCAGGGGTAGTGTCTAGACCCAAGAATGCTGTTTTAAAGGAAGTTTCTAATCCCAACCTCTTTAAGTTGTTTTTGAGATTAGTCTATCTTGTTTCCCTCTGAAAGCAACCTTTCTATGTCATGCATGTGAGGTCACACACTAACCTGCCAGGTTTGATCACAGAGGGGAACAGAAGAGCAGATGCACTAACCACCCCAGCCACCCTAGCCAAAATGGTCAACCAGCCAGGCAAAGCTGAGCCATCAATAATTCCATCAGAATGTACCTGGCCCGGTGCACCATTTCCATCTAACGCGGGACCAGGCCAAAGCCATTGTAGCTACATGTCCCAGTTGCCAGAGGTAGGCAGTACCAACCTTGAGTGCCGGTGTAAATCCAAGAGGCCTCAGTAGTTGTGACGTGTGGCAGATGGATATGACTCAGTCCTGCAGTTCGGCAGGCTAAAGTATGTCCATGTTTCGGTACTAAGTGCAGCTCTGGCCATTGCGTCAGATGGGTGTGATAGTGCATCTGAGATATCCTTTAATCCATCTGTGGCCATGCAGTCTGAGAGGCAGCATCCAAAGACCAGGGGGAGCTGTCAAGTTAGCAATACATAGGGATACCTGAGGGCAAGTTCTGATCTCAAATGACAGCTAGGAACATGTCTGGGCATGCCCTTACATGTCCTTACAAGTCTCATGGTTTTAGGCTAAAGCCTCTGCATCTGCAGGGCAGGGGCCAGACCTAATGTCTAAGGCCTTGCTTTTTAACAGCCTGCCTCCCAGGGTCTTAGATTTATGCCCTCTGTATAAGGAACTTGGGCTAAATCCCAGTCCACCTTAGCCAAATCGATTACCATAAGGTTTCAAATGGGCCATAGAGACTGACCAGGGTATTTGGGTGCTGCCCCTGGGTCCCCACTCTAACCCTGTCAGAGTGTCAGAGAGCCCAAGCAGAGTCTCCAGCACATTTTGTTTTGTACCTGTGTAATGTTACCACTCCACCAAAATCAACGAGAAAGTTGGTGATTAATATAGAATTCAAAAGAAGGATTTAGCATAGGTTCCATTTAACCTGTTTAGCCTTAGTCAGGTTATTTCCGTTTGTAGAAGGGAAACTGGGGAGAGGTATACTGAAGCTTGTCTGCAATTATGCTTTGGCCAAAGTACATAAACCTTGCCCACTAGATTGAGTTTTAGATCCTTGATCACAGGAGTATGTTTGGGTTTCTTTCGTCCTTGAAGGGTTTGGAAGGGTATGACGGCAGAATAGTGTACCTTCAATAATACAGATCTGTTTTCAAAGGTTTTCTGAGGCTGCTGGTTGAAGGATTTTCTCATGGCCCTGCAAAACTGCAGCTTCTGTCAGGAAAATAGATTCTTCTATGATGGACTCTTTTATCAGATAAATGTAAAAGTGTTTTGGCTTGGGTCCTTTAAAACGTAATTCTAATCTTTCACTTCTGAGTCTGTGAGAGTCACAAACATTTTCTGTCATATCAGTTTAGCAGCTTTTGTCTATTCATGCTTTGTTACCAATGCTTCAGTTCATGCCCCTGTGTGCTGCCTTAAGCTGAGTTCTCTGTAAAACCCCTCTCTCCTAATGCAGTGTGACTCCTCCCTGCAGCTGAGCTCCACAGTGCATCCCAGGAAGTGACGCCGAGGCCAGAGGGGAGAACTGAGCCATCCACTTGTGTGGAGCTGCTCCCACAGGCAGCACTCAGGGCAGGGCAGGAGCTGCAGTTCTGCCTCAGTGGCTCTAAGGGAAGGGGGATGGAGAAATGGAGCCATGCTTTGAAAGGAAAATGTCAGAATTGAGTATCTTTCCTACTGAAGGTATGAAGGTATTAAAGATGCAAACAGCTGCTTATTGCAGCAAGGTAAAAACCCCTTGTCTTGGTTTGTTTAGGTTTGCCAATTTTAATACACTCAATTTCTGTTGTGAGATAGGATTAGGGGCAAAAAACAAGGCGGCCTTAATATTTAAAAGGGTAAAAAGAAAAATTTTATTAAAAACACAGAGAAAATAAGAAATCAGAATAAGATTTTCAGACCACTCCCTCCTCACGCCCCACCTCCCACATTTCTTAATGACATACAGAGACACTTCAGTAAGTCCTTCACTTAAATAATCATTTCAGTTCACTTCAGAGAGAGGAGTTTCTTCTTTTTTGGAATTTTTTCCAAGAGAAAAATAAAGTTCTCTTCACTTTCATGATTCACATCTGCCCGGGAAAAAATTTCAAATCATGCAACTCCTCCCATCTTCACAGCCTTCCCAGAGTTGTGTTTGTGGGACATGTCAAACTCATGGGGTATTATTTTAAGGGTAAGCTGTTCAAAAGCAAAAGTTCTCTCCATCTCTTTTTCCTCAAATTCCTCTGTTCATTCTCAGGAATAGAGTTTCTCCCTTTCCCTTGGGGCAAAGGATCTTTTTCTTAAACACTTTAACCCCCCAATGTTTTTCCACGATTTATAAGAATCTTCAGTGCAGTACAGTCCACCTCATAGCTTTCAAAAAGATTTTTCAACCAACTTTCACGGCATCTCCTCAATCTCTTCCCCTTTGGAAACCTGGCTCTTACTTCACTAACTTTGGTATATACTTTCTGCTTTATTTCCTCTTACTCAACAGAAGGTCTGCAAGTCTTATCCGACCATTGGAAGAGTTAAAATTTCACACTGAAGATGCAGGGAGATGGGCCAAGCCGTGCTGGAGCTGTGCCAGGATCTCAGGATGTGCTGGGGGTGCTTTGCCTTCCCACAGCTGCTCCGGCTGTTGGCAAGGCAGGGCCCCGTTGAGCTGTGGCCATGCCTGGGGCGGGGTGGGGAGGGCAGGGTAGGATCTTAGCAAAGGGCTTCTCTGCCTCTCTTCCCCCCTGGCCATCAGGGCCCCTGATCAAGAATGGGCCCAGCGGCTTCCCAAGCCCACCCCTGCCTGCACAGGGAGGAGGGCCCTGGCCAGGCTGATGTTACCTGATGAAAAGACAGGAAAGGAAAGAGGGTTTTTTCCGGAGTTTGCTTGTTTCAAAATGTGAGTTACAGATTGTACTAGCTTCTCCAATTGGTTTCCCAGACTGTCAACAATCCAAACAGCCTCCAACTGGTCCCATCAACTGATAGAAGAAGCTCTCATAGAGGAAAACCTCTGTGTGTATTCCCTCCTCCTGGGTGACTTCAGTGCAAAAGCAGCACACACCGAAATGGGATAAAAGTTCTGTGTTTTACTGAGCTCTGCTGGGAAGGCATTTGTCTTGATTTAGAGACAAATTTTAGGAGAAAAACACTCTGGGATGAGTGTTTTCTCTAAAGAGAAGAGCTTCGGTAATCCTTTTTGCAATGAGAAATGCATCATGACTTCATGTGGCTGCTTCGCCCATCCTTTTCTCTCTCACACCCGTAAAACCCACCCATCAAAAGGCAGTGACACCTTCCATTATCCCAGGCTGCTCCAAGCCCCCTGTCCACCCTGGCCTTGGACACTTCCAGGGATTCAGAGGCAGTCACAGCTTCTCTGGCACCCTGGGCCAGGGCCTCACCAACCCTGTAGGGAACAATTCCTTCCCAATATTCCATCCATCCCTGCTCTCTGGCAGTGGGAAGCCATCCATTCCCTATGTCCTGTGTTTCCATCCCTTGTCTCAAGTCCCTCTCCAGTTCTCTTGGAACTTCTTTCAGCACTGGAAATAACTTTAAGATCTCCCTGGATTCTTCTCCTCTCCAGGCTGAACAAACCCTACTCTCCCAAAACTTTTTTGAGTGTCCTTTTAGGCCCATGTCTGTAACATTAAAAATCTGAACGCCTGAGGAACTCCTGTCCCAAATCCTTTCTTTCACAGAACTTTTCTCTATGTAAAGGAGGAGGAAAGGCCATGGCAGGGAATTCTGCCCTGCTTCCTGTGGCTGGGTCCTACCTGCAGGAGTTAGGGATGCGTGCCCAGTGATGCCCTGATGCTGGGAGCACACAGTTGTTGAGGAAAATTACTGGTAGATACTGTATCTTCTGTAAAGGTTATCATTAATATGTAAGTAAGTGATTTCTTTATGCATTATTTACATTCCTGAGGCAAATTAAAAAAACTCACAACGTATTTTGTACCTACCCATGTAGGCTACATGTTCCTGGAGTTAAAACCAGCACTGAGATTTAGCTCTGAGATATATTCAAAAGGAACTTTCCTTTGGTGCTGGTTCTTTCTGTATAACTTTCCCAGTCTTTTCACTTCTTCAAGGTTGAACTGTTTTGGCCCCAAAGCCCCTATTTTTGCTGACATTAAGGTAGGTGTTCCAATTCCACTTTATCACTTACATCAGTCACAGGTAAAGTTTTCAAGGTTTGCCCTTTTAAAATTTTTTCTTCATCCCCCTTTCTTTTCAGATATAGCTGAGACTTAGATTGCATTAACAGCAGGTATTTGGGATCATCCTTTATTGCCAGCCAGTTAAATGTAATTGTTGCATCCTTCTGCTCTGCCATCTCTTTGTTCATCTTAAGAAAATCCTAACTTCACAAACATGTCAGGTTTGTCCCTGGCAAGGGACAAGGAAGGATTGTGCCATCTGGGAGCAGAGCAGTACTACAAGCAAGAACTGAAGAAGGTAAGATAGCTAATGAAAAAGAAATTCAAGTCAAAATGATGAAATTACTCTAAACTAAATTTTCCTTTGAAATTGTGCTGAGTGGCTGATAGAAAAATGACGTTTCTGTACTGCTCAGCTGAGCCTGGGAGTGAGGGATCACCGAGCCTCTCTGCAATGAGAAATGGTTGTTAGGAGGGGAATTAAGGAATGTCTATTATTCACACAGTGGAAGATGTGATGAAGATATCACCTGTGTTTAAATCAATCTTCTCCAGCAATTTACCTCAATTCTTCCAACTTCAGCAGTAGTTGCCTCAAGAGGCTATTCAGGAGAATAATGGAGAAGAGAAACGGGTGGATGGAGAAAGTTGCAATTAGGTAGGAATAGCAGACACTGTGAAGTTACAAAAAGTTAGGAATGTCTTAAGGTGCTTAGAGTTGATAATCTGGAGAAAATTATAATCACCCAGTTGTTATTGGCTGGGGACAAGTTGGTAGAAGGTCAGTGGAGATCAGAGGTGACCAGTAGGCACTGGGCCCTTTATAGCACAGGAGCAAGTTGTGGGCTAGAAAAGGGGCATCTGAGGAGCCCTGGAGATGGAATCCACCAACTTCACTGGGTCCTGAAGTCTTTGAGAAGGGAGACTGAAGGGGCATAGCACAACCTTGTAAATGTTTTTCTTTTATTTCCTGCTGGAATTGATTTCATGTCGAATTCTAGGCTGAGTGCAGTGATCCATTAAAGCAAAACAGAAGGAAAGGAAATGTAGGAAAATGTGGGTTTGCTACCTTTGTTTTTTGTAATTTTTCTTTTCTTTTGGTGTTAAACTTGAAAAAGAGATAAATAATCTGGAACCTTCCAGTTTAGCTCTGTTCTCATTTTCCTGGCAGAAGTACAGAAAGAATGCATTATCAGGCAGTGTCTATATTCTTTATTCTTCTAAGGTAGAACTCTTATTAAATTAGAGGTAGAGCATTTTAGCAACAAAGTAATTTCTTGAACATGATTAATAATTGGAATTTCTGTCCTAAGAGATTACTGCAGGAAGGCCGCATCTGGATGGCGACACCTGGTGGGATGCAGCAATGATCACTGGGGCATTGCTACTCTGTCCTGTGCTCTGCCTGTCCCTGTTTCAGGGGTTTTCCTGCCCTTCTTATGAGACTCTGGGCTAATGAGATTCCTTGCAGAAGAAATCACACAACACTTTAGGCCCTTAAAATCAATCACTTTCAAAAACAGTTAAAAAAGTAAAAAAAGAAAAGTTTTTCCATCTGTATGTTTTATAAGATGCCTACCAGTGCAAGTTGCCCGCTCCAATTGATAGTGAGAACATGTCTGTGCAGCAATGTTATGATTGTCTGCCTGTGTGTTAATATATGTAAAAAAAGGTACTTTGAATATTGAGGCACCATGCTGTTTCACATGATGTCTTGGAGGAGCTTATGCTGTGCTTTTCCAGACTTATTTGTTTGCCTCAACAGTTTCTACAAAAAGAATGTTTTACAGTGAACAGAGGACATCTGATCAAGCAGTCCCAAAACAATTCAGGCAACTGACAGAAGGCAGAGCTTTCTGCTGTGAAGATGTTATGAGTGCCTACATTTTTTTTCTTATCTCTGGCATCCACTTTACATTAGCTTTGGAGAGTGATTTGATCTTTAAATATGAATCAGACAATGTTGTCAAGACAACCTCTCTTCAAGATTTAAGTTTCATCCCCATTGCGTGCTGAACCTCTACTCGGTACTAGTGGTCGCTTATTTTTCAAGTGGGATTTGATTTGATGGAGCAAAAAATTCCAAATGTAAGATTTTCTTGGCTCCTTTGAAAGTCACTCCAGCCAGTGTTCCTTGCTCTGTCTCCAGGGCTGGAGGAGACAAATCACACTGGCAACTGGATTCCAGCACAGGAAACAAAATGTTTGGATATGATGAAGCTCTGTGGTTGATTCCTGCTTTCCCAGCCAAGGCATGGATATCCACATGGGAATGCAGAGCCAGTGGCAGCACCCCTCCTCCCCAGGCTATTGCACAGGATTATTGCTGTGCTGTTGATTGTCAGTGCAGCAGCGCTCTATGTTAGGCTATCAGAGTTTTGCTCACTTCTGCATTCCCCACAAATATCATATTGCAAATTACCTTTTGTTAAAGCAGAGTGATTTCTGTGGCTTGGTAGGTGCTCAGGTGGTCCATAAGTATTACCTGTCCTGCTGCTGGTAGGATGGGGAGGAGGATGTGGGGTTCTGTTACTTGTCATTGTTCTCTACCATGAGAACTTTTGATATTATCACAGAATCACAGAATATCCTGAGCCAGAAGGGACCCACTGTGATTATCCAGTCCAATTCCTGGCCCAAACAATTCCATCCCTGAGAGCATTGTCCAAATGCTTCTGGAGCTCTGGCAACCTTGGGGCTGTGCCCATTCCTTGAGGAGCCTGTTCAGTGCCCCAGCACCCTCTGGAGGAAGAACCTTTTCCTGATACCCAACCTAAAAGTCCCCAGGAAAGCTAGTGATCTACTCAGCTGTAGATTACTGAGCTTTGCCTCAACATAACAGAGTGGGAGAAGACACTGGCTCTAAAAAGCTGAAATTAAATATAACTCTGTCTTGTCAAAGGGGGAGTGACCAACTCAAATGAGATTTGACTAAATATAGGCTGTGTTTGTCATATGGTAAAATTAAATTCCCTTTTCATTTCTTATAACCTCAGTGTATTTTGTGCCCCCTTTGTTCCTACTTCTCATGCCTTTGCCAACAAGCCCTCTTTTCCAGGTGCTTCTCTGCGCTGTCACTCTTTCAGCTTTATTAAAGAGAGGTTGTATTGTTCTGTCTTAAAGTTGCAAAGCAAGCTCTGGCAAAGTGATGTTTTAATTAAATATAACAGTAGAGATGGCTCTGCTTCTATTAATAAAAAAAAGAATTTGCTGGAAAGGTTTCTTTGCTCCTTTACTGCCACAATAAATTTATTACCTCAAGGAACGTGGTTGCATTAGTGACTAGGGAATCGCCAGCCATAGCCAAGGGTGTGACAAAACAGCAGGGGCCTCAGCTTTGGTGGGGACATGACCTGGGTACAGTCCACAGGGGTGAGTGCTCAGCAGGGATCTAAGAGCCACCCCTGATTCCTCCTTTCTGGGCCTTCAGGAGCTGGAATCTCAGATTGTTTTCCAAGAAGCACTTGAAAGATGAACAAGACAGGAATTCATCATCTTGCTTGAGATAAGAGTTTATCCAATGACAGGCTTATATGATCACTGGTGTTCTGAACAGTTTGTGTTTTTCACAGAGAGAAAAACAATTTTCCCTTGAAGGATTTTTTTTTTGTCAAATATTTCCAAAGTTTAAATTTATTTTTTATTACATATATTGCATCAGCTGTTTCCACCAGAGAGGCATAGAGGTCGAAGTCTCTGCTGCATCTGTCTCCTAAACGTCCTTCCCATGTTTTGAAAGGCTGGCTGCTGCTGAGGGACTGCTTTTCCAGTTTGCAAGTTTAATATGGCTTTCCTGTTACATTTATGAATGTAGAATCTGTCGGTATTTAAGATGATCTGTACTGAATCCACAGCAGAAGTATAAATATTTATTGCTAATTTTTTTCTTTTCAATTGGTGAACATTTTGCACATGGGCTCCGTGTTTCAGGGGGTTTTTTGTGCATTTGAGGGAGGGTTGTGGAAAACTCATCAAAGTTTACTGAATAAAGAAATGCAGATTATATTGTGAGCTGCAATGTACTACAATGAAATTGATTGATCTAAATGCAATACATTTAAAGTTATTTCATCCAGGACACAAATGACATTTCAGATTTTGAAAAGAATAATTATCTGAGCTGGCATGTGAAAGAGCTCTTCATTATCTAATGGAACTTTTTTTGTGTGTTTTCACCTGTTAAAGATAACTGCGGGATTTATTTGGTGTGTGAAGCTGACTGATAACCTTGGTCTGTCACACACACCCGTTAGAGTCTGTCCCAGAGGTGCTCTGCCCATACTTTTCCTGACATACTAAGTAAATACAGGTATTGCATTGTGTCTTTTTTCTTTGAGGCATCTTTGTGAGTGGTAAAATGGAGCCTGAACAGTTCCCCCGAGTCTGCTGCTGTTTGTGCCCTCTCCAAGGAGGGGAGGCAGTGCTGTGACTCCCTGTCATCGTTGCCCACTGCTACAGGACAGTGTTTGTGGCTGTAACTGCACCTGGGTGACACAAGGCAGAGAATGCACAGCTGTGGATCTGGGCTGTGCCTGAGAATGGAAGTTGCCCATGTTGAAATGCAGCCAGAGCACAACTACTGGGTTGGGTCAAATGTGAGGTGCTGATAACTCTGGACAAACCCTGTCTGAAAAAAGAGGCACCAAGCTTTGTCTGTCTGTACAAACCAGTTTCCATACCCAGGGTAAGTTACTGTCCTTGCCTTTCCTTGACATCTACAGATCTCAGAGACTGACAAACACAAATCAGCTCCGCCTTGGAGAATATAGAGAGCAAAGCCTGTACTGCGGTGAACTCAATTTTGCAGTGCAGCTGAGCTCTGAATTCTTTACCTGCTCTCACACTTTCTCTTCTGAGCTTGTATCTTTTTTCTTTTAGTAGATGTTGGGGGTTGGGGTTTTTTTCCTTTTTTCTCTCTAGGTCATGATGGCTAGTGACAAAGGAGGGGTGGGGGAGAACACCACAAGACTGGGGGGGGGCTTTCACTCTCTCGCTCGTGATGGAGGGGGAGGAAGACGTCCGGTGCTGCTACTTTCCACCCCCCGCCATCCCAAAGCCGGGTAGCCAGGTTCTGTGCTGTGGGACACTGCACTGCTGCCTTCCCCGCTCCAGCCTGCCGCCTCCGAGCATGCAGCTGTAATAGATGTTATGATGTAATTCGTGTTAGTTTGCAAATTAATGTGAAATAAAAAATGTTTGTATGGATAAAATAATAAAGAAACTTGTAAACCAAAAGCTGCGGAGGGGGGAACAGGGATTGCTTCCTCGCAACATTGTAATTGCCAACGAAAACTGAAGATCTGGGATTACCAAATTAATAGGCGTGGCCAGAGCGGAGATGTCCCGGAAACACCCAAGCGATGAAAACCCGACAAGTATCGATGGTTGAGATAACCAGAGCCATCAGGAAAACTACATCTCAATGCCGGTTTCCCGTAAGCCAAGATCTCCATTCACCAAAATTCACCGTTTCCCGGACATGGTTTTGTCCAACGCAGAGAAAGAAAACTACATGAATATGTGAAACAACAAAAAGAAAAAAAGACCTCTGCTCCAGGCTAGGAAAAACTGTATTAAAACTGGACTAACCAAGGCGGCTGTGTGAACCGTGGGGGATCCGATGCGCTAGAGATCGGATCAGAGCGTGTTCACCCGGCGCCGCTCCCGGGCTCGGCGTTGTCCTTTGGAATTGCGGCTATCGAGGACCGTATTTCGGTCGCGAAATAAATTATCGCTTGCGGGAGACTCCTGGATTCTTTGTATCAGGGTGGACGGTGTGGAACAAGACTCAAACGCTCTGTAAATGCTAAAAGCTACAGTTGCTGTTTATTATAAGAGAGTCTGCAAGGAGCTGCCCGGCACAGCCACACGCAGGTTAAAGAAATAAAAGGGGAGAGAAAGAGAGAAGAGGGAGGGTAGAGAGAGAGAGAGTAAAGAAGGTAAAGAGCATAAAAGAAGAAGAGAGCGACTTCCCATTTGTAATAAAATAAATCCTTTTCCATCATGAATATTCTGATTCCTAAGAACCAATCTAATACAAAATACTAATTCTATAGCATTTACATGCCGCCTATAGGAATCCTTATATTAGCATAGTGTATTACATTTTAAATTCTAAGATCTAATCTTGGACCCTGATAAGTCTTTTGTGACCTTTGGAGTGGCTCTCTGGCTGAGAGCATAGTTTTGACAAGAGTGGATTAGCTTCAGCGGGCCACCCTATTGTGTTCCTAGTTATTTAATAACTAGGGCTTGGTATCTCAAACGTGGCTTTCATTTCAATTTAATTCATGGTTTCTATATTCCCAGAATCTGAGCATTCATATTTGCAAGATTCCTCCGTTTCATCTTCTCCAACAATCGCTTATTTTGATTATACTTAATTCGACTGAATCTCTTTATTATCTATAACACAGCTGAGCGCCGCGACCCACACAGTGGGCGGAGGAGTCCTTCCTCCATCCTTTTCCTACCTGGGACACCGCCGACATCATCCCAGCCCTCCGCAGCTGAGCGGGACCTGCCCTGCCCCCACCACCGGCACTGAGCGCAGAGAGAGGGTATCTGTGGCCGAAAACGACTGGAACTGAGTTACTGTTCTGTTTTGTTGTTAATTTTCTTAGCTGTTGTTGATTTTGTTAGATACATTGGTAAAGAGCTGTTATTCCTACCCCATATCTCTGCCTGAGAGTCCGTGATTCCAAAATTATAATAATCAGGAGAGAGGGGAGTCTGCATTCTCCATCTCGGGAAGGAGCTCCTGCCTTTCTTGGTGAACACCTGTCTTTCAAACCAGGACAGTAGAAAAGAAACATTTGGAAACTCTTGGAAAGTAGATTTGGAAACTCTTGGAAATGTACAGATATGGAAACCAATTGTCTTGATAAACTATTGCAAGAAAGAGTTTAAACAATTCATTTTTTCACATAGAGATACATCAGTAGAAGTATTAAGAGCTATTAAGTTCTTACAAAGACCTGCTACTAAGAATATTAACCTTTTAGTGAATTGATTTGAAGGAGAAGAAAAAAGATATTTAGCTTGCATTTCTTTTGACAGACAATAGCAAACATTTTTTTACACTATTTTAAGAGTGAATACATTTTTTTAAAATGTAATGGTCATCTAAACTATAGAATGCAAAAGTTTGGGTCTGGGGAGGGTACAGAAAGAACTGAAGCTGTTTCTGAAACAGATAGAATGGTCTGTGAGCACAAGAGATAAGATTTGGAGCTTTATGTTTTATATTCTTTGCTAACCAAACCACCAGGAGAATTTAACCTCAGCCTCATGCCCTTTCTGATTGCTTTCCAAAACTATGCCAACTGATTGCTTTAATTTTTTCATACTTATAAAATACTTAGAGGATTAGTTTAGAAGCATAATAGCAGATAAGTATAATTTAGCCCAGGAATTCTCTCTAATCAGTGTCTGTCTGGGCAAGTAGAAGACATAAGGTCATCTGAAATATTCCCCTAAATATTCTAAAGAGACATGTCAACTAAGTTTAAAAAACTTTCTATAACGTGATGAGATTTAAATATTTTTGTAGTTTGTTTATATGCAAAATAATGTGCTTCAATAATAGTAACTGTTGCTTTATTCAGAATTCTACTGCCTCACTCCTAACATCCTGAAGGTGTACCAACTACAAGGATTGCCCTCTCCAGCAGCAAGCCCTTGAGGAGTGATCCTTGCTCTTAAGGTGAGTCCTGGGAATTTCATGGCTTCCAAATTCATTCTCATCACATTGTAATAATTCTTTAAATAAGCTTATGCAGTATGTAAGCTGGTTTTGAACCTTATTTGGCAGCAGAGACTCCTGGCCAGAGAACCAGTGTGTCAGAGTTGTGCCATACTCTTTATGCATGTTTGAAAGTTTATTTTGCATCACTAATTCCAGCCAGTTTCAGAAAGTGAGCTCTTATCCTCTGTGTTATCCAGGTACTGGAAATCCATGGCTTGTATTTCTATGAGCTTTACAACTCTCTGTGATCACAGAAGTAGTATCCACTCGAAAGATGTTCATACTGGTGTTCCCTGGTTTGGAGAGGTAAAAGGGGATCTCATAGCTGAAGACAACCACAGGTTACACTCAGTGTTTCCATTGGAGGGAGAGTAAATCCAGAAGTTGATTGTTTTTGAGCTATCTACCTGTGCTGGTTTTGTCTGGGGTGGGGTTCTTTTTCTTCCCAGGGGCTGAACTGGGGCTGTGTTTGGGTTTGTGCTGAGCACATGGTGATAGCACAGAGATGTTTCTGCTCTTGCTGAGCTTGGACAGAGCGAAGCTCTTTCCTGCCCCTTGTCTGGCCATGCTGGGGAGGGGATGGGAGGCCTGGGAGGGGACATGGCCAGGACTGGTGATCCCAGCTGACTCCAGGGATGTTCCAGACCATGTGACATCATGCTCAGGATACAAAGTAGGGGGGGGACAAGAAGAAAGGGGGGAGGTTTTTAAGTGATAAGTTTGTTTTCCCAACTCCCTGTTACATGGGATGAGGTCCTGCTCTCCTGGGAAAAGGAGTGAGTGGCTGTGGGGGACTTGATGGCTGGAGTTAAACTATGACAGTGGCTGAAGTCATACTTTTCCTTCACTTCATAACTAACCATATAAACAAAGTAAATATTAATCATAATTTTCAGGGAATAAATTGTTGCATCGTTTATTTCAGTTGCATTTTGAACCCACAATTGGTTTACCATTGGGTTTTTTCCCCCAGCCCTTCAGTTGTCCTTCATCCTGCTATCATGAGTGAGCACTGTGGGTTTTTCCATCTGTCCTGCAGTACAAGGTGCCTTGTGACCCAGTAGCCATGAAGCTACAGAAAACAATTTTTTAAGTCTAGGAAAAAAACCCCTCATTTCCTGTTGAGTCTCAATATTTACTGTTGACAGAATAAATGTACTCTTAAAAAAACCCAAAACTCTCTTGATATTTTGCTCTATTTTTACAGGGTTGGTGTTACTTCAGAACTAAGTATGAGTGAAGAGATAAATTCCTGTGGTTTGCACAATAAAGTGTTTTATCTGTTCTCACTTGCTAAAGCACACAGAAAGTTCATCTGTCATTATGAAATCCAAAGGAAAATAGATCGTTTGGTACTATTGCTTGATGTTTTCTACAAAAAATCAATATATTTTCAATGCATTTTATAGCATTGATGTTTTGTTAAGCAAACACATCTGTTTCCAGATGTGTGTTGTTCAGTTTGTCCAGGGTGTCTCAGCACGAACAGTTTACCAGACTCTCTTCCTTTAGTGACCCTTTATGCTTTTGTACTTGTCACCTACTGCTTCATCCTCAAACTAGATCAATTTATTTTCCTGGACCCAACACCACAGGCATAGCAAGTCTCTCTGATCTGTCACAGGTCACATGTAAAATGGCCTTTCAAAGATGTGTTTATGGTTGTTGTAAATCTGTCTATTCTCTCTCCCACTGCAGAACAGAGTGTTTCAGAACAAGTCTTGTTAGGGGAACTCTTTGCAGGATGTTTGCAGTACTCAGGAGGATGCTGGGATAAGGTCTTTATAATGAAGGCAAACTTGACAACTTGCAGTTTTCTAGAATTCAATAAAAATAGAATGGATTTAGAAGCTGATGTACTACCTTCAGCCCAGAGGTTGTTGTGATGGTTGGTGTTTTGACTGGATTGTGCAGAACTTGAAGGGAAGTGAGGCACAAGAGAGAAACTAAAGTGCAACAGAAAAACAGGAGACAGGACAGTAAGGGAGAGGCAAAGAAACTGAGTAGTGGAAATCTCAGTTGCTCTGGGTTTACCCTGTTGGAGCTACTGAAAATTATCCTAATTTAAAGAAATATCAAGACCTAAAAATTACATCATTAACCTAGGCAAAATCTTCCTGAAATGCTGCTGCTTTTGTCTCCAAGTATCTGTCACTGCAGGTGGCACTCACCAAACTTTTCAGTCACTCTTACCCCTATCACAGTCATTATTTTATCATCTTTCTTATTTCTTCCACAGGGGAGAATGGAGCAGAACTGTTGTGCTGGAATTGTCCTTGTTTCTGCCATCCAAACTCAGCTGGGTTCTCAGCTTCAACTTCCACAGGACTCTTCAGTACATTCTCTTTCGCACTGTATGAACTTCATCATCTTGACTCCAACCCCTGCATAGAATCACAGAATGGTTTGGATTGAGAGGGACTTTAAAGAATATCTAAATCCAGTCCTCTGCTATGAGCACCTTCACCTTCCAACCTTTTAGATTGCTCCAGGCCCCGTCCAACTTGGCTTTTGTCTTTAGCTCTTGTCTTCTCTCATTCCTGAGAGATACGTGTGAAATTTTAAGAATCATTTCCCATTACAAACTTCTCTGTAAAGCCCACTTTCACTTGAGCTCCCCCCTTATTCACAGGATTTGATGCTCCTCAGCCACTTCACCCATATTTTTTGTTTTTGTTTTCGTTTTTTTCCACACCAATCCTTGTGTATAAGGGAAAAAATATTCACCCACTTCTGTGTCCCTTATGATTCCTTGTGACTCTGCCTGTGAGTCCCTCTTAAGTCTGAGTGGGGATATCACATTCATTGCACTTCCTGGCTTTGCTTCCCCAGCTATTCCTTTTCTCTTAGCTATTCCACTATTTCTGATGGAAACTTATGTAGGTAACTGAGCATTCAACATGTCCAACAGCATTACCTGTGCTTTTTACCTTTCATCTCATAAATGACCATGAAATTTAAGGCTGGAACCTGTGATCAATTTGTTGCTGGGGCAGTGGAAAATGTCCATAACTCTGAATGTGGTAAGTAAAAGTGTATTTTCTCTCAATGTTTTGAACTCCTAATCCTCTGGGAGGGATGGTGGTCCTGGGACACCAGGCTGGTTAACTGGGAATGCTTTTATATTGGTTCTTTTGAAGAATAAAAGTGTTGGCAGGAGTAGCATAATACTGGTTTAGTCTTTTTTATTTGAGTAGCATAGAAACTAAATTCTATTGCAATATTTGCATAAGTTATTCAGTACACAGAATTTTGTTTCAAACTTTTAAAGACATTAAAATTACTTTATGCTGCAAAGACCAGTAAATGAGTAGCGTATATTAATTCCAATTCCTAAGCAAATATGCACACTTAATTTAATTTTTTTTTCTTCATGAACATTCACATCTTAAAGAGAGCAGGCCCTCCCTATCAAGCTCTGACAGACTGGATCATGGTCAGGAGGCTGCCTTGAAATTGGTTTCTAATCCAAAGATTTTGCTGCTAATCCCTTAATCTCTCAGTGTCTGAAACTAAACCTCCCTGTAAAGCAGGTGCTTGGCTCTGCCCATGGCCTGGCCTCTGGCCTCTCCTGGCTGCAGAAGGCTTTCACTTGGATTTTCAGCAGCTGCTCCTGCCTGTGACCACCTCTGTCTGGGAAAAGATTTTTGGGTCTTCAGATGTAGTTTTGTCTTTTTATTTATTATCACATTGTTTCATACTTGCATTTATCAGCTGTGTGATTCTACTGTCACTTCAGACAACTCACAAAAAGAACCTGTTTAGGTTATCCCTAATTAGGCATCAAAAAGTCTCTGCACTGTGTTTCACAACTTGATATTTCAGCAATGAACCAGATTTTCCATTATTATTTAAGTCTGAATGGGAATGGGAGAAAAGTCCCTTACTTACAATTCAAAATTCTGGTATTGGGCACCATGTCATGATATTTGGGACAAGTGGGATCAAATGCTCTCAAGTCAAGTGAGCTGTTTTCCTGGTGTATAGAAAATTATAGTTTGCAAGAAACCTCAGTGTCTGAAATGTACTTCACCGACATACTTTTATTTTTTTAACAATTGCATCATAATTCCTCCAGATACAGAATAAAAATAAGGAAAGAATTGGAGACTTTATTCTGAATACCTTTGCAAAACAGCCAGAGGTTTTTTTCTGTAGTAATTAATCTCCAAGAACCATCAACTTTCTGTATTTCCATGAGTTTTTTGATAAAAACAATCTGCTAATAATGTTTTAAACATTTCAACTGCTTTTGTGTCATTACAATTTTCCCTGTATGGTTAAGCATAAAGCATTCCTTGATCTACATTTTGTAGGAGATAAGAGTTTCAACAAAATTATGGAAGATTCTTCATTGCAACAAGTTATAAAATCAAGAGGGAACACACAAAGCTGCAGACAGTTTTCCAGCTTTCCTGGCAGGATATTTATCCACTTCATCTCCCCAGAGAGCTGAATCTATCCTTTGGTGGGATATTTGCTTGAGGATCTTCCACCCATGATCAAATACCCAGGAAGGTTCTTCATGGCACCCAGATTTCTCAAAGGTAGCATCACTGCCTTTCTGATTACTTTTGTATTTTCTTTATTATTTACGCCTTGATTTTAAGTCTCTTCTTTGGGGGATATATTAAATAGAAGTGACTTTCTTTTCTGTAACAATCAGTCTGGTGTGTTATGGACTGAAATTTAAAAATGTGTTCTAATTGAGGTACTGAAAAGACAATTTTCTGTGTGTCAGGCATCCTCAGAAGAGACTTTCTTTTTTCTGTGTTGTAAAAGCAGCTAATAAATGTCTGTATTATCAGAATGGGACACCTGCAACAGCTTGGGAAGGGCAACTGGAGACACAGAGCACAGCACAAATGTTCCTTTCACTGCTGTCAGGTAAACAAGATGCTGTCTCTCTGGAAAAGAATGCTGAACCCTTGGTAATCCCACAGGACTTTTTCTTGTGGCTCCCTAGGAACGATGCCTACTCCTGAAAAAAACTGTCCTCAAAGATTTTGAATTGGGAGCTGAGATTCTTTTTGAATGCAGTAGCCCACCCACCACAGCTACCCAGAGACCATTTGAGGAACCTGGGAAATTCAATAGCAAATAACCAAACACTCAAATCTTCATTTTGTGCTTTGAAATCTTAAGGTTGTCAGCTTAATTAGTCTGGGAACCTCTGGGAGGTGGAGACCGAGAAGCTATGTTGCAGAAAATAACCCCAGTTCTGAGGAGATACTATTTGTTCAGGGAATAGACTCCACAAGAGAAGAAGATTGTAGGCAGGGTGGACCACATGAAGCCAAGATGAATATTAACTGTTCAGATGGGGTGTTGAAGGAACATTATTTGCCCAGTGGAGGAGGTAGTTGCTAACTTGGGGAAAAAAAAATAATAATTTCTATCAGTCTGTGCTCTTCTCCTGGTGCTTAATATTTTCCCAGGGCTTTTCAACCATACACATGAGAGGTGTAGAGAAGCTGTAGCTTTCCCTGAGTCAGTGTAATGTAATAACATTGCCTAGAACTGGGGGTAAATAATAGTTTTTCTTTCTTCCTCAAATATTCTTGACTGAGAGATAGGTGGGTGGCTTGTGCAGACTGCAAGGTCTCTCAGTCTAACTCCTGTTGTTCCAAAGTAAATCTGTTTTCCAGTCCTGTCTCCAACTCATGTAGATTGCAGAAATCCATTTACATTTAGCAGTGACATTTTCACTGAATAAACTCCTCTGCAGGAGCATTTCACTGTCTCAGGCTGATGTATGAGGAAGTTCTGCATCTTTCCTTCCTGAGTTTGGCCTTCCAGGATGGAGGCCTGTACTGCCTGAGGGATGTACCTGTCCAGATCACCATCACTAGGAACCTGGGAGCCTCTCAGGTAACTCTTCACTGCTGGGAAGAGTGCTCTGTTTACCCTCATTTGAGCTTTGGTCCCTGGAGCTTTTCAGTGTCACAGTGTGCAGGAAGTAGGACATAAACCTGGTCTTACAGAGGGACAGCATAGATGGTACTTTATATAGGTGCTATTCTCTTTCTGTAAGATTCTGTAGACCTGCCTACTTTTGGTGAAAGTTCCTGATTAATTCACTTTGTTCTCAAAGATGTAATTCAAACCTGGTTACTTCTCTACATGCTTTTCTTTTGTGTTTAATTCAGTTCACTTAGGATTCTGTACGTGGGAGTGTGGGTGTGCACAGCCATAGAGGTACATGAGTGTTTGCACCTCTGGACTTTTCTCGGGTTTAGGTGACAGCAGTGAGGAAAAAATAAATAAATTTCTTCCATGTGTAATTTGTGTGTATCCTTAGGTGACTTGTCTTGGACTGATTGCTCTGTCCTTGAGGAAAAGCACTGCTGTCAACCAATGGCTCTCTTCTCATTTTGAAACCTTAATTTATGAACAGTATAATTTGTCTAAATAGGAAAAGCTTTTACATTACCAGCAGGAAATTTGAACCAGCTTGTTTACCACCTGAGGTTATACATGTATGTATAAAATATTCCTAAATGGAATTCCTAAATAAAAAGCCTTTTTATTTGTCACCTGCCAGAATGTCTGTGTGTCTGTGTGATCAGTCCATTAGCATTGAAAGGGACAATTGTTTCCCTGGGCACCTTGCTCTGAAATAACTGATTGGAGTCACCACTTTGTTTAATTTCATTGCTGTTGGTTTAGCTTACAAAAATGTGGATGCGTTTCTTTTTAACAATACCCTTCAAGCAAGGCTATTTTTCTTTAAGGTAAAAATATTTCTGTATAAAATGTCACATCTAGAATATCACATTTGTTACTAATCTCTAAGCAAGCCTGAACTTTTGTACTAGAAGTGAACAGGGTCACCAGAACAATTTGTTCTTTGCCTATCCTGTTCCATATCAACTCTAAAGATTTCCAGAGGTCCTCTGGAATTCTGTAGGCTAGAAACAGATTTCCAAAAGAACAAGGGCTTGTTATCTCTCACTGACTGCAGTCAGCCACTACCCAGATTCCATCCCAGTGGTTCTCCCGTCAAGGGATTTGATTTTTCTGTGACTCATCTTCTACAGATCCTGTTTTTGTGGGTTTTTTTTTTGGTGTTTTTTTGTTTTGTTTTGTTTTGTTTTTTTAGTGGCCTGCTGTTCGATTGGTATTTCTGCATTACTTTTCACTTCTGTCAGTGGAGATGAGGCTGACTGCTCTGTGGGATTTTTTCTCCTCTGGTTCCTGTGAACAGGCTATTTTTTTCTCCTTGGTTTTGATATGAGGAACTAACAGTGGAAGAACTAAAAATTGATTTGATTTAAAATAAGGTGAGGACTTCTTTCAAATTGAGTTGGATAGTAAGAGGAACATCACCGAGTAACATCACCTGGAGCCAAAGTAGAGATTTGATGCCGCAGTGTAAGCAGCAGAACACTGTGGATTTTATAACTTCATGATCATTAAAAGTAGGAGTTTACTGCAGAAGAACATTTGTAGTCTCTTTAGTTGGTAGCTATTAAGTCAGATTTTAGGACACTCTTTAATTACTTCTAAGGTGCCAAATTGAAAACCTTTCCTTCTTTCGTGAGTTTGTGCTTCTGACTCAGATACTTGGGTGCCTTGTTTTATCAGTGGAAAATAATTTGTAGTATCCTGTGATTTTCACATTGTTAATTCAGGGTGCAGTTTTAATTCATACTTTCCAGTTTCAATTTGGACTCACTGATTTCCGTGGACCACTAGGGTCTGTAGATCTAATAAACTACAATTTCTGCAATCATACATTGAAATTAGTCTGTAAGACTTTCACGGGGATTCAGTCATAAGGTGTAAGGGGCTTTGCTGTGGTAGTCTGATAACTAAATGAAACCATTGTGAGTAGTTTTTGTTGTGTACAGTGCACAAAACTGTGTTGCTTTCAAATGTAGCAACTCAGTTAATATTAAACAAGACAAAAGTTTTCCCCTGTTCATTCTAAAAAGACAGATCGCTGTACTTTTCTATGTCAACTTTTTCCATGCAAAACTTCATACAGCACAGGAAAAAGTCCGAGCAAATGAGGTCTAAAATACACCCTGAAACTTCAGGGGTCACAGGGTTGTCTCCTGCAGGATAAAAATGCCTTTGCCTTGATTGTTATTGCTGTGAATTCAGTGGAGTCTGTAGTTGTGCTTGAGCCCAGTTCAGGGTTTCATGGCAAGGTAAGTCTATTCTGAAAGCCATCCACTCTATTTTTGATGAAAATTAATAAAGAATTGTTCTGTATACATTATCCACTGACTCAAGAGGAAGTAAAAGTGATGCCTTATGCCAGCTGTGTTTGGTCATGAGGCAGGAAAACACAATTGGATGGATGAGGCTCACTGGGAAATCACAGGAAGAAGTGAAATCACAGGGTAGATGTGAAAGCAAAAATAGCTGAGGTGAGAGAATGAGAGATACACAGAGAATGGGAAACTTGTTTTCTTGTGTTTCGTTCTTTCTGCCTTTCTCATGGGTGTTTGTGTTCAGAGCCTTGTGTTGTCTGGTTTCTTTTCTTCTGAGGAAGTCAGCACAGCTCTCCTGGCAATCAGATGAGGAAGACAGAGACTGAAAACTTCTTGATTGCACCCAGGCCAAGTGGAGAAGTACAGGCAGAGAGCTAATCCAGGGCTTCCAGTACTTTTGATACTGATTAGGCTTTTTAAAAATAAATAATCTCTTCACTTGTTATTAAAAAATCAAAAAGCCTGAGTTTAAATTAGGGCAATCTCTCTGCTGTTAAAGCCAATGAAGAGAAAGATTTAATTTAATTCAGATGTATCCAACTATTTTTGCCAGGTACTTGTTCTTTGTGTTTTACAAATGCTTATATACTACAAATTAGAATAGATATTTCTGCTCCCCTATACTCCTTCCTGGTATTAAGGGAGAGAAGATTTGTAGTTGTGTATAACTGAAGTATTTCTCTTTGTTCACTGGTTTTCTTTACCTTTCTATTTTACATTAGGTTTGAGAGGCATGTATTTAACAAGATAAATCGATATGTGTGGCTTGATTACATATATATGCACGTGATATTTCAATAATGAAGAAAGACAATGATAACTTTGACATAAAAACATAGGATGACAACATTTGAAGTTAAATTTAAAGTAGTTACTTCAAAAAATTATTGCTGATACTTTGTAATGATATCTTAAGATCCAGTCCTTAACAGTTTTTTTTTTAATTCATCAGGGTCATAATTAAAGTCTTGCTTTCCTTAACACTCTGCCATATCTGATAGTATTGTGTATGGATCTGAAGTAGTGCTCTTTTCCTTGGTTAGCAGCCTGATTCTTCAGTTAGATATTTAAGCACAGAAACCAAAGAATCAGCCATCCTTGTAATTAGCTTTCTTTGGTTTTCAAGAGCCAGCAAAGAAAGGTTTGTCATTATTACAGGCAGATCACCGGTTCTGCTGTGTTAAGGTTCTGAACTGCTCTCTCTTTAAAGGTTTGCTGTCTCCTGCGTGCTTTAAAGTACGTTTTTACAAAGATGGCCTCACAAATGAATGTGTCTCATACCCGTGTTGAGAGTCATTAGAAACAGAAGGTATTTCTCACTCTTACTTTATTTTGGTTGAAAAGAATACTAAGGAAATTGTTTCTGTTACAGAACTAACACCCTATCATTTTTCTCCCTGGAAACCTCCACTATTTCACCTCATTTGGTCTCTTTTCTCTCTGCAGAACTGTGCTGTTGGTACAGCTGGCATTGGGTGGATGTGTGTTTTTACTGGCAGGGAATACACAGAAAGGCTTTGCTGCAGAGAACGTCCCAGAGGTCTTCTGCTGGTCTGAGCTAGGTTGAAAATTGTGCGTATTTTCCCTGGAGAGTGAAAGTCTCTTCTCTGCCTGAGCTGAGCTGATCAAAGGAGGTTTCCTGGTGGGAATCCAACATTTCTGCTTCATCCTTGGAGGGGGAGGTTGTCCTAGGCTTCATTCACATACAGGCATTGTCTGATTTTCATGAGGAAAAGGTAATATGTTTATCAGAAACGTTGAAAAAGGAGCTGTACAGTTCAACTTCTGCTGGAAAGACTGGGTCAGCTTCTTTCTTGCTGGAACATGTTGTTGAGCAGTCTCCTGCATTAAAGAATTTCATAAATTCTTGGGAAATTTTTAGTAAATTTAATCAAATCTTGGTGAATTCACTATCAAAAAATACAGAGAAGATTATCTCAGCCCTGTGAGAGCTGCCCCTTGAACACAGGCACTTCTCTTCTAAGCAGAACTTTCCTTTTGTGTGCAAGAAGTTTCTGTGGCTTTTCTCTATAATGCTATTCCCATCCTTCTGTGGCAGCAAAGTCCTGATTTTGTTCTTATGTTCTCTTTTCCCACAGATTAGTGTGTGTGAGGTAACCAGATAAATGCTTCACATCACCTGCTGTCTTCATCATCTGCTGGCAATAGTTGTATCCTCAAATCTGAATAAGAAAGCTGGTGGTAAAATGTTAGTTCAGAGTGTTTTTGGCAACAAATAACTTTGCTTAAAGGTTATTAATGGTCCAAAGTGATCTAGTGTTCTAGAGGTGACTTTAGGAGTATTTTGGGATATTCTAATACTAATATACAAAAAACAGGGAAAGGATATTTTTATTGCATTTGGATTGCAAATAAGTAGGGGGTTAAGTCCACCCAAGCTATCACTTACACAGATGTCCTTTGGTTCAACTTTTCAGGGCAATGTAGGGCAAAGTTCATAGCTCAGTTAAGCGTTGTCAAAATAAAAAAAAAAGACTTATTTGTGTCAGATTTGATAAAGAGTGAATAGTTTTGCTGCTTCTTGTAATTAAAATGAAATATATTGCTAATTTTTAACTTTTTAAAAAGGCATTTTTGCAGGTGCACCAGGAGAGAAATGTGTGCTGAATAGAAATTTTAACTAAACTGTTGGAACTTACTGCAGAAGTGTATTCACAATAAAAACAGAATTTGCTGATGAGCAACTTGGGCGGTGATATTCCATTTTTTGCAGGTAATTAAGCACAGAAATAAAGAAGCAGTGCTGGGACTTCCTATATGGCTAAAATCACAGAAAAATTCAGCTGCTGAAATTGGAAATAAAGACAAATTCAATAATTAGCGAAGTGTGTTGGACATAGGGAGATATTTGTTTGGGTTTATTTTAACTGTCAGGTTTTGCATATTTTGATTTTGCTGAAGCATTGATAATTCACACTGAGCTGGTGGGAAAAACAGGATATGGTGGACTGAAAAACTGAAGTAAAACAAAAAAATCTTCAGTATTTTGCAGACAACTGCAGGAATGTTTGGGAAGTGTAGGAACAGTCTGGAGAGACAAAATCCTCTGGTGACGTCAAAGACCTTTGTTATCAAAGGTCTTGGTAATAACCAAAAAATGAAAGGGGTGGGAAGCAAGACAAAACTCATATTCTAACCACTCACTGAAAGAGTTTGGATTTAATTTTATTATTGACTGAGTTTTCTACAAGCTAATCATTAAAATGTAGTAAGACATTAATTTTTTTTCTTTCTTTTCTATTAGAATAGAAAAAAAAATCTTATATTTTACAGTTTTATCCCATGGAAATTGGAGCATTTGAACAGAGATGGAATCTGGCATAAAATACTCCTAAGGAACCTTGTTTGACTGGGCTTGATGATTTGTTCCCAAAGTAGCACTGCCCATGCTTCAGGATATTTCACAGAATTCCATGGCTTTTCAAATAACATTTGAAGAATTTTCTCTGTGCTTGCTAGAAGATGGAGGTGGCTGTAATTTTTCCTCCTTCCCCATTAAGTTAATGAAATAATTCAATAGAATATATACATATATATATATTCATATGTGTATGTATGTATAGGTTAATTACCTTTTCTATGTAGCTAGGTTCTGGTTAATAAATTCAAAGTAATCATATTAAGTTTAAGACAGTTTAATTGTTGTTTGGCTTAAAATGATTCTACAATACTAGACAGAAAAATCTTTTTGGAACTAATAACTTCATTCATGAATTTTATTTCTGCAGAAGTGAGAACTGGAAGAACATTCATCAGCTGTGAGTCATGGCATAATAGAATCATACCAGAGTCTGTGGAATCTTTCAGAAATTATTGAACAAGTTGCTAAAGTGACTAATCTGCAATTATAAATTTGAGATAGAAGTGTCAGCTACCATTGAATCTATTTTCATAAATTAGATATCACTTCTTTGAATTTGTCCTATTAAAATTATTCAAGTAAGACTATGGTTCCATACCTAATAATACTTACCAAATACTGGCAAATTTTCTCTGTGTAATTTCCATGAATAAGTGGAATTTCATTTTTTTTTCCTCTGTGCTTTATATGAAATACAAAAAAGAAAAAATTTTCTTGGTAAACACAATACTTGAGCAAGTAAGTAAATGTTGTACTTTAAATTCATATATCCTATGAGAAGAAAAAGAAGATATGTTTTTCTTACAACCCCCCAAATACAAGGGTATAGTTCTGCTTTAATTTGATACAAATGATATAGCAGCAAAAAAGGTAAAGTGGAGAGGAAAGAAAAATTTTCATGCTACTAATGGATTGTGATGTGTGCAATGGAATTGGAGATGACAGGGGAATATCCAATATCAAAGAAAGCTCTTAAAGACACATCAGTAAGGGCTGGCAAATTGTCACCAGACCCAAGATGGGAAGTTCTGGAGCCAGCTCTAAACAATCTGTGGGAGGGGGATGTGTTTTCATGGTGTCAGTGAGGCTTCAGAGAATTTGAATAGAAACTGAAATGATATTTCTAATCCAGTGCAAGAAGCAGGGGAAAGTAAAGAACTGTAAAAGATTTTTCTCTGGAGTGATATGTGTTTGTAGAAGGCATTGTTTATAGATCCAAGGGACAAAATGGAATTAAGGATTAATTCCTGCAGGAATTAAAGCATTAAAGGCCTGTTCTGATGCCCATGGCAGTCAGCAGAAAGATGCTTGCTGACTGCACTCTGGAGCAGATTCCCACAACACCTAGCCTCACTTAGGTTGTCCTGATTGTGTCAGGTTGACCTCATTGTGCCTGAAACAGAGGATGAGGAGTGATGGACATTGAGGATGAGGCATGGTGTACATTGAGAGAAAGCCAGCTGACACTCAGTAGGGACCTCAGGCTCTCGAGATGGTTGTGAAAACCATTGGCAGGAATGGAAACTGGGATTTATTTTTCTAGCACATGTCAAACATATGCCAAAATGAGTGATTCACTGATTTATGTTTGAAGTGGACAGGATCTGTGCATTTTGGGAAGCAGCTTTCCCAGCCTACAGTTTTGTGACTGAGGGTTCTACAGCAAGTTTTTGTGGTCCTGGGAAGTCCTGATGATAACACTAGAGAATGATGTACTTATACACTACAGTAGACTGCCCCACACAGGCAGGAATAAAATCCTGATTTTTAAAGCATACTCTTTGCCTAAGTGGATGTATTTTATACAGTGAATCCTCTCCTTATTATGGCTTTAGAAATTTACACTTGGGAATCAGGAAAAAATCCAGCTCCATCTTTCTGTTTTGAGTGGTTGTCACACTAGGAGATGAATCGTTAACGAGAAGGTGGCAAACTCCTCTTTCAGAGCATCACAGGCATATTTTATCTGTGCCTCATTTCCAGTTTGATTGAAAGAAATTTTGTCCATCCTACAAGAAAATGGTCAGATATATTCCTTCCTTAAGCAGATGAACAATTTATCTTTCCACCTTGAGTTTTTGCAAGTCCAACCTAAAAATTCCAAACACTTATTTCATGTACTTTCTCCTCATGTCCACAAGAATGAGGAGTTTTGAACTCTTCATATTCACTTATTTTACACTGCTCTTGGCTTTTGAGGAGTGTCTGTAACAGATCACAGCTTTCTTTGCAAAGAATATTTGGTCCAATGTCTGGCTTTGAAGAATTAATATACCCACATTATTTCAAAGCATAACTGTTGATTGATGTGAAAGGATCATTGCTCATTGTTGAACTGTTGTATTTTTCTCTGTGTAAAAAGCGTGGCAGGTGGGGTTGGGGAGCTGCTGTGTTTTGGTTTTACATTTGTTCAACTTTCCCAGCAACTTCAAAGACTTTCTGTCTTTTCTGAAGAACTGTTGCACTCTTATCTGTAACCAGTACCTAATGTTCATCTTTTTTATCATTTCAGTCCACAACCAAGCTTTTATACAGACAAATCAGCACTGGCTGCAGTGATATAGATGATGTATCACTGGCCGTGGTGAGATATGCACATTTATCACATAACAAGTGACACAGAAGGGATTTTGCAAAACAGCCTGTCAAAAAGTGACGAGGTTTCTAGATGCTCTTTGCTCTGAAAAGGGGTCATAAAAGTGTTTGTTTTCAAAGAACAGTACTTTAATCTATCCTAAAACTATCAATAATGCCAGCTGCTTTTCCCCTCAGTTTCTCTGAAAGCCTGCTGAGCTCCTCTGAAGGTGTGCATTACCCTTCCTAATTAAAATGGGGTGATCAGACTGTTGAATGTACAACTAAAATGTGCTTTCCGTAAATATTGAAACAGTAAATTTTTATAGTTGTAAGAAAAAAGTAAGGAATGTTATGCACAGAAAATGTTTTCCTGACTTTTTCCTTTTATTCATAATTGACTATCTTTAATATTCTGTGGTCATTTTACAAACTTCATGACCTCTATTTTTCTGAGTGCTATCAAAGTTCTATAGTCTTAGTTTAGGGGCTGAAGGGTCTCTCACCTGCCTGTGATTTCCATGAAGCCTGTAGGAATGTAACTGCATTAAAGGTGTCAGTCTCCCTGGGAAATCAAATGGAAAATCACCAGGGTTTTAAGAAATTAGTGTGGGAAAAACAGGCTAAGAAGCTCTTCCTGGCTCTGTGCTTCCCTTATCCAGAGATCGAGGAAGCCGTGTATCCGTAGGGAGCCAGCTGGGAGCTGAAGGGCACCAGGGCAGCTGATGCTTTTCCATCCAGGGGTCTGTGCCTTCAGTGACAACAATATTGATTCAGCTGCCACTGAGGGACATCCCAATCCAAGTGGAACCTGTGTCTTTCACAGATGTGCATCTCGGGGTGTGGGGAGGGGGGGATTCTGCCCCTCTGCCCTGGGCAGATGAGATCTCACCTGCAGAGCTCCTCCAGCCCTGAGGCCCAGCACAGAGAGGACCTGGAGCTGCTGGAGAGAGTCCAGAGGAGGTCATGGAGTTGCTCCAAGGGTTGGAGCCCCTCTGCTCTGGAGCCAGCCTAGGAGAGCTGGGGATGTTCACCTGGAGAAGAGAAGGGAAGGCTCCAGGGAGACCTCAGAGCTCCTTCCAGGGCCTAAAGGGACTGCAGAAGAGCTGGAAAGGGACTGGGGACAAGGGATGGAGGGACAGGACAAAGGGAATGGCTTCCCACTGCCAGAGGGCAGTATCACATGGAATATTGGGAAGGAATTGTTCCCTGGGAGGGTGGGGAGAACCTGGCACAGGGTGCCCAGAGCAGCTGTGGCTGCCCCTGGATCCCTGGCAGTGCCCAAGGCCAGGCTGGACTTTGGGGCTTGGAGCAGCCTGGGACAGTAGAAGGTGTCCCTGCCCATGGCAGGGGATGGACCAGGATGGGCTTTAATTTAACCATTCCACGTATCTTTCAGTTGCAGATGACAAAGCTCATGGATTTCTTGTCTCTCTCTTTGTAATATTGTTGAGGAAATCTGGACTGCCTGAGGCTACCGACATCAGTGTGATCTGATTGTACTTGCAGAAGAAGCCACATTAAAATCAAAATAAACTTAGAAGAGCAAAAGGGTTTCTCTTTTTAGCTTTCTTTCTGAGGGAGGTAAGGCATAGCTGTGAGAGCACTCAGCAGTGTTTCCAATTTGGGCTTCATTTCTTAGTAAACTCATTTTTCTGAGAGCTCCAGAAAGTGAACTAAAGCCTTGAGAACATTAATTTCCCTACAAGTCTTGGCTCTAATTAAAGGCTTATGAAAAAGTAAACAAAAGACAGTGCTAGGGAAAGCAGAAAAGCAAACCCAGGATTCCCTACCCTGAACAGACAGACCTTCCTGCTCCAGAAAAAGGGAAATCATACAAAGCTGTCTGTCTCTGCCTGTACCATGTTCCATCCGTAAAAACCCAGCTCCGAGAAGTGACTTCAAGCTTGCATTGGTTTTTCTGGCTCTCAAGTAATTTTGACTGTGTTTTCAATACAACTCCAGTTTCCAGAGTTTTCTTTCTGTCAATCAGAGCTGGGAAGGGTGATATCAGATGGGAACAAAGAATGCAGGGGAAATTAGGTTAAGAAGATTGCATCTGCTATTTATTTAAAAATTAAAAATTATCACTGGACATCTTTAGAGAACTGAAGCTGCTAGAAATCTTTTCTGGTACAAAGCCTGAATTGGAGAAAGGCTTGCTAGTTACTGTGAAAATTAGCCAATTTTTAATTGAGAATCCTTTGCTTCAATTAATTTCCATCATGTTTCATGGCTGATTTTGACAAAGCATTGATAAAAAGAAAAATAGTGTAGAAAATTATCTGAGGTTAATTACCTAGAGGCTTCTAAAGACCTAAAAGGCATTTTAATGTTTTAGGAAAGCAGTAGATAACCTGAGTGCCTTGGTGTGACCTCTGCAATATTTTGTACTCAAGCCTGGCTTTTACTAAAGTACAAAAGAGGTAAAATATTGAGTGTATAATTTTTCCATCTGTAACCAAACTACTTTTTCTCCTGCTGGTGGCAGTGCTGGGTGAAAAATTCTGACTGAAGAGCAAGATCAGGAAAAATGTCCTAATTTATTTTGTAATTGTAACTGACCCCTCCATTGAATTGACACATTTTGACTACACGTGGATCAGTTCTTCATAACACACACTGGGGAGATGCTCTAAAGAAGAAATAAAATCAAGAATAAGTTTAGAAGAACTTAGAAATGCATTTATTCCAGGAACTCTGTTCTTTAGGCCTTCTGCCTGTAATAGATTTTATATTCTACTTGATTTTCGACATGTGCAAAGGAAGCTTAATAACATGTCTTTGTCAATGTAATTTGCATAGTTTTAAGCTTTTTGAAGTATTGAGAAATAGGTCACTTAGTCAGTTAGTGGAGCTGAAGGTTAGGAAAAGTTTCAAAGCCTCTTTTGTTTTTCTTTTTTAAGCCATTATTCAACCTTGAAATGAAAACTCACTCACTAAACTATGCTAAATAGTTCATTTCCCTTGTTTGCTGATGGAGCTAAATGGCCTTTTGGAGATATTTATAAAGATGACTTGCCTTTTTGTTATGTGCAACCATCACACTTTCTCATCCGTGTAATGGAAACGAGAGAGGCTCAGGCTGAGGACTTTCACTCTGAAATGGTTTAGCTATTTATTTTTCCAATAAATATAGTTTCAATACAAGACTTCTACATTTTAGAACGAATCAAAAGATAAACTTCTTTCCTAAGAATTTGAGTATGAAAATGTTGTACTTCCTTGGAAAACTTTGAATTTCTGCAAGCAGGAAGTGTCAGCTGTGTTGCATGTGTGTCAGGCTGGGGGTCAGGAAAGGGAGGAGAGGATCAGATTTTGTGTGCCTGCTGAGCTGGAGGGCAGGAAGTGGAGAGGGGCCTGCTGAGGGTGCTGTGTGCTCCGGAGAGATGGAGGGGTTCTGCACAGAGAGAACTCAGTGATACGCACCTCGCTCAGCCCTTCTCAACCCCTGGAGGGAAAGAGAAGCGGGAGGGGAAGGGACACAAGCGACATTGTGGCTGAGTTCCTGTCGTGCACAGGAACGGGAAGCACCCGGCAGCGCATCCTGCGCACCTGGAGCTCCCCTGGGGCATTCTTTGTGCGCACCTGGTGACACCTGATGCTCACTCGGGTGCCCCCCCCGTGCGCGCACCCGCGCGGCCGCGAGCGCGCCTGAACTGCGGCCACAGGGCACCAGGGGGCGCTCCCGCACCGCCTCCGCGCCCGGCGGGAATGGGAACGGGAACGGGAATGGGAACGGATGGGATGGGAGGGGAACGGGGAGAGGGAAAGGGAATGGGGAGAAGGAAAGGGATGGGGATGGGGATGGGAATGGGAATGGGAATGGGAATGGGAATGGGAATGGGAATGGGAATGGGAATGGGAATGGGAATGGGAATGGGAATGGGAACGGATGGGATGGGAGGGGAATGGGGAGAGGGAAAGGGAATGGGAATGGGAATGGGGAGAGGGAATGGAAATGGGGAGAAGGAAAGGGATGGGGATGGGGATGGGGATGGGGATGGGAATGGGAATGGGAATGGGACTGGCAAGAGGGAAAGGCATGGGGATGCGAGGGAAATGGGGAGAGGGAATGGAAATGGGAAAAGAGAAAGGGATGGGGATGGGAAGGGAATGGGCTGAGGGAAAGGAATGGGGAAATGGAATGGGAGAGGGAAAGGGAATGATAATGGGAATGGGGAGAGGTAATGGGAAAGGGAATGGGAAAGGGGATAAGGAATGGGAATGGGAATGGGAATGGGAATGGGAATGGGAATGGGAATGGGAATGGAGAGAAGGAATAGGAATGGGAATGGGAATGGGAATGGGAATGGGAATGGGAATGGGAATGGGAATGGGAGTGGGAATGGAAATGGGAGTGGGAATGGAAATGGGAGTGGCGAGGGGGAACAGATGGGGATGGGAGGGGAATGGGGAGAGGGAAAGGGAATGGGGAGAGGGAATGGAAATGGGGAGAGAGAATGAAAATGGGGAGAGGGAAAGGGATGGGGATGGGAGGGGAATGGGAATGGGAATGGGAATGGGAATGGGAATGGGAATGGGAATGGGAATGGGAATGGGAATGGGAATGGGAATGGCAAGAGGGAAAGGGAATGGCAAGAGGGAAAGGGATGGGGATGGGAGGGAAATGGGGAGAGGGAATGGAAATGGGGAAAGGGAAAGGGATGGGGATGGGAATGGGAATGGGCTGAGAGAAAGGAATGGGGAGAGGTAATGAGAATGGGGAAATGGAATGGGGAGAGGGAAAGGGAATGGGAACGGGAACGGGAATGGGAATGGGGAGTGAGAAAGGGATGGGGATGGGAGGGGAATGGGGAGGAGGAAAGAGGTGGGAACTAGAACAGAAAGGGTAATGAGAATGGGGAGGGGAATGGGAGTCGGAAGGGGAAAAGGGATACGGATGGGAATGAGAGGGGTACAGAGATGTGGACAGGAATGGGGATGGGAATAGGGATATGAATAGGGAGTGGATGCATAAGGGAATGGGGAGGGTGATGGGCATGGGAATGGAAAAGGGGATGGGGATGAGGACGGGCATGGAACCCCGGATGCACCCTCTGTGGGGCTTCCCCTGCAGCCACAACCCACCCATGAAAGGCTTTCCAAGCTCTACCTTAGATCCTGTTAAGGCACCTGCCAATGAACAGTGTTTGGAAGGAAACCCATCAAGCCCTGCAAAATCAGGGCTGTGTGTTCCTGGTGTTCCTATCTGATGTTTATCCAAGCCCACTGCTTGGGTATCTCCCTCACTCACTGAGATAAGCTAAAAGTTTTACATCCAGATAAGATTCCTACAGAAAATGAGTAGGGAAAATGGCTTTTTGCACTACCATGATTTGTTGGGGTTCTTTTTCCCCTGTAGAAAATAACTACTTAATTCCTGCCCTGTGCACAAACATTTCAGTCATGAAAAATGCATTTGGAAAACTTCCTTTAGTTTTGAGACAATGCCTTAACCCATTTAACATAATAATTTCTCTAAATCTGGAAACATTTCCAATCTCATGGAAGTATTTTTCTTATCTATTCAAAGGTAATATTCAGCAATAAGACTTTTATTGAAATTTATTTACTAATTCAAATGTGCAGTCAGTGTGCAAAACAAAGTCCACTTGGAAATTAAGGGGTGTTTTAAGACGTTGCAAAATATGAGTTAATCTTTTATGTACAAATACAAAAACAAGTTAATTGCGTTTTTTTCTAGAAGTCCTTAGGAAAATGGTCTGCAGGCAGTTAGATCAAAAAGGAAGTTTATATTTGGCATGTATATGATGTGTTTAAATTATAACATTTCTTCAGCTGTGGGAGAATAGAAAATTCTTTTACTGAAATCTTTGTGATTTGTGAGTCTTCCCTGCTGACTTTAGCAACACTTCTAAACACTAAGGTGGAAAATATTGTGGCCATTTGTTGGGCATGTGCATCTTTTCCTTACTCCAAAACGCCTTTCCTCATCTTCACAGCAGTGTTAACAAGGAAAAACAAGAGAAAAAGAAGATTTCTTGAAGAAAAACTAATAAAAAGTAGCCTTGAGCAAAAATCTGGAGGAGGAAATCTTCCTTGGAGGCTTGGGGTGGATTTGGCAGGAGCAGCTCAGAGCTGCAGATGGGAATTATCCAGCAGACCCTTCCTCGCAGTCCTCAGGAAATCAAACCATCCTGACAAATGTCTGGCTGCACACCCCAGAACAACACTCAGGAATGCTCTACCAACATCTGCTCTTGCTTCTGTGGCTGTGATAGGAGACAGTGAAACAGAATGTGTGTGAGAGAGCCAGGAAATCTGACTTGGAGCTTTCTCATGTACTCAGAACAAGAGGAGGGAAGGAAGCCCAAGATGCAAACAAATTTTTAAATCCAACTTTAAAATTCAAATGATGACTTAAAATGTCTGAAGTGTCCTTCCTCAGCTCATGCTGTTGGTGGGCAGGAGGTCACTTTGTCCAGGAATGTGCCTTTTTCCGAACCATTGGTCACTCAGGAAGGAACAGAGGCTGAGTTTCTAAGCTGACACTGCAATTGGTGACAAGAGTGAACTCCAGGTATGAGACTTCACAGCCATCTAAATGAACTTGAGAGACACAAATCCTAACATTGAACAGAGCCATGAAATCTACTTCTGAGCAAAAATAGTTAATAATTAAAGGCATATTTTCATTATTTGAAGGTAAAAATATGCATAAGATAAATTCTTCGTCATGAGTAAATGAGTAATTTTGATCAAGGAAGTACAGACTGCATCCTTTAAAGGTAAAAAAAATGCTTTGAACACATAATGTTAATAAAAGAATATCTTTGGGAATCTTTTCAGGCTGTTCAGGCTTCCATCATGTTTACATACCACTTGGCAGATTGTCACATCTTTCTATTTATTTTCAGCTCCATTGTCTCCCATGCGTGGAATAATTGTTGACTTCAGTTTGAGGAACACGCCTGTGTTGCACTCTCAGTTCAGCCGTGGGGATGCCATCCCTTGCATACCAAGCTCAGAATTGTTTATGCTCTGGCCTTTTTCTATTGTAATGAGAATAATTATGGGTGAAAACATTTTGCTGATGATGAAGTGGTAAGAGCGAGCATTTGGAATATTTGATTCTAGCTCTGCCTCTTTTAAATTTAGGTTTCAAGCCTGTCACAGAGGAGCTGAAGGAACAGTCTGGGGCTGTGCTGTGTTTGTACATGAGACACACAGCAGTTCCCACGTGTGTGTGTGTGTGTGTGTGTGTGTGTGTGTAAAACAAGGTGTTCAGAGCTCCCAGTTCTGACATTTGGGTGCAGAGCCCAGTGCCCAGAGTGTCCTGGGGAGTCCAGAAATGGCTTTGCAACCCAGACAAACACAGAATTCTGTGCTCTAAGTCTGAGCCTGCAACACTCCAAAGGACTAACAAAGGTCAGGTCTCATCTCACTGAGTTTTCCCTGTTCCCTGCAATGACCCTGCAGTGCTTTTCAGACCTTCAGGGCTCTAGAGGAGAGAAGAAACAGTATGTGTGCAGCTCTCAAATCTTCCCATGCAGCTGATGGAAAGCACAGGGAATTTTGATGTTAAGTTCACAACTCAAATCTCTTTCTCTTGTATGCCAATAATGGCAGCGTTGGAACACACCGACAAGTCAGAAAAGTATTCTGTATCTTTGTCTGTTTATGTTCAGCTCTCTTACATTCTGGTTTGAGTTTGCTGAAATCTGGGCCAGGATTTGGGTAGTAAAGCAAATTTCTTTATTATCTTTACTGTAATTACCAGAATCATGGAATCATGGAATGGTTTGATTTGGAAGGGATCTTAAACCTGTCCCATTCCACAAGGACACAGATACCTTTCACTATCTCAGGCTGCTCCAAGCCCTGTCCAATCTGGCCTTGGGCATTTCCAGGGATCCAGGGGCAGCCACAGCTTCTCTGGGCACCCTGTGGTGCCTCTCCAGCCTCCCCGGGAAAAATTCCTTCCCAATATCCCAGCTAAATTTCCTCTCTGTCTGTCTGAAGCCATTCCCCTTTGTCCTGGCACTCCAGGCCCTTGTAAAGGATCCCTCTCTGTGTACCCTGTCAACTCCTTCAGGCACTGGAAGGCCACATTAACTCACTCCAAAGCTTCTCCTCTCCAGCTGAACAATCTCAGCTCTCCCAGCTTTTTCTCATGGATGAGGTGCTCCATCTCTCCAAAGGCTTTACAGAGTTCCAGACAATGTCATCCATAGCCCTTCCCTTGATCAGTGATGGAGTCACTGGATCAGAGGAGGCCACAGTGCTGGTCAGGAGGATTCTCCCTTGGTGAAGCCATGCTGGCTATCCCAAATCACCTCTGTGTTTTCCAGTGCCTGTCCCAGGCTCCTACCAGCATAGAACTTTTGAATGCAGTGTTTTCAGTAAATGATGAGGTAGTACAGGATATTCATCCTGGCATCTCAGGCTGTGGCTTGAGCTGGCCATTTTCTGAGCTGAATTAGCTTGGTTTGATTTGTTGTTTGAACAAGTCAGAGACTTTCAAGGACTGTGAAAGGAATGAGGCTGTGTTTCTCTGGGATCATGTCCTGCACCAGAGCCAATCCAAAGCCAGCACTTTCCTCAGTGCTTCCAGGGAAGCAGATGTAGCTCTGTAGCTGGATATACTTGCCTCCTCCATGTGTGGACCTTTCCTGACAGGCTCTGAGCTCCAAAATTGGGAAGACTGATCAACACAGTGTTTGTGGTTTTTTCTGTGTTTTCAGGTTTTATTTTCTGATCCGTGCAAGCTTTGCAAAATTCCTGTGTAAAGGTTCTCAAAGCTAGACAGGCTTTAGCTTTATGATAACCAGGATGAGGCAGGGATTTTGGAAGCATCCTGGTTTTCACTCATCTTTATAGGAGCTAAATTAAATTAAATCAATTAGAATTTCTGATGTTTTCCTCAGCTTTATTTCTAAAATAGTTTTCACATTTGATGATTTTCTTTGTGGTAACATCAGTGTTGGCCCTTGCAGGGGTGAATGCTGTGGTCTGAGATGATCTTCAAGGTCCCTTCCTATGCAAGCCATTCTGCAATGCTATGATGATCCTTTGATAATATTAACAGAAAACCTTTAATTTCTTCTAGTTTTCCAAGGCTTTTGGAAGGCAGCTTGCCAGTCAGTATTTAGGAAAATTTTGTCTTATAAGCAGAAGATTTTTCTGAAACTCTCCTAGATGTGGGCTGCAATAAGATGTGACAGAATTTCAGAGACAGCAGTTCCAGTACTGAGTGTTGTCTGGCTCTGCTGCTAAATTTGCCGAAATTTCATTGTCCCTTCCAACTTGAGATAACTTGTGATTATATGAAAATATTCTACTTTGACAGCATGTCTTTTCACTTAAATTAGCCAAAAATAAATATTAAGAAAAAAAGTAAATACTAGAAAAATTAAAGCAAATGAAAGAGTTGATAGGTTGAAAGGTTGATAGATAAAAATCAGACACTGATTAATAGAAGCTTGTGCTTTTGAGAGGGAAAAATCAACTGAGGTGATTTTTGGAGCATATTGGCTCTGGGTCCATGTTGTGTTCTGGATTTAAGCTCTGCTTAAGGGTCAGTCAAGCACAGAAGGTGCTGAAGATCTGAGAAGTTCTTACTGCAGAGAAGCAACATGATTGACAGCAGAATGAATTTCCTGATTTTACTTTGATCCTGACCGGAAAGGCTTTTCATTTCATGAGGATGATGATTTCTATTGATTGGCATATGGCTAAGAACTTGTTATATTCTTAATTCAAATCTTTAATGCTGGTTAACATAGCACTGCTCTGTATGAACATGCAGTACTCCCAAGACAGATATGGATTTTGAACACTGATCACAAACACCACTCCCCTCCAGAATATTATTTTAAAGACAGAAATGTGTGGAAATGTGGGTAAATAGAAGCTTTTCTGGAATATATATATATAAAAGGGAATAGAAATCTAAATGAAAGGCCTGGTATGTGTCTTCTCAGATATCTCTCTCTGGATAAATCCAGGTTTTTGTATTTTCTGGCTGCCAATGAGGCTGTCTGCTTTGCTTTTTTTTATTCCAGCCAGCAGTGCTGCTCCTCAGGATTTGTTGCTGCTGTCTTCTTGGACACTTTAAACCTCCTCAACTTAGAAATGCATTATTTAGTCTGGTGGTTTGCAGAGTGACAGTGTTCTTAGGAGAAGAGAGCATTAAGAGAAAGCAGGTATTCATCTTGATATTGCCAGTTGAGTAAAAATGATTAAGAGAACAAATTGCTGAATCTGAAGGTTTCCTTGGCTGGAATTTATTCTTTTTTTGTGTCTTTCTCAATGTCTTTCTTGTGGCCTTTTTGGTTTTTTTAATCTGAGATTTACTGTGTTTCTATAAAGTGCACAAACAGGTTACACAGTTAACCTGAAGTGGCTTGGAACTTAAAAAGAGAAGCATCTTGATCCAGACTGCATGGCAGAGGAAGAATTCATCAGCAAAATAAGAAATAAAGTCTGGAAAAATCAAGACAGATAAGAATCACTTCGTTGAATGGATGGTCTGTGATGGAGTGAAATCAGATACCTCTGTATTAAATAAAAGTAACACTCTGCAAAAGTACTTCAGAAACAGTTCTGTCCCAAGAATTTCTTCCACTTATGTTTTCACTGTCCTTTTTTTTTTGTTCTTTTGCATTCACTTTTCCCCTATGAATGACTTCACTCAGCAAGCAGGAAAAAAGTTTATCAAACAGGAGAAAAAGAGGTTTTGCTTAATGTAATATCACTAGTACTTCTTTATTTCTAAGACAAAAGTAGAAAGCACTTTGCCCTCTGGTAAAATTTCAGTCTTAGCTTTTGGAGCTCCTTGAAGACACCAAATTGTTATGTTTTTCATGGGGAAGAAGTTGAATTTCTTCATACCAACCATCACCTTTCTTATCTTCCTGTCACGGTGTGACTTGAGTTTGCCAACCTTAATATATTTGATTTCTTTTAGAGACGGGACCCAGGAGTAGAGACAAGGCAGGCTTAAAACTTAAAAAGGTACAAGAAGAAATTTATTAATAACACAAAAAAAAAATATTTAGAATAAGATCCCTAGATTGTTTCCTCCTCCCCTTCATTAAACATTTCTTACCAACAAGCATACAGAGAGCACTTCAGTCAGTGATACATTCAAATAATCAGTTTAGTTTACTTAAGAGAGAAAAGTCCCTTTTTGGTTCTCGCTTAGGGCGCGTCTTCGCCTTTATAATCCGCATCCGCCCGGGAAAAATATTGCAGATTATGATTTTTCCTCCCATTCTGTCACAGTCCTTTCAGAGCTGTGCAATGGGTTATGTTACACACATGGGGTAGTACTTTTAAAGGCAGGCTGCTGAAAAAAACTAAGATTCTCTTCATCTCCTTAACTACCAAATGTCTCTGTCTTTATTCTAGGACAGAGAGAGCTTCAATTCCCGAGGCAAAAAAAGTAATCTCTTTCTCTATTAAATGTCTTTGTTCACATTTCAGTCCCAGAACAGAGAGCTGTATTTCTCCAAGGCAAAAATAAGGTTCTTCTCAAGCACCCAAAACCTCCCCAAGTATATTTCACAGTTTAAAGGAATTTCAGTAAAGTCACCATTTCCTTAGCCCACAAGAAGGTTTTCAGCTACTTATCAGTTCGCATCTTTTCAATCTCTTCCCACCAGGAATTTATCTTCATTGTGCTGACTTCTGAAGTCTCCAGGCTTTATTCTTTCCCATTCAGGAGAGCTTAGAAAAAATCGAGGATCTTATCCAGGCATGAAGAAGTTACAATTGTATCCAGATCGTGAAGAAACAGCATGGGCAGCTGGAGGCCTCTTCTCTCAGAACGAGGAGGGGAGGGGGAAAAGGAGAGCCTTTGGTGGCTCCCCGATCCCCCCTGCTCAGCCATGGCACGTGGAGAGGGGAGCTCTGGGCCGCGTGGAGCCATACGGTTAAAGAGGTGGGGGGGGCCGGACCATGCGGCCGGGCCGGGCCCCCCGCAGAGCCGGGGCCGGGGTCCCAAGCCGGGCCCCCAGCAGAGCCGGGGTGCCAAGCTGGGCCCCCCGCAGAGCCGGGGCACCGGGCCAGACTCCAGGCTGAGCCCAGAGCCGGGCCGCAGCCCCCCGGCCAGGGACCACCACCCCCGGAGACCGGAAGCCGAAAGAGGGCCAGCAAACCTGATCCACTGTGATTTGTAAAAGCAAAATAACTTTTCATTAGTTTTCCGAGCTGTCCATCACCAAATCATCTCTCTCATTGGTGCCAGCAGCCCACAGGGGAAGCTCCCAGAGACGGGAGAGCCCCTCCCACTTCCCAGCTCCAGGGGGCCTGCTCTGAGGTGAATCCACCCCTCCCCCCAAGCACGTAAAACCAACACACTTCCATTTCTTCAGCTTGTATCCTTTCTCATGCTTTAGAAACAATTTTCCTTGGAGAACTGGGACAAGGTTGCAATGTACACAAGAAGACCTGAGTCACAAACAATCTCTGGCCTAATGGTGACCTTAATCAAAATATAATGATGTGGGGAGGGAAAAAGCAGCTCAGTGACAACAATACCAATGCAAGACATAATGGAAAAATATTTCATTGTAATCAAATTGTGCTGGGCATTATGGATGTGAAAGGAAAAGCAGCATTGGATTAAGGGGAGACAGGGGGACCGGAGATGAGAAGACACCCAGCTGATTACCAGAACATTTTTTCTTTGGAGAATACACCCAGGTAGCATTCTTTGGAGAAATATTGATTTTGAGAAGAAAAAAATGCAGATTTATGGCATGCCAGCATTTAATAATATTTGTTATTTTGTTGTATTTGCTGAATTGTTCATACGACAAAAATAAGAAACCTGAAAACTATGATGCTATATTTTAATATTGTGAATTCAACTACCTTTTGAGCTCATTTTTCACTTAAAATGTTTTTAGCTTTCACTTTATGAAAGCATGAACAACAAGATTCGAAGCTCAATTTTTAAGTAGTTTTTCAAGTTATCACTGCTGCCAGGACCTTCAAAACTGAGCTCTTCCTGCACAGCACCAGCCCCTTCATCTGAACCCAGGGCCACTGCTCACCAAACATGTCATTCCCTGACTGAGAATTTGTTATAAAACAATCACGGATTGTCACATCTTTTCCAATTAATGGTAAAAATAAAAATACAAATAAAAATACAAATAAAAATACAAATAAAAATACAAATAAAAATAAAAATAAAAATAAAAATAAAAATAAAAATAAAAATGAAAATAAAAATAGAAAAAAAAGAAGAAATAAAAAAGAAAAATAAAAACAGAAAAAAAAAGAAAAAGAAAAAGAAAAAGAAAAAGAAAAAGAAAAAGAAAAAGAAAAAGAAAAAGAAAAAGAAAAAGAAAAAGAGGAACTGACATGATTAATATTACCTCTGCAAATATTTTCCAATGGCTTTGGGGATTTGTGTTATTTCTCCCATGCCTCCTATTGAAAGATATGGGCATCTGGAGAAACCAGGTTATCCAGGGTGGAATTTGAGATGTTGAGATTCTTTATGGCTACAGCTACTGTTGTATAAACATCAAAACAAATAATCAAATCCATCAAATCTTTCAAAGCAGGTGGGGGAACTTCCATTAAATCCCTAAGACTTCTGGTAAGCAAGGTTTTGGGTCAGGGCAGGATCTAAGCCGGAAGCTGGAGACAATTTTTTCTTGTGTGGGAGCAGAGGATAATACATGGGATGGGCTATCCTGAAGGTAAAAGCTTGCAGAATTCCCTGAGCTCTTTCAAGCTCTACAGTTCACAGAGATTCTGGGGATGATTTTGTGCTAAGGGGTCTCTTCTAGCTGATTACAGCCTTTGCCAGCCCCCAGGCCTGAGGAGAGAGCCTGGAGCACGGAACAGGGCATGCAAAGCCCAGCAATAGAGTGCCACAAGGTCATATTTCCTTGGCATGCTGGAGTGTGCCAGCTGTCCTGAGGAGTGCCAGGACTCGCATATGGAACAGCTCAGTCCTGCCTTTGGCAGTGTCCAGCAGGGTGGAAGGTAAGAGCAGAGGAAACATTTAGGGGCATTTCCCTGGAATGGCCTCCCTGTAAGTGTTTGTGCCTCTGGGATTTTCCTGGGACATTACCCTCCACTTGTCCATTTAATTAGTCCAGTCTCCCTTTTACTGCCCACTTCTGTTTCTCAGGCACATATGAGGAACACACATGGATTTGATTTTTCTGAGCCTGTTATTTGCAGCTTTGCTAGATGCCACCTGCTTCTAGCATTGGAAGGTGCAGTAAAAAAACTTAAAGCAAATTTAAAAAAACCCCACTCTATTCCCCCTTTCTATTCTCATTCCTTTCAAAACCATATAGGACTTCATTGTCTCTCTCTCAAATATCTCTCTCATCTTTCTCATCCCATTGTCACCTTTCTAATTTTTTAGCCATTGTTTGCACAGATGCTGTTGCAGAATGTGATGATCTTTTCAGTCTCTAGGTACTGAAAGTTTTGGTCCCCAGTTTCATCTGTCTCTACTTATCCATGGAGGACTTCTGTGTAGGATTCCAGAGGTTCCAGCTAGGACTTCTGCAGGTCCTTTCCATTGTTTCTTTGAGAATTAAGTTCTCATTACTTCTTAAAACACATTATTTTAAGCTTCACTGGATACTACATTGAGCATATATCAAATTTGCCCAACATCTTCATTTTCTTTTAATGTTAATGATAGGAATTTACTGAGACTATTCCATGGATTCATGACACTGGAAATAGAGTTAAGGCATGTCTTTCTTGCTGTCTCCTTTACAGTACTTTAAAATGAATCAGCCTGTGCCACAATGGCATATGACAGCTGTAAAGAATCACAGATCTTGCTCTGAGCCAGATTTTTTTTTAAAACCCCAAGCCAGCACAATGTTATTTCAAGAGCTTCCTTTGCTGGCCTTTCTTTTCTGTACCCCTGTAGACTTAGAAATGCCCACACTGATTTATGAATTATCTGTATGTCTGCCCTGTTTCTGCACATTTTGTCCTGGGCAAGGCTTATTTAAAATGGAGGTACTTGGGGCTATTAACCAAACAAATAATCAGATCTGTGATTGTCACTTAATCTCAGTGGAAGTTGTATCTGAAGCTAAAGGTAGAAACAGACCTCAACGTAAAACACCAAACAGCCTCATTTCTCCTGCACAAAGCCCAGTGGAAGGAATGGTGAATCTGATGTTGCCCAAAAAGGATAAAAAGTGGGATCTGGCAGCAGCAGAAGAGAGATTTGGAAGCACTTGATGATCAAGATCACTGGAGAAAACAGTGAGATTTCTGTTGCTTTTTAAGAGGTCTCAGATATAAACTGTGAACTGTGCTGCTGTTACACACTATCATCTACCAAAACCTATATATATATACATATATATATATATATATACACACACACGCATTCATATATATGTACAAAATACATAAATAGCACAGACTCATTCTAAGGGTTAATTCTCTTGGCTTTTTGCCTTCCGTGCCTAGAAGCCTCTCTTGACATTTGGAAATTCCCCAGAATTGATTCTGGTCCCAAAGAGCCAATTCTTCAGCCGTTGTTTACTGAGTTTTACAAGTCACAGATAAGTAATCCCTCTTGAGGCATAGGATGGAAAGAGGAAATAATTATACATTCTTATAGGTTAGAGAGTTTGAGAATTTTAAGAATCTTCAAGTGTTGCTGGCTGGAAACAAATATTGCCCAAAATTTGCAACTCTGTTAGAGCCACTTATTATAAATTAGTAATTTGGTCAGAGAATATGTCAAAAACACAGAGGAAATTGCTGGTGCCATCCAGTGGACATTCATTTTAGGGTTATGGTGGACACTTTTAGTCAGGTCTGCCCTGACAGAGATGGTAATAAAGAGACAGGGTCTCCAGCTTGATGCAAGCATGAAGCCATTTATTGACACACAAAGCAGAGTTTATATACCTTTTCAGCTATAGCTAAAAATAGCACACAAATAATATTCACATAGCTAGGTTATATTATTTAATTGTAACTAAGTGACATTGCTTCATCAATGCCTCATTCCAAGGAAACCAGCTCCTTGTCAGTTGTGACAAGATGAGCAGTGCTCGCAGTTCTGCTCTCTAGCTGTATTCCCACACTCCCCAAGTCACCAGCAATTAAATTTTTATACACTTTTTTTTTTTTGAGAAAGAAAAAGTGCTATTGCAAGGGTTGTGGTTTCAGGTTGCCCTTTGAAAAGCATCAAGACCCTCAGTAAATAGTCACAATCCCTGGAAGGTGTTGTTCAGCCTTGAAGATAACATTCCTCCAGGTGATCAACCCAATACAAAATCCATGTCTGTTCAAACTGGTTGCATTCTGTATCTGAAAAGTATCCAAAATCATCCACAGTAAAAGTGTGTGCAGCTTCTGGGCATCTGGGAAACTCTCTTGTTTGTGCTATGTTTGTTTGAGTGTTTGCTCTTAATCAGCACTTGAAAGAAGAGATTTATTTACAAAACAGAGTTTCAGATGTGGTAATTAAACAAATGAAAAGCTGAAATAAGAGTAAACAAAAGCAGTGGCTCCTTTAAGGTACTAGCAGGATGAACAGGAAAATGAAAGAATATGATTGCGTGAAACTAAAGTACTCATCCGAGAAGAGTTCTTAGGATCAACAAATATCTAAGAGGCTCTTCATTAATGCTAAAATATATTGATCTGTTTCTCTGGGATCACTGTGCAAAGAATAAACAGCAGTGTTCATGAGTTCAACTTCATTTCATTACTTTGAAGTATTTCTTGCCATAGTGGTAAGATACATGCCCCAAATAGAAGTTATTATCTTCAGATGGGGTGAGATCTACATCCTTCCTTGGAAATGAAGTGATTGTGTGTCTTTTCAGGAGAAACTTGAAACACTGTGAAACAGTTTAGGAATTTCCTAGAAAGGAAAAAAACAATATTAAGTGACATTTATATTTCTTCATTATATCAATCTTCCAAAATTAAAGATATCCAGGAAATACTCATCAGTATTTTTTAAAAGAATAAAATTTGAAAAGGTCACAAGGATATCTTACAACTTATTATAAATGATTTGTTAATGAAAATCAAGGAAGATATTCAAACTAGCAAAAAATATTGAGTTGATACTGATGGAGTGTTTTTTCTCTTGGAGATATAGTCCTGTTTACTCGCTCCTGAACATTTAAATGAGCTTCTGAACACTCACATGCACCCACACACTTTGCCTGCAATGCTGAGCCCTACAGCCTGTACAAAGCAGGTACAGGACAGTCTCTTTTTCAATATACATTTCCAGGCCAAGATTAGAAAAATCTTTGTTGTGCTCTGTTTGCATACATCTGTAATTTTTTTAATGTATCCTTTGCTGGAAAGTTCAACCATATCTCATTCTCTACTGCTTTCAGATTTTTAAACATCGAGAAATGGGGAGTGTTTTTGAGGCTTCTGGAAGGAAAGTGGTACAGAGTGTGTGCATGAGAATTAAAGGAAAGTATTTGTGTTTGGCTGGTTGCCAAACAGGTGTCAAAAATTCAATAATGGTAGGAGTCTACTCAGTGCAGTAGATGTGTTTTACCTGAACTCTTCTACTCGGCAGGTTTAAGACTATTCTGTATTGAAATCAATACCTCCTAAAAGAGAGAAGTCTGAGCTGAGGAAACCATTAAATTACTATTTACAGTCTTTTTCTGCTAAATTCACTTGCATAGTTTGATTGTATTTTGTAAGGTCTGGGAGTGCACTGGTTTTTTTTTCCATCCGGATGTAAGGAAAAGCTTCTTCCCAATCAAATCTTTAATCAGTGGAACAAGTTGCTAAGAAAGGTAGTGTGAACTGAACCTCATGCAGCTGACGTGCCATGAGTTGAAAACCTCTGAAGTCCTTTCTGAGCTGAATAATTCTGTGCTCATATGACTCTTATTGAACTTATCCACTGAGAGGGTTTTTTCCTCCCTCTGATGATACAGAGATAAAATACACAACCTTCCTTCCACCCCCTCAAGTTTTTCAAAATGTATTCTTGCAGTTGTGTATGCTCTGGTTGCCCAACTGGCACACAGCAACGTGCATTTCAGTGTGCTCAACATCAAGAGAGGCATTTAGGATTAAATTATTGATGTGAAGTATTTGTGAAAAGAAATAACAGGGCTGGAGGGGTTCACATGCCCCTACAAGGCTCTTCTCATGCCAGTCTACCCATCTGCCCTTTTCCAGCACTGTGCTTGGACTTCTTTCACCTTCCCTCTGTGTACATTGAGCACAGCTGCATTTGTTATAACCTGGCATTTTTTTCTGGGCTAAACAAGAAATTCTTCTAAACTGTTTTTATCTCTTCTTAGGGAAGAACTTCTAATCACCCTCTTGCCTGCCCTGATTCTGGTCCTTACTGAGATCTGGGGTGCAGCTTTGCAGCTGTCTCATTTCCAGGTGCCACCTTCTACCATTTCACATCAGTTCCGGTAATTAGGCAATAAATGTCTGACTTCACATTTTACATCATTTTATCACTTTCTCCCTCTTTTCTCTTGGCTAATACCTTACATATTTTGCAGGTTTCCCTCATATCCATATTACTGGGTGGAGTGGGGTGGTGCCAGGCACTTAGCAATACTTTTCCCTCTCTCCCTCCCCTCCACAGCTGGACTTGGGAGAGAAATTATATGGAAGGGTTAATAGGTTGAGGTAAAGAGAGATCACCCATCAATTATCATCACAGCCAAAACAGGCTGGAACTAAAAATATTAATTGGATTTTTTGCTTACAAAATCTCAGCAGGATAATGAGAAGTGTAATAAACACTTTAAAACTCCTTCGCTCCCCACCGCCCCCCCAGCTCTATCTCCTCCCACAGTGGTGCAGGGAGATGGGAATGGGGATTCTGGGCAGCTCATCCACCATGGCTTCTCCTGCTGCTCAGGGACAGGAATCGTTCCCCTTCTGCACCCTGGGGTCCCTCCCACAGGGGAGTTCTCCAGAAATTTCTCCAATATAAGTCTATCCCATGGGCAGCAGCCCTCCTCCAACTGCTTCAGCGTGGGTCACTCTGCCATGGGGTCAGTCCTGCAAGGACAGGCTGCTCCAGCGGAGACCCCTCTGCCCATGGTCTTCCACAGGGTCACAGCCTCTCTTCAGACATCTCCCTGCTCCAGCAGGGGCTGCTCCAAGGGTTGTGGCGGGATCTCCAGGGGCTGTGGGTGGATCTCTGCATCCTCGTGGATCTCCAGGGGCTGCAGCTGCCTCACCGTAGCCTCACCACAGGTTGCAGTGGAATGTTGGCTCCAGTGCCTGGAGCACCTCCTGCTCCTCTTCCTGCACTGTCCTGAGTGTCTGCAGAGCCATTCCTCTCACATGTTCTAACCCTACTCTTCTCTGGCTGCAACAACTTTTCTGTGCAAATATCTGTGCAACAACCTTTTTTTCCCCCTTTTTTCTTCTTCAATCTGTTATCCCAGAGGTAGTTCCACCATTTCTAACTGGCCTAGCCTTGGCCAGGCACATAATTCACCTTTGGAGCTCCAGGGACTGGCTCTGGTGAACATGAAAAAAGCTTCTGGCAGCTTCTCACAGAAGCCACTCCTGTGACCCTCTGGTACCAAACCAGGCCGTGCAAACCCAGCACACCAGGTGGGTTTTGCTCCTTGGAAGCCTGTACTGGTTGGGTGTGCCATGTTTCCTTTGCCATCCCAGGCCAGCCCTGTCTCCTTGCTCCATTGCCTCCAGGATTTCCATTGTGCTTCTCCCATAGAGTATGCTCAAGAGATTGGAGTGTTCAAGACACTGAGATAAAACTAAAGGAGCTGCTGATATTTTGAGTCCCCTTCTGCTCTGTCTCTGAAGTCTGAGTATGATTTCAGCTTCTCTTTAGTCAGGCAGTGTCTCACCCAGTTTGATAGAGGCCTCTCCTATTTCACTTGCACTTCATCCCTCAATGCTTTCATTCATTCCAGGATGGACTTTCAGATCCTTGTCATGTAAGCACATTAAATCCTTGAATCTGTGGGGGGTTTTGACTGTGGCAGCCTCCTTTTCAGTACTTTGTAGATATTAGACAGTGCAATTTTGCCTTAGACTATTCACTTTTTCCCCTATTGAAAGCCAAAGAAAAATGTTAATTTAAAAAAATGTAAAAAAATTTTAATCCATTTATATAGCATCTTAATATCTTGTCCTTTTTTAAAATATTCTGTTTATAGGACTGAAGACACTTGTTACTATGTAGAAAACATTTGATTTAGGGCCATGCTCAAATTAGTCTTACAGTTTTATCTCTAAAATGTAGCTTTCTCATGCTGCTTATTTTCCCTCTAGAGTGTAGTTATTATCTCTTTAGTGCTGATTATCACCCACTTAGGGCTAGAAGCCTCCTGAAGAAATTCTTACTGCTTCTTTATAGAAATGTTTTTGAGGATTTTGAAGTTCTGAGTTCATTTATATCCTGAGGTTTTAAGTTCATTTGGGATATAATTGTTCCTAATTTTTCAGGGCTTTGTTGTTTGGGGTTTGATTGTTTGTTTTTGTTTTTGGGGTTTTTTTGTTTATTGTTTTGTTTTGCTTTGTTTTGTTTTGTTTTGTTTTGTTTTAATTGAAAATCTCTGCTTATAATCTGGTTTTATTTATTTTTTAAGTTGAAAGTGGAACCACCTCATGATTTTATTAGTTATTCCCCATATTGGGTGATAATATTATAATAAAAAATTTAATTTATTATTATTGGCTTAATATATATTTCACTGTGTGTATGTACTGAGCATAGTGTTTGGGTGAGCATACATATATTGTGAAATACCTATTTTGTTGTGTCAAAACCTGGGGGGTCCTTACCACCCAGGAAATAATCAGACCCTAGTACTGCCACAGACCTGTTTTTCCAGAATAAACCAGGAAAACTCCTGCCTCTGCAGTGCCAGAGCCTGGTGCCAGTGTGATTCTGTCTGTTCACACATTCATGACTTTATAGGTAATTATGTAATGACAGAGAACGGCCCGGGAAGGGAATGGAGCTGGGAAAGGGGCTCAGCCTGGAGAAAAGGAGGCTCAGGGGGACCTTGTGGCTCTGCACAACTCCCTGACAGGAGGGGACAGCCAGGGGGGGTCGGGCTGTGCTGCCAGGGAACAGGGACAGGACAAGGGGAAACGGCCTCAAGCTGTGCCAGGGGAGGCTCAGCTTGGACAGCAGGAGGAATTTCTGCATGGAAAGGGTGCTCAGGCCTTGGCAGGGGCTGCCCAGGGAGCTTTGGAGTGCCCATCCCTGGAGGTGTCCAAGGAAGGGCTGGAGGTGGCACTCAGGGCTCTGGGCTGGGGACAAGGTAGGTACAGCTTGGACTTGGTGATCCTGCAGGGCTTTTCCCACCTCTGGGGTTCTGGTATTCCAAAATGTTATAGCTCACCACCTCCTGTATTTCTACTCTTTCGCCCTGTCCTTGCATCCCCATTGTGGTAGCCATTATTTTTCTGTTATCTCTTTTCACAACCTATCCATTATTTCTAGTTCTCTGTTATGTTCTTGCAGCGCACTCTGTTGCTTTACAAAAATTTTGTATTTCTCCAGCCTTTTCCAATGCATTAAATGAATCTAATCTAGACCCCAGAGTAATTTTATTGTCAATCCCTCTTTTACTTTGATGCCTATTAAAGCTTTCTCTCTCTTTTCCCTTGTCCTTTGGTGTTAACATTGTGCATATGTGAGTATTTTCTTATTTTATAAAGAATTTTTTAAAAGTCACCCACATAATTTATATATTATTGTCCTGCTTTTCCACTCAGCCTGCTTGGATTCCAGAGGGATGAGAGACTGGCTGTTGTGCAGAGCCTGCTAGCCAAGGTCCTCCTCTTCCCTTCCTGGACTTCTGGGAAGGTTCCTTGCAGGAACATCTCAGAGCTGTCTGTTGTTCTGTGATAGCTTGAAACTAGTTTTTCCCTCTCAAGGGACTGCAACAATTTCACTGAAAATCATCTGAATCCTTTTCCAGTCCATAAGATCATGTTTGCCCTTCAGTTTTCCTTGGTCAAAAGGTGTTTCTAATTCTTGAAGTACTTGCTGTCTTCCATGGTCTTTTATAGCTGGTGTGTTTTGCCTTGAGCTGCATGTGAACTCCTCTGATCCTTTCTTCTGAGAGACCTGTCAGGCAGCATCTCACACAGGAATGAGTGTGCACCTGCCTTCATTCTCAGAAAAACACAGCTTAATGAGACAGCATTCAAAAAGCTGTTTAATATTACTCTGTATTTATGTGAAGGAGTTTTATCTACATTTCTTCCTACTGCCCAGAAAAATGTGAGACCATCAAAGGAATGAAAAGGCATCATTCAAAAAATAATAACCCCCTCTGGAAACAACTTGTAGCTATTTTTCAACTGTTCGTAACTGTTGATGCTGTTTACAGCAAAGCTCTAAAATAGAATTTCACGAGGTGTTTAAGTCCACTCTGACTTACTTTGCTTATTATTAGATTATGGCAGTTAGATATAATTCAGCAAAATGTTTAATATTCTGCCCTTAAATGTTCTGCATGTGCTCAAATTCTTTGTGGGATTGAGTCCCTGAGGGAGAGCTTCTAATCTTAGACCAGGCCTAAAGCTTATTCTTGTGGAGAATGTTGTCACTCTGGAGGACATTGTGGCTTCCCAGTGAGGAGCAGGAATGAGGCTGGGAGACTCAAGCCACTATGCAAAACCCCTTTGTGGTTCCCCTTTACCTCAGGCTCAGCAACAAGAAGCCTGACATCTTGGCACACACAGAATTTTCAAGGACCTGAAGAACAACAGAAATGTCTCCCTGCCACTTTGTAAGAAATTGCTCCCATAAGGTGAACAAAAGCAGGTCTTGATCCCCCAGGTTCCAGTGGTATTGCTGTGCACCCAGAGGTTTTGAGGAGGGAGGAGAAAGTTATCAGAGGTCAGGGCAATTTCCAGACAAGGACCCAGCCAAAGCAAGACTGCAGTGTTGGAAGGTGACTCCCCTTTTTTCCATCTTCTCCATTCCTTCCCAGGCTTCCATCTTCAGGTGCTCAAAATGTGGACTTAAATTCGAGTCTGTGGAGCTGTAGCCAACACAGAACACCCAAAACATTCACATTTATGGGAAAAAATTCAAATTAAGGTTGACTTAAAGAAATAATTTGGGTACCAGGAAAGCTTCAGTGATGTAATTGCCTCTGATGATAGCTAGGGTGCTTTCCTCATTGCCCCCCATGTCAGCAAGCACATGGCTCCAGGCAGAAACACAACTGCAGGGGATGAAGCTGCAGGCAGTGGCTCTGCTCTGTCCCGTACTCTGTCTGCACTATATCCATGCCACACTGAGTCTCTCCCTGTGACCATGCTGGCCCCATGAGCACAGAGGGTCCCTGCAGATCAGCTGGAGAGCCTGTGCCAGGATTTAGCACACAAGGATTGATAACTGTCCTGTATCTTGCTTTCACCACTGAGACTTTCCTGTGTTATTTCATCTTCAGTTTGTTTTAGGGCACCACCAATGCTCTGTAGAGTGGTTTCTTACAATCCCCCCCATTACTGCAGGCTCCCATTGCTTCCAGGGGGGTATTAAGCAGCATGACAAATGTGTCACATGTTGGCACTTTCATCTTCTCTGCATGAGGAGGAGTGTCTGAAAGGGAGCAATTTATCTGGGTTTTTTCTGGGGCCATAGCTACACGTATCTGCCCAGAGTGAGGGGCACCTGTGGTTTCCTGAGCATTTGCTAAAGGACATGGAATCAACTCTAACTTACCTACTATTTAGGTTGGGAAATGATGATGCTTTGTATGATCTGCAGTTTCTGTGTGAGCTTGTTGTGTAGTGTGGTGTTACTTCACAAGAAAGTTGTGACAAAAATGATCAAAAATGAAACAAAAGCCTTTATGCCCTGCCTGCTCCATGAGAGACAGTAGCCAGGCTCACTACTTTAACCTCTTCACAACTCTGTATTTTATTTTGTTGGCTGTTTCATCATATTTTCATCAGTTTTGAGAATATAAAAAGAAGAATAAGAAGGACCATTGAGTAAAATTATAGAACATTGAAAGCGTCAAAGGAATATTGTTTACTGTTATCTTTGAGAGAAAATAGAGGGCTGTAAAACTGCAATGCCTCTTTGTTGTGACAAAGACTGCAAGAAGGACAGAAAGGCTGGCATAAATCTAGTCTTTTGACAAGGACTACAAGAGTGGGAAATAGTACAATTGAATCCACTGTTGTACCAGCTTTTTGACTGTAATCAGTTGTTAACCCCCATGAACTTTTAGACGACTTTTAGTTTCCTTCAAGTGGCAAAACAGTTGTCTTTGTGACTGTTTTGAGACAAGCCACAAGTGAGAAAGTGCAATGTTTTATTTATTTTGCTCTAGTCAAGGATTCAATGAATTCACTAAATTGAAACTGCAGGACACCTGAACTTGTCCAAGTCAGTTATTTACTCTTAGCTCACAGAAGGAGCATTTCCCATCCCTCATTTCCTACACCAGCTGAAGCAGTGTGATTATTTCAAGAGCCATCAAGCTCAGGCTATCCATTTTTATGGCCTCTCCAGCAGCTCTTCCTGGATTCTTCACAGGGCATGCCAGCAGAGCCTTTGGTTATTGCTCGGGATGAGCATTAGCCTGCAGAATTTGAAATGAAAGCACAGCTAGGAGGGTGTTTGTGGAAGTGTTGCTTTCTGTTCCCAGCCCAAGGAAACTGGTATTTATGAGTGTGGGGAGTATGGGCACATTTGCTTTGGCTTTGTGAAGCTGCTCTTAAGTGTGGATAATGTCCTCCTTTCTCCATCTGACTGTTTAAAATGTGTTCTATTCAGAAGCTGTTTGGATTTCTGCTGTTTCTGATAAATGCAAACAGGCATCTCGGAAGTACCATGGCAGGTGACTGGCGATCAGTCCCTGTGATTACACAGGAATCTTAACAAGGAGGTGCTTACCTTTTCAATTGCTAGATTTAGAGAGATGAACACTGATACAAAAGAAGTGATTCATGTCCCACTTCTTATCTTTGTAAGGACTTGAGCAACCCAGTCTAGCGGAAGATGTCCCTGCCCATTGCAGGGGGTGGAGTGAGATTCTGTGATGAGTCCTGCTTGCTGTAAATTCCAAATTCAGTTTGGACTAAATCAATTTTGTCTGATACTTATAAGAATAAATTCGAGAACTCTCCTTCTTAGTAAATCATAGAATCACAGAAAGGTTTGGGTTGGAAGGGACCTTAAAACTCATCCCATTCCTCCCCCTGCCATGGGCAGAGACACCTTCCACTAGACCAGGGTGCTCCAAGGTCTGTCCAGCCTGGCCTTGGAAACTTCCAGGGATCCATGGGTGGCCTCAGCTTCCCTGGGCACCCTGTGCCAGGGCCTTCCCAATCTCACAGGGAACAATCCCTTCTGAAACCATTCCCCCTTATCCCATCACTGCAGTTCCTGATGAAAAGTCCCTCTCTGGCTTCCCTGGAGGTGCCCTCAGATACTGAAATCTCACTGACTGTAATGAGAGATATACCTTCTTGTTGTAATACTTCATCTGTGAATCCTGAACTCTCTAAAATTTTGGGTTGATATGTGAGAATTTTGTAGAATTCAGTAGTGGCAGTAGCACAACAGGAGCCTGAACTCTGAATCTTATATGTAGTTTTGTTTTAAAAAAACCAAAGTAAGTAATGGCTTTTAATTAAAGGATTTTCAGAACCCAGATAAAGTAGCTATAAGATATAGACTGCAGGGTTTTGGACTGAGGTAATCACCTCTTTCCTCATCTTTCTGAATTGGTGTATCTGATATATTATCTGGCATATTAAATTTAATTTTTCACTGGCTTTTTTTCAGCTAGAATTACTGAATTAGTTTTTTCCCTGCTACTTTGTTTTCCTAACCTTCTTCTAATTCTCAGTCTGTCTGAAAAGATATTTACATATCTAAAGTTATGTTATTCATAAAGCCAAATCAAGCTTTTAATTAAGATCTAAAATAAAGTTGTTTTAGAAAGGGGAGTGAAATATTCTGAATTGTTATCTAAATCTTGTCTTTCAGATTTTTATAAATAGTAAATATTATGCATTTGATTAGTACAGTTTTCAGAAAACTGAAAAATCTTTTAAAATAACCACATATATCTTTAGTATAATTATTTGCCTTAGAAGTGAAAATCTAATAGCTGACAATATAATAAAAAGAACTATACCATCTGTTAGCCATATATAATTATATTAAAAACATCAGTCTCTACTTGATTCAACAATTTTCAAGAGCTTGTTAACCTTTCAAATTAGATTTTTACTATCAATTATACTTAACCAGGAACTTTTTATCCATGCTTTTATGGATCCTTAATTAGTTCCATTCCTCATTTTAGGCATCTTTCTAATAATGTCACATAGTTATACAGCCACAGCAGGACTTTCAGGGATGTCTGGCTACATCTTCCACTTTTTCTTTCCCCACTACCACACTGTAACTGGGTGATGATGAATGTTCTCACCTCCAGTTCCACTCTCACTTGAAATATTCCTATGAAATTCATCAAGGGCCAGACTTGGTGTCTGAGAGCAGTGGTGTGAATGGGGTCTGTAGGTCCCAGGCTCAGGCTGTCATCCTGAGAGAATGGACTGCAGGTATTCCATAATTATCTCTTGGATTATCCCCACCACTTTTCCAAGAGGTGTGAGAAAGTCTTTTTGCCTCTGAAATTTTCAGAGGATTCTCTTCAGCCAGTTTGTTCTGGCCCTGACCCTTCCGAGGCCAGAGTTAAGCACACACCTTGTTAAGAACAGCTCCAGCACTCCCTGACAATGGGGTGATGCTCCAGCCTGCTCAGCAGCACAGCAGAATTCATTTTCACCCCAAGGAAAGCATTGATATTATTGCTTTAGCAGTGAGGTAAATGGTCCTTTCAAGACACTCTCATGGTTTGGAAAAGGGGAAATATAGCATTACATCAGAAAATGTTTTGAAAAACAACATGTCTGTCCAACAGAATAGAGAATGTAATTAAGACATAGCTCATCTGAATCCATATGCTTAGGAAATAAAATTATTTTTCATATTGGTAACATTCTTATCACTTTCCAGCCTCTTGGTTTCTTACACTTTAACTTCTTATCATGTTAGTTTTCATTATTGTTTCCAAAATACGTGTTAGAACACACACATTTTATGTTAGAGTACTACACTGCAATCAGATAGCACTGTTTCTCACAGACACACCCATCAAATGCACATTAACATCATTGAAGTAGTGATACCACTTATCCTAGTTTAACCTTTCTCTGTAGTTCAGAGCTGTAGGGTGGGGAAGGACAAAGAACACAAGTTCTTAAAATAGTCTTGAAAGCTGTTTATGCAGCTTGTCATTAAAGCTTTCCCCATTGACCATATGCTGAATTCCAGCCTGAATCAAATTTCAATCCATGACCTCTTGTTTTATCATTTAAAAATAGTGAGAACAGATTATTTCTTTCTTTACAGCGACCTCCCATATATTTGGAAATTTTGCTGCTGCTCTGTAGGCTTAGACTCCCATTCCTTCTCATATTTTTGATTTGTCAAGTTTTCTGTGCTTTGGTTCACCTCTTTCTCCAAGGATAGTGCAGAGGTCTCCATGGTGAGTGTTCAGCAGCCCATGCTCCTGTTCCAGGTCTCATCGGAATTTTCTGGGATTTTCTTCTCCAGTGTGGCACTACTGAGTCTTGCACGTTTTGTGCCCCAGAGGAATTCTGCAGAGCCTACACCCTGACTGATTATTCTTCAGATGAATTCAGGAGTCTGCTGCCTGCCCACAGAGCTTTAGAATCCTGCTTTCTTGCAGCCTGTTTGCTAAAAGCTGTTGTACAAGGAATTAACATCTTAGTATGAATTAGTCCTGGCCACAGGCTGGATCCTGCAGAGCTCTGTCAGAGTCCTCTCCACTTTGGTATGGAACTGTTGATAATGAACCTCTTTCTGCAGGTTTTTTGGGCAGGTTTCCATTTTTAAAGAGGTTCTGTTCTGTGTGTGCTCTTTTCATTCTCCTGGACTTCCATTCCTCTCCTGGAAGTTCTCTAAGAATACTAGACAGCCCTGTAAGTGTGTGGGAAATATCTTATCAAATTAGGGAAGCCATAACCCATTTTTTCCTCACAAAACTTCTAAGCTTATCCTCATCTTCCTTGTTTTTATTGTGTTCAGCTATCTCTACTGCTTGAAAATTTTAACAAAACAATTTTTAAAAAGGTTTTAAAAAATATAAATTTAAATTAAATTTAAATTAAAATAATAAATAAAATAATTTTTATAAAGGTCGTAAGCTCTCTAAACTATGGATAGAGGTGATCCTGTGGAAATTCTGTGCAGTGGCCAGGGATCCCAATGCCCTGCAGGACATTTCAGCATGTCAGGCTAGCTGGGAGCAAGCCATAGAGGGCTGTTCCTGAAATTCCTGATGTTTTCCATTCTCCTCCTGCTTATCTGCTCATGCAGTGAAATATTGGGAAAGCAATCCCTGCTGCATCCTTCTGCAGCAGTGCTGCCTGAAGAGCTTTTACTCGGTTGCTGCACAATGAAATGAAACTTAGAATATGCTCAAAGGAAGACACGTGAAACATTCCCAATGATGCTTGAAAGGTCTACTGTGAAGTGGGAGAAAATTCCCCAAGAAATTAAATCCCCTTTTTCAATGGATGAAGCCCTTCTCTCTAGTCTGGTATTTCTCACAGTGTATTGCTTTTTTTTTTTTTTTCTTTAATAAAACCAATTAAGAGCTTGAAGATGGAGTTTGTGGATGTGATAAATCAGCAAAATATGCAAATGCTTTTATCCTGAGGCCAGGGGAAGCTCTGCATAAAAGTGAAAATACGAAAACTATGAATTTTGCAAATGTATTGTTTCAGCCCAAATTGATGATATTTTAAATAAAAATTAATGCTCTGACTTTTAGCAGTCCTAGAAATTGCATCATATTTTACGATTACAGGAATTTGTTGTTTTCTGCTGCATATTTAATGAAAATATTTAAGCACAATGGGAAAGTATTAAAAAAATTAGTAATTTTTATTCACTTAATATGTGTTGCTCTGTAAGAAACCTGATGTTTCTGATCTAGATCTTTCTTTCTGAAACAAAGAACTATGGCACAGATTTTGGAAGCTAATACATGCACACGTGCCAAGTTCAAAAAGGAAATGAGCAACCAAATTTATTTTCTATAATTAATGTTGTTAGCAAATGAGATTTAGACCTTATGGAAGTGAAATCCAGAGCTGGATTATTCATAGAGATATTTAAATGACATCAAAATATGGATGGATTTTGATTTTTGGCAATTAAATTATTTGATAAATTTTATTCTATTAAAAACCCCATCAACAGTATGAAAAACCCATATATGGGTGAATGCTGGCTATAAATTACATGGAATTTTTCAAATTGGATGTTTGTAGAGCATTGTAAATTCTGCCAGAAGTTAAGTAAGAGGAACAACCTGCATGTCCTGTATCTTACCTTGTTCTGGGCTGCCTGTAACCTCATGGCTGGGATTGCTATTTGAATCTGATATCCTGGATAGTTTCCTTCTATAAAAGCTTAGTGCCAGATCTTAATTGAATTTACACAGCGGAAGTTCTGAGCCCTCAGGAGTCACCAACTTGAGGGCTGAAATGAATGATCCCATTCCAGGACAGAGCCCTCTCTCAGGGTGTGGTCTTCAAGGACACTCCCTGGAGTGCCTGGGTTCCTTCCTGAATGCTCTGGATAAGCAGTGGAAAGTTGAAGCTCAACAAATTCTTCCTTGATGGTTCCTCTGGAGCTCCTCATCTGCAGAGGGGGATCTGAGCTCGTGTTTGCTCCATGTCCTTCAGGTACCACCCTGCTGCCTCTGGACATAAAGAGGGGAAAATTGAATGAGTAATAAACCAGACTAATAATAAATAGAAGAAGTAGGGTGTAAAGAACAGGATAGAATATTATTTAAAGTGGATATCTCAGCCTATTTCCCTGAGTAACTGCACAAATAAACTGTTATTCATTTTGAAGGTTAAGCTCTAATAACACCTTTAAAACACTCAAGTAAAGTTCAAATGCAATCTAATATTTATGATAAAGCATTCCCAATGTTGAAGGTAACTCTTTCCCAAATTGATTATATTCCCCTTTGAGCAGAAGTAGGTTTCAAGCATCTAATTCAGGAAGAGTCATCCATCTTCCTTTCTCTTAGTCAGACAGCTCCATATTCCAGTTCCTTCACAAAGTCTAACTTGCCAATGGAATGGAGATTTCTTTTTCTTCAACAGTATGGGCTCTTTTGAGTCATTCCAAGCCTGCCTAGCATTTGTGTTCTTTGAGACAGGCATTCATTTTTGGAACAAACTTGTATGTGCATCAGAAATGAGAAAAGAAAAATGCCAAATAGGGGCATTTTAAAGAGTTTTAAAGACTACTAAAGAATTTATTTTTAATGTTCACAGATATTTTACAGGCAGTCTACTAAAAAGCAATTACTGTAGCCTGGGAACATACAGTGTTACTTCGTATAATTTAAATTTATTGTTTGTAAGTTTTTTGTTTTTTTTTTTATCAGTGATAAACAGATACAAATCCCAGTAATAAATCTTGTCAGGAACATATGCAGCTATTTTTGTTATAATTGTTAAGAAAATGCTTTTATCTGAAGTTTTAAGAAATGCCATTCTTTTTACATGATTCTGGGACAATGACACTTCATGCTTCAGAGAAAATCCAAGAGAAAAGTAAACAGGAGTTAACCACGGAATTTCAAATAACAAAATCATTTGACTTTATGACTGAATCTATCCCTGATGTCAGTTCTAACCCTGGTAGGACTTGGGGTTTGCCATGAAGTTGTCAAGGGTTCACCACTTTCTCTCCAAATCCAGCAGCCAAACAAGAAATGCTGTTTTCAGATTCCAAAGTGATGTAACTTTATTTTTCACAGCTAAAATTAAACACTCAAATTCTTTGGCATTTAAATTCTTTGCTGTCATGGGTATGAACAAAACTCTCCCTGACTGAAAAACAAAACATGTACCCTTTCTTTAAATGAACAATCACCTTTATTGGTACATTTTCATTGGTAGAATTTGCCAAAAGATAAATGAACTTGTCAACATTAAGTTGCTTCTATTTGTTCCAGGATGCCCCAAGTTGTGCAGTGATCAGCCTTTTCCCAGAGAAGCTGAAGAGATGACCTTTAAGTTTTTGTTCAAGTACAGAATGCTAAATGAAAGTCACAGCATTCTGTACTCACCCTGAGTCTGCTGCTCCCAAGGCTTGAGACATGGCTCAGCAACACAACCCAGCCAAGTGTGGCATCCAAGTAAGGATGTAATTAAGACAGGGGTGGGTCTTCCCCTTTGGACATATAGTTTGGATTGACAATACCATTCTTCCAAAAACTCCCTTCATGTTGCAAATACCTCATGTTGTTCTGCCATTTCTAGGCATGAATAAAGAAACAATTTCTGGCCCATCAGGAATTTGTAATTAAATTTGATTGCGACCTCAATCATCATTGAAGCCGTGCTGGGGAGGAGAGTTAAAAACCTGAGGTAAACAGAAACTGAGACAGAATTCAGCCTGGAGAAGAAAAAGTAGTGTGGAGACCTCCTAGCACATCCCAGGACCTTAAGGGGCTACAGGAAAGCTGGAGAAGGACCCTGCAACAGGAACTGGAGTGGCAAGATAAGGGGAATGTCTTCCCACTGTCAGATTTGATATAGGGAAGGAATTGTTCCCTGGGAGGGTGGGCAGGCCCTGGCACAGGGTGCCCAGAGCAGCTGTGGCTGCCCCTGGATCCCTGGAAGTGTCCAGGCTGGATGGGGCTTGGAGCAACCTGGGTAGAGGAGGGTGTCCCTGCCCATGGCAGGAGGTGGCACTGGAGGACCTTCCAACCCAAACCATTCCATGATTCAAGGATCCTAAAATTCAGCACAGATTTAATTTCCGTCTGGCCAGCCTTGCGTGATAATATTATGAATGACTGTAATGGGATGTCAGAGGTTTCTTTTCATGTATTTCTATGCTTTTCTGAGAAGAAAATTGTTGAAATTGAATGACTGGAATGATTTAAATAGGATGTTGTTCATTAGTACACAATTCAGGGTTTTAATTTAGGGAATAAAAACAATTTCAGGTGGAATCATGAGTGTTGGAGGGGGAGGAGCAGAATTCAAATGAAGGAGTTGTATTGCATGCTGCCTGGGAATCACTTATGATATCCAAACCTCAAAAATGTAAATGACTTCCAGGAGCTCTGTCAAACAGGACTGAAGATGTGAAGATGTGTGGTTAGATCTCACCAGCTTAATTGGTGATGTGACTGTAGGGTGAGAAAAGAGGCTTTTAAACAGAAAGATGGTGAAAATACTAAAGTTTTCCAACTGGTGTTTACTCCATTAAGGCTGGATGTCCTAGTAAACCTTTTGACCATTTCTATACCTTGGGGCACTGCGATCCCTGAACAGCCTCCTCAGGGATATTTTAAAGGACTCCAACACTTGAGAGTTCATATCTTGCAAAATTTTTTTTCTAACCTTGGTTTTACAAATACCAGTTTAAAAAAAAATAGACCTAATGAGTGTTGGTCTTTCTTGCTACACTTACTACTATCAGATGTGTCTTTTCAATTGTATCACCTCCATTTGCTTGTGGATGACAAATACCAGCACTCCACAACAAAAAAAATTAAATAATTAGAGAAACATGAAGTCCTAATATCTGGCAGTGAAATAATTATGAACAGTATGTTCAGAAATACCCTTTTTTTTTCCTAGACAAGACTTTTTGCTTGACGATGGAAAGTGCTTCATGGTGCTTGAGGCAGCAAAATTGTCCTACCTTGCACCTCTGCAGTCAGAGAGACAAAACAGACCTAAAATTCTGATGTCACTAATAGAATTGTCTCATTTGCTTTAGCAAACAACCTTTCATTTCATAGAGGAATAATGGTACTGAAAACAAAATTAACTCTAAAGCTGCAGCCTGTTTAAGTGTTGCAGTGAGCACAGTCCACTCAGTGACTCCATGGAGGTTTTAGATCTTCAGAAGTAAAAAACTAGACTTATTGCCTGATACAAGTGAATACAAAAGGGCTTTAGGTATCCCAGAAGGTTAAGTTGTCCTTGTTTGCTGATTAAAAAGTGGGGACTAAAGAAAAGGTAATTTTACTGTATTGGATCATTTGGTGTTAATATTGTGGCAGGGTAATTTGTGATCATAAGATATCCATGGCGATACAGAATGAAAAGTAGATCATAGTAGCCTGTGAGATGGGGAAATAGCTGCAAACTGAATATACAAAGCATATAGAACAACTGGTGAAAAGCACATTATGGAAGCTGTTATTTGCAATTTTACTTTTGATAATTTGGGAGATCGTGGCACTTTGGGGGTTTGGTGGTGATTTTGTTGTTGTTTTTATGGACAAAGAACTCTGCTTTTTGATTGCTTTTTCTGTTTCTATAACCTAAAAATATAATAGCTATGAAATGATTGTTTAGAGTAAATTGGATGAAAGAATAGGAAGTGATGTATCTAATTTCACATGTACTGGATCACAGGTCATTAAATGAAAATTTTCCTGACTCTTTCTCTGTAAGGCCTTTGGAGGAAGTGAACTATATTTAATGGTGATTAAACCTGACCATATTTTTTTTTTTCTGGTAGGTTTTAATCCCAGTGACATTTTGTATTTATAAAATTTATCTGGAAGGATCTGTTTAGAAAATATCCAAGACCTTCCCAGAACTGACCAAAAATTCTAATTTTATTCAAGCTGAATTAACAAAATATTAAGCTGAATATCAGCTGTAAATATCAATAATAATGTTAGTGGAATTTCCCTTATGAGGTCTGAAATTAGTATTATAATCCTGTTAAATTTGAATTAGCTTTTGGAGGGATTTTGTGCAGGTAATAGGAGAGTTGACATTTCACTTCAAATAAAAGTGCTGTAGGTTCTTGGAGTTATCACTTCTTTCATTTTAGGAACAGAGAAGAAATGGTTCCATTGATGTCTGCAGAGAAACAGTGGTCTATAAAAGCTGGTGGTGCTGCCCGGTTGAATCTGTCTTTAAAAAAGAAATCCCAGAATAAGATTCCACTACTCTTTTCTGTAAAATCCTTCATGAGGCTACAAGATCCATAGGATGGTGCTAATTATGTCATCCTGTTGTTTTATGATGTTTTTCTCTCTAGATTTATATTTCACCTCTAAGCAAACACAGAAGACTGTTACATATAATCTGTGGTCATGTAATCAGCAAATTGTCTTAGAATGGTTAATTATTTAATTATTGCATACACTATATCCTTGAGGAAACACTGCTGAGGAGAAAAATCAGCAAAGCAAGCTGAAGCTTTTCTACTTGAACTACATTCTTAAATAACATTGATGATTGTTTTCCTTGAATTGAGAGGTTAAAATGCAGATGAAAATGCTAGATGAAAACACATTCAGATGAAGATAAGATTCACATTTTAGCAGTTGATATTTGATTAGCTTGGTAACACATATAAATAAAACTTACATGCATTTAGAATTGTAGAAAGAGGCACTTCAGGAAAAGATCTGCTGCTCTGTGCAGCAAGCCAAAATAAAAGAGAGATATTTGACTTTATTGGTCTGTTCCTTCTGTGGAAGGGAGCTCCAGAACCTCCCTTATAACCTCTTCCAGGAATTCATGGGTCTGATATTATGTGATTTATTTCCCTTCCAGTTGAGCTAATGCCCTGGTCCCAGACAGCAAGCAGAACCAGAACTGGGGTTGACACTCTGGGCTGGACACTCCCTGCCGTCTCCTTGTCTCCATCCTTTTAAGCAAAGCACTCTGCAAGCTCATCTGGACAACACCAGCACCCCTCAGCACTACTCAGCTCCAGCTGATGACTCCCCTGTTGTCATGGAATTCTTCTGAGGAACTGCAGAGCTTCAGTGGGGAGTGGAGTGCAGGGGATTTACCTGCTATGTGCAGACTGAGTCCTACCAGAGAAGGCTCTGTGTCTCTAACAGGGTTTGACAGCAGAAAAGGAGCTCAGCTGCCTGGTGGCAGAGCACTGTCCTGGCTACTGCCCGTGGAGATGAGCTGGGATAGCAGTGCTCCTCCCTGGCACCATATATTATCCTTCCTTGAGAGGCTTGCCAGGCTCCAGGTGCGTATAAAGACACCTTGCTGTCTGAGCAGCAGGGAAGCCAATGGCAGTACTACTGTGGTGACTTTGGGAAAAAGCAGGAAAAGAAATGCAAGCCAGACCTCAGAGAAGGTAGAAAATCTGTTTTGACAGGCCCAAAGTGGCTGAGGGTTGTGTATTCCAGCACACAAAGGCTCTTGAGGTTGCTGCAGAGGGAGGATGCCTTTAAAGACCCATGATGCAAGGATACAGAGCACTGAGGGGAGATTTCCCAGCAAACTCCTTTTATTTATTCAGTGTCTCTCTGAGTTGTCTCTGCTTTTGAAGGAGCACAATTACCTCAGTTTGTAGCCTAATGAAACCTGTCACTGGAGTTAACAAATCTCTGGTGTTATTTTGAGGATTTTATTTGAAGGATAATGTTTAATTCATTTCAAAGCTTTTGCCAGTTCAGGGTTGTGTTGTAGCTGGTGTGCTTTAAGCACTTGTGAGCTGGATTACTATCATAGTGTCTTCTGGGGCTCTACTCCTGAAGGTGGAAGGCTGGGTGAAAAACGAGTGCTGAAGATGGTCTTCTGGGTAAAAAACAAGTGCTAAAGATGGTCTTCTGTTCAGTTGGTTATAATTCAGAGCACCAGAAAAGAGCAAGTACCCCATGCCACTACTTTGAAAAGTACTTTGGGACATAGACAGCAGCTAATCTTACAAAGGACTGCACACAAGTAATATTTGGGTGAGGGGAAAATACCTTCAAAATTTATAACAGAATTTTCCCTGCTCCTGTCAAGGTTGGTTGTCTGGTGTTCTTTCTTTTCACAGAGAGACACTGCCCCGACTGTAAATGTCCCGAAGAGGACTGAAGTTACAGTGGAACAGAAGCTGGCTTCACCAGCTAAGCCCGGAGCTTTCTCCCCACCACAGTGGGCTCTGCTTTTCCTTGGGTTTTCTGTGCATTATCAGAGAATGATTTGTGTTGGAAAGGAACTTAAAGATCAGCTGGTTCCACCTGCTGACATGAGTGGCTTCTCTGGAACCACTTCACAGAACTGGTCTTGTTTGCGGGTCATTGAAAGTGGTCATTCAATTGTCCTCCTTCAGACATTCTGTCACTCTGAGAGTCATCCTGCAGAACAAACACCTGGAGCAACTACAACCCTTGTCTAGTAACACTCAAATCACTGGTGGTTGAAAAAGAAAATGCTTTTTAGAGCAAACACACAGATTGCCATGTGCTCATGCTCAGTGGAACCTGTGGGATGACTAATGAGGAAATACATGAAGTGATATGAAAAATACCAAGTTCTGTTACGTTTTGTCTCGGACAAAAGAATTCTAGTTAAAGGTAAAAGGCTCTTAAAATGTATCTCTGGGATGTGGTTACTGCAGTTTCTTTAAATGTAGCCTTGCCTTTCTCCAAGGCCTCCTGTAGTGGTATTTACTGTGACAGAGGCATCAGTGGGACCATAGCTGTCCCCTGGGGGCATGGACAGCCAAGAAATTGTGGATTGTACTTTGATGCAGTTTCTGAGATAAACAGCAGCATGTCATCTTGGTGTAGGGAGGAACATATCAGCACTCACAGATCTGGTCCTCTGCAGGACTTACAGGAGTGGCCATGCGCTTCATTATATCAAACCCCTCCTGTTTACATCTCCTCTGTATCTAAGACTTGAAATGCTTCCCAGAGCTGTAGGATAAATACAGAACTTGTAAAAATGTCTTTTAAAATAAAAGTGGTTTCTTTGGCTGCCTGTGCCTGGGGGCAGTGGGGAACTGGGGGGCTTCCATCAGAGACTTCTCTGTGGTGTGGGGACATCCCAGTGGGGCAAGGGGAAAGTGTGAGGAGGAAAAAACTAAAGAGTGGGGTTTTGTAAAGTGTTGTGGGGTGCCATCACCCCCATTCCCCACCCCTGCGCTGCTGGGATGGGAGAGGAGTCAGGGAGGGAGGTGTGAAAATGAACCTGGGGCAAGGGGTAGGTAAAGTGATTTGTTTCTCATTGTTGATCTCTGTACCCACTGGAAATAAACCAATTTTCACCCAGTCAAAGCAGTTTTGCCCGTAACAGTGCTTGGTAAGAGGTCAGTAAATGTTCTTCATGCTTTTAACTTGACCCACAAGTTAATTTTGTCCCCATCTCTTGCTGATGGCAAAGGTCGACTCACCAAGAACAACCAGGTTACAGAACACATGCAGCTTGTAAAGGGAAAATCAAATCCATCCACAGCACTCCAGAGCAGGATGGATGTTGTGAAGGCATTTTATCAACACTTTCAACCCCAGTATCTGCTGGTGATTATGAAGGGAGTGGAAATGGCTCTGCATCTAATGCTGTGTAGTGACCATGAATTTCAGTGATAAGAGTTGAATGAAAATATTTAAATGTGGATTTTCATCTTGGTTGTGCACACTGAAACCTGGAGATGGTCAGGGAGAATCCTGTCATGTGAAGAGCATTAATTCAGAGAGGGAAAATTTGTGAAATAAACCCAACAGTGCCATGTTCCTGTGCGATGGCATCCCTCAGGTTCAGAATCACAAGATTTGACAGTTGTGGGCTGGGCTAATTGAGACAAGATCTCAAGTGTTCTCAGTCTAAAACTGGGGACTCAGCCAGTGTGGCTTGGAAATTCAATCTGAAAGCGAATATGTATGACAATTAGTGACTAATAAAGTTATTTCTTCAGTTACAGTGGGCATGGATGATGGAGCTAAGGAAGATGTGATACTAGAGGAAGATGGAAAAAATCAGCTCATTTGCCAAATATAGGCAAGATATCCCACAAAATGTATAGAAATGAGGGTCATTTATCTGGGCTTGATCAAAGATAAAAAATGTGTTTAAAAAGCCAGATATAATTTAAAAATCTTTTTTGATGTGAATTTCAAGATGTGGTATGTTAGCTTTTCCTCCACTCACAGGATGCATACAAATGGCTATTCCATAGTAAATGGGGTGCAATTAGTAACTATCCACAGCTGAAGACAGTAGTGAGCAGGAACTCTGAAACTTTTCAGATCTTAACTGCATCTGGACCAATATTCTTCTGTGTCTTGCTGATACCCAATTCCCTGCTAAGGAACAAGATTTTGCACTGGCTGTTGTGTTTCTCTCATCTCTTTGGCAAGGACCCCATGGGGTTTTCCCTTGCCCTATAGCCTGGGAAATGGTCTGTTTCCTAGGACAAACTGGAAATTTAGTCTGAAAAGCTTTTGTTATGTCAGGGCCTTGGGACCTGATGAGGCCTACAATCTTTTCTAGTCTCCCAAATGAGATTTGGAGAGCATATTTTACCCATTGAAGAGATGTTCGAGGCACATTCTGCAAATCTTTCCGCATTGAATGTCTGTTACATGGTTTGAATGGATCTTGCAAACATTTACAGTCATAAACATTCAGTTTATCATGAGCTGTGCTAATACCATGATTTAATCTATACAAATCAAGTAAATATTGATCTATTAAATTTTCTGGGTTGTTCCTTGTATGGAAAAGCCATTATACAGTTAGTTTGTTCTAAGGCTGGCAATTTGGCTTCATAAATTGCAGATTGTTTTATGTCTCAGCTTTATGGTCAACTCAAAGCAATATGAAACTCTACTACCCATCCCTGAATTGTTTTCTTTGCACATCTCACCAGCATGATTTGTGGTTTGGGGCCCAGAGATGTTCCTGGTTTGTCTGATACTCACAGTTTCTATCTTGTGGCTGATTCACAGTGTTACACAATGCAAGATACAGTGGTTTGTGTTGACTGACTCAGATATCTGCCCTAACACATTTAGTTTAGACTTATCCATTTCCCAGGCTATATGGGATATAGCATCTGCTCCCTTAAATTTAATTATTCTTTGATTTATAACACAGGCCTGTAATAAATTATCTCAGTGAAGTTGGAGTGCACTGAACTACAGATTAAGAGATGGAATGAGTGGGGAAGGCAGAGACTTCATAAGCCAGATGTATGGAATCAAAACTCTTTTTTTAGTTTTGATTCTATAACAGAAGCTAACAAAATGTTGATGTTGTAATGGCGGGGGTATGATGGTGTGCCTGAGATATTCTTTAATCCATCCATGACCATGCAGTCTGAGAGGCAGCATCCAAAGGCCAGGGGGAGGGGTTGGGTTAACAACACACAGGGATAACTGAGGGCAAGCTATCCAATCTGGAATGCAGGACAGGGACTTGACCTTATATGTCAAAGGTCTCAAACCAACAGAGAATTAGGGCTAGGAAAAAGATTTACTTTGGAATGAGCTAATTAGCATCTTTGAAGTGCCCAGCCTCCCAGTATCTCAGTTTTATGCCCTCTATCTCAGTTGGTTCAGTTCCCACACTTAAGTGCTAACTTTATAATATATTTCAGCAAACTCATTCCTAACTCTGCTGATCTCATATAATTAATCTAATCTGTTCTTTTAATAAACATCCTTCAACTACAGTAACTGCTGCAGAAAATAAAGACTGTTTCATTGTGTTGAAGTCCAGTGCATTGGTGTGTTTATTAAATCTGTTGGTATTTTCTTCACTGAGACCTTTGTAAAATACATTTTTCATGTTGATATAAGTCCTCAGAGGCAGAGAAAATCCTGCAGCCTCTTTTCACTGTCCTCTTCCCTCAGGGAGAGTCACTCATCAGGCACTGGTCAAGTATTGCTCAGCAGTGACTGTTAATTCTTAATCTGCATTCACAAACCAGGCACTAAGCTCCATCTTCTCCCTTAACAGGACCAATATAAGTGCTCATGGCCCTGGTGGCACAGCAAAAAGGGAAAAAATATTTTTTTGAGCTAAATGGGGGTGGAAGGAGGTGTGCACCCATGCCAGCACTTAGAACCTCAAAACTACAATGCAAGGCTTCAAAGGTTACAAGCCCAGGAGATCAGTAACCTCAGGGAAATGACAAAAAATAGCTTTCTGAGGGGAGAATCTCAAAGAACTTGTGTTGAGTAGAGTGGTTGTGAACTTGGTGAGAAGCAGTGCTCCTCAAAGCTTGGTTTAAGGAGGATGTTCAGCAGGAGAGTGAGATTCCTGCAGGAGACACAGACTGGTGATGGGAAGCACAGCCTGACTTCATTCAACAAAGATCAGTCAGAAACAAAACCAGATAAATAAAAAATACTCTTGTAAGCAAGACATCTTTGGAACAAGAAAGGGTAGACTTCAGAGAAACAAGATTGATGGGACAAGAGATTCTTCACATTCCATTTCGTCTCACAGGTTTCAGTGCAGTAACTTGGCAATTTATTATGGTGATGCATCTCTTGCTAATTATTAAAATTATTGTCAGAAATAATTTCAGTTTTAGGTTCATAAACAGGCTGGGGTGAGTTCAAGATGCTCAAGCTCTGAGTTAAATTAATTTGTTTTTATTTAACTCTCAGAGTTGAATTAATTTGTGTCAGAAGTTGGATTCTAGAAAGCACTTATTAAAAGTGAGTCAGAAATAATTTCTGTTTGTTTTTCACAAATATACATTACATAAGAAAAATTTAATTTTAGTGAATTTATTAGTGTCTCTGCAGAAAAGCAATGGATTGACAGTTGATAAAAAAATTGTTACTGTTGTTTAAAAGGTCAAAAACTATTTGGGCAAAAACAGGAGACAAACCATTCTATTGGTCTAGAAAGGTTTTATTAAGATGCTCACATATATTGTGTATAACCAGGGAAATGGAAAGCCTGCATTTCCCAAGTTTTAGAAACTTGACAGAGTGAGGTTCCTCTCAGTTCTTCCAGGAGTAACTGGTTAAGGGAAGCTGTTGCAATGGCCCTTTGCCAGGTATTTTTTTCTCTGTCATGTTTAACCCAGCCATGCCTAAGAAAGCCAAGAAAATAAAGTCCAGACAGTTCTGTACAACACCTCTGTGCAGGCAGTGATCTTATTTAGTGCAGGTCACAGTACCCATCCTCATGGTCACCGAAGGACCAGAATAAATGCTGTTTCTCTGTCTGGAATTCTCTTTTTCTAGTGACTTGCCATTGTAGCACTTAGAGAAATACACCTGGAGATGAAAAAGCGGAGTAAGAGGATGAATTTTTATGGTCTCTTGCCCTGAAGCTGACCTTGGACAAGCCCCATGAGGTGATAGAGCCTGCCCTTAGATAAATCCCTGTGTTGGTGTTGCCAAGCAGTGTTGTTGCAGTGTCTCCCACAGAACCACACAACAACGGCCTAGGAAAAGCTATTGTGGGGTTTGAAACTGGCTGGGTGTTTTTCCCTTTTTTAAGGAACTAGTATATGCTCATTGTCCTGTTACCAAGTCCATTTGTGGTAGTGCTGGACCATGTGAGTTCTTTCAGTCATGTTTGTAGAAACCTGCAGCTCCCAAGAAATCGGTTTGCATCTCCCTTGTTTGTAATTCTGCAGAGCTCCAAAATTATTATGAGTTAAGAGGTACTTCCTCTGCCTCCCAGTGTGAGCATGGGAGCTGCCTGCTACATATTTAAATGTAACTGCATCTTTTGGCATCTGTTCGACATGAAATGCTATAGATTGATAAGTAATTACCCTTTTTTTAAAAATAGCCTAGGAAGAAAAACAACTTTTGAAGGTACTTTATTCAATCCACAAAAAAAAAAAAAAAAATTGCTTTGAAATAAAAAATGTCTTGTTTACAGCATGAGGAGTCCATGTTTCAGATGTCTTCATCTGTTGTTCTTTGAAATGTTTACCAGAAATCTTTCTTGGATAAAGAAAAGGCTGTGGGGATTTCAGTGACAAATGGGATGCTGCAGTCTGTTCCATGGTGGGGTGCACCAAGTGATCAGAAGCCTGCAGAGAAATTGCTGTTGTAATGCAAGGAAAAATGAGGTAGTTTCAACAAATTTTAATATAGAGCAGAGTGGTACAATAAAAAGGACAACAGCACCCAGAGCATGTCAGATATCGTAGTTTTGACCTAGAGCCTCAAAAGGAAAAGAGAACACACAAAAGAGGCACCTCTGGTTAACAGTGCACACAGTAAAGATTGGTGATTTGGGAAGGAGCTAGATTTGCTTCCAGCTTTTCCTTATTACTCTACTGAATTTTCAGGCTTGGCTTTAACTTGACATTATAGTCATTATAGTCCTTTTTCTACAAGTGGCAATACCCAGTTAAAATACTTCAGAATGTGTATGAGTTGATGTATTTCTCTACATTTTATTTCATTTTAAAAACAAAACAAAACAAAACAAAACAAAACAAAACAAAACAAAACAAAACAAAACAGAAAAAAAGCTTTACTCAACTCAAATGACTCATTTGTCCTGTAACAAGTTGTTTTTTCTAATTAAAAACTTTTCTTGAGGAAAAAAAAAGCAGAACAAAATTTTTGAACCAGCACTATGGCTATAATGATAAATGACTGAGTGGAAACTGTAAAGATGAACAGTTTCTACCCAGCAGGCTACCTAATGTGAAAAATGAAAACATAATTGCCAAGAAATAATATGTATTACGAGATGTATAGAATTTCAGTAATGTAAAATTATAGAATCACAGAATCATGGAATGGTTTGGTTGGAAAGGACCTTAAATATCATCTTGTCCTACCCCCTGCCATGGGCAGGGACACCTTCCACTACCCCAGGCTGCTCCAAGCCCCATCCAGCCTGGCCTTGGACACTTCCAAAGATTCAGCCACAGCTTCTCTGGACAGCCTGTGCCAGGGCCTCTCCACCCTCCCAGGGAACAATTCCTTCCCAATATCCCATCTAAACCTGCCCTCTGGCAGGCTGAAAATCTGGATAAATTCTTTATGCTTTTTTTTGAGTCCAGTAGCATTGCTATTGCCTGAAGTGCTGCTGGAGATTAACTCCCTCTGAACAGACACCTGGAATAACATAATTGAGTACATTCAGAGTAACTTTATTCTGTGCAAAACTCCCATTAATTGTATTGAGTCAGCTCTGTGATGCCTTTTGCCTTTTTAACTGAATGAGCTGATGGAGATCCGTGGGGGCAGAGCACAGACTGGGAATGTGTGGGGGGGATGGCAGTGAAGACTTAGTTTGTAGAAAATGCTATGGATGTTTGACTGGATCTGTGCCGTGGTTTTGGCAAAGTGCCCTGGTTTTCCTACAGAGCTGACTCCATAATCTCTCCAGGAAGTGAGTTTCCCTTCATTTCTGGATGCAGCTTTCTGGAGAGCACAAAAGTGCTTTTTTTCAGTGAAAATACTTCAAGTGCAACACTACGGTCTTAGTTATGGCATAGTGTTGTACTTAATTCCATTATTTCCAGTTGTATAACCTGCTTTCATACAACTTGATTGCATATAATGAATGTTCTGTAATTATAAATGGTGTTTAGGCAATGCTTCCAACAATATCTACTTTCCCTGCATTGTGTCAAATTTATACAGCCCCCTCTGGCCATTGAATTAACCACAGAATTCTGTGAAAATTCTCAGAAATATATCTCAGGTTCTCATAGAAAGATTGAAATGTTTTACATATTTTAATTTAAACAGTTTTTTAAACCTGGTGTAATTTAATTGTTTTCCCTTAGCAGTTCCAATTTTAAAAGAGAATGGGGATTCCTAAAGTAAAATAGCTAATTTCTTTTTGCCTTTTAACCATTTAGTTATGAGGAATGAAAAAAATACAGCTTTGAAGGGTTTTCTGTAAGGAAAAAAAGAACGGTGAAATGTCGCAGCATGGCAATGATGCTAATTACAGTAGAGAAAGGAAATATGTCAAATTAATAAATACATTTGCATAAATTTGATTTTGCCATTTATGTGAAAGAGTGCAATAGTGAAAGAAATATCCTGCAACAATATTCTCTTCAATCTGCCACTGGAAAACAAAGCTGGAGCTCTCCAGTAATCCTGAGTCTGGACTTCTCTCTCTGAGATACCCCTGGATGAATGTTGCATGTGATGGACAGAAGCAGAGTTACAAAGAAATGCCTCCCAACACCTCTTTTCGCCTCTTCACTTTGCTGCAGTGCTCTGTACACACCTGGGCAATGTGCAGGTACCACACTTGGGTCCTGCCAGAGCTCCCACCAAAATATGGTTACGATGTATTGTGTACAAAATACAGCAATTGTGTGGAGTAAGAATTGTGTGTGCCATGTGTTTCAATATAAGACTGAATGATTCATTCATAGTCCACTAATGCTGGCAGTAAAATATGATTACTGAGAGGATGTTATGGATTTAGTTCTGTACGTATTAAGGTGGCAGCAGCATAGCATTAGGTGCCTTATACGTCTGTAATTAGCTTTTAGGTTGGTTTGGGTTACTCATGTTGGTTACCTTTCTATTATTTCTGTGGGATGTAGATGGTTCTGATACTCTGGAGATGCTCTGATCAATGCAGGTAAAGCTGGTGGTGACTGAGGAGGTCAGCTAGTTCAGGCCCCTGCCCCAGCAGGAGCAATTACACCTCAACCATGCCTGACAGTTAATTAGCTTGCCTGCTCTTCAAACCCTCCTGTGACAGCGATTCCACTCTTCGTTCGCAATTGATTTCTGTGCTGAGCCCCCTTGACAGATAGAAAGATTTCGCTAGTGTCTGAAGAAAATTTTCCTTGCTGCAGTTTAACTCTTCTTTTCCTGTCCTTGTGATGAATAGTTTTGTTCCCTTCCATTGAGAGAAATTTTCCATAATGGAAAACGGTTGTCATGGAGGCTTCACAGCATTTTAAATTTAAAACAATCACAGAACCTTCAATCTTCTCCTATGGGTCAAGTTTTTTACCTCATTGAGTAATTTTGTTGCTTTTCTCTTGGCACTTTTAGAAGTGGCTGGAGTTACTGGCCTGCTGGGAAGCCTTAGCAAAGCCACAGTCATTAACAGCTGATGGAATCCTGGACTCATGGAATAGTTTGCTCTGGGAAGGACCTTAAAGCTCATCCTATTCCACCCCCTGCCATGTGCAGGGCCACCTTCTACTAGGCTAGGGTACCCCAAGCCCCATCCAATCTGGCCTTGGACACTGCCAGTGATCCATGGGCAGCCCCAGCTTCTCTGGGCACCCTGTGTCAGGACCTCCCCAGCCTCACAGGGAGGGGTTTCTCCCTAATATCTCTTTTTCTACTTGTTTTGTCACTACTTGCTCTTGTGAAATGTTCCTCCTCTGTCTTTCTCCAGCTTCGTGGGAAATCCAGAGGCTGGCAGAAGCAGGGAGAGGCACCTGCCAGGTGGGTTCTGGCTCAGAGGACAAGGCAGGAGGGGCAGCTCACAGCAGTCCTGTATCCAGCCATAGGCAGCAGCTTCCCTTTGTGGGAAGGCCCACCTACCCCCTTATCCAAACCACTCTGCAGCCTAAGGATGAAATGTACTCTGAGAGGGGGGTAATTTTCCCTTAGAAAATCATGGGTGTGTAATTTCCATCAGTTAATGTGACAAGTACAAATCAATCCACATACTCTATAGTTTTTAAATGTTCCTGGTTTATTATTTTCTAAAGTTAGGGCATATTTTTAAAAGCATTAGTTAGGACAAAATATTGGCAGTTGGAAAATGCCAATCGCAGATTTTTTTCAGGCACATGAAAAGTAGAGATGGGTCAAGATTATTTCAGTAGAACTTTGATACAGAGAGGCCACTTGGTTAAGTACACTGGTTGGGTTCCTCTACACTGGTTTTGTTCCTCCTGAGCTCCTGTGTTGAGAAGCCAGGATCTTTCTTTTTACGTTTCCTGAACTGAGGTTTTCCAGTGTCCTGCTGGAGGTCCTCTGAGGTCAGTGATGATGAGCTCCAGTGGTACTTTGTCCTCCATATGTTGCTCCTTCAGTGAATCCTCTTTGGGCCATTTGTTTCATTTGGAATTGAACAATCCTTGCACACAGAAGGAGCAAATGAATAGCATTGTCAATTCCTTTCGGATGTCTTTAGTGATTTCTTAAGAATAAAAAGTAGATTAAAACCAATTCAGTGACTGAAGGGAGAAATATAGTTTTTGCAGGTTTATTTACAAAACATATTTTCCCCCCTTTGCTAACTATTACCCTGAAAGCAGGAGAAATTCAGGTTGGGACCATTAAAGACAGGTTACTGATCAGCTGTTCTCAGAAGCTTGCTGCAAACACAGCCACAGGCTGCTTGCCACAGCAAGCAGACCAGATAAGGCAGATTTTTGATGAAAGGTGTTGGGTTTTGTATTTTCCAGAGCTATGCAGTTTTTCAAACAGGTCAGTCAGCATCTGAAGAGTCAATGTGCAGTAAAATTCCTCTCAGCTTCCCCAAAACCTGTGCTGGCAGTTGTGTGCTTTCTTGTAGATACACTCTATTTAGGAAAATTAATAAAGGGTGGGCAGGTCAGTGGCAGAAAGGGGGAAATCAGAACCAAAAAGCCTAATCCTCAGTGAAATAATAAGGCTAAGCATTGTCTCACCACACACATAATTTAGATATGCCCAAAGACAAGATTGTTGTGCTTTACTCGCCCATCTGACACTTAATAGTCGCAAATACATGAGCAATCCATGCTTTAACCTCTCGGCTCCTCAATCCATCCTCACCTATCCACATTTTCCAGCACCTCAGCATAATCCAGCACCCCAAATCTGTTTTGCTGGGTAAGTGCAGGAGCCCATGTGGCTCATTTCTGCAAGAGCTGAGCTTTTGTTGCTCTGTGTTGCAGCCTTAATGCTTTTTAAATGGAGTTTTCAGAGGATGAGCACTGTCAGCTCTCATCTGCTGGAATGGGAAGTGTCTGCTCTGTGGAAGCAGGGTAGAAAATTAAAGGAAGATATTATGTAGGAGAGGAAACTTGTTGAAGACACAATAATGGTTTCTGTTCTCAGGCATGACTGCTGCCAGTTAGCTGTGATTTAGGCTGAAATTCTTTTTCATGATGTTCACACCAGTCGGGTGGTCTGCAGGAAGGACTTGGAACAAAGTCATTCCAGAAAAAAACTGAGAAGCAGTTTATAAATAACCAAAAATCACTGCATAACTCATGAATCATTTGGATGATCCCTGTCATCTCACTGCATGTTTTCCCACTTGGTTTTAATTGATTGGAAAATCAATGCTTCTATGGACTCCTGATCTAGAATATTTCACAGGAAGGCCTTAGAAAACAATCTATTTTTAAATGAAATAATGCATCTCTTTTATTTACCTCCCTGTCCAGCAAATCACTTAACGTCTCAATTTCATTTTTACAACCCAAACATTTAAAGTTTGGTGTTGCTGCTGTATCTGGTTGAACAGCTCTTTAACATATGATCAGTTCCTTTGGTTTGCCTTCTTCCTTGCTTTTCTATCCTCTCTTGTGCAAAAAGACTTCTTCCTATTTTAGTTGTCTTGGTTTTCTGGGTGTGATACCTGAGCCCTTATGTTTGTAACAGGGTCCAAAAAACCTAAAACCACTTTACATTGGTTATATTTTGCATAGAGACATGTGGAAGATGAATTTTCAGCAGCAGGTAAGGGTTAGGATCTCAGGGCACAGCTATCTGACAGAAGCAGAAAGTGATTACTAGTGGTACAAATTGAGCATGAGATGAGAGAGCAAAACAGATTATTTGGAATGGTTCCATTGGGCATTTCTGGATTACACTTTAGGAAAATCACTGCTTAAGCTGACCTTCAAAACTGAAATCTGGTTAATTAATCAAGGCAAATGCAGAGATGTATCCATAATTCTGATACAAGCCTTGACTGGGTTTGGTAAGTCTGACATGTCAGTGGTGTGCTTAGACAGTTGCTTCTAAAGAGGGATCACTTCCCCCTGAATCCAAAACTGACCATCTCTCAGGAGCCATCAGTTCCATTGTAAATAATTGAGAAAGACCTAGGGAGATTAAAAACACAATTATCTAAAATCTGCATTAAAAAATGAAGCAACCCTAAAAAGCTATACAGGCCTTTATTTATGCGATAACACTTATCAATTACATAGACAAAACAGGTTTAATCAATACTTTACTAATTTCTACTGATGTTACTTCTTAAATGTTAATTAGGTACCCTAGATCTGATATTGTTCTTTTATTAATGAGGAGAAAGCAATTCTCCAACGAGGCACTTCTTTCTCCCCCCAGAAAGAATCCTAAGAGAGGGGAGACAATAAGTGAAGCAGCTCTGCAGACGAGAGGGAATAAAATGTTCTGCATGTGGTTGGTAGACAGGACACAGTGTTTGCGTGGATTGCAGGAGGGCCTGACATTAGGGACACTAATGAGAATGGGACGTGACCCGCAGGAGGAACCTGGCTGGGGGAGGCAGAGAGCAGGGAGAACACCTTCAGGCAGGGATGTGGACAAGGTCACACTGTTAGATCACCTTTCTGACTTTTAGTGGCAATTCTGTGACTGAAGTGTTTGGATCGTGACTGCTGCAGGTCCTATGCAGAGAATGAGCAGGTGTGTGTGCACAGGTGTGTGAGAGAAAACACAGGTGGGACAGAATTGGGGTTTGGAAATGAAATTACACTGATTTGCTTCATTGTGTTAAGCCCATGGATATGGCAATTTTATATTCCTACTCTTCTCCTGTGTTTGTGGTTACTGCAAAGACACAGGTCCAGCCTTCTCCCCCAGGATACTCTGTCACGAATGAAAAGTCCCTACCATAACTTAATTATAGAATCTTAGAAACATGGAATCCCAGACTGGTTTGTGTCATAAAGACCATCAAGTCCCACCCCTTGCCATGAGCAGGGACACTTTCCACTATCCCAGGCTGCTCCAAGCCCCAAAGTCCAACCTGGCCTTGGACACTTCCAGGGATCCAGGGACAGCCACAGCCTCTCTGGGCACCCTGTGCCAGGTGATCTCAACCTACCTTCTAGTAGTTAAAAATTGGCTCTTGTCCTGTTATCTCTGCCCATGTAAATAGTCCCTCTGCCTCCTTTTTATCAGCCCCTTCAAAGACTCCATAGTAGAAGGGCTGCAGCCCTTGGAGTATCTCCTCTGTAACAAGACAGGTTCCTGTCTGTCTTGTGCAGGGACCCCAGAGCTGGAGGCAGCACTCAAGGTGAGATCTCACCAGGGCAGAGAAAAAGGGGAGAGTCACCTCCCTCTACCTGCTGGACACTTGAAGCTTTAGAAATGCTAATTTGTGAATGTTTGTTCATTAGTTGCATATGTCCATGACAGAAAAGTGTTGTGAATTGTTAACCAATCCTGAACCCAGTATTATTTGTTTTTCCTTATATCCTTGGTGCTTTACTGATTGAAAAAAAAAGCAGATTAAAAGTGCAGATTGTGAAAAAAGGCAGAGCAATGTGGAGGGCCCTACAAAAGTGTTTTAATAACACCCTGAACCCAGGTATTGGTGCACACACATACCTGTGTTTCCTCTTCCCTCACTCTCACTCTCTGTATCTTTCAGGAAGAAGAAATGTCCATTTGGGATATTTTTATCAATACCTTTTACATCTCTGAAAAAAATATTCTCATAGATAGTGTTTGCAAGTTACTTGTACAGCTGCTAGATCAAACTGACCCTCTTCCCTAACTCTGTAGGTAAATTTATGCCACTTTTCTGCAGTCAGTGTACACTCAGATGCTGGCTCTGACTCAGCAATCTGCATTCCCTGAAAATCAGCAGCAGACATATCACATTTTCTGGTCTCTGCTCTGACCTGGAGGGCAAAGTTGGGGTTGTCTGAAAGCTTGGAGAGGAGAAGCTTGAGGCTGACCTGAGACCTTCCACCAGCTGAAGGAGCTACAAGGAGGATGGAGAGAGACTCTCTACAAAGGATGAAGTGACCGGACAAAGGGGAATGGCTTCCCACTGCCAAAGGCTGGGATTAAATGAGATATTAGGAAGAAACATGGTTTAGTGGAAGGTGTCCCTACACACAGCAGGAATGAGATGGTCCTTAAGGCCCCTTCCAACCCAAACCATTCTGTGTCTCTGTGATTCCATGGCCAGGGAGTTGAAGGCTGTGCCCTATGTGCTCATCTTTCAGGAAGGGACAGTATGAAACCTTTTGCCTTTCCTCTTAAAGGAGAGGAGTGCAGGCCCAGTGATTGAGGAAAATGTCCTTCTCTTCTGTCCTAGTCACAGTGACACCCCAAGTCATGAACCTGCAGCCATCTGGAGCAGCCACTGATGCTCAGGACCTGACAGCCTCAGGAGGGCTACAGGAAGGGGGCATGAAAACAGCTTTTGTTCCTTCTCTCTTACATTTTCTGATCTCCTCTTTGATGCAGGTCCCAGAATATTTGTGAAGGGACTTGCTTTCAGGGTTCCCTGTTAGAAAGGCATTCTTTGTGACCACAGGAGCTTGTCCAGCAGAACATTGTTTCCAGTGACCTGCTCTAAATGAAGTGACCCACAGTAACACTGCTAAAGGTGACACCTGTTGTGTTTCTGCTGGACCACACTTCAAAGGCCTGTTCAGATAATTTGTTTTTAACTCATATGATGGACAAAACACTCTCAGATGAGTTTTTCCTCACTTTGGGTTTTGAAAACTGGGCATACACAAAAAAGTCAGCCAAAAGAAGTCACATAGTCCTTGTGGTAGATGTTTATCATCAAATATTGCCAGGTACCACAGCAATCAGCTCCTTCTGGTGTGTCTTGATGCATCAAAATTTGCCTGGGCTGAAATGATAGAATCAGATTTCTAAATGCACATTGTTTCTACAGCATTACCTTATAAATCAGTTTTATTTTGTTCTTGATTTCATCCTGCTGCAAAACACAAAGAAAACACTCAATAAATGAAACTGCATCTGTCTGATTCCAAAACTCTGTATAATACTAGAGATCTTCAGCTTGAATATATCTATTTCTGATAGAAAGGTTTTTCAAGCCTTCTTTCCCCAATAAATTCTGATTGTTATTTTAGCACAGATAAAACTCTCAAAAGAGGATTGCTAGAAAAATCCAGTAGATCAGTATGACAAACCCAGTGTACTTGAAGAAACAATTTTTTTACCTAGCAAAAACAAATACCAGTGCAGTGCATGTGATCCAAAAGGCAAGAGGAAGGAATTACGTCTCATGAAGGAAAAATCTACTCTCAGCAAGCCCATACATTCCTTAGTGGCATCATTTGCCTTTGTAAATTTAGACATAGGGGATCATAAAACCCTGATCTAGGTAGAGTGAATTTTCTAATGAGAAGAATATCATTCAAATTCTGAATATTTTCACCAGTACGTGTAATAATATATCAGCTTGCAATGTTTCAATGACCTGGTAAGAAATAAGAGGAAGAGGATTAGTTATTAAATTTGCCAGAAACATATTCCAAGTAAATATCAGGAGAGAAAAGGAAAAAAAAAAAGATTGAATTTGATGTTTTTCCAAAGCAAATACTCAGTGAGTTCTATCAGATTTACAAGTTACTCTTCTGTTCTGGAAGCAGAAATGTTAATCTTATGAAGGCAGGAGATTAGGTAACACAGAAGTATTTTCTGAGCAATTTCAGGTGCATGTTCAGGGATATTCTGATGCTGGCTTTCTTTTTTTTAGTACATTTTTGTTTGGAAATCAGTTTATATTTATTTCATACTTTTCATCATGTGTATATATTAAGATCATAGTAAACTGGGAATTCTAAAGGTTGCAATTTCCTTTACTAGCATATTCTTCAGTGTCTTAGTTATTTGAAACTGAGAGTATTTTTTTGAAGGAAAATAATTCTGTAGCTTCTTAAAATTTGTCCAAAATCCAGTTTTCACAACCTTAATTTTCTTACACAATTTTTTTTCTCAGTTTAGGAAGAAAAAAGCCAGTGTCATATAAGTTCTCAGAGGTCATCTGGCTAAATCCCCTTGCAAACTGAAGTCTAAATATGAAAAAGGCAAACCAAAGTGCTGAATCCTAGTGTACATGTTTCCCATTTCAAGATAAATACTTTTTTGGTGAGAATACACCCATTTCAGCCGAAATTGAAGGTCTCTGTTGCTTTGTTTTCCACTTATCTTCTCTTAGAGCACAATGAGGCTGCGCAAAAATGAGTGATTTAGCCTCAGTTGGAGGTGATAAAGGCAAAAAGGGTTCTTGTTATTATCATATTGAGTCATTTCTCTAACTGGGCTCTAGAGCTAATGTAGGACAATAACTGATGGTGGCAAAATTCTTTACTTTCTGAGTGTGTTTTCTGAGATCTTCTTTGTGGTCAGAGAGGGCAAACAGGGCCTGGATTCCCCTTGATGAATATAATATACCTTCTGACAGTTCAGTGGTGGCCATAGAATATAAGAACTGTTTAATTTATAATATTCTAAATGAGCAATTTTTTGAGTCTAAATGCAAAATTATGAATAGCACTGACAGAAGAACTGCCTGTAAAAATATATTAGTATTAACTAGAAAAAGAAGAGGCAAAAAGAGGAACATGAGATAATACTCAAACAATTTTGCTTGATACTGATAAAATTTTGCTTTTCATTGATAAAACGTGATAAACTAGAAGTAATTATTTTCTCAAAAACTCCACTTGCATCTCTTACACAGTGTAACCACAGACATTTGCTCATGGTTATTCTCCCTGGGCAATGGATTTTCTGTTTAGCTACAGTTTTGAATACAATCTTAAGATTGGTTGAGATCTATCTAAAAAGTAGTATATTCCAGAGTAGCCATTTTTCCTGCCAGCAGTTCATTTATACACTCTTTGGACTGACACCCTCCATTCATGTGTTAATGTGGACTTCCATGGTAGTTCATGTGGTTTCAGTGGTTTTGGTATTAACATCTCCTGCATCTTGAGTGTTTGGAGTTAAGATTTAAATATGCAGAGCAAGTAATCCACAAACACTATTCATGTGCAATAAAACTGTAAAGAAAATGCTTAAAATGCATTGACATTTATGTAGGTACAGAAAGACTCCATCATGGCTTTGATTCATTCTAGCACAATTACCCATTGTGCCAATTTCTGCCAATATCATAATTATTCCCACCTGAGATTCTTTTATTGGCTATTTTGTTAGTTTGAGGGACTTGGGAAGCCATTGGGTAAGTTAGATTTGTACATGTGATTCTAAAATCAAGTTTTTGCTTTAAGGGGAAAAATCCCCAAACCATTACGTGCTGTATTTCCCTGATTTTTGGCTGTTTCAAGATGAATCATATGCTTTGAATATATTATTTCTTAATTTTTTATTCTTACCATTGCAGACAGACCAGCACCTGACCTGTAAGCTGCACTTGCTAGCTCTTCTTTACAAGCCTTGATTTATACAAACTCCTCATTTCTGAGAAAGTTGCTGAAGTAGCTTTTCCAGAAGTGCCACACTGACAAAAAATAACAGATCTCACATGGGCAATGGACAGAGAGCATCTTGAAAAAAATAAATACCTTATTGATATATTTTAAGAAAGTTGTGTCTGCACAAGGGAAGCAAGAGAAAATACGGCTCTTTAGATTTTTCTGCAAGTTCCATTTTTCAATTTAATAGCTATGTGACATGCATTTGACACATCTCTCCTGCAATATAGAATGTCTTCCCATCTTTATTTTCTGGGAAATACATCTCTCCAGTGGAGTAATATTTAAGACAGATGCAATGGAATCTGGATTAGTATAATTTTGCACAAATAAGGATTAAAAAAAACCTGTCTAAAATTCCTTCTGTTCAACATCACTTGGTGTGTGTTACCCTCCTTAAGAATGAAAGAGGTTTCTTTTTCACAGGTGGAATTTAAAGAAGTCTCTCTTGCAGGGAGGAAATTGTGTCCTTTGGAGGAAGCTCAGAAGAACTATCTGGGCACAGTTTGGAGGAGAGGCCTTAGCAGACTTGAATCCACAGGCAGTGGGCTTGAATTTGGCTGTTTGTTTCTGTGTCTCTTTCTGTGTTTGTTTCTGTGTCAGTGTTATATTTGGCTAAGTTGCCTGCAGATCTGAGGGCTTCCAGTGCCTGTGAATTGGCTTGTTCACCCTGAAATTCTCTGTCTTCCACTGCAATGAATTGGTGAAGCACAGAGATAAATCTGTCAATGTACCTGAAGAAGCAACAAGTGGCTTTTGGCTGCATTATCATTTTCAGTGCTGTGATCTCAGTATTGTCACATAGTAATGGGTTTTTTCACAGCAGGAAATGAAAGGATCACAGAATGATTTGTGTTGGGAGTGATCTTAAAGCCCATCCCATCCCATCCCATCCCATCCCAGTCCCACCCCTGCCATGGGCAGGTACACCTCCCACTATCCCAGGCTGTTCCAAGCCCCATCCAACCTGGCCTTGAATACTTCCAGGGGAACAGTTCCAGGGCCATCCAGGGGCAGCCACAGCTTCTCTGGGCCCCCTGTGCCAGGGCCTTACTATTACAGAATAATGGATGCACCTATCACTGAGTACTGGGAACAGCAACTGGAGCTGTGGGGAATCCAGGCCAGGAGCAGGACCTGTTGTGCAGCAGCTGTTCTCATCTGGGGTGAGACCACCCTTGTCCTTCGAGGAAAATTCTGTTTTTGTGTCCTAAGCTCAGAAAATTGTCATCCCATTAAGTTTATTTTCTTCTTTAGGCTCTGTAATCTCTATTTCAGTTGTTGTTTTGCTGGGTTAGACTAGAATCACAGAAATGTTAAGGCTGGAAGAGACCTTTAGTATCATTCAGTCCAAACATCGACCCAGCACCACCTTGTTCACCACTAAACCACAACCTCAGGTGCCTCATCCACTTGTTTTTTGAACAATTCCAGGGATGGTTGAACACTCCCACCACTGCCCTAGGCATCCTGTTCCATTGCTTTACAATTATTTCCATGAAGAGGTTTTTCCTAATATCTAATCTAAACCTCTGAACTCCTAGTTTTCTTACAGCTAAGGCAGCCAATGTAAAATATCTCCTCACATGTTACACTGGGTGGAATCAGACCAGACAGGTTTTGATAGGAGTTCAGATAACACCATCTGTTAGAGAATATCCTATATAAGATTGTGCATAGCAAGTGTTCATTGGGTATGTGCAAGATCTACTGTGCTCACTACTTTTTTTTGTGTCTTTGAAGTTCTTGAGATTTTTTATTTTTAGCGAGGAATTAATTTGGAATGATTGCAGGGTTTTTTTTAATGGCCTTTAAAAAAGTTGAATAAACAACATATGTAATTAATCTGTAGGGAAATATGGCTTAATTAAATCATTAAGTCATTCTATTAGCATATGCACCTGCTGCTTATGTGCTTCATTTCTTCCAGAAATAACCAGATTAATGAATAGAAATTGTTCTATAGTTCAGCTACCTGGAACGTGAGCTTCAGTGGTTTGTCTTGTCCTCCTGCAGGGTGATTCATTGTTGGCCTACTCACACTGCAGAATGGAGCTCTGAGGGGACTTCTGAAAGGCCACAGTTTGTCTTGGCTCTTTAAAATCCCCCAGAGCCAACATAGTTTTCATAGTCATTATCTGTAGGGGAAACCCTCTCATCAGGTGGGATACAAAAGAATATGTAGTTTCCTCATGCACTGTGACATCATCAAAAACAGCTTGTGGAAAGAGCTTGAAAATGCTTGGAAAATTGTGGCTGCTCTGTAAGTTTTCTTATTATTTTAGGGTATACCATGTATTCTGATTAATTACAATGTCTCATACAAACTACGCCTGGAAAATTTGAATGTAATGGAATCACAGAATATTCTGAGTTGGAAAGACCCATAAGGATCATCAAGTTCAGCTCTTAAGTGAATGGCACTTTCAGGGATTGAACCCACCACCTTGGTGTAACCATCATCCTGCTCTAGATTGACCTGAAAAAGAATTAGGCTTGTTAACTTGTAACGTGATGGGATTTAATTTACATCACCTACTCTCAGATATTTTTTTCCCTTTGTAATTTTAAAGTGAATGTAAACTACACAGAAGGGAGGAGACAAGAGCTAATGGAGTTTTCCTTTCTTCCAGGCTATGTAGGGCTGGGGGTGATTGCTTTAACTGTAGGTCTGTATCCTCAGAAGAGCCTTAAATAAACAGTGTAAGAGGTAGGGGCAGTATGAACTGATCCCTCCCCAGTGCTTCTTTCCAGTTCTGGCCAGCAGAACTGTGAAGGTTTTGGGGCTGGTGCTGCATTTAGAGTATTCGATTTAATAGTTGTATTTCATCTTTCTCCAGCTTAGTGCACAAACTTTTCACAGAATGTCCTGCTCTTTATTTATTGCTTTATCTTCATTTTTTATACCAAAGTGCTTTGAGTATTGTAGAGAACAACTTCGTTGTTTCCTACAGATTTATACAAGAAAACAGAAACAAAACCTAGCATGTGTGAGGTCCTGGTTTTGGTAAATACTGTTCATATAGTATTATGTTTGTGTATTTTCTAGGGATTTTATTTTGTATTTTCTGGGTTTGCAAAACCATCGGTATTCCAGAGTCACCCTCAAAATTTGCATTATCAATTTACATGATCAATTTACATTATTGCATTCCTTCTCTCACCTCTTCCTTTTAGGAAATGTATCTCTATCCTGTTGTGATTGCAGCAGTGACAGCCAGCTCTGAAGAATAAATAGTTTACCTTCTGTGTGGAGTGTAATGTTGGTTCGTTGCAGATGTCATTGGGGGATCTATCTAAGTAGCAGATGAAAAAGTGACTCATATCCCAGCAGCCACCTCAGAACAAGATTAATGCTTTAATCCTGGCCCACAGTAAAGGCTACAGACCGTATTAGTTCTCTAATCATTTCAGGCTGTCTTTAACACGTCCTTGGTTTGTAAAACCCTACACAGCTTTGGTGTGGATTCTTCAAATATTGGCTCATTCCAAGTGTTCAGTCAAAACAACTAAAATTTTCTGATACACTTTTAATACTTTCTCCTTTTTATTATTAATCCTTTTATTAATCTTTTAATACTGGTCATAGGGACTGAGCCATTTCTGTGGATTCGTCTCTAGAATTCAGCAACAGCACAAGCAAAAGCACAGACCTGACCTTTTCATAAGAGTGTTCTGAATCCTGATCTTTTTTCCCTCTTAACCTGGTGTTTCAAAGTATATGGAGTAAAAGTTGGAATGCTGGCATGGATTATTTCTTTGTGGAGTATGCACTTTGCCATTGGGCTTAAGAAAATTCCAGAGATTCTGAAGATGTTTGTAGCTTGTGTGGAGTGGGTGGGAGATATTAAAAAGGCAATCTAAGGGTTTGTGAATTGTGAATTCAAATCAATCAGTTCCCAAGATTCTGCTTAAGCTCTCTGAAAAGCTATTTCAGGTTAGATTTTCTTCATGAGCAGCACACCAATTCCACTCAAATACATGTTAGCTGATAAAAAAATTCAATCTGCAAGGGGGAGGGAACATTGAAAATGCCCTTCCATTAAAAATGGAGGACATAGTTTTGAGAAAATTAAGAAAGGCATGCTCTTTAGAAAATGAAGGTCTTCATTTTCCAGTGCATATATTTAACACAACCTCATTGATTTACCAATCAATTTATTGTTGACTTTTACAAAAGCCAGATTAAATGACTTGAGTCATGCTTTACATGGCTCCATACCACAGAAAGAATGAACACATCTTCTTTTAGAGTTGTCATTGGACATTGCATAACCCTCCTCATCTGTTTTTCAGACACCTTTATTTTCTGCTCCTGATTTCTATCCAAGAGGAAGAACAGCTGCTGGAATTCCAGTCGGTTCATGACTGGCATTAGTTACTGCCTGCAATGAAGCCATTCCAGGTAACCCCTAAAGAAGACAAGGAAGTGGAACCCTGTGTTTGATCCCTCTTCCTCTGATCCTCTTCAGCATCTGAGTTATGTTGGAGGGATGAAGCCAAAACTTTCAGGAGAGGTGCTCTGGATGGGCCTTCCTTAGGCACTACCACAAAACTGTCACATGTACTAACAAAATGGGTTAGAGCATCTGAAAATATGTCTCAAACTTGTGCCAATTCAGGCTTCAGCTTGGACAAGAAGAAAAGTCAATGGGAAGGTGTGCAAATGAGATTATAGGGGGAAAACATTTTCTTATTCAGAGTAGTTGCTGCTAGCACATGATTCAAATCACCTACATTACCTTATATTGACAAATAAATAGAGGAATACCTTACTCCAAAAATGTTGTCCAAACTGTACTTTTTCTAGTTATGTAATATCATAGTAACTCAGCCTACAGTTTAGGAAAACATAACATCTTCCCACTGCCAGAGGGCAGGGTCAGATGGGATATTGGGAAGGAATTGTTCCCTGGGAGGGTGGGCAGGCCCTGGCACAGGGTGCCCAGAGCAGCTGTGGCTGCCCCTGGATCCCTGGCAGTGCCCAAGGCCAGGCTGGATGGGGCTTGGAGCAGCCTGGGACAGTGGAAGGTGTCCCTGCCCATGGCAGGGGGATTGGGACTGGATGAGCTTTAAGATCTCTTCCAACCAAACCATTCCAGGTTTAACAACTGTGTTTGCCTTGCACTGAGGACTCTCTAAGTCCAAGTTTTTAGGTACACAAGTGAGGTAATTTTTTCCCTTTTGAAAGACTGAGGTATGTAATTTTTTCATTGTTGTGTGGACTTAATAAAGGTAAGAAAGTTTCTAGAAAAAGGATTGAAATACAATTTATTATGCAAATTTGGAGTATTCTAACACTGAAGAAGTATCATGAACAAAAATAATTGAGGGAGCAAAGAGGGACAGGAGGAATCTGTTTAGGGGGAAGAAAATAACTACTAAACTTTTTAACAGTACAATTTACTCATCAGAAAAGTACAGCTGAAGATGATGCTTTACTCCTGGAGTATGTCAGAAAAAGCTCTAAGCTCTAATGTTTTTAAATACCTATGCAGGAGCTTTCCTGTGCTTTGTGTTCTTTTGTACTGGCCCTGGTGCCCAGTCTGGTGGGTCTGATGGGGTCTGGGTAATCCAAAACAAGTTTGTGTCATGCTCTCAAGTTTTCCATGAGCTCCATCCTTATTTCCAGTGTTTCCCGTTGTTGTTGTTGTACAGCATGGATGAGCAGATGTATGTGGTGTCTCTTCCTCCCCAGCTGACATCTCATTGCTGGAGTTGCCACAGGTAGAGAATGTCAGCATTCAGCATCCTGGCCCCCTGCCTGCTGCTGACACCCCAGGGAGTGGCTGGTGATGAGCAGGCTGTCATCAGCACATTTGCTCACTGGCCAAGTCACCCATTTATCCAGAGGAAAAAGGGGAATTCTTTAAAGCTGCAAGTCATGCTGCAGCTTTATTCAGCTAAATTTTCCTTCTTGTCTGCAATTTTCTCTCTTGTCTACAATATTTAATCAAAAAGGCTTTAATGGAAAGTTTCATATACTGGATTAGGATGGGTCCCTCTTTTTGCTGTACACTCCATATATCTGAACCCTTTCCTGGAGGAAGAAAATTATCCTGTCCATCAGATAAGAAAATCTCCTCAGATATCCTGAAACGGGGGTGGTGGGAGGGTGGGTTTGCAGTCTAAATATGCAGAAATAAGGCAGGAAGTCTAAACTTCCATTTCTAAGAGGGAAAGTCTGACTGAGCTTCAGCAGGTAGTGTGTCCTGCCTGTGTTTTGGAATATTGAGAATATGTGACTTCCAGAAGTAGATTCCTTTCATTAGCTTTTGCAGGAGATTTAATGATTGCCTTGTCTAATGATGTCTAAACCTTACCTGGCAGTATTCAGTGAATTCAATCCACCTTTAAGCTCCCTGTAACTGAGATCTCTACCTGTACATGAAGACTCCTCTGCAGAGAGTGTTCATTAATTTTTTCTGAGGTTCTCAGGTGTTATGACCATGGCAGCTTATAGAAATATTTTCTTTCAGGTCAGGTGACTTGACAAATGCCTGGTGAAAGTGTTGCCTGTGATGGATACTCCTGCAAGAAAGCACAGGGACAAGTATGGGTATTGTGGTCTGAAAGAACATGGCAACAGATTGAGGTAAGAGATCATCACTTGTGGTATGTGGTTATCATAAATTACTAAACAGATCCATGCAGCACTGCACATGTTAAATTATGTGAAAATATATGTGAAAAATGAAAATGTCTTCATTTTGAGGATGTCTTCTTCTGTTTGTGTTATTGTGACTACACTGGAAATTACTGTGTGTCAAAGGAGAACATGTTCAAATAGACACTCAAATGGCAAAAAGTAAAGGCAGAGATCATTGCTGTGCCAGAGGGAGGAAGGACACATTCACTGTGGAGACACTGGGCATCCACACAGGGAAAGATCTCCGAGCAGTAACTCTTCCCATACCCTTGGCTTTGGGAGCTGGGGTCATCTGAAACAGTGCAAGGTACCCGTGCCAAGGTGCTGAATCTACTGAGTCAAGAAATGTTTTCTGGTTTGTGAAAACTTATGTTCTCTAAATGCACCTTTTCCTCCACCGGGAGGAGGCTGAATCATGAGCCTGGAGCCGTACCCAAGAATTCATCCCCCAGACACAAGAGATTTTGGTTGCACTTGATGTTTACTCCCTGTTGTGAGGTCTTTCTGGGCAGTCTTTGTCTTCAGCCTTTGGGTCCTCAGCAGACATGCTTTTTTTAAGGTCTTTTGCTGCATTTGATTTTATTTTTTGTATCATGAAATTGCAGGTTCAACATTTATTTTTGTATTAAATACCAGTGTTCTTAATGTATTTTCTGCCTTATGACTAGTTCTTACTGTGACTTTAGAGATTTGGGGGTATAGACCAGTTCTGCACAGACCTTTTAATTTACAGCATACCTGAACAATGTGAAAGTGCATTCTTTTTCTCCAGCCCCTACTTCTTGTTTCATTTCACTCTCTGTAAAAAACAGGAAGAACAGTTTTTCCATCTCCTTGCTTAAGAAGACTGCCCAAGGCAAGGTTTTAGTGCTGAAACTGGCCTGGTTTAATGGACCCGTTTAATACAGGTTTAATGCTTTGTAATTTTTGCAAGAATAAATTGTTATAGTGCTTCAAATGGCATTAATTGGAGTTGTGCAATGCTGAAATCTTTCTTTTTCCTCTCTGTGCTGCGGAAGTTACAGTAAAGTTATCCTTAGTACCTGTTTAGTCATGATGGTACTTTCTTTCCAAAGCAGATATTGGATGGCTTGTTCTGGTATTTTCATCCTCTTGTGTCCATATGTCAGGTTTGGTGGTACAGGGAATGTGCTGAACTAAAAGCTGGGAGCCAGGCAGTTTCTGTCAGTGCTGTGACAGGTTTAATAACACTGGGGACAAACTTGGCTCTGAATTTTTCTTTTCAAACCACACATCTATATTAGTCTGCCATGCAGGAAGCAGGGGGTATTTTATAGTCATTTAGAGACTGAATTTTCCCATGCTGGAGACTCTGTGGGAATGCTTTGTGGAATTTGCTGTTAAACTACCTGGAATAGAAAGCCACTGCTGCTATTTGGGAAAGCTTTAAACTCCAGCCCATGATGTTACAAAAGTGCAGGTTTCCCTGTGGCTTTGTCAGGCTCTCATTCAAAGAGGGAGACCAGCACATCTTGCCCCCGTGCCACTGGAAGTGAACAGTGATGTACAAGCAGTAAAAGCAGCAGGATGTTATTCCTGGAGCAGAGATCCAAGCTCACCTCTGATAATTGGTTTAAGTTTCTTCCAGTTATTTCAGTTGAGCAAGAGGCTGTGGGGAAGTGTGCCCTCCACATGCAGAGCACTTCAAAACCTGAAAGGAGGCTGACTATTACATCTTACTTCAGATAATTCACCCAACCTTCTAGGCTTTTTTACTCAGACATAAGTATTTCAAGCCTTCTGTCAATATTAGATGACTTTGTACAGAATATGATGTCAAATTTTACCTTACTGTAGATATTCAAGGATCCCTGATATACCTGAAATTGTTTGAAGTTAACAGATAACTATGATTCATGCATTGTCTGAATTACTCTGATGTTAATTCATAGAAAAAAAAATCCTTCTCTTTAAAAAGGCAAAGTTCTGGTAGTGATTTATGGCACATTGACTTTGCAGGTGTGAAGAGTCAGTGTTATCCTTTATTGAGGTGAATGTTGGATTAGGGTTACCTTTCTTCTTGGCGATGGGAATCCCTGATTTGTTTTATGGGCTGTGATGTAGTTGCATACAAAGTGCTCTCCAAAGGTGACGTGCTCTGTGTAATAATGCTGTGAAACTGCTTTCCAGCCTGGTCTTGGCACTCCTTGCCTTGCTGGATGTGTGAGGAAGGTGAGAGGAGATAAACCCCTGCCCAGCCCATGTGTCACTTCCAGCAAAGGGGAAATCTGCTAGGCAGAGGCTCCTGGCTGGAGCTGTGTCAGCTCCCAGGACTGAAGCGTGCACCCTCCATTCTCCCTTGCCAGATCATGAAAGCCCTTTCAGCAGCACACAGTCTCCTGTGGGACAATGAAGGCTGGTCTCACACCAAGTCTAAACCTAGTCAAAATTTGGAGAGGTTGATCCAGTCGTTTCCCCCTCTCCTGTTATCCAGCATCACTTCACTGATGGATGCAGTGTCAGGAATGTATTTCTGCAGGTGTCTGCAGCCCTGAGCAGAGGCTCTGCTGCTGCTTCCTTCCTTTTTGCTTTTTTTCTTGGTATATTTTTTTAATATTCTGAGGTTTTCTGGCCATAAGAGTTTTCTGGAAGGGATCAATTATCTGATTATTTGCATTTCTCAAAGCATCTGTTGGACAGGTTTTTTTACATACCAAGTTCTGGTATCTCAGCTGAATGCTGTTGTGTAAACATGCCTGTTTTGAAGGTAAATACTGAAACTGATTTGGTTCCAATTGGAAAAAATCCTCAGTAATGTCTTGGCTGGAACACGAGTAGCCCCCTGATTACATTGGAGAGGTGTTTAATGTTGATGTTGATTTTCCTGCTTTCTGCTGGGCTGGGTTCTTTGGGGGCTGTAATCTGGAGGGTTCTCTGAAGTCTGTTCCATGGGGGAAAAGAAAAAGACAGGGCTGTTGTTGGGGAAGACAAAACAGGAAAATCTTACAAATATGAATGCTCAGATTCTGGGAATATAGAAACCATGAACAAAATTGAAATGAAAGCTACGTTTGAGATACCAAGCCTTAGTTACTGAATAACCATGAAACAATAGGATGGCCCATAAAGGTAATCCTATCTTGATAAAACAATGCCCTCTGCCAGAGAGCAAGCTCAAAGGTCCAAGAAGCAGCTTTTAGAGTTTAAAATGTAACACATAATGTTAATATAAGGATTCCTATAAGCTGTATGTAAATGCTATAGAATTTATATCTTGTATTACATTGGATTGTGGAAATTAGAATATTCATCATAGAAGAAGATTTATTGTATTGTAAACAGGAAATTGCTCTCTTACTCCTCCTCTTCTCCTTTCTCTCTTTCTACTCTCTTTTTTTGCTCTCTTCTCCCTCTTCTCTTTCTCTCCCCCCTTTTATCTCTTTTGTCCTGCTCTGGGGCTGTGCCAGGCAGCCCCAGCATCATCTTTTATAATAAACTGCAACTGTAACCTTTAGCTTCAACACAGCGCTTGAGTTTTATCCCCCACTGTCTATCCCGACACAAAGACTCCCAAAGACTCCCGCAGACTGTCTTTCCTTTTTTGCATGTAAATCTTTGCTTCAGACAGAGGAACACTTACGGGCTCCTCTGCAAAAGGGACCACCTGCCCACAGTCACTGGGGAGGAAAACGTGCAGCTATTGAATGATCTCAGATTAATTGGACCCAATGGCTTTAATCACAGAGGATCTCTTCAAGTGGTGAAGCAATCCCAGATCCATCAGGAAGCTTATTTGAAATCTTAACTAGGCTGAGGGGGAGCCAGTAAACATTGCTAGTCTAGTAATTGACAAAAAATGGCTAAGCAGGAGAAAAATTACTGGCCCAAATAAACTATTTTTGAGCAGCTCCAAGATAATTAACCTCTGACAAGTGATCAAGAAGAGGCAGCATAATTTTGTCAAAATTAAATTCAGTTTAAGTCACAGCAATCAGATTTCTTCCAGTGCTAATGCCAAAAGCCTTCTTAGAGGGAAAGCAAAGAGAGTCCTAGGCTTGGATTCCAGCAGAGATGAAGCTTTTGGCAGGGTTGCATTTGGCATGCCCATAAGGAGAAAAGATAAAGTAATGTAAGCTGGATGCAGCTGTCTGTTGTTCTCTTCTAAAATGCAAGGCTTCTTCATAAGCCTGATTCCTTCAAAGCCTGGTCTTGGGACATTTTCCTGAATGCTGAAATAGCTATTAAGTTACACAGTTGCAGATAATACTGGTTTAAAGGGGATACAAGAAAAAATCTTGATTTTAGAAGAAAATACAGGATTAAAAGGAAGTTCACAAATTTGAAAAGCCATCTGGCCTTTAATGAGAGCAGGATTCAGTGTGAAGTTAAAGTCTTACCCCTGGGCAGGAGCAATCATCTGTGTAGAATGAGGGGAAACCAAACAAGCTACAAAAGCATGGAAGAGAATTTGGAGGGTTTAATAAATCCTAAAGCAGCAAATCCAGCCTTTCCCAGGAGAGACAGGACTGAGGGATGCTCAGCCAGGACAGCAGAGTTAGCACGAGGGCCACGACTCCTGCTGCTGCTCTTGGGGTTGGGAGGACAGGAAAAATGGGACACTGGGGAAAAAACAGAAGAGAATGGGTAGGAAGTTTAGAAGAGGGAATTGTTTCATCAGGAGTAGGCTGGCAAAAGCCATTTTAAGCCATCAAGAAGGTAAAAGCTCACTTTAAATGCTGTTCCCCCCATTCTCAGTGTCCACAGCACATCAAATTCCTCATCTAGAGTTTAAAACACACCAAATGTGATGCAACTGGGACATTGGAAAAAACTTTTGAGTGGCAAGGAGGGATGTAACACTGGAGTAAACTTGTAAGGTAGTTGGTGAGGTCTTCATTACTCACTGAGAAGAGAAGATTCCAGCAGAACTTTTAGCAAGAGGAGAAACAATATCCTCCAGGAGTCCTTTTGATTGAGGTCAGTCAGGTTTCAGATCAGGGATGTAGGTCAAGTGGCTTTTCAAGCCCCTCCAAGGTTCCATCCCTTTCAGATGCAGAGACACTAATTTTCAGCTGCATTATGTATACAGGAAAATAGCTTCTTCCAAAACCCATGTGATTGTGCCCTTTTGCCTCTCTTTTGTAAAAGGATGTAAAGTATGGCTGTTAGAGCAAATATTTTTGTTTCATTTTTTTATGATACTGCCAGATGAATTTTCTTTTTTCTCTTTTATGCTCTTTAAGATATATTTTGCCAGTTTTTTGAAGGTGTATTAAAATTTCTTAGTGTTTCTAAAAGCTGTGGGGTTTTTAAATAATTTTTCTTGGTTGTTTTATCTGTGCAAATTTTCTTCTTCTCTTTTTACCTTATTATTTTTTCCTGTACCAACTTCTCTGTTCTTTTAGTGGCTTGCATAGTGTTTTAACCTCCATGGGATTTCAGAAAAGAGAGGGAGCAGAGGAAAGCCAGTGCATGATATACTGGAGCCACTTCCTCCATTTCTTTGTGACATAATGATTTCTTTCTTCATCTCAGTTTCCCCCATGAACTATTTTTTAAAGATAGTTCTTTGATATGTCTTAAAATGTTTTTTAAAACAGTGACGATCATCATTAACTAATGATCTTGGCACTCTTGGCTTGCCCAGAGTCTCTCCTACACTCAAGTCGGAATGGGGTGTCTGTCCTAAAGAACAAACACTGAAAATTTCTAGTGTGCTGAACAGGAAATGTGACAAATCTGTCACACCAAGAGTAATACTTTTTATACCAGACCAGAATGGAAAGAACCAGGCCTTTGTGAGCACAAACCATGAAAGCAGATGCTCAGACAAACTACCAAGTGGGTACATAATGCTGCTCACACGCATGCACTCTGAAATACTGTAAATATTATCCTAGAGAAAAATTATGACAAATTTAAATCTGCACAGCCTAATACTGCTACTGTAATGCTTTAATAAAAAAAGACTACAGTCCCCATGGTTTCTTTCCTGCTGGAAATGGAGGAGAGTGCAGCATATGCTTTCACTGATAGAAATTAGAAGTAGGCTGACATTCATTGTTAATATTTCATTCACAGTTTAAGTATTAAACACAAGAAAATTCCTATTGTTTCCCTGGGAAATCTAACTGCTTTCTGCGGCTAATGGCAGGAAAATCAGCTTTTCATGCTGCTGTGCCTTCCAAGGGCCTCCAGGTCCTTGGTGGCTTCTGGGTAACCCTGCTCTGGGTTTCAGAGCAACTCAAACATCCTTATTTCACCAAAAACATGCTAATAGTGTTGACTAGGCCAAGGATATAAAATGTCCTGCTTTTTAGACAAGTTTCAGATACTCCTGGGGGATATGGCAGAGTTTTGTTGCTGGGGTTTTACCTGTGTGTGGGTACTGTGTTTTACCTCTTTTGGTCTATGTTTGCTGTTCATCACATAAGTGAGGAGGCTGCAGGATAAGGGACACAGAGAGGACTTAGGAAATATGGCTTGGAGTCCATAGATCATTAGTGTGCTTAATTAAACTGGGGATTTTCATAGTGAAGCAACAGCACAGTCTTAACTCACACAGCTTCTAGGTAGATAAATTGAGATAGAGATACTATGAAGGATACTCCTGATTTCCTGCATGGGTCAAAGTTATCACACAAAAGACTTGTCATTTTAGTGCATTGAAATCAGAGAATTTAGACAATCAAGATTCTGCTTATAGCCAGAAATAGTGGGATAACTAGTGCATCACCATCCCAAAAATCAGTATGGGTTTCATTAGGAAAATGCTTATTCACAATCAGTCAAAAAAGGAAAAGAAAATACAACTTGGTTTTGCAATTGCCACAAGGGAATGAACGTACTCTGAGGGTCTGTAAAAAGTGGCTTCAGTTTCCAGCACTGCTTGACTCCTTTGGAGGTCAGGGTGAGCTGTAGCAGAGAAATAAAATGTTTGTATTGGGATTGCTTTCAGGGCAAGCCTTCAGTGCTCAAATACTTTGTTTAGCACAACAAGTCATTCACTCGTGCATTCATTCATTCATTCATTCGTGCATTTCTGAAAGGGCTTTGCTGTTGTGTATTTACTATGAGATCCCTTGGCTCATTTTCCACTTTTATTAAGGACTCTTGGGAGAGGCTTCAATGACAGCAAATACCACAAACTGCTATTGGTGCTGCCCTACCTGCAGCACTTTTGGACAGTTAAGGACAGAAGAAGCTGAAGTTTTATTCACAATGGACAAAACTCTAAAAAATGTTTTCCACATCCTCAGCAAATGAATTGTGTTATATGCCATTTTGTGTTCTAATCAAAGAAAGGAGTTTTTTGACTTTTTGATGTTTTTCCTCTATACTCAGCTAAAAAACTGTTGAGCTTCATTATTCTTAAAGAATATTGGGTCTTGCAGCCCAGACTTACATGGGATATTTATGTATGTGGCTTAGATGGCTGCCTATAATCCGTATACTTTAAACTGAATTTCCCAGAACTGGAGACAGTCTATGGCCTGCTGCATATATGGAAATTTCCTTTTTTTCTTTGCATATGAAGGGAACCTTTAGAGCCAACATTTCTCCTATGGGGTCTTTGCCTGTGCTTTTATAAAGATGATGTTTCCTTGGAGAGTTCTGGAGGTCTCTTCTCACTTCCCTTGGATTATGAAGCAAGAAACATTACCTCTGCCAGTCTGTGTTAGAGAAGCTCAAGAGATTGTCTGGGTTGGAGCTGGGACAGGTTGCTGGCCTGTCAAAACAAGGGTGCTCACACGGCTGTTTTTCTGCACTTCATGGCTCTGTTGTCTGAAGGTTACCAATAGGTACCAACAGGTACCAATGTTCAGAGACACAGTATAAGTGCAAATCTCCACTTCCAGCCCTATGGTAGCTATCTAAATGTGTATCACACGTCCAAGTGTATATATAGTGTGTATTGCCCTCACTCTACAAACAGCTGCTGCAGCAAGAGAAAAAGAGCCTGAAGAAAATCACCATTAATGAGTTTCTGGTGCCTGGTTTTGTGTTTGGTATGTGGAATAGAGTCCTGAATGAATTAGGGATCGATTCCATTTTCTCTAATTTAGTTAAATATATCAAGCTGAGCTATAAATACTCCCTGTGAATTCCCCCAGTACAATTGTTTCTTTCTTTGTTTACCAATTGCTGTAACTACACTGTTAAAGATTAGTCACTGGAACGGGGCCTCTAATCAAGATGCCAAGCTCCTAACTGGATGTACTGTCATACAGTGCCCTCATTACCACTCCTGTGTATCCCTGTGCCTCATGTTGGAGCACTTTTAACAAGACAAATCAAGAGTCCTTCTCCAGACAAACCCTAGCCAAGGGACATGGGACACTTGTCTGGGGAGCAGAAAGTCAATGTTTAAATTCTTGCTCCACAGCCTTAAGAGGGCCTTCAAAACAGGACTTTCTTCATGACCGCTGATGTCATTAGTCCTATGGAGTTCCCATGTTCATCTGGACTTTCCAAATTTTATTGCTATTATTAAAATTCATGAAATTGAAATAAATCAAGGCTTGGGGAAGATTGACTAATCTTTTTAATGTGTTGGGGTTTTTTTATGTTAACCTGGAATTCGTAACTACAGATGAACTTTAAAAATTATTTATTCACATAGCAGTAATTTGAAGGGATTCAAAGTGCCTGCTTTCACATCTCTTAAGGGTAAATAATCTATCAGCCCAAGTTCACTGAAGATTTGCTGGAGGTTCATCTGGAAGGTTTATGAACCTTGGCTGCTTTGCCTTCATTTTCAATACCAACAGATTCTTGAAAGCATTTGCAGCAGATAAAAGAAGTTTCACCCTATGGCCTGGTATATTAACAGTATTAATTAACTTACTCTGCAAACAAAAATGCTTGTAGGTGATCTGTAAATAGTCCAGCAGATAATATTCATTAAGTGAAAAAACAGGAACCTAAAATTTGTGAGTTCTTGATACTTTTTTTTTTTGATACTTACAGATACTTACATAAAACCCTGATGGAAATCCTACCCTGCAGAGTGTTATTCTTACACTATTCCAATTACTAATTAATGTTAGATTTATTTAAGAAATTAGCTGCATCATCAGAAAGAATAGAGATGACAGCAAATACACAGAAGAAGCAAAGTCTGGCAGTGAGGTGTCATGGGGGGACAAGGCTGGGGACAGGGCTCAGGGAACAGCCGTGTAGGGGCAATCAAGCAAAACAGCTGGCCTGGCTCACCCAGTGCCATCCCTTCTGCTCACCCAGTGCCATCCCTTCTGCCCCCTTCTGTGCTCAGCTTCACAACCCAAACTGGACAACGGATTGCAGGCTTCTTTGTACAGAAAATTACCTTCTTTGCATGAATAACTTAGGAAAAGATGACGCTGTCTCTGCTGCCCTTCATCTGTCCTTACATCTTGTACTTCTCACTTGCTGGAGGAGCTGGACAAGAATGAGAGCATTTTCTCAAGAAGCTAAAAGAAAGTTAAAACTGGGCTTAGTCAAGGAAAGGGAGGATTACAAATTACATTATTTGATTAAGGTATTGCACAAAATAATATTCGCCCTGATTCTTCATATAAAACTGTCAGAGCTTCTTGATTTTGGTGTTTTGAATCACTGAAATTTTTTTTATTCTTCTAATCTAGAAATCGTAACTCTGCAATTTAAAAGAGGACTGCAACCTTCTTGTATATAAAAAGACATACCTTTGTTTAGAAGAATGCTTGTATCTGTAATGTGTATCAAGAGAAAAATCCTGAACACTTTTATAAATGTCAAAATACATTCAACTCATTGTCAAATTCTAGTTTCAGTCTTAAAAGAATTTCTGATGGAATTACTCAGATTATTTTTTGATCACAGAAAAAAAGATATATTTTTAAAGAGATTTTACCAGATAGCAGTGTTTTTAAATTTTTGGAAAAAAAAAGGTTTCTGTGCAGATGCTGAGTGTAGCAAATTACAACAGATGTTTGGAGGCACACTGTGGTGATTGGGAATTGGGCTGCGGCCGAACCTCATCCCTGATGGGCTAAACTGTGTAGGACAGCTGAACAGTATTAAAGGTAAAGAAACATGGAATGCTGAGGTGTACTGACCAACCATAGATGGGTAGAGGGGGCACACAGGTGGAATGTGTGTAAAATGAAGATTATAAAAGTTATGCTGGAGATCAATAAAGTGCTGATGCTTGAAGCCTTCTTCGGTGTCAGTTGTACCTCCTCCATCATCTGGAGCACCCGACATGATCCTGAGGTGGTTTGAGCAGATGACTGTGGACCTAAGAGCAGTAAGAGCCAGCTAGAGCCAGGAAGACCAGAAGCCTGAGAACTGAGTCAGGCGGCCCAGGAGCCTAAGAGCAAAGCAGGCAGACTACAGCTTGCCCGTCCGGATGACTTTCAAACAAATGCACCACCAAAGGTGAGTGGCTGGGAACATAGGAATGAGGGCTCAGATATCGGCAGAGTCCGCATTGGACATCCTGCTGCAAGCATTACAGAGGAGAGATAAAAGGTGTGAGGAACGGGCGCTATGCATTTTGTTTGTTTGGTGTGGATGAAACAGCATGAGAATGAATGCACAGACTGCCTTCTTTGTTGAAACATGGGAAGAAGCAGGGCACGCGCTGTGGGATGCAGCTACATTGGGGAACAAGACAGCCTCAGGGTTGCTTATTATGTGGTGTGTAGTTTGGGACACTTTGTTACAATTTCAGGCCAATAGAGAAGCAGCAGTCGCTGCCATTGCTCCCCCAGTTCCAGTCGCAGCCGCCACTCCAGCAGCCAAACCCACCCCTGCAGCTGTGTCCCCTTGGTCTCATCCTCCCTCCGCAGCTGCCCCTTCCATGAAGGATCCTATCATGACAGCATAGCCCAAGAGTTGCGCCCTTCCGCCAGATGGTGATGATTAAATTCCAAGGTCTTGGGAAGCGGTTCCAGCCCAGCCATGGCAGAGCAACTGTGACTCCAACACCCGTGCAAGTGCAGCGGCCCACAGAGGTTTGGGGTGACAGCCAGGAGCCTGCATGGGTTGCAGAGAAAGCGCAGCAAGCAGCTGCTTTTTTTGCCACATGGATGGCGTGGAGCTGACCAGGAGCTGCTTCCGAGTTCTGCTGCTGTGGATGGAGCTGGGACTGCTGAGCCCCGGGAAGAATTGGTGGGGCTCTATCAGCAACATGGAATAACTCCTGTCTGTCCTCTGCAGCCAGCAGCATGCTGTGGAGGAGGCTGCTTGGAGGCTGCAGATGTGCAAGCACACTCCCCACAGGCAAAAGCCGATGGTGCATCCCGTTCACAACCAGAGCATGTTTTGATCGATTCATCAGAGTCAGCAGAGTTAAAGGAAGCAAGATGTCTACCAAGTGCCCATCCACTGCAGGAAATACTTGCACCAGAACCAGCAGCAGGTCGGGTAATAGGGGCAGATCCAAAAAGATTCTGGGCAGAACTGTGTAAGCAAGCACAGGAGGCAGGGGAGTTAGACTTGGCAAAGCATATTCTAGCATGTCCTGTGATCTGAAACAATGGAAGCAGCCTGGATGAGTGGGAGCCTTTTCATTGGAGTGTAATCAAAGACTTAAGAAATACAGTGATGCAGCATGGATTTGCTTCTCATTTTGCTCAGTCTATGCTGCGAGGTATCCTTACTAATGAGCTAACCCCCTTCAATTTTTCTGCTTTTCCACTCAGATGCTGGTTTTTGAGTCGCAGTAGAGATGGCTAGCAAATGAGGTTGCCCTAAGTAATTTAGAGCATTCTCAGGATGACCCTCACTTTGGAGCTGGTCTGCCCCAGCTCATGGCAGACCCTCCGACTAACGCCCCACAGCTCCAAGCCCAACTGCATCCCTTAGTGCTACAGCAGGAAAAGAGCTCGCATTTCTAGTGATGCAGCATGTACTGAATGTAGCGGCTCCTTGTCAGTCACGGACAATGATTAAGCAGAAGCCTAGTGAGCAGCATATCACATTTATAGATAGTCTTAGAGAGGTGATTGAGAAACAAATTGGTGACGTAGTAGCCCAAGAGACTTTGCTTTTACAGCTGGCTAAAGATAATGCGAATGCAGAGTGCAAACAAGTCTTATTGCCGCTGCAGAATCCTACGCTGATAGATATGATTGAGGCTTGCAGCAAAGTCAGGACAACACCGTATCAGATGGAGTAGCTTACAAAACAGGTTGCTGCAGCTGTGCAAATCTCCAGGACTTGCTTTCAATGCAGTCAAAGAGGGCATTTCAAGAAAAATTACCCTAATCAGCCTGCAGCTTTTCAGTGCCAGGGAACGGTAGTCAAAGCCCTCTTGGGCTGTGTGTATGCTGTGGAAGACTGAGACACTGCCAAACAGTGCTATTCTAGGTTTGATAGAGCAAGGGATGAGTGCTGCCACCCAGAGGGCCGCCGGGGACCGGGAATACGTCCAGCTACCCCTTTCAGGCTTATGCAGCATACTCAGTGCCAGAACCAAGGAAGGTGCCAGACTGGATGTCATCATACCTCTTTCAGTCACAATAGGTAACACCAAGGTACTTGAAATACTGTTAGAAGCTTTTGGTACTTTGGGATAGGGGTTAAAGTGCATTACTGGTGGGACATTCAAGTGTTACTTTGCAAAGGCAAAGGTTTGTGTTACCTGGAATTATTAATGCAGACTATCTTGGGTAGATTTGTGCCATGGTATGTGAATGCTCGTATTGCTCAATTGCTGTATATACTATCTCTAAAATAGTCTTTCTAAAATTTACTTAGGGAGAGGAGTTTGAGCTGCTGCACTGATCCAAACCCTAGATCTCAGTTAAAGGTGAGAGGAATCAGGGATTTCAGAGTCACTATTAAGCACTTGTAAAGATATGGTGTTGGCAGGAGGTGCAGTTAGATTAGCTGATCTCTTAAAAATGGATGGAAATAGGTCATTGGAAGCAATAGGAAAACAGGGATGAAGGATAGTATAAAGGATACTAACAAAGCTGTGATGTCTCAGTATGAAGTCCCTACTGTAGATATAATTTGCGATGCAAGTACCTAGAGCAGAATCTCTTGAGAGAGGGACTGGTAGGTTTGGGTCCACAGAAACCCTGGAGGTTTTTTTGACCTAAATGGTCATTGACTCCAGACCTAATATGACATGTTCCTTAGAGCTCATGTAAGGTTCCCTCCTGCAGGTGACTATTACTGGTATGATTGTCACATGAGCGGATGTCACCATTATTTCAAAGAAACAGTGGCCTTCTACTTGGCCCACAGTACTTTCTGCACTAGTCACAGGAGTTGGGGGTACAACTGCCAGTTACCATCTGTGAGTATTATAAATCCTGATGGGCAGGTAGCCACGATCTGCCCTTATGTAATTTCACTATCTTTAAATTTGTGATTGTCTGACTCAATGAGGAGTCACCTTGACAACAGAAAAACAGAGGTTTTCCCAGGGGCCATTGTGGAGAGTGGTCAGCACAGACTTACCATCCCACTATGGTGGCTGACCATACAGCCTATATGGATTGACCAGTGTCCCCTGACTCATGAAAAATGGACCACTCTCAAAAGATTTAGTTGAGTAGCTGGCACAAAATCATATTGAGTCATCACAGAGCTCTTGGAACACTCCAGTATTTGAGATCAGGAGGAAGTCTGGCAAGTGGAGACTTACATGACCTTGTGCTGGTTTGTTTTCGTTTTTGGTTTTTTTTGGTAGGGTTTTTTTTGTTTGTTTGTTTTTGTTTTGTTGTTGCTGTTGGTTTTTTGGTGGTTTGTTTTTGTTTTTGTTTTTGTTTTTGTTTTTGTTTTGTTTGTTTGCTTGTTTGTTTGTTTTTGTAAGGAAGGAAAGGAACCAGTTATGGAAATAATTTCCTGTAAGGACCTTGGCAGCTTCCTTTAGACCTGATGAAATCCAATCAGGGGCTTATTTTTAATATTGGCACACCGTTACACCAATGGAAAAGTTCGATGTGCATTCTAACATGAACAAACCTCAGGAAGCTCTCTTCCTTCTTCTGCCTGATTACAGGTAACTGCCCAGCTGGGCAGAAGGCTGCTGCAGGGCCAGGCCAGGTCAATGAGGCCCGCCAGCCTGGGGGGGGCTGGGTCAGGCCCCCCTGGAACTGAATGCAGAAAAAGCCAGAAAATAGTCATGCAGCTTGAGGAACCACCACCATTTCTCGCTGGGCCCCTGCTATCCTGGCCAGCCCCCAGCATGGCCTGAAATACTCCAAGTGCTCCAGCCAGTGCCCAGGCAAGATATTAACTCTTTTAGTGCACAGATGAGACTTGCAGACCTTCCATCCTCTCTCAAGTGGAAGAAAAGGACACACAGAAACAACATAGAGACATTGAAGTCAGACAAGAAGGAAGAACCAGATCCCAGATGGGAGGAGATGATGAGATGTCTTGGACTGAAATTCTCTCGTAAGCAATGAAGAAGATATGATTGATACATGAGACTCTTTTTTTCCCCCTTTAATTCATGAAATGCATTTTGGGGGTATGAAGCGCTCTGACCGTAGATACGAGCAAAGGCATCCATGCTGAACAAGCGGACATTGAAGTAGCTGCAACCCCATGGGAAGTTTGAACAGAGAGAGAGAGAACAGTGAAGATGACCCTTTGCCACCAGGAAAGAAGATCTCTGTTCCCATTGTTGAAGATGATCTCAGAGTTAGATGAAGAGAACTTCGCTCTGAACTGTACAAATCCTTAAAAATAGCACCCTGCAAGTTAACATGGTCCTTGAAAACATTTGTGGGGAAAACTGTAAGTCAAGGAAAGGGACTTTTACACAATGATCAGATTTCCATTCTCCGGGGCAGCTGATTCACTGTGACATTGAAGCCACAAGAGAATTGTTTTCCTGTGGAGAAGTCTCTGTATACTGACAAGAGAGATTCCCCTCCCTAAGTAAATTGGAGAAAGACTATTTTAGAGATAGTAAGCTGACTAATTTGTTTCTGTATGTTATCACTGTGAAAAAAAAGAGGGGGTGGGGGGAGGAGAAGTGTTCTGAAAATTTTATTCTGATTCTTATTATTTTTCCCTTTAATTTCTGTTATTAAATTTTTCCTTTGTATCCTTCAAAGTTTGACCCTGCTTTGCCTTCCCTCCTAACCCTGTCTCACAGGAGGAAAAGAGTAAATAATTCTAGTGCGTGCATTGGCAAATTACCTAATGCTAGATCCACCACATAAATTAGTGCATTAGCCAAGAAATCTCAAATTAGTGAATCAAAACCACTACAGACCTCCATTGGGTTAATGAGGTGATGGAGAGCCTGGAGACATTACAGCAAAGTATGCCTTCTCCCACCATGATTCTAGCTACTTGGGGTATTGCTGATGTGAAGGACTGTTTTTTTACTATACTCTTACACCCAGATAATGCTCCTAAGTTTGCTTTCACTGTCCCCACTGTTAACAATAGTGAACCTGGGGAAAGATATCATGGGACTGTATTACCCCAAGGGATGAAAATCAGCCCTACCATTTGTGAGTGGTATGTGGCACAAGCGTTACTACAGGTCAGGGAAGGATTTCCACAGGTTTATTTTTATCACTATATGAGTGATATCTTAGTCAATGCACCAGCTGCAGAATAGCTCAATGTGGTAATGCCTGTAATGCTTCGACAAACTATGGCTTTTGTGTTGCTCCTGAGAAAGTACAGTGACAAGCTCCCTGGAAGTATTTGGGAATTAAAATATTGGACCAAACTGTTGAACCTCAAACAGTGGCCATTCAGCTTTCTGTACAAACATTGAATGACTTGCAGAAATTGCTTGGCACAATTAATTGGATTAGATCATTGTTGGAATTATTGAATGTGTTGTTGGCACCGCTTTTTGATTCATTAAAAGGTGATCCCTCCTTGTTATCTTCCAGGTGCGGTGGTGTGGTGGGAGCTGCCAAAACCAATGCCTTCCCAAAAGTGTCTCTGCCATGAGAAGGGATAGTTCAGGGCACACCAGATGCTTGCATACCATGTTGTATCTGAGGGTCAGCAAATAATGACAGGAGGGGTTCTTTGTGTGGTATTCCTGTGGGGCTTTATTGACCACACACAGAAGGGAACCAGGGACAAAGAATCAAGAACAATGAAGGGTCCAGGTATACAAACAGGATAGCAGAGGGTAGAGCAACAGAACCGAGAGCCAATGGGCTGAGGGAGCAAGGATGGAGTGGAGGTGGGACTGAAGGGAAACAACCAACTGGGATACAGGGGAAAAGCAGCTAGGAATGAAGGCCAATAGGGAAGTTAGGAGCGGGGAACATTCTAGAACTGGGGCAGAGAATAGGGATGACATAACTGGGTAATTAACATAGAACTGTAGATAACTGTGGGAGAACATCACTATAACCTTTAAAGGGGTTCTTCTTCCCATGGCCTCTGGACCATGGCATCCTTCACTGACTCCTGGGATGCAACATCCAGGAGCTTGTCCCCAGGAGTGCTTGATGCATTAGAACAGGTAGAATTAGGACTGCAAGGGAGAAAGTAGAAACATGTGGGTGATAGGAACACACAGACTCTATCTTATCCTTACATGTTACTTTATAAAGTTGTAAACCTATTGACGTTGTTTAAGTCGTTTAGCTATTGTTAGAATTATACAGCTGTTGATTTTGTTAATATCCTAATACATGGCTTTTAGCTCAATCTTGCGTCTTGTTTTATAAAGTTGTACAGCTATTGACATAGTTAATATTCTGTAGGTGTAGTATAGGGATTTTGATAAGAGTATGGGCGAAAGTTACCAGCTACAAGGGAGAAGAAAGGGACTTTGAGTATCTGCTGGAGGTTTTCAGGACTAAAGATGATAGGATGAAAGCGTTAGAAGAAAAACTAAAAGCAAAATAATCTACTATCTGAAATTTAGCAAGTAATACAGTAGCTCTGCAAGAAAAATATACCAGTGTAGACAGAAAACTAAAAGATGACATTAGAAGAACAAGAATAGACTCAGATTGAACAAGATCAAGTGTTTGAAGCCAAATCAGAAAAGATCAATAGCTTAGTTCTGGGACTGGTAACATGGAAAGCTGAATTATCAGTACAATGTGTTTATTCGCTGCTAAAACCTATGTGTTGTATTTAAACATGTCTTTCTGCCTATTAGTCCTAAGTGAAATGTGTGAATATGTAACAATTTACCTAAACATGTTTTTCTAGAGATGTTGCAACTTTATAGTTAAAAAAGAAAGGGGGAGTCATAGGAGGGTGGATAGAGTGCTGAAGGCAGTCTTGCCCCGGATAAATTGCAGCTGTGCCAATTACCAAAGGGTGGGAGCAGCCTTGCCCTCACAGCTATAGATGGGAGTTATGCTATGAAAACTAGTATGAAACTGCACGAGAGGAAGCGCTGAAAAGAACAAGAAAAGGAGAGTCACACCATGACAGTTGTACCTCGTCTGTCAGATGAGGGACTGATTCCTGAATCAGGAGCATCATATGAATAGTGGAAGAAGCCTCTTGAACAAACTGTTCATGTCCATGCTGCACTGAATTCCACCCTGCCTCTCCCCTGGTGGTTCCAAGGAAATAATAATTATTTTATGAGTTTCAGTTCAATGCCTGTAACACAGCAAGATACACGTTGGAGTTTTCAGAGTGTTCTTACAACACAGTGCCAGGAGCTCCTGCTGCCTGTACTATGGTTCTGCAGAATTGGAATTTAACCTCCCTCATTCCTGCCTGTACCATCCTTTGGGAGTGATCTGTAAGTAAACTAAAACCTCGATTTGCCCAGGAATTGTGGAGAGATTACAGAATCACAGAATAACTGGGGTTGGAAGGGATCTCTGGAGATCATCCAGTTCAAACCCCCTGCCAAGGCAGGGTCACATGGAGCAGGTGGCACAGGAATGTGTCCAGGAGGGTTTGGGTTGTCTCCATAAAGGGATGCTCCAGGATCTTCCTGGGCAGCTGTTGCAGGGCTCTGCAACTCTCAACATACAGAAGTTTTTCCTCATGTTGAGGTTACATTTTATGGACGTTGCTCCTTGTCCTGTCTTTGGGCACCATTGAACAGAGTCTGGGAACCTTCTAGAACCTTCAGTTCCAATTGGAACCTGAATTACAAGTTGTTAAAATAGCCTGTAGTAGGGAAAGGGACAATAAACTGTTGACTCTAGACAGGATCCAGGGGGCAAAAGGCCAATGGCCCCTGGGCTGTGCCAGCCGTGGGGTGGCCACAGAGCCAGGGCAGGGCTGTCCCCCGGGCTGGCCCTGCTGAGGGACCTCAAGGGCTGTGGCCAGAGAGCCCTGGAGGGGCTGGAGCGTGTCCAGGGCAGGGAACGGAGCTGGGGAAGGGGCTGGAGCCCCAGGAGAGGCTGAGGGAGCTGGGAAAGGGGCTCAGCCTGGAGAAAAGGAGGCTCAGGGGGACCTTGTGGCTCTGCACAACTCCCTGACAGGAGGGGACAGCCAGGGGGGGTCGGGCTGTGCTGCCAGGGAACAGGGACAGGACAAGGGGAAACGGCCTCAAGCTGTGCCAGGGGAGGCTCAGCTTGGATATTAGGAAATATTTTCTCACCAAATAAGTATCCATCCAGGTGAGAGTCCCTATTCCTGGAAGTATGCAAAATATGTGTGGATGTAGCATTTGGGATCATTTTTAATTGCGAACATGAAGGTGGTACTCAGTTAATGGTTGGAGTGGAGGATCTTAGAGGTGTTTTCCAGCCTTAATGATTCTGTGATACCATAAATCACTTAAATGGTGGAGGGTTGTGGTGTTGTCTTCACACCTTGAGTGGTAGGGACATATCTACTGCCACTGAGAAAACAAAAGCTTTCCAGAAACAGTTTTTTCAAACAGAAGCTGTGAGACAACTTGCTGATGGTAATGGACAAGTTGCTTAATGTCATTGTCCCTTCCTGAACCTCATGGGAGATTTGTGTTTGGAGAGTGCTGTCACATTTGAGGGTGGCTCAGCCCCTGCCAGGGTGAAGCTCTGTGGCTCTGGTAATGCTTTGTGGTTCTTCATGGCTCTCACACAAAAAGGGAAGTGGGTGTGCTGACTTTGAAACAAATAGTTGGTGTCTGCACATCTCTTTTTGCATGTGCCAGCACTGAAAACAAATCCAGAGGCATTTTTCAACAGTTTGGCCCATAAACTTTTCAGTTTGTGCAAACCACAGGGGATGGTGAGAGAGTCTAGCTTAATTTTGAAAAATTGGCATGTGAGATTCAGCTTGCATAAATTTAAAGGTAATGTGTGCTTGCAACAACAATACCAACCTCTCATGCTGCTGAGCTTTAAACTTTCCCCTTCCTCTGAGAAAAGAAATTCTCGTTGTATCTGGTAAGCCAGCAAAGTGAAAATTTCTCCAGAACACATCAACAGTAGGAAAAAGCAAAAATCACATATTCAATTCATTAGGGAATGGAAAGCAATGCAGAGAAAGTTGATTTTATTGTCAATGACAGTCATGAGCCTTTTTTTGGAACATGAATTCCACACTAAAAAAAATACAGAAATAATTCTGCAAAGATACAGAGAACAGCAAGGCTAATGCTGTGTTTTTGGAGCACTCCTTTGCAAGTTCTATCTTAAATGGGAAGGAAAAAAGAAAAAAAGTCAGCCTGAATTACAGGAACCTGTCATAATTCAGGGTAATTGGTGGCAGGCAAAGAAAGTGAAATTGAAGGAGTATTTCATTAAAGCACACACAGCCAACTTGTGAAGCTGGAAGCCAGTCAGGATGAGATCTGAACATTACAGCTGAGTGCTGTTGCTGGTTTTTGGCTAAGGCTAGTGGGGCTTTTGTGCCCAGCAATAATAGGCACAGGTATGCCTGTATAGAGGGGATCAAATTGAACATAACTAATTGCAGGATAGAGTGGAATGAATTGAAGATAAGATGCTTGCCACAAGTATCAGCAAATATGTTTCCTCTACAGAAAGAGGGAAAAAAATCCCACAAATTGTTACCACTGAATTATTCCAGGAGCCCCCACTTTTTATCCTGTTGTCACTTTTTCCAAGTCTCTATCCCCTCCAAAAAGGAGTTTGTTTCTCAGAGAGGCTCCACATGGGTCATACAGTTCCAAGTGTTTTGTTCTGTCAAAAATGCAGTTATTCCTTTAGCTGTGAGGAAACAATTACTGGGACACTATCATATTCATGGAGCTGCTTTATTTTGTTTAACATTAAAAACATCTAAAGGCAAAAAAGCAAAAATCATCTTTCTGAATGTGTTTATGGAGGATGGGCTTTTGCTCCTGTAGAGGATTTATATGCTAGTTGGACATTACTGTTGCTGTTTTCCTAATAGAAGCAGATTGGCTTTTGCATCTTCCTAAGGAGCATTTATTTCAGTTTATATGATTTTTTCCCTACTTCAGCTTGCTTCCTGTTTCCATAGCAGCTGGGAATAAAGAGCAGTGAATTCCTTAGCAAACTTCACACTAACTCTGTATCACACACAAACATTGAACCCAGTCTCTCACCCCAAAATCCCAGGTGCTGACAGTAAAATATTCCACTGAACAAAGAATGGTGAGCCACCACTGACACTGACTGGGTGACCAAGGGGAAAAAAGAGTGTTTTTGCTAGGGAAAACTGGACACCATGCAGCTTAATTGAGCCAGAATTAGAGTTCTTGTTTCGCAGTAATGAATTGTCATACAAATACTGAAAGTCATCTCCTCGTGTTGTGATTTCTCCTAAATTTCTCCAGCTAAAGTCATGGCTGATGGAAACATTTCCACAAAAACTTGTTTGACCCCTAGGTCTCTGCATGCTGCCCTGAGCAACTTTAGTTCACTAAAAGAAATCAAACACTGCAAAGTGTGTAAATAAACGATACTGCTGTATTTGCATGATAGCATTGATGTATCATTAAGTGCAATAAGCAGGGAATCATACACCATGAGGTTGGGAAGGACAAATCCAGCTCCCCCTGCACTGCCAGGCCCCCCACTAAACCAGGCACTAAACCAGTGCCACCCGTAGAAGACTTTAAAATTTCCCCAGGGATACTGACTCTTCCACTGCAGCCTGTTCCAGAGCTGGACAAACCTCTGGTGAAGGAGTTTTTCCTAATAGCCAAGAATAATAATCATAGAATATAATATGAGGGGGAAAAAAGATGAAGAATTCTGTGGACCTTTACTCTAGATAACATTGTGGATCAATAACTATCCTAAATTGTCCTTAAATTTTGGACTACAAAACTGAATTTACAGAGAATAAACATTTCAAGGAGAGCAATGTGAAATAGAATTCAACTGATCTTGTGGCTGCACATGGAAATATGGAAAATTGCATGAAACAAAATTAAGTGGTTTAGTTTTTAGTATCACTCTTTACAATATTTCTGTATTTCCTTGCAATTTAAACCGTACTGAGCCATAATTACTGAGTAAATACATACTTAAAATTAATTCAGTTCAAGGCAAGCTTCGGCTAACTTTTTAAGCTTGAGATAAATTGAGCATCTGAGTGCTTACTGCGGTGCAAAGAAATTAATCATTTTGTTTGACTAAATGTCAATTCTTTTCATTGGATTGTAATGGTTTTAAATTGAAGTCACAAAATTATAAGAGGGTGATTAAAAGATTTGCTGTCATCAGATCAAAATTTAGAGAAATACATTAAACTGAGAAATATTTTTTCAGGTCAATGAACAGGGTAATGACTGAACACTTTTCCATTCAAGTACAATTAGTATTTATGAATTATTAATTCAATCAATCCATTTGTTGTGCCTTAATTTGAAGAACTATGTGGAAACACATGTCATTCCTACTTCACAGGATGTGAGGGATGCTGAGAAGTGGGTACTTGTCTAGGAAAATACTTCAGAAAGGAATGAGTCCCGTGGAAAATTCTCTAGTTTAACCCCACAATTAGAGAAATGGAGGAGCTGTAGGAGGAGCGTGGTGAATACATGTCCCATCAAATAACTCTAAGTCTTTACCCCATTTTTCCTCTCCAGCAGAGCAATTCTGGCCTCAGTCCTCATAGCTTGTGTGATTTTTCTGTATTCTCATGGTCCAGGTAATTAAAAGATATCAGGCAGCACCAAAAATGGGGTGATGGCAGCAATGACTGCACATTCACTTGCTCTGGTTGTCATTTAGACAGTTGAAGCAGAGTTTTTTCATACAGAAATATCCAGGTAGCTATTTCCATTTTTTGATCTTTTATTTGGAATAGAGGCTCAATGTCTCATTTGCTTTGGTAGAAAATGTATCACTCCAGGGAGTGATATAGGAAACCCTCCATGCACTCCTGTGGTCAAAAGGGGAGAGGGAATGGGCCTCAGGAATCCAGGTGCTGGAAGAGAGGGAGGGAGGGAGGAAGGGAGCTCTGTGTATTGGATCAGGCACATCAGCATCTTCTCCAGGCTGAGATCAGGGATCCTTCCTCCTGCACTAAGCTGTCAGCCTGTTTCTATGGTGATCTCCAAGACACTGATGGATTTGCTGTGGTTATGTAACACATTCCAAAAAACCTCAAGATAACCACTGGGCTCTCTTAACTCTGTCAGTGGTTTGGGGCGTAGACTGGACATTAAGACAGACGATGGGCTTCATCTGCTTATGTGTGAGTGGGTGTTTGAATAGAAGCTGAGGGGCCACATGTCTGAGATCAGCTTTCCCCTCATCTGGTCACTGTTGCCTCTGGGCTGACAAGCTGTTATGTGTCCTGCTGAAGGCTTTGCTGCAAATCCACTGGAGATTTTTGGGAGAGCACCAGTCGTGCACATTTGCTCTCATGGATGTCAGCCACCAAGGGCGTAATTCCCAGGCACTCCAGTTCACCTGTCTCTCTGATTCTCTCTTTGCTTTCTGGATCCACAGAAGTTGCATCCTAATCAAACTGATTAGACCTAGTATTCTTGCTATGCCTTTGTTGGAGTATTCTTCTCCTTCCCCTTTCATTGTAGTTCACACTGTATTTGGGGCAGGTCCTTATTTTAAACCACACTCTCCTTTCTCCGCCTCCCTCCCTGCACACACACCATCTGCCATTCCTGGGTTTATTTGGTTTCATGGAAATGTCATCTCTCTTTTAGAGCAGATGGATTCAGGTGGTTCCTGCTGGATTAAATGCCAGAGAGGGGACGTGTGCTGTGCAGCCGTGGGGTTGTGGCAGTGTCCTGCCATGTGGCAATCCCTGCCCCACACACCAGGGCTACCAAAGGGGACACTTTGCAAAGTCTCTTTGTCTCCTGTTGGCAACGAGCAGTGACAGAGAAAAAGCTCAGAGAATTCAAACCATCAGTAGCTGGGTTTGTGATCTAAACTCAGGCTAAATGCTTGGATGCTTGGCCCTCTTGGAGGAACCTTTGCCTCTGAAATGCTTGCTTGCTATGCATGTTGGCCTGAGAATCTATAACAGAAATATTTGTAATATCTATTACATATATTTTAAAATGTACATTATTAAAATATGAATTAATCAGTGATGTCATGGTACATACTTGCCACACTAAATTAGCAGTGTGGCACATTACAGGGTTTAGCTGTAGTTTGAATATTCCATCATGGATCTACTGCTATCAAACTGTTGATGGGTGCTCTTATATTTCCTAAATCTCTTGAATGAAAATTAAGCAAGATCTGAGAGGAAATACAGATGGATAGACAGGACATAGATACACCTCCCAAGGTGTCCATGAATGTGCAGCTTGACTAGATTCTTTAGATGGCCAATAGGTGCACTAAATCCAGCTGTTCTCAGCTTCTTGCTTCCTTAGCAAATGCTGTGTTTGTAACAGGAATTTCTGCTCCTTCTTCCTTATGTGTAATTTAAATGTGCTTTAGGGCCCTTTCACCAAAGCTCATGTTTCCAGTAGCACTGTGTGGCTGCCATGACATGCCATCAAAATTTAACATTTTTTAACTATCTAGTTTGTACATTTAGAGGAAGAGTCTTTTCCCTACTGCCCCATCTAACCTGGCCTTGGACACTTCCAGGGATCCAGGGGCAGCTTCTCTGGGCACCCTGTGCCAGGTCCTCACCCCTGCTCCCAGGGAACAATTTCTTCTTAATGTCCAATCCAAACTTTCCCTCTTTCCGTTTAAAGCTAAAATATGCTGTATCTCTGATCCAAAAAGGGTAATATATACAGGGCCAAAAAAATCCTTTCACATTCCACATCACCTGCATTAAACACACAGCCTTAAATTAACCTCCAGTCACGGGAAGAAAGCTTTTCTAAAGGACTGTTCATACCACACTGAAATTGTTCTCTGTGTCAGGTGAGTTGAGTTGCCCTTCCCATGAAGCAGTGGAGTAACTCTGGGCAATTTTGGCTGAAAGTTTAATCTGTGGATGGCTGAAGTAAGGCTCTGCTCATGGAAAGGAGTGAAATTCCTATGGATGTGAACACTCAGATGCCTCTTCTGGGGAAGGACTGACCCACAGCAGTGACTGTGGAACTGCTAAAAACAGAAAAGTCCCACTGGCACCACTGGAGTGTGGAAGGAGATTGGGAACCTGTCGTGGAGGGGAGTTGTGGGAGCTCCAGGCTGCCAGCAGCTCCTCTGGGGTGAGGAAAGCCAGTGCTAGACAGGGTGGTAATGCAGATGAGCAGGGAGGTGTGAGAAGTTTTCCACCTGCCATATGCCAGGCAGGGATGGCTGCACAAAACGTGCTTTTCCCCAGCCTCACCTGCTGGACTTGCTGCTGCCTTTTTCCTCCATACCCCACACTCTCTGCTTTTTGTGCATGGAAAAAAAGACGGTTATCTAAATTTTCTTGTTTTTCCCTGAGCTTGTTTGTCTTACCAAAATGAGCACTCTTAGCAGAGGAAGATGATAATTTTCCATGGAAACCAGTGGAAGAGGAAGCAGGTTTCAAAAACCTCCCCACATGCACTTGAGGCATCTTGGTGCCTGTTGTGCTCATTTTAGAAATGGAGACCCAGACACAGCATGACAAATTACATTCTTGGTGACATCAGGCATTGAGACCAGGAAGCTGAGGGCTTGATTCTGTCTGTTGTCTTAGTCACAGCTCCTTCTTAGTGTTTTTTGTACGTTTTGATTGAATTTTTTAAACATTTGGCTTTTTTCCTTGCGGTATATGCTCCAGCCTGTTTTGTTGCTTTTCTATGGGAGTGATAAACATTCACCCATGAAAAATAAAATTACTCATTGTTTCACAGGTAACTAATTCATGTATTGAAATGGGGGATGGAGTAGGATTTAGGGAAATTAGGAACTGTCCTGTTTTACCATAAAGCAGAAAATGAGATTTGTCAAAACAAGGGCCCTGCCTAGACTGGAAAATTTGTCCATGGGTGTCTCCAAACTGTATGTGGTTGTCTGTGCTGGTAACACCTCCAGGTATGAACATCCCACCTGATCAAAGAGCACAGGTTCCAGCTGGACAGGTTCCTTCATGTCAGTCCTGCTGTGTTGGTGTCAAAAGGGTTGTGCTCATGTTCAGGCAGCAAAGAAATCACTGTGGAATCATGGAATGGCTTAGGCTGGAAAGGATTGCCTGGTTCCATCCCCCTGCCATGGGCAGGCACAGCTTGATCAGGACCCCATCCAACCTGGCCTTGGACGCTTCTAAGGAAGTCATCCCTCTTAACTCTTATACTGTGGTGGAAAATAAACCCACCCCATGCAGGCTTTACTTTAACTCAAGACTGTTTTGGAACAGCTTTCCCCAAATCCTACTCACTGTAGTGCTGCAGTCACTCATGTGGATGTTTTCAGCTTTTCTACTAATGATAACCAGGAAATAAATAGCCATTTCTTCCTACAAACTGAATCTGAACATCAACTGTCCTACGTAATTATTACTAGAATGAATTTTTTCATGTGCCATACTTTAACAGTGATACAGAGGAAAAGAAAATGGGATTTAATTCATGTTGCATCTTTGTTGCTACACTGGAGAATAAAAGCAATGATGCCGTACAACCAACACTGTAAACAATGTTCAAAGCTTGTTAATTGCTGAAAAGAAGCTTGAGAGTTGAATCATTTACAGAAGCTGTTTTTTTATAGCAGATAAAATATTTCCTGCTATGGAACACTCTGAAAATTCTCATTCTCACAACAGGCTCATTCAGACACAGGTCTATCTTTTAATATTGTTACAATAGCGCTGAAGTGTCACTGCTGACACAACCCTGTATCACTAACCCAGGTCCTGTCCATTGTTCCTGCCTTTTGTGGGATAGCATTGCCTACCCCTGTCATGGGGATATGGTCTGAGTGTGCACAAGAACTGCTGGGGGAAGAAGCAGGCTTTGATAATTTTTTTTTTTTTCTCAGACAGGAAAAGAAATAGAAGTAAAATAAATAAATGCTTAGTGGCAGCAATGCAGATTGCATAAACCCAAAGCAAGTTGTATTTAAACACTTTAAAATAAGTTCCATGATGTTTAATTCTGAAGTCTGCAGTAACAGTTGCAGTTACTGGAGAAGAACCCCATGATAATGTGTGTCGTGAAATCTCGGCTGACCAGACCCTGAGGTGGTAGGTGCTTAATCCCACTAATTGTCTGATAAAAAGGAGTAGTTTTCATCTGGTAATTAGGAGTGGTCCAAGCTCATCCCACTGAAGCCTTTTGACGCATCTGGGTTTCTAAGTGCTGTTGAGCCTGGCAGAGTCTCTCTGTTTGAGCTGTTCCCTCTGATTCTGGTGGCTCAGATTTTGATGGTCTTGGGCCAGGTTACTGTTCAGGCCATTTCTCTTTTTTCTCCAATTACATTGATTCCTTTATTTTCTGACTACCTTAGGGCTGATAACTTTGTCTTCTGCTGGTAACACAGAACAGCTTTTCCAGTGCCTGACTGAATCTTGTTATTGATCCAACTCAAAAGAATATTTTTGATAGTCTCATCTAAATTTTTAGTTTAATCTGTCTTTATTGAAGTTACTGAGTAACAGTTCTGGGAGCAATGCAGAACTGCTTCCTGCAGATTCCTGTTCCCTGGCCAAGCTCCTCTATCAGTGATGGGCACTGATGACAGCTTCTTCTTCTACCTGACTCTCTTTGCAAAAAAAAAATTATACAAACAAGAATGCTCTTGAATTTTGACTTCTCTTTCAGTTTGCTTGGAATCAGATGATAGATTGTAAGATATTCAGGTAGGAAATGCCATATGCCATGATAACACCAGCCTTTTTAGCTGAGCTAAAAATGACTGCTGAGGGATAACAAGACATAATTACAAATGTGAGGGAGATCCATGTTGTTTCATTGGAGTGTGGCTCCTTCTGATGCACGGCTGTCTTCAGTGTAGATACTATTCCCAGGAAGCTTCCTGGAGCTATCTACAGCTCAACTATATATTCACTGAGAGTTGTGACGAGGGGTTTTTTTTATTGTCCAATATAATCCACCATCAGTGTAATTTGTTTTTTTTTCTGCAAGTCATTAGCATAATAAATTGCCTAATATGCATCTTTTATTGTGGACTAATTCATCCTTTGAGGGGGAAAAAAAAGGCAATTTCTGGTGTCAAATCCTAAATTAAAGCAAGCTTGGGAATGTATTTGGCAAGATAATGCTGATGAAAGTGAGAATCTGAACTCCAACTAAACAAAAAAACATTAGCTGAGCTGCAGCATTTACAATAAATAAGCACAGTGCTTACGAAGGGCCTGGTTTCACTACCCCAGCAATGAACAGGTTTGAATTCAGGTTCAGTACCTGGCCCCTCTGCACTTGTTGGACTGTTTTTCTCATAAGCCTTTGTCCTGTCAGTCTGCACAGACCTGATTTGAAAGGAGGTGAGGCTTTGCACACAGCCTGTGCTTTGCTGGGCACTCCTGTCATCTTTAGCAAATATCCTCACACCTGTTAGAAGTGAGCAGCAGTGGTGAGGCTGAACCAATATTTGACCACCTTTACAATTGGCACTGCATGCCTTTAATTAATAAGAAGCCTTTCCTCATCTGTTTCATCTTCCATCTTAAAAGCTCAGCTGAGTAGCACAATCTAATGGAACACAAAATTATTCCATCATAGAGAGGGTTATCTCCTCAGCTGCTTTGCAGCATTTTCCCCTACATTTGCTTCCTATTTGAAAATGTAAGAATACATTAGAAGTGGTTGAGATGTCTCATGAAAGAAATCATTGTGTGTAGAGTCATTAGAACTCATAAATAGAATTTTCTTCTAGGGTGCTCTATGTCCTGCAGGCCCTCTCAAAAAAGGGAATTAATGTGTCTGGAAAGGCTATTTTAGCTCTTCAGCTGAATTCTTCTTCCTGAGTGATTGTTCAGGAATTCACAGCTACAAACACTCACTTCCAGAAAAAGAAAAAAAATATTAATCATAGAATGGTCTGTGTTGGGAGGGATTTAAAGCTCATTCCATTCCATCCCTGACATGGGCAGGGACACTTTCCACTGTTCCAGATTGCTCCAAGCCCTGTCCAACCTGGCCTTGGACACTTCCAGGGATGTGGAGTCCAGCAGAGAAAACTAGGAATTGCTCTTCATCCATTTTGATTTTGAAAATATTCTGCTCCAAACCTTACCTTTTTCCTTAACTCCCAAGCAATAACTCTGGTCAGAGTTATCTCATTACTGCATCACCCACCCCAAACTCCCAGGAACCACAGGAGCTTCAGGTTCAGTTCACACCATCATTTGAGGTAGGAAATGGCACACCCTTCCTGCTGTGACTTTGGAAAGATACCCAAAGTCCAGTCCTATGTCCAGGAAAATCACCTGTGTCTCACCTGCTGGGCCTTGCACTGGAGAAAGAATCTCTGCACACAGCACCTCCCTCAGGTACTTTAACACTGTGTGCACCCTGTGTCTGTCCCTCTCCAGAATGTTTGTGAGACCTAAAATAATCAAACTTTTATTTCTCTTGTCCTCCTAGAGGAAGAAAAAGGTTTTTTATTAATAACTTGCTTTTGAGTGAAACGTTCTGGAAAAATGTTCCCTGCATAGACAACAATCTCTTGTTTGAAATACAAAAACAAAAGGCCTACTTTCACTGCAAAACTCCCAATTTACCAAAAAAGAGCACCAGAAAGGGTTTGCATGAGAATATAAACTTTTTTTTTCCTGTGGTACATCCACCCTTTGGGGATTTGAGTGTGTAGGGGGTGCTGTTTGCTTCTATTCCAACCTGATTGTTTAGTGGTAAGGTAAATGTTTTTAGGATCTCCCAGCTGAGGGTTAGTCTGCAACATCACTTCTCACTTCAGCACACCTAATGGCTCCTCCAACTTTGCATTCTGGAGGAGACAAGATCACTCCTCTCATCCATTTCCACTTAGTGAGTCACCCAGCTGTTACACTGCTGTACACAGGATGAAGAAATGGGAAAGGAAAGCAAAAGCAAACTGCACCTGCATGATTGTTTGCAAATGACACTGCTCAGTAAAACGACCTTCACACAGAGAGAAGAAAAACAATGTACAAATGGTCATTAAAAACTTCATTAACAGAATCCTCCTTGCCTGCAATGCTTTTAGGGAGGTGTTCATGTGGGTTCCTCTGAATCCCACTGCCTTTTGCCCTCACCTATTTCCTGAGGGTAATTTTTCAAGGCTTCTGCTCATCCAGCATGTCTGGCTCTGGCTTCTCCAGGTTCTCTCAGATTACTATTCCAGCTGGGTGGGCTTTGATTTTTCTGTTTTTTTGTCAGTGAGGCTGAAGGCTTTTAGGGCAGGATTTTGTTTAACAAGACAATTTAACACTGATGTCTTGTTATACCTGCCTTAGTGGCTTTTTTTGTTCTTATATATCTTACAGTCACTTGAGAATTGTTATGAAAATAATTTCTTCAGCTGTTTTGCAAACTCTTTACAATTACAAAATTTAATTTTTTATTACATTTTGTTTTCTTCCCAGAGTTTCAGATTTTTCCAAGAGATTCCTATGCAAGATTTGTCACTAAACATATGTATAAATATATAAATATGTACACATACTGTACTATACCTACACATCTGTTAGTTAACAACCTGCCAGACTATGAGGACTAGAGATAAGTACTTACTATAAGATATAGAGATAATATAAGTGCTCTGGTCCCTGAATTTAGGAAGAACACAAGCAAGTTCAACTAACCTCGAAATGAAAATATGATTTAAAAAAGGAAGAAACTCCTGTAATACTCAAAATTATTTCCTTTATTCCCTTTCCATTCACTGAAATGAATTCATGTTGAGAGACTACCCTGTACATAAAAAAATAATATAAATTAAGACACGGTCACTCACCCATGAATTGTGTTTAGTTTTCCCTGTGTGAGAAAATTGGTTATATCAGCTTTTGTCCAACTAGAGAAAGACAAGTATTTCAGCATTGACATGAGTGCACTCTAATTAAAAAATCTACTCCTTTCTATACAACATAGGAGACCTTCTAATTAGTTCCTCTCTCCTTAGAGTGAATAACTGTTTCTCAAATTTCAGTGGAGAGCAATGTGAATGTGTGCTGGGACTGGCTGTATTACCCAGTTATTCTCTCTCCCTGTTGTGCTAGAACCTGTGAGATCTATCCAAATGCTCTGTCCCAGCATGGGAAACTTTTGTTTTGCAGCAGTGTCTGAAATATTCATGGAATTCCAGAAGGGTTTGGGTCAGGAAGGATTTAAAGCTCATCCAGTGCCACCCCCTGCCATGTCAGGGACACCTTCCACTGTCCCAGGCTGCTCCAAGCCCCATCCAGCCTGGCCTTGGGCACTGCCAGGGATCCAGGGGCAGCCACAGCTGCTCTGGGCACCCTGTGCCAGGGCCTGCCCACCTTCCCAGGGAACAATTCCTTCCCAATATCCCATCCATCCCTGCCCTCTGGCAGTGGGAAGTCATTCCCCCTTGTCCTGGAACTCCATCCCTTGTAAAGAATCTCTCCATCTTTCTTGCCAGCTCCTTCAAGTATTGGAAAGCCATGAATAGTTCACCCTGAAACTTCTTTTCCCCACGTGGACAATCACTTTATTTGTTTCAAACAGGGGTCTTTGTAACAACCTGCTGTGATTTCAGCCAGTTCCTGGAGAATAAGGAGGGAATTTTTTAGTTTATGTCTCAATAAGGGAATGGGATCTTCCACCCATGTGGGTGGCTGTGGTATTACTGGCCTATACAACTTAGTTGATTTGATTATGGCTACATAATTGCTGAAACAATGCTAAAATTATGTTTTAAATAAGAGCTGAAGAAAACTAAGGTATTTATCCCTGTCCAGTGGAAAATTATGGCAGTGAGATCAGATTTTAAAAAAAAATTAATTGTTAGGAAAGGTTTTCATTGACATGACACGGGAAGGAAAGATCTCCATCCAGTATTTTGACTTAATTGAAAGGAAAGGTAATTCAGGGTTAGTTTTGCTAATGGCTGTCTAAGGTAGCAGTTAATCTGTTGTAGCACAGAATGTAGGCCAAATTGTCTGGGTGACAATAGCCAGTGTCACATTCCAGACTGTGGTACCTGCAGAACCTTGCCTCTTTTGTGACGGATTTCCAGCACTGATTTCTTGGTGTTGGACCTGCTGGGGGACTCTCAGTTTCAGGACCATTGGATGCTTCCCTTGGAGTGGGTTTCCAGCTTTTGCCAGAGACATGAGATGAGAAATCTGAGAGAGGGTCACTTGTCACTGTCCATGATCACCTGATGCCTGCCTTGACCCCCGAGGCCTGATTGACAATGTCACCAAACCCTCACATTTGAAAATGTGCTATTTAGGCATCATGATTTGAATGTTATAATATTAAAGGAGCAGCAGGCCCAGGCTCCAGTCAGGCACACTACACTAGTAGCTGCTTTCTGTCCTTATTTCAGTGTTTCAGTTTCCACATGTTAAGAATGAGGTGACAATGCTCTGTCACAACTTGTCTACCCGCTTGCAAAGCAAGCTGCATGCTTCTCAGCTCATGGCAGGGTTCACGCTCTGCTTTCTTTTGGCTGAGTGTTAACATTTCACAAAACATGAGCAAGTCTCAAACAAAACAGCTGTTTTATCACAGCCCCATGCCCTAAATACAGACACTTGTTCCTTCATTCGCCCACCTGAAGGCTCTGGTTTTGTTTACCTGTCACACTCTCAGCCCTTTACAGAGACACCTGATGGTGTCCTGGCTGGAGCTGGTGAGGTTGTTAAAAGGCTGAGTGACACCCAGCCAGAACAGGTGTCCTCTCAACACATCCTGTCGCCTCACAAGCACATTGTGCTAACAGATGTCATTAATCTTTGAGAAGCACTCGCATGGTGACTGCTGGAGAAAATCCTTTGAAAAAAGGAATAATTCTCTCTTCAAAACAGCATGCAGTAAATAAGTCATAGAGCAGCACACTGGGGCTCTAGGAGGAGAAAATATGGAATGGCTGCTTATTCAGGGAACATTGACTGGAGAGAGAGAAGAATCATTGAATCATTGATTTGGGTTGGATGGGACCTCAAAGCTCACTCAGTTCAATCCCCTGCTCTGGGCAGGGACACCTTCCACAAGCCCCATCCAAGCTGGCCTTGGACACTTCCAGGGATCCAGGGGCAGCCACAGCTGCTCTGGGAATCCTGTTCCAGGGCCTCACCACACTCTGAGTAGAGAATTTCTTCTTAACATGTAGTACAAACCACTCCTCTCTCATTTTAAAACTGCTCCCCCTTGTCAATAGTCACTATCTGTCCATGTAAATGGCCCCTCCCTCTCCTTTTCATAAGCCCCTGTAGGTAAGGGAAGGATACTGTAGGACAAAATAAATATTCCAGTCATGAAGACTCTTCTGGACGGCAGACTTACAGATGGCAGTGGAAAATTCTCATCACACAAACAAGCTGATTCCTGGGATTTCCTAATTTTTTCAGGGTTTGGATTCACTGCCTTAATAATACTCTTATTACTCTTTGCTTGTGGGCTGTGTGCATTTGCTCCCCTTTGTGCTCTGCACTTTCCATAATGTCATTTTGGTGGAACCACGTGAGAGAGCCACACTTCTTATAAATGGATATACTTAATGAATGAAGTTACTTTGGTTTGGATTTAAAATGTTTTCTTTATTCTCAGATCATTCCAGGCTGATGGCGTAACCAAGGAGTAGTTTTGTGGGACAAAGCACCATCCCATGCAAAAATGTAACTGGGGCTGTCCTGTCAGTCCCACACACGCATTGTGGGGTGGTATTTCAAGCCTTTATGAATGTGCTGGTTTTTTACATCTAATGGTTCAGATCCCCATAATTCAGGGACAAATGCAACCCCTTGGAGAGACCCAGGGATACAGAGTGCTGGCCAGCTGTGGAAGAGCTGGGCCAACTTCAGAGCTCTGCTGCTGGCTGCCTCCTCTGGGAATCCTGCTGGAAGCAGCCTAACAGGCTGGTGAGCAAAACGCTGCACTTGCAGTGCCCCTAAACCCCGGGAGAAGGCTGATATGTATCCTGCAGCTGCAGCTTTGCTCTGTGCCAGAAACACTCTGGAGATGGAGCTGCTCAGTGAAGGTGCTGAGTGGAAAGCAGACGCACTCTCTGCTCCCTCCCTGCATTGCAGACATGCTGCCACTGCTTCACCCCAAGTTCAGGAGTGATTTCATCTTTTCCAGTGCCTCTCAATATTCTTGCCCTGGCTATGTGTCTTACATTTTGAATCCCATCCTTAATTGTACTTTACTTCCCACTGTAACAAATTAATCCTGATCTTCCCTGTCAAAAGCCATTTGTACCTGCTTGGGAACATTTCAGGCTGAAAAGTTTCTGTCCACTGAGACTGGCCCCGGCTAATCACATTCCACACAGAGGAATTTGGATTTGCATCAGAAAGCAGCACTAGTCTGTTCCAAACGCTAAGCCCCAAAGAAGAGGTTGAGATGTCTCTTTCAGAGAAGCAGATTCTGAAATACCTCCCTTGTAAATTTTGGCTTCACTGAGCAAGTGCACGGGTAAAAGAGGGGTGAGTGAAAGGTGTGGTGCAGGTTTGTAAGTGCTCACTCTTACACTGAGTGTACTTGCTTGACACAGACCTGTGCTGCACCTGATGGTTCACTGACATCACTCACTTGGAGCTACAGAAATCTCCAGTGCTTCAGGCGTGTTTTAATAATTTAGAAACCATGTGGATTTACTATGTTAAGGTAAATTTTAAGATTGATTGTCCTTCACAGTAAGCAGCAGTCTAAAGTTTGCCTCAGTAACTCTTTGGCTTACACATACATTGATGTCCACCAAACTGAGAAGTCAGTATGTACATTTATTAATACTCTCATTGTGTGAAGACACAAGCATGGAGCTGTTCTGCTACAGGATTTTAGTAGTAAAATAGACTTTGACTAGTCTGAGATCCAGAAGAAAGTTACTCTTTGCCTTCTGAGATGCAATCAGTATGTTTCCCTTGCTTTATCTGCAGGAATAACCATGCATTTTTCCTTTTGAGTGACCAGACTAATTACAGCTGTGTCTCCCTCTCTCATATTGCTAATCTCTTTGGAATTGAAAAGAAGGCTGTATAATATCACTTGATTATTTTTGGCCATTAATGTGGCAGGACTCTGCTGCAGAGAGAAACTCCTCCCATTTGCTCAGTTATATTTATTGACTTGAGAAGGAAAGCCAGAGCAGTAGGGTCACATCTCCTTTAAGCCTGGCACACTTGTCATGCAAAGAGAGAAGAAGTGATTCTGTCATTTGGTTTGTCTCTGAAATGACTTGAGGAATATTCACTGTTGTCTGCAGTCATTTAGACTGGCAGTACTACAAGGATGATGTAATTTTGAGTATCTGTGAGACACCTCTCTTGTGCCTGAGAATGCTGCAAAACAGCTGGACTTTAACATTTTCTCTTCTATTAACTACTTCTTAAATTTTTCGTATCCTGTAAGCAAGACTTAAAAAGAGAGATCAGGAGGAAGCACTTTGGGAAGGCTCCTCAGAAGGGGAATGCAGAATGCAGGAACACTTGTTGCTGCTCTTAAGATTAAAGAACTTAGCACTGCTGGCAAGCAGCGATACTGGGACCCATCCAACTGGGAAGGTTAATGGGGAAAAGAGATGGATGGGAATGATGGAGTTGCTCGAAAAGCAAAGAATTTTAATGGATAAAAAACAAATGTAGAAACTGCACAGACTGAGGGGCAACTTTCAAAGATCTGGGGGTGTGTTGAACGTAACAATATATAAGAGTATCTGAGGGCAAAGGTCCAACCACAAATGCAAACTAGGAGCATGTCCTTGTAAGTGACAGGTCCTGAACCAACTGAGAACAAGAACCAGAAACATGACCTAATATAGAATAACCCCATTAACATATCTCCTCTCATGGTCTCACGTTAAAGCCTCCTGCATCTGCAGGTGAAGCCACTCTCCTCTCCACCCCCATCAGACCCATTTCCACAAGAACTCATTTAAAGCTGGCAGGGAAAAAGCAGATAGCTTTCCTATTTAAAAAAAAAATAAAAAAATAAAAAAATACAAAGAACAAAAAGAGGATTAGGAAGTAAAGCTGAAGTGGTGTAATAAACAGATTTAAAAAGCATAAACTTTAATAAGATTATTTTAAGTGCTCTGAGTGAAAATGCAAGGGTGGCCAGCAAAGGAGTGTGGGTGTGTTGGGAAGTGAATGGAAAGTGGAGAGAGAGAGAGAAATGAGAAATTAAAATCGTCTTCTCTGGGTAACTCTCATTGCCTTTCATCTTTAACATCCAGCTTTTCCATAATGTATGAGTAGCCACTGGATACTTCTAAAATATACTGTATTATGTCCCTATTAGAATAAGGATAAATTTGTAATATAAATCCACTGAAATAAATGTAAAACCCTCAAAACAACAACAACAGAAATCATAGAAGAAGAGGGAGCTGCAACCTTCTGTTTCATTGCAGTGACCACCACTGGGCAGCACAAATGCTGTGATTCTGAATTCTCCTAATTGTCTTGTCCTAGGTTGAAAATAAGACAGACAAATGTTAATGAAGGAGGTGTTCTGTGCTAGAAAATTATTATTTGCCTAAATTAGTACTCTCATAACAAGAGAGAATGAATGGAAACATATCTTTGTCTATCTCAGTAAGACTGGGATGGGGCTTCTCCCTGTAGCACAGCACTCAGACCTGATAGCTCTAAATGGGTAAGTATCATTTAATGATCCCTTTCTTCTCAGAGTAGGCCCAGAGGAAAGGGAGAGCATCTCAAAACCCTGGTGATTGCTCACCTCTTGAGGAAGGTCACTAAGTCCTGTGCTCACTTTAATTGAGCTTTAATGTTGTGGTGGCTGAAAAAGGCTCAGCTTGTGTGCCAGGGCACTGGGGACAAATATAATGATATGCATACTTTGCTCCACAGCTCAAGCTTCCAGGTTTTCTGCTAGGAGTACTTAGTCCTCACAATGAGTTGGGATAGCACAGGCACAGGTTTCATTTCTGCCACAAGTGCCATCTAACAGTTTCCTCTGCATACACAGTTTCTTTCTGACTCTTTGTATTTTCTTCAACAGAGTGGGAAAAAAACAGAGAAAAGGTGCTGATAGGTTTCTGGGTAGAAATTTAGTGGTTTGTGTGCTCTTTCATATGTTCTTTAAACATTAATGACTCCATTGAATTAAAGCAGGAGAAGTGTGAAAATGTGAATGGTTTCACAGGCTCTGCATGTCCCTCTCTTGCCATAAGGTCAGGGTTTCGTGAAATAGTCCTCCTCAGTTTTTTTAGAGCTGGATGGAAGAAAGGAAAATGGTGCAAAGCTCAGTTTTTTGCCAAAGCCATATTGCTTGTGTGAGGGCAGGTGTCACCAAGATACCATTTGTTCTTTTTCCTCAGTGCCTTCACTTTGTTGGTGATGGGCTACTTCAAAACAGCAAGTTCCTGAGCCTTTATTGTCAATAGAATTTCTTCTCTGTGTAGGAGTTTAAGAAGAGACTGTGGCTGCCCCGTCCCTGGAAGTGTCCAAGGCCAGATTGAATGGAGTTCGGAGCAACTTGGGATAGTGGAAGGTGTCTCTGCCCCTGCCAGGAAGTGGATTTAAATGATCCTTAATCTCCCTTCCTACCCAAACCTGTCTGTGATTCAATGATTCTATGAACTGAAGTGATAACAATAATATCCCAGTTTTTCTTCTCCTCCTTTTCCTTTACACCTTTTTGCTGAGATATTTCACTTTAAAAGCCATTTAGGCATGCAAGAGGCTCTTCTGCCTTTCCAGCTTGACACCAGCAATGCCTGGGCAACATTTAGCCTTTATTCAGTGCTGCTGAAGCTACAGCTGGAATTAAGTCTTTCACAGATTTCTTTAGCAGCTCTCATTGAATGTTGGGGAAAGTGGCAGAGTGAAATTGGACAGGCTTAGAAGAGCTCCTTCAGCCCATATTATGTCTTTGTCCTTATGAAATAGCTATTAGAGCTGATGTGTTGACAGCTGTTGAGTTGAACTTGCTAGTAATTAGACATCTCTGCTCTAGTGGTGCCCCAAAACACACAAGGAGCTTCATTCCTTTTAGCAAATTATAGGAAAGGCAGCTTTTGGTGATTGCCAATTACCCCGGGCTCTTTGAGGTGTAATTATATGACATTTCTGACTCATTGTCACATCTTGTAGTAAAGACCACAGATAAAAATGTGGAAGGAGAGAAAGTGCTTACTTACAGACTGGTGGTAACACAAGATCACCTCCAATTTTCACCCCTCAGGCTGCTGTCTAAGGCAGTAATACAGCTTCTCCCCTCTGAAGTCTGGGACTTGCTTTCTTATCTGCAGGGCCTTTCTCACTGATTTGAGTGGTGTCCTGAGTAACACCTGTGTGACTTCAGTCCTCCCCCACCATCAGCAGAATCATCAGCATCCACTTTCTAGAAGAATCAAAAAGTGCTTTTTATTGCTTTAAGCACCAGGTAGAGGGGTTTTGTTAGATGCTACAGCATCTTACACAGCCAGCTAGTTCCACTCTGAGCTAATCTCCAGCCATTCTCATGCTCAGGGTTGCTCAGGAAAAAGCCAGCAGCATTTTCTGTCTCCCCCATTCACCTTTCCAGCATGAGGGGTGTCTTTTTTTCATGGCTTTACTCACATGTTTTATACCTGTGAGGTATGTAATTTTATTTCTACTCAAATTCATGTTTCAGAATTTGGTAACTGTTTCAGAATTAATTAACTGCAGAGATTTTTTTACCAGAATAAACACCCAGATTACAGCCAAAATCACTCAGTTAAATAGTCCTAAATCTAGTGTCAAGGAAGTGGCAAACCCACTCCAGCCCTCTCTGAGTGAACTTTTTGGAATCAAATGTTTGTCCAAGGGCTGGTAGACTGGTACCCAAATAATAAAGCAGAGCAAGAGATGTTATACTTGGAGAGAAATAAAACTCTGGCTCCTAGACAGCAGTGGATTACCAGGACAACTGAGCAGAGTTTCTCTAATGCAGCCCCTTGCAGCCTTAGCCATTAACTGAGGGATGGTGGAAGCATGAGGGATTGTAGGACCATGGCAGGAAATCTCCTTTTTTGTTTCACTGAGATCATGTTGATACCAAATTATTTTCTTTCACTTTGACGTGGCGTAGTCTAAATAAAGATTTTTGTAATGCTCTTACATGGGCAAACAGGCAGAAAATTTCTGAAATTCAACCCATAGAGAAAGTAATTTCTGTTCAGGCAGTGTCTATAAAGTCATTGCATAATTAGCTGGATTACTCTCCCAGGTTTGTTTTATTTCCTTACAGGAAGATAAATTGTCTAGTTATGCCATGAGGAACCCCCTCATAATTCATATTAGCCAGGAAAGGCTTTAATTTCCCTCCTGGCTCCCTTAATGTTCTCTGTCCTGCTTCTTTCCCACGTTATAGCCCAGCCATTAGCTCCCATAACTCTCCTCAGACTGGTGTCCTCACTCATTTTCTTTGCTCTTGGCTTGTTTTCTGTGGCAGCACCCTCTGCAAAGGCTCAGCAATTCTCCTCCAGGAGCCATGAGAGCTGGTGGATTCCCACCTTTGCAAGTCCCTGAGCTCATCTATCAGAGGCAGGAACCAGAGCAGGATTGTGTTGTACAAATGCCTGAGCTGGGCTCCCCTCGGCTCTACCCTTCTCATTAAATATCAGAGTAAACAGATGGTAGTCATTTCACCAGGCGTGACAAAGGAGAGAGCTGTAATATTCCAATATTTTCAAACCATTTTTGCCTTCCATTCATTCTTCTTCTTAGCTGTTGTTAGTATTAATGTTTAATTGCAACCAATTAGGTAGCTCCTCTCTTATGTTTTTTTCCCTGGCATCTTCTAAATCCTTGACTGTTTAGAAATTAAACATTTGCTCTCTTGGGGAGATTACAAACTTTGGAATAGTGTCAAAAAACAATTATAATTTTTCATACTTAACATGACATAAACATTGAAGACCAACCACAGCCTTCAGCTGTCAGGTTTATGTATGCTCTACATTCAGGGTGGCACCTGAGACACTGACTTCTACATTCAAATTGGAGGAGACAGCACTTAAAGTTTATTTCTTTGGATCCTTTTGAGGTTAGGGGTTTTTAAGTTCCCTTCCAACCCAAACAATTCTATGATTCTATGAGTCTGTGTTAGGGTAAATAATTGAGAGAGAACCTGAGTTATTTGGTGTCCAGCCAGCATAAAATCTGGATTTAGAAAGTGCCAGTTCTAGAAGGGGAAGGATAAATTATATTTACCATTTCATAATGGCTGTCTTTTAGTGTTTCCCCAGAGTCATTCACAGCTCAGCATGCTCCGGTTAGTGCTGAAGGAAGTGTAATGACAAACTGGTTGTTATTAGATTCTTCCTTGATGATGCTTCCTTGGTATCAGTACAGCAGCAACAGGGACAAATATGGCTCAGTGGGAGAGAGAAGGAAAATTGCCTTACCCAGAACACGTCTGTGGTCATGCAGAATTCATAGGTGTGGGAAAGTATTTCTCTTCCTCCTTTTGTCAAGGTAAAAACTGTTCTCTTTATTTGTGATGCTTCAGTTAAATCATATGTGCATTAACATTTATCTTCTCCATTTATTTACGCAAAATAGGCTGCAGCTCACTGTTTGATACATTCAAGTTTTTTGTGTCACAACCTGAGTTCTTGCTGGGCTTTTGTCAAGGAGACGTTTTACAGCATGTGACAAAACCACAGGTTCCACACAGCCAGAGTTTTTGTATCACCTAAATTGCCCAGATTGTTTTGTGTCATTTCTTTATGTGATGTATTTGCCTTTAAGCAGCTAAAGACACAACTCCTGTTCAGTCTTTCCTGCAAAGTCAGAGTCCAGGGGCAATAATGCTCACAGATCTGGGACCAAGTCTTCTTAGAGAGCTTTTTAAAAAACTGTTTAGACATCTCACTATTGCATAAGGATACCAGGAAAACCTCTTCTCACTATTCCAACATGACTGTTTTTTTAATCCATCAGAGGAAAAGTATGATTGACATCATATGAGAGAAAGCCTTGTGTGTGCATCTCCAGTGTGTGACAGCTCATCTATCTGACTTCAATTTGAATTGCTGTTCAGATAGCTCCCTGTTTTGTCTTCATTGAAAACAATCTTGCTGGTTAGAATAAAGCACATTCCTTTAAAACACCAGTTTATTTTAGCACTTAGAATAGCTGAAAATACTTTCACTTTTTACCACATTCAGAGTTTATTTCATGTTGTTTTTCTCATGTAGGTGGTTAAGGGTGGGTTATATTCTTTCAATGGGTATATAATTATATAATTACATTCTGAAATGATGCACTGGCAGTCATTTCTGCTACTTCACTTACAACAAAGAGCAGGATCTGAGCAGGGTACGAGCTTTTTTGAGGGAGTCAAAAAAGGGGACTTCTTTAGGGCGTTTAGGTTCTAAAGAAAGAGGCAACTGGTAGTGTATTTTACCCAGTACAAAGTTGCTGCAGAAAGGTTTCCTTCCTTGTGAAGGGAAATGCTTTTTATTGGTGTGAACTCTGGTGACAGCAGAGTGAAGGTAATAGGTTGGTAATTGAGAAGAGGGAAGAAACAGTAAATAGGAATGAAGGGGTGAAAAAATGAGAAAATAGGGGAAGCCACAGTCTCAACCGTGGGTTGAGCAGGATCAGAGGCTGGGCTGCAGTGCAGCTGGGCCAGGCTTTGGGGATTGCCTGTTCTGGGGAGCAGCCCAGTGCCCCAGCTCCCCTTGCCTGTGCTGAGTGAAGGATTTCAAACAGTCAGTTCCAAGGAACATCAGCACAGGCTACAGAACCAGACCCAAGGAGAGCAGGGGAAGGAATTAATTTCACCTTTCAAGCAGATAATGCAGTGCAGATTTGGTTTACCTGGATCCTGAGGGCTTTGCCTCTCAGCCCTAACACCGCCTGCCTGTGAGCTGGGTGTTCCAGCAGTCCTGAGTGGCTCTGTCCCAAGGACAGAGCAGTGGCAGGTTCACACCCCATCCTCACAGGCTGTGCAGGTGGGCATGGGAGGAGTCACAGCTGGCTCAGGTGAGGGGTGTGAGAACTAACAGTTCTGCTGTACCTAGGGCAGTGCACCCCAGTACTTTGAGAAGCTATCAAATGCATAAGATTTATTCTCTTTGTCCTTTTCTGTAAGCAGCAAGATATTTTTGCAAAGGAAATGGAAAAGACCTCTCTGCAAGCAAACTTTTTTAAAATGTTGTGACATCATTTTAAAAAGCGTTGTATTCTCACGGTTTGTTTTCTACAAAAACAAAAAATAGCAAGTCACAGCACTTGGCAGCTCCTGACTGTCATGGTTTGGTGACGCCAGCAGGAGCTGCAGCAGATGGAGAGTTGCAAACATTCTGGAAACTTGGACGGATGGATTTGCTGGAGCTTGAGAAAGCAGTGCTGTAAAAATGCTTCTACGTCCTCAAGTGTGAGCTTTCTTAATAAATAACATTTTCAGGGGAAAAGAAGTTGGGATGTGACAGTGCTTTTGGGAGCAAGCCAGCTCTCTATCTACCAAGCTGCTCTGTGGCTCTCTGTGAGCAGATGCAAAGGCAGCAGAAAAAGTCAGTTTGCTTACAGTGAAGGGAAGGAAGGTGTTTGCTTGTTCTCTTGTTTTGGGAATCATAATCATCAGAGAAACACGGAGTCTGGAGCTGGATAAGCTTCAGGAATGACAAACCTCAGGATATATAAGCAGGGTAGTTGGGTGAGAGGCACCAGCATAGTGAAAAAATGTGCTTTTTTTTGCGCCCCTTTATTACCCGTGACATTTGCTGGTGAATTCAGGGGCATCATAGAGACCTCACTTGTGCAACCACAGACCCCTGGTACCTCTGATGGATGGCACTGAAGGGTGACATGAATGTTGATGAATTACCATGTAAAAGCTTAAGAAGTCTCTAGAAACCACTCCTGTTTAAGGTGTTCCTCTAGTGCCATCCTGACTTCCCGGAAAGGTGGCTGTCACATCTGTGAGATCAGAAGTGCAATAATGTGTCACAGCGAGCAGAATGGGGACATTGCTGTTACTTTACCAAAAGCACTCAAATATGCAGGATTTACATACAGTTCTCTCTGGAGACCCTCCTCTGAGCATATAACATGTCTCTGCTCTGTAGACCCACAGTGAGCAAAGCCCAAAAAGCCTAGGTGATTTTTGGAGTTGCTGAGGGTGACTTGTTGGTCTGGAATGGGACATGATGCAGGACAAAGGGAGCTAGACAAGTCAGACCACTGGATCTGCAGCACTCCATGGAGAGTCCTCTATTCCAAGGAAGAAATGAGGTCTCCCAATCCTAGAGTTTGGTAATAGAAACAATGAGCAGAAAGATCCTCACTGGACTCATTGTCAGTGGCTGATGGCACCAGTACAAGAGAATTTCTGTAATATATGCTTGGGGTACTAGGCTGGTTGTCTCCTGTGCTGTGCAGTCTCCTGGTTCATCTTTTTAGGAACATAAATCAGTGAAAAGACAGAGTAAAAAAATCAGAGGAAGATAAATCAGAGCTGAGAAATACCTAATTTTTCAGTAATGCCCTGATGGACATGACAGAAGCTCTGAAAACTCCATCATTAATGAAGATTTTCTCCTACATCCAGGCTCTTTGTTTCTCTTTGTGGTTTTCAAATGCAGCAGAATTTGTCTCGTCCTTTCTTCCATATCCTAATTTCCTAACTCAGCAGGGTTCTGAATCCATGAGGAAAATGGAATTCCTTTTGCTGCTTACCCAGCTAGCAGCCACAGAGGCTGTGTGAGGATACACAGACTTAACTAGTCAGGGCTTTCTCTTTCAGGGTCCAGTTCATACTAACTTTTTATATGTAATTTTGGTGTAATTGCCTAAAACTGGTTTCGGAGTTGAAAATCAACTGAATAAAAGAAATATTTGCATCATCATTATTAAAGGCAATTATTGCTGCTTATGCAAAGTTGCTGTTTGTTTTCTGTTAGAAAATTTCTCCACGGTGCTGTCATAAAATAAGCCATGATACCTCCTGTGTTTCAGTTCCCACAGGCACCAGTGACAATGGGCAAAGCTCTGCTGGTTGGGTGTTCCTGCTCCTGGAGCCACTCTGGAAAAGAAAATTTGCAGAGAACCAAGGAACCACACCCAGGACCTGGGGAAAGCCAGGAAGAATCCTCCTTTTGTAAGGTTAGTTATACCAAGGGAAGACCAACCCTGCTATGGGAAGAAGGTCTGAGTCCATTTGGGGGAAATATGGGCATTTTAGTGAGAACTGAACTCGTTTATTTTAATTCTGTCTAGATGTATTGATGCAGTCTTGTTACTGAACTGTTACATCAATCTGTATTGCAGAGAAGAAATAATTGTGTACTTTGAAGAAGCCTGCATATAGAACCAATATCTATGTTTGTATATAATGTACACATGCTGCCTTTTCATTCACTCTGAAAGATTAGTCCCCTTTTACTGAAGGGAACAAAGGGTTAGGCATGATCTGTCATGAGCTGCTGTGGGTGAATAGGATTGTGGTCCTCCTGTGGAGGAGCAGTGAAAGACTTGACAGCTCATTATTACAGATTTGTGTTGAGTACTGGCCAGGGTGGGTAGGGCTTGATTGGATCCTGAAGCAGAAACGCTGTAGGTGAGCTGGCTTGATGTGTCAGGCAGTGCTGGGGCACAGACAGTGAATTATGCTGCCAGGACTTCTGGCTCCTTTGGGCCCTTCTCTCCCATTCTAAACTGTTTAATGTGTGCCAGTGCAAGGCAGAGTGCTGGGGAAGGGCTGTACTGTGACTCACTGCAAATAACGTTTTGACCGGTCACCTGGGGGAGGTGAGGAAGTGAATGTTGGGAATGACAACAAACTGGAGGGCTAAAGGGATTTTGCATCCTTGAAGGATTTGAGTGGATAAAGCCCTGAGCAGTCTTGCCTCAGAGGTGGCCTTGCCTCGAGCAGGAGCTTGGACTGGGTTCTCTCCCAGCATCAATCCTTCTGTGAGCCTGTATGTCCAGGTGCACACCTCCTGCCTTTTTCTAAAGCCACAACTAATTTCAGCTGTTTTCCCAGGGGGTGGTGCTTTTGTAAAAAAGTAGCAGTGGCCTTTGGTGCTGAAATCGGAAGCGAGTTGTAAAGAAGGAGCACTGAAAGCTTTGTCTGTCTGGCATGGAAAGCCAAGGCACAGTATTTAGAAAGGGAGGCTCCCCAGGAGACAGGCTGAATCTGAAATACGCCTGGGCCCTTGACAGGCACCTTTCACACTCTCATCTGAAGCTGACGTGGCTAAGATGTCATTTTTTATTTTGGCCAGATTTATATTCCCATAGTCAGAAGATTTCCATAGAGAAGTTTCTGCCTCCTGTCCTCTGGGGTCTGTAGCTGCATTTCTGATGCACAGAGTGTCCCCAAACACCATCATAGTGCAAGACTGTGAAGAGCTTTAGAGAAAATTATTGCGGCCTTGCTATTGAGGGTTTGAGAAGCAGCAGGACCAAGACAGCCGGAGGAATGAGAATCAGATTCAGCATACCAACGTTTGATAAAGAAAAATACATTTGTTGTTCAGGGACCGGAGCTGGGGAAAGGGCTGGAGCCCCAGGAGAGGCTGAGGGAGCTGGAAAGGGGCTCAGCCTGGAGAAAAGGAGGCTCAGGGGGACCTTGTGGCTCTGCACAACTCCCTGACAGGAGGGGACAGCCAGGGGGGGTCGGGCTGTGCTGCCAGGGAACAGGGACAGGACAAGGGGAAACGGCCTCAAGCTGTGCCAGGGGAGGCTCAGCTTGGACAGCAGGAGGAATTTCTGCATGGAAAGGGTGCTCAGGCCTTGGCAGGGGCTGCCCAGGGAGCTTTGGAGTGCCCATCCCTGGAGGTGTCCAAGGAAGGGCTGGAGGTGGCACTCAGGGCTCTGGGCTGGGGACAAGGTGGGCACTGGGCACAGCTTGGACTTGATGATCCTGGAGGGCTTTTCCAGCTTCAGAGATTCTAGGATTCTGTGACTTAACCTAAGACTTGGAAATCCATGGAGTATGAACCTCACAACTTTCTTGTAATTCTGTTCCTTAGTTTGATAACTTCTCTGTCTTTTTCTAAAGAGTTTTTCTAATTAAGATCCAGCCTCTGGCTGCTTTAACTTCTAGTTCCTTGTTCTGTTAGGCATTCTTGTTTTTATTGGATGTTTCCTAAATGTGCAGGTGGTGTTTAGTGGTAGCAGTGGGTTAGAACAGCAGCAAGATCTCAATTGTTGGTTTAGTTCTAAAATGCTCAGTTTATAGACATTCCTCAAGGACAGAGAAGAGCTGCACTGCCTTGGTTTTGAACAACAAACATAATCCACTCTGTCCACAGAACTTCAACTGATGTGAATCTCTGATATTTATCAGGTGTTGACGTTATTGCTCTCAAATGGGCATTTTTCCAAGACAAAGGAGTTGCACCCTGGACAAGACCAGAGCTCCCCTGACCTGTCTCAAATGGCAGCTGATTGTAGGGTCTGCAGAGGGAAACTGAGAAAATCTCTTATGCCCAGATCTGGGAGAACATCTGCCTGGGGTCTGCTGACTTCTGCTCCGAAAGGGGAGTGAATTATTAGATTGAAGCAAAGAGAGCTTGTGAAACATGGAATTGCAAAGCCATTAAAGCTGTAAAAGATCTCCAAGATTATAAAGTCCAAACAGCACCATCACCCTGTTCACCACTAACCCATGTCCCTAGGTATGACATCCACAAGTTTTTTTGAACACTTCCAGAGGTGGTGACACCACAGCTGCCTTGGGCAGCCTTTGAGAATGATTTACAGCCCTTTTCAGGAAGAAATTCATTCTGATGTCCAACCTCAACCTCCTCTGGCATGGCTTGAGGCTATTCCCTTAGTTAAATAGGAATGGCCCGGGACTAAGCCCTGGGGTCACCACTGCTGACGAGCTGGGAAATAGAGCCAGAAAAACTTCTCAAGGCTTGGGTATATGTTCAGGTTTCTCTTGAGTCACCATAAATTTTAAGTCCATTTATATGAATTTTAATTTTTTTTGCTGTCCCTGGTGAATTTGCACTGAATGGACTCCATTGACAAATGTGTTCTTCCTTAACTGTTGCCTGGCTTTTGGTGGATACAAACAAGTTGTCCCCTATGACTGCATAGATTTTTATGTCACCTGAAGGATTTGCTTTCCATGACTCTTCTATGCTGCCTCTGCTATGCTGTTAATGTGTCTGCACTGCCCTTGGGATGAGGGAACAAAGCACATGTTCCACAGAAACACTGAATCCCAGAGTGTTTTGTGGAAAGGGACCTTAAACTTACCTCATTCCAATCCCCCTGCTCTGGGCAGGGACACCTTCCAATATCCCAGGTAGCTTCAACCTGGCCTTGGCTTAATGGTGTTTTGAAGAAATTGAGTTCCTCGTTTATATGGAAATTTCAATTACATCTCGAAGAGCTGTGAAGTGAATCAGCACTGTGTGTTCAAGTGTGGGTGAAATAGACAAAGAGAACTTTTGGAAGATGCCCTCTTTATTTATTTTGTATTCAACTGTAATGAGCAATTACCTGATTTTTCTGTTGTTCAGTACTTTACCTGTTTCATATGGAGGATGGTGGCTGCTTTTAAAATGTTACAAATTCACAAGAAATTAGGGCAAAGACATATCAACAAAAACAATGTTTTCCTGGGGTAAAAATGAGTCACAGTGCAACCCAAAAACCACCAGAGAGTATGATTTTTGAATGCTCTTCTCCAAACTATTATAAAATCTGATTTATTTCTACTGCTGAGTATGGCACGACTGTCTGCAAGTGGCAGAACTGCAAGCAAAACGAGCTTCTAAAAATGCTGATTTTAGTTGCATGCAGTAATTAGGAGAACAGTGAACTCTTGGGCAGAAAACAAAGCCTGGCACATTCATCATTTCACACCTCTTTGGTGAGGTGCTAATGAGATTTGAACACTACACAGGTCTGGATGTGGCCTCTGCACTCAGTCAGACAAACATTTCAGGAGTGTTTATTAAAGGAGTAACTGCAATATCAGTTACTCCTTTAATAATGCAGCTTTATGTTTATTGTGCTGTAGAGCAAACCTGCTTCTGCATGCAGAATCTTCCCTCTTGCTGCCTTTCCTGTCAGCAGGCCAACCTACCTGGTGCTGCTACACCACCAACCACCTGCTGTGGGCTGTGGAGCTGTTTTCTTAATTGCAACGAAATAATTTACCCCAAATAATGCCACATTACAACGGCATAATTTAATTTGCAGCTGTTCATTATATTTCCATTACCCTTAAGCTCTGGCACCCTCCCAGGAAAGGACCCATGAGTAGCAGGTGAGACAGTTTCCTGGAGGGATAAAATTGCACTCCACACAGCCCAGTGCCAGGTCTTTCCCGTGGCAGAATTCTGGAATAATTACATTCCTTGCGTTTCACTTCTGTCATGCTGAAAAATAATAATAGTGAGGGTTTTCTTCCTAGACTTTCAAATCTAGATTACAGTCTCTTGCTATTCCAACTTGATCATGTTCTATTATCAAACATAAGGATTTTCAAGATGCATTACACAGGTTGTTTATGTTTGAACATTGGAGCTTTTATCTTAAAACCTGAATTGAATTGTGAACTACATTAATAGATGCCAAGGCTAGAGGAAATCCAGGCAGCCTCACAATTATTCTCTAATGAACACAGTAATGAAACTTGTGAGCATTTGGCTTTTTGTAGTACTTTGAATTTAATGTATATGGTTTAAGGCATTTACTCCATTATGACTTAAGGTATTAGCAAGCAGAATACAGTTTATTAATCATTCTACTGTTTGTCTGGAAGTATTTATAGTAAACTTTTAACACTTAATCAAAATCAGACATTATAAAAAAGAAAATCTGATTTATTGCCAAGCTCATAAATGTCAAGTGTACTGTTATGCAGGCTTTGTATTACTTCAGTTGCAACTTTAAGGAACATTTTAAGTGATTGGAAAAAGGAAGTTTATTAAAGGCTCAGCAGGTCCTCTCTGCACTCTGCTGTTATTAATGTAAATCGTTGCATTGTGTGATAGGGGGGAAACATGGAAGGAGCAGTTTGTAATCAAGTTTTCTCTGTGGCTACCTCCAGGAAGAACTTAAAATACAGACCACTGTGTTTCCTCTGGCAAACAAATGCAAGGAGATCTCAGAAGAGAGAGGAAGGAGAGTGCAATCCAGCCAGGGTGGCTTTAATTGCTGAAGTTCTCTTTGGGTCACAGCTTAGCAGACTTTGATGTTTGCAAGAAAATTCAACACTCACAACTCTTTGCCATTTTCTATAGTTGGCTTGATCTTCAGTCCAAGATAATGTGCTTGAGGAAAGCTGATTTGTGTGCCTTTCTTGGGCAACACTTTTGCATCCCCATTAGCTGCTAACATAGGGAAAAGTCCACCAGGAAAGTGAAATCACTTTGGTGCATGATCTGAACTTGGATTCTGGTTGGTAGGTGTTGGTTTACTGCTGGCATGGGTACACACCTGGGGAAGACTCAAACACAGCCACAGCAGGGAACCCCTGGCTCTGCCTCAGCTTCTCCCTGGTTCATTTTTACATTTGATAAATGTGGGTGAGGACTGGCATCTGCTTGGCAAGCTGCTTTGACACTGGTGGGTTAAAAATGTCACCAAATAAAAGGACATTGGTTTGTTGTTAGTATGAGCTTAATGAAGTGACACAGAAAACAGCAGAAAGGGAACAAGTTTTCCTCAGTTTTTGTAGTAGTGACTTAAACACGGATGACCTGTGATAGATATAGGATAGGGAAGTACTACAACAGCTCCTCTCTGGATGTTTTGAAGACATCTCTGAATCTCTCTGAACTCCAGTTGTGTGAGAATTGACCCTCTTTTAGAGTCAAGTATGGGATGAGTCCTTGAAGTTGCTTTTAGTCCAGGTGTTGCATGAAATAGAAAGTAGGGTAAACTGAGACAAATAAGGAAGAAAGAATAAATATTCAGAATAAAGACAAAACTACATTATCATACCAGGGGCAGGGGCATCTTCAACTATCTCTAACCCAGTGTCCAACCTGGCCTTCCAGGTTTCCAAGGGCAGTCACAAGTTCCCTACCTTTGAACTTCTCCCTCAAATCCCATCTAATCTCACTTTCTTTCACATGTTTGATGCCTATATTACTGTGTGTTATTTGGCTTTGGAAAGCTCCTGATGATTTGTATTGGAGCACTAAACAGAAATTTTCATTAACTGAGAAGCTTTATTACTGAGAGGTGCTGGTTAACACTGAGAAGTGTTTTCTCCTGGGCAGTGCAGAAGGTCAAATTAGAGTGAGCAGGACACGTGTAAAAAATACACAAATCAGAGCACTCCTTCCACTTATTAACCCATTAGGAAAAGTTTCTAACGGCTCAGGGAAGTGGGAAATGGCTATTTTACAGAGATTTAGCCTGTTGCAGAAAAAATTCTGGCAAATTATACGTGCATTAGCTTCTGACATTGCCATGAGGGGTGTGGAAGTGATATCTGACTTCTGCACACCAGGAAACTCCTCCTACTCAGAGCAGCTCCAGGGCCTCACCAAATGTGTGTCTGACAGAGCAAGCCTTGCCTCAAGCAAGAGGCTCTCACCCTTTCTCAAGCACACACAGAGCACTGCTTACAAAGCAGCACTGCCTGAGATTAAAACAAACCAGTCCTGTGAAACAGATCCATTCCTGGGACACCACTTGGTTGTTTGTGTAACTGGTGAATGCCATTTGCAGCACTTGACTTGCCTTGGAGTGATGCTTAATCAGCAGTCAGGGATTTGATTGTGGCTTTCAACAGTGCCAGCCCACATCCAACTCACTGACCTGCACAGTCATGATTTTAATCTCCAAATGGAAACATATGAAAAGCTTTGGTTTTGGCCTGAAAAAAATAATATATTCAAAATTTAGCCTTTTAAAGGTGGTATTTGGAAGATTGTGTTGCTACTTTGAAATGGAATCATAGAATGGTTGAGGTTGGAAGGGACCTTAAATATCACCTAGTTTCAAATTCCCCTACCAAGGCCACAGCTCCAGCCCTTCCCTTTCCAATTTCTGCTCCTACAGGGAAATACACCTCAGCTGAATTGTCCTTGTTACTTCTCTTGTGGTAAGAGGGTTTGACTGGACTCAAGTTGTGACAAAATGGGACCATTTGGCTTTCAGTCCCTCAGAAAGTCTGCAACATTTCAGCAACTGCTTTCATAAAGATTGACCTCAGCTTCTGTGTGAGCTTGGACAGGTAATGTCACACCCAGCTGGCTGCCAGGTCCCTCCTGCTTCTTCCCTGTAGTGCTGCTCAGCACAGCCAAATTAGCCACAAAACAAGGAGACAACTGTAATACAGAACTGGAGAAAATGGCTCTGGTTGTCTGAGGTGCTCTGCAATATTTGTCATCTGTGGATAAGCAGCAATCAGCAAAACTCACAATAAGCTGTAAGTGCTCTAAATGTCATAATGAGCTCAGGCACTGAAATCTGAATGCCATTTGTGTTGCCCTTTGATAATAATTTGTGATTGCCACTCAAGGAGGCAATCATGTATCCAGCACAGCTAAAAATTAGATGCATAACCCTGGCTTTCCATTACAGCCTGAGCTGCTGTGAAGTGCACTAAAAACATCTTTGACTGCATTTGTGTTCACATGTCTTACATCCATGTCACGTACTGCAAGAGAAGGGAACCTTAAATAACAATTTATTTGGGGAAAAGGGGCATAGATTATGAGTATTCTTTGCAGAACATCAAATATAATGTTCTAGCTTATAAAATGTTAGCTAGGATGCTAACAACATCTGGTCCCTTTCCTGTCCCTTCTCATATGTTTGGAAGATCCTGCAAATCCATCTCTTTTACATTACATACCTTTTTGGGAGATGTTTTGTTCTTTTTTTTTTTTTTTTTTTTCTTCCTTTTTTACTTATTTATTGCTGTCTGTTGAAGTGTTTTGGTTTCATTGTCAGACTGTAACACCTTTTGTATATCTTCTGCCTCTAGACAGAATATTTTTTAATATTTTCTTCAAAATTTCATGAAAGGATGCTAAGGTGTGAGACTCCTTTTCACTGCTTTTTCTCCTTATGTTTAAATGCCAGTTTAGTCACAAATATATTGTAAAACCATGTTTAATGTATTGTAAAACTTTTTTTGATAGTGCTGTAGTTCAGAACCTGTGTTGATGTATTTTGTGCTGTGTAAGGCTATGCTCAGTGTTACAGAATGAGGAAGCTGTGAACAGGAAGGGACTGCCCAAGCAACAAACTGTAGGCAAGGCTAAGGCAGCTCCAGAGGGAACTACCTGCAGAGAATGTGGGATTGTGTCACTGATCTGGTGCCTCTCTGAGAGGTCAGTGTAGGCATCTGTCCCCTGTGTCAGTCAGAGGATGGACATGGCCTTTGGTTCATCTGAAGGACACAAGGAAAGAAACATCAACAGACAGGCAAATCTCACTTGATGCTGAAATGCTCCCAGCGAGTGAGAAAGGTGATTCTGAATTCCTGACTTTGATGGAGTTCCTCTCTGGGAAGGAGGGCTGACAGCTGAGCATTTCCTCTGTTCATAGCAGTGCAGATCTGTGCCCCATGCCCTGACATGTCAGAAAAATGTCCCAATAAGATTTGGAGAGATGTCCCAATAAGATTTGCACACAGCATGAGCTGGACTCCAGAGGAGTGGCATCTCTACTGCTTGCATTTGAGCATGAAGGCTTGGTAGTTCACTCAAACTATTTCAAAAAGTCCACTCCTATCTTTGAAGTAACACCTTTGCTCACCATATTTGCCAGTTGCTCATTTTTAGCAGGACTGGGTTTAAATATTTTAATCACAGATTTTTGCTTAAAAAGCAGTGGCTGCACCACATATTCAGCAAAAAGAAATTCTGTGTGAAAATAAGACACTAATCTTTAAGACAGAAATTTCTTCCCAGTTCCTGCATGGAGCAAACCTCACTTCATAATTTCTAGATTTTGCAAACAACCTTAGAAAAAACACCTGTGTTTAAAACATGCATCAAATCTTGTAATTATAAGTCATGTACATCTGAACATTTTCTGTGGTTGCTCTTAAATATCTTGTATATATTTCCTGAAAATTGAGACATAGCTCAGCAAGCCAGATAAATGTAGAAAAATACAACTTGGGTACTAAATATGATCATTTGCTAATGAACTTTGTGGGCTTTTCAACCAGCAAACCTCCAGAGAGACTGAATAAAGTGATTCTGTCTGGTACTGGAAGAAAAGGATGCTGCAGTCAGTAACTCCTGAAAGTGAGCTTGGAATTGTGATTGTCCAGAGGCTTGGAAGACGTGAGATTCACAGGAAGATATAACAAGTATCTTTTATTAGACAAAGTGATGCATTGTAGCTGGAAAAAGTAGATGAGTTTTGGGTCATGCTGTGTCCTCAATAGATAAAACACAGGACAACCTCAAAAAGAAGGAGAAAAAATTGATAGCAAAGGTTATAGAATAGAAGTAAACTCTACTCAGGGGAAGAGGTAATGAATTTTCTCTCTGAGTAAAGTGGAATAGAGAGGTGTAATTAGGGGCTAAAAAGAGAAGTTTGTACTGTTAGAAACCTTAGTCAATGTTATCCAGATTTTCAAATAATGTGTTTCCTTAAAAACAAACAAACAAAAAAACAACAACACACCCCAACCCTTTGAAAGAGTTTCTAGGAAAGAGGAATCAAAGTATGAGAGAAATAGCCCCTGGCACGCTTAGCATATCCCTTGTATTGGAAATACTGAAGGAGTTACAGCAGAAACTCAAATATTTGTCTTTCATATGCTATACAAATGTACCTTTTATGTACTTTAAAGGGGTTATTAACTTAATCTATTGTTTTAAAGAAAATGCACTGTGAAGACTCAGGATTACAGGGAGCACCCATTCCAGAAGAAAATATTACTGAGGGGAAAAAAATATACTTTTTTTATACTACCAGCAGCCATTTGCTTTATTTCCTCAATGCTGCCAAGCTATGTAATAACACCAGGTCTTCCCAGCACAGTGCACCTGGGAAGGAATCAGGGACACCTCCCACTATCCCAGGCTGCTCCAAGCCCCATCCAGCCTGGCCTTGGGCACTGCCAGGGATCCAGGGGCAGCCACAGCTGCTCTGGGCACCCTGTGCCAGGGGCTGCCCACCCTCCCAGGGAACAATTCCTTCCCAATATCCCATCCATCCCTGCCCTCTGGCAGTGGGAAGCCATTCCCTGTGTCCTGTCTCTCCATCCCTTATCCCAGTCCCTCTCCAGCTCTCCTGCAGTCCCTTCAGACCCTGGAAGGAGCTCTGAGCTCTCCCAGGAGCCTTCCCTTCTCTCCTCCAGGTGCACAGCCCCAGCTCTCCCAGCCTGGCTCCAGAGCAGAGGGGCTCCAGCCCTCAGAGCAGCTCCGTGTCTCTGTTGTGGTCCAGCCCCACCAGTGCCTGTCTCCACCTTGCTACCAGCTTTGACAAATCCCTTCAATTTGGAATTTATTATTCTGGGCTTGGGGTTGGATTGATGCTGCACACCTGCTCTGTTCAGCCCCAAGAAGTACAACTTGCTAGAGTTCATAGTTTGGAGGGTTTTACCCAGAAGACTTAATTCTTTCACCACAGCTAGTAATACATGGCTGGTAAGTAAAAATTATGATTTACAGAGTATTGTCCAATAGTCTCAATGGTGTCAAGGTGCACCAGGAGAGGATCAGTTTGGATATTGGGCAAAATTTCTGCACTGAAAGAGTGAAAAAAAATCCTAATTAAAAAATAAAAGAACATCAAAGCAATAATCTCTCTTAATTTTTACCAATCATCCTGTCATCAGTATTTAGTTTTATTTAGTTTTTTACTGTGGAATCCTTTCCTCCTTCCCTCTTAGAATTTAAATTGATTTGTCTCTACACAGAGTAGCCTTTTTTTACCTTCTTTTTTTTTTTTTTTTTTTTCCATTAAAATAAATATACCAGTCATAGGAATTCTCTTTTATTTGGTTTGATGTAATTGTGCTGGAGGCTAGAGTTATGAATTATCAAATACTTAGTTGGAATCAACAGGAGAATAAGACTCAGATATATTAGGAAGAGTTAAGCGTGTTTTCACGGTTGATCTCAAATCCAGGTCTCTGTCTGGAGCACCCTGGTAACTGGTGCTCTAAAATATCTGGATGTCACAGGGATCCTTAATGTTTTGCTTTCTTTTCCAATTTTCTTCTTCTTTCCAGTCTGGATTTGAATCTACAGTAAACACTGTAATGTTGTAATTGAAATAAACTATTAAAATGTCATTGTGTCTTCTGTTTATGGAAACTTTTACATTTTTAGCTGTTTTTCTAAAATGGTGGATGGTACTTTGATACTGAGTTTTAAGATGCAGAGCTCATTTTAGTGTGTCCTCATCATCCTAGAAATCCATGTAAATCATTACAATCTTGACATTTTTGTGTAAGGTCTACATCCTATAAACTATTAATGAAACATGTAAGGACTGGAATATATAAACTGGAGATTTAACTGGACTTTAAGATCTTTTGATTAAAAATACATGTCAGGATGAAATATTAATAGATCTGTGTACATCCTTGTCATCAGATTGGCTGAGTGTCCAGAGAAGCTCTTGGATTATGTTTGTGTGGTAGATGCTCATCACATCTGAAAATTAAAGCCCAGCATCAGCAAAATACACAAGAACAACAACAGTGAAGTGTTAATGCAGGAGAATGGGTCAGTTTGCAGTATTATGGAATGTATTTCCATGAAATAATAAGCTAAACTTATTCTCTGGCTGTTCTTTCCAGGTTATCCCTCAAACATTCTCCTTAATTGATTTTGTTATTTAATTATTGTTCTGGTGGTGAAGGAGTACTTGACAGTGCTGTTGAGTGGACTGACCTGGGTGGTCACTCATGCTGAGAACATCTGGCTCAGTTTGAGTTTTATTTCTGTTTTCCCATAGCCCAAATTATGGTAGGAAGATCAAAAATAGTGGAGAGCAAACCCCCTGTGCTGGAAGATCCACAGATGGAACAGAAAAACCTCTGAGTCTGATGTAGATATTTGAGAATAATTACACTTGACTGAGGAGGAGAAGGGGGCGAGGGAAGAAAGTAATAGGGTGCAGGAGATCCAAATATTTTGGTCCATTTTATAACTATCTTTGTCTATAACATGTATTTTTTGCCAGTTTTCCTCCACTACGTGTTTGTACATATACCCAATGTGGAATGGGTTGTATTTCAAACTGGGAAGATGTGAGGATCTCTAGGACCTGAGGGAAGGGCTGGAGCTGTGCCAGGGGAGATTTAGATTAGATATCAGGGCAAGGTTCTTCCCCCCAGAGGGTGATGGCACTGCCCAGGCTCCCCAGGGAATGGGCACATCCCTGAGGCTGACAGAGCTCCAGGAGCATCTGGACAATGCTCCCAGGGATGCACAGGGGGGATTGTTGGGGGGTCTGTGAAGGGGCTGGAGCTGGATCAATGATTCCTGTGAATCCCTTCTAGCTCAGGATATTCCATGATTCTCTAATTCTATGAGAGTTCATTACACACAAAGTACCCAACTGCCCAAAGTACCCCTTTTTCTCCTCCAAGTAATTTCCTTGGTATTAGACAATTCTGCTGTCTGCAAGGACTGTGGATCTTCCTTCACTCATTATTTCAGTCCTTCTCTTCCTGGCTGGAGTTCTCCTGGCTGTGCTGGTTCAGCACTGCCTGTCTCTAAAGCTCAGAATGCACCAGGTAGTAAAGCCAAGTTCACACCCACTCTTCCAAGCCTTCTGGCCACCCTCCCTGCTCTGGCTCTCTGTCTCTGACAACCAGGCTGTGCAAGGTTTCATAACTTCTTCTCTTCTCTCTCCCAGCATTTCCTGACAGAAAGTCCTGATGTGAAACAAAAGTGAGAAATGCCCAGAGGTGACAGCATGTGAAAGCTGGGATTTTTAAAAGACAAACCACAACCAATACCTCCCCAATAACACAAGTACTGCTCTCGTATCCAAAGCTAGATTACATTGGATATTTAATATATAATGAAGTTTTTCTGTTCATATGAATCTTTTGGAAGCTCTGCTAACTTGTTGAGGGTGCAAAGGAATATTTCTTTCTCAAATGAAATTTTATCTTACAGTAAGAAAAACATGGGAGTAGATGAAAAGAACTTAAAAGGAATTAAAAGGTGGTTAACTGGAAGTTTAAGAACAGACAACCTTCCTTACACGCATATATATATACATAAATATATATTCAGTGTAATCTCACTTTGGATATGAGAGCAGTATTTGTATTTTGGGGAAAGTGGTGGTCTGTCTTTAAAATGTTTTTAGTGACAATTTAATCTTACAGAAAATGTTCCTTCGGAAGCAGCTGAAACCATGAAATGTTTAAAGTGTAAATAATTCTGTGGTCTGAGAACTGGACAGTATGGCAGTGTGGAACTAACAGCCCAGAAAATGCTGACCACTTTCCTTTTGATTTATGCAGAAAACAAAGATAGAATTGTCCTTATTTGTTGGAAATGGAAGCAAATCCCTTCGCTTTTTCTCCTATCATATTGGTTGTGGTATATATGTTTAAAATGCATATTGCTGTTATCCTTTAAAAAAAAAGACAACCCCTGCTATATAATTTCAACTTGTTCTTGAGCACAGGAGGTTTGTTTATTTTTTTTCCTGTTTATTTAAGAGGACTGGCTTTGTGATCTCATTCTCCATAGGCATTAAGCAGAAATAAGTCCAGATAATGAGTAGCCATAACATAATGCATAACTATATGAAAGCTGTGTCTGGCTGTCCTTAATCCAATCCAAATCTGCCTGCAGTGCTTTGCATTTGTAGTCAGAGGTTTGCTGACATAGTCTGGGTAAGTAGTTATCTGTGGCCATCATTTATCTGTTCAGCACAACCAGAACACTCCTGGAGAAGCAATGAGATGAAACTGCAGGTCAAAAGGCAGGTTTGGATTAGAGAACATATACAGAAATGCAAAAATAGCCCTGGGAAGGAAGAGTGAAATAAATGAACCCAGACAATGGCCTTGTAAGGAGATTTCCAAGACTGAAATAAGGACTTTACTGAATCAGTGGCAGGAGGGGATGTTTTTCACAACTGCTCCCAGACTGGGTGCATGTTTTTATCTACACCCAGAAGGACATAATGAGTTTCACAAGGGCAGACTGCAGAGCTAAATAATGGAGAGACTTCTTTTAAGAATGCCATGGTGGCTGCCTCTGGATCCCTGGAAGTGTCCATGGTCAGGTTGGACAGGGCTTGGAGCACCCTGGGATAGTGAAAAGTGTCTGTGCCTATGGCATGGGTGGCAGTGGATGGGCTTAGATGTCCCTCCCAACCCAAACCATCTGGGATTCTGTGATTCTGGAAAAGCCAGAGCTTAATCTCTGTCCTTTACAGATTGCAGAATTTGGTTACAGTGGCATCCTGCAGGACCTCTCTTCCACTGGAAATTCATTTTTCCTTATGTATTTGCAATTGCAAATTTTTAAAATACCCCAGGTTAACTGAATGAAAATGAATGACACAAACCTTCTTCCATGGAAAGTTGACTAAATAATTATATATATAATGAATAGATTTTGTTTTTATTTTGGCTGAAAGACTACATTTACTTCTGTTCTGAAAACATTCAACCCTTTGGCTTGATGCTCTGCAAGGTTTAGACTGACAGGATGCTTGTTTTCATCTTTGGAGCTCTTTGCAAAATACTCCAAAATGTACACAAATTTTCTTTTACTCTGGCTATTTATTTAAGGGTCAGAACTCGAAAAAGCAAACGTTAATGTTTACAGGTGCTCTTCAAAGTCATAGCCTGGATTTCCATCTGATTCCCTGTTTCAGCAGGTCCCACCCAGCAGCTCACAGAGGCTAGAGAACAGCTTTCCATCCTGTGTTTGCACTTGGCTCTAGTGCTGAGCCCAGGACTAAGGAAGCTCCTTTAACTGCAGGTATTCTTTCTTTTCTCCACTATTTTAGCTCCTTGTGGTAGCTGTTTTTGTCCAGTGAGCCGCATGTGTTCCTTGAAAAACCTGATTTTCCAGCTGTTCTGCCAGTTTTAATGGCTCTGCTTTTGTTAAATGTGGCCCTGTTGTTCCAAATTCAGTCCAGAGAGATAAATTTGCCAGAGAATTTGGGGTTGCTGCAGGACACAGAAATTTCCTTAATCTGAAAACAAAACAAAACAAAACGACAACAACAACAACAAAAAACAACAACAACAACAAAACAAAAACCAAAAAAAAAAAAAAAAAAAAGGAAGATTGTATTCCTTCTTTCTTTCTTTCTTTTCTTTCTCAGATATTTTTTTTTCCATTCCCAGCATTATCCGTATGTTCAGAATTCCCAGTGCCTGTGTGAGGGTGGTTATTTCTGTGCACAGGCAGGTACAGGTTCATGTTCTCAGTAAGCTGCTGTGGCAGCACACCAATGTATCCTAGCATAGAACACTCTCTTGGGATGCAACGTTCCTGGATTGAATTGCAGGCCAGGAGAAAGTGAGGAAAAAATACTCCGACATTTTGAATTATTGTGTGGGAAAATGAAGTGTTGCTAGAGTGCTGACCAAAAAGCCAGTGTGAGAATTAAAAATTGTTACCTTTCCCTGAAGCTTGAGTGATGTTTAAATTCTTCTCCAGACTTATGTGCACTGCTGGTTCCTTTTGCTGGAGAAATTGAGCAGAAATTGGTTTTAATGAGACATTTCTCTTGGTATGAATTTGGCAGCCTAGTCCTGGAAGAAGTGCCAAACATGCACGTACAAATACATGTTCAAAAAGCTAATGAAAACCTAAATCTGTCGGGAAAAGGGTGCTCAGACACAAAAGACACATTGGTTAGTAGGATTTAAAGGAAATTGGCAGTTCCCAACTCATTTGAACCTAAGGGAAGGCTGGAAATTAAGCTGGGAGGGCAGTGGGAAGAGGAGGGAGGAGATTTGCACCTGAGAGTGCACAGATTCACAGCAGTGAAATCCTTTAAATACAAAGACACTGACACCCAGCTCAAACAGCGAGAAAAGGAAAGCCGGTACTAAAAACATTAAAGTTCATAGACTGAAAGTTCACATAGAGTTATTTCTAGTTTTTAAAGAATATCTCAATATCCTCACCACCCATACATTCAGCAGAGCATTGTCTTTAACAGAGAGAACTTTTCACTCAGGGAAAAACAGTCTTTGAGAAGGCAAAAAGATAGGGTCTGTTCTGGGTAAGGATAAGGAGAAAAGGATGTTCCAACATATTGGGAATCATTTTAAAAAATCTTCTCTGGAGCAGAACTGCTTCTCCTTACATGAGGGAGGGGATGATTTCCTTTGGAACATTGCATTGCCGTTGCAGATTTATTGATTCTTGTCTGGTGGATACTGGGTTGGTTAGGTTTTGTTTGATTTCCTTAATTTCTCCACAGCACAGTTTTTCAGCTCAGGTTTTCTTTAAACCTGGCAAATGCAGCTGGAATTTTTAAGTGATTCTGCACCTCAGAGTTCACTTTGCAAAACTCTAAGGAGAAAATGTTGTGCTTTGTGTTTTGTGCTTGTCAGAGCAGCTGTGCCCTCTCTGCTCCTCCTGGGGACTGAGAGCAGAGCTTGAAACTCTTGCTAATATAATTCTCTGTAGATTATGGCCATCTATCATTATTCCATCTAGCAAACTCTCTTCTCTGATAAAAGGGAATGTAGTAACATTTGTATTTATGGTCTTGTTCAAGGGAGTGATGTGAGGTTAATTGGAAGGTTAATTAGGAGAGGTTTAATCTAAAGGCAATAAGTCTAATCGCCACTCTCAGATTCATGAGAGAGCTATTTTCCCTCAGCTTTTCCAATAAATTCAGCATTCCTTAGAGATAAACATCTCTGACACAGCAGGCAACTCCATTTACTTCAAGGTGGTTCTCAGGAATACTCACCTGGAAATAGAGCAAAGGGGTTGTATGTGCTCTGGCTGTGCTGTGCCAGCCACACAAATTATTTTTCCATGTCATCATGGAAAATCAAAAACTTGAAGCATGGCAGTCAAGTGAGGCTTCCCAACAGGACAGCTGCAGGGAGGGGTGCTTATCTTGCCTTTTTGGCAGCCACAAAACAATTCCCAAGGTCAGCAACAATGTCACTGTCAGGGACTCTACATTTTGTTAATCAATAAGCATGAGAAAGATGAATTGCTTTTAAGATTAACAGCCAATCAGTGCTGTAAGTGGAACAGTCAATGCCTGAAAGAATTGCATGCCCTTCTCCTTAGCTGAGCTTCACAGAGCCCACCTGCCCTCCACACCTGTGGCTATTTCTGCAGCCAGAGATTAGGTAATGGAATGATTCCTTTTAGGCCAGAGTCATAAATATCATTTAAATAGACAGGGAAAATAGAGCATCTCCTATTGCTGAATAGCTGCTCCCTTCTGCAGGGCTGAGTCTTGAAGCAGTGTGGTAGGGATGAGTCCAGGGATCTCTCTGCTAAATTTGCTTCTGGCCCTGTCACTTCACCAAGGTGGAATTAACCTGGCATTAAGGCAGGACCAGGTTGGCTCCTGTGCCTGCCTTATCTCCCCATCTCAGTATTTCCCTTCCCTGTTCTTTGTGAGGATTACAGTTGGGAGGGAAAGATGGGCAGAGAAAAGTAAGCTCCAGAAGTGTCTGAAAGGAGTGGGAAAGTCTTGGTTGATTTGTTTGTTATGTAGCATTAAAAAGAAAAAACCCTCTGGCACTTTAGGTCGTAAATCCCACCAGTCTGGGAGCAGTCCACGGGAGGAGCCACCTGAGTGCTGAGGAGGAGGAGCAGGATGATGACATTTTCGTTCAAGCATGTGACTGCTGCAGATGTCTAAAGCAGGCACCAGGGTAAGAAGATGAAAAGGTGCTACTGAGGACTCTTAAGTCTTCAACAGGATTCTCTAAGAGTCCACTTAAAGGCAAATAGAGCACTCCAGGAAGTCAGCTGATGGAGGAAAGAAGAAGAGGTTGTTTTTGAAGTGTATCTTCTATCTTCCACAATAGAGCATTAATTCTCTTTTAGTCTTTTAGTTTCAGAAAAAAAATTCTAAAAGTATCTCACTGTAGACATATTGTTCTACAGGCAAGAGCTTCCACTGCAGTTTGGAAAATTTCCTTTATCTTTATATTAAGATTGTTTGAAAAATCCTTATCATGTTTTATGCTTCAGGATTCAACAATGACCCTTTCCACCCTTCTCTGTTTTTAAATACTTCCTTCCTGTCATCTTGATCTTCATTTTTGCCTTAACTTATATCAGCATTCGGGTGTTTCACACTTTCCCTTTTTGTGTTCATACTTAGCAGTTGTATTTATAGCTTTAATTTCTATCTCCTCTTAAAATTCAACAAGATAAGATGTTTTAGAAGCTTATTTCTCAGGTCAGGAGGGAGGTATCTGGTATTGGTACCTGACAACTCGGGGAGGTGTTAATCTGCATTGATGTTTGCTCTGCAGAAGCAGAGTGAGCCTGTGGCCTGCCTGGTGAAGTACCATGGCAAGTGTCAAGTGTGTGAGGAAAGTGCTCGGAGATGCCTCTCCTCATTACAGCAGCAGGGCTGGCACTTGTCTCCTCTAATTAATCAGAAGCTCATTGGTGAGGGAATGCCCTTCTTCCTCTTCCTGCAGGTGAGACTGGAGCCCCTTCAAAACCTAAGTCAGGTGGATCCTGGTTTGTGTTTCAGCCCAGGTGAGCTCCTGGCTGCCAGAGGCTGTAACCCCTCACACCTCTTCCCCTGCTCCCACTCAGCTGCCCATGGCAGGGTTGGCTGCAGCTTCTCTCTCTCCTCAGCCCACTGCCTCCTCTGCAGCCCCTGCTGATGTGTGGTTGGGACTATCCCATACCTTTCCATACTGAGGGCAGAAGCACAGTCTGCTTTCTGCCAAGAGGTAAAGCCAGTGCCTTCCTCTTCCTTCACACTCTGCCCTGGGGCACATCAGCAGCCTGCATCAGGTGCTGGAAGGTGAGTGCAACACTCCTGCCATGTCATAAGTGCCATCTGGATGCTGTGGCAGAAATAATGGAGCACTTCAGGGCAGAAGCAACACTCCAGGGGTTCTGGAGTAGCAGCCACCTTGTTTTGCATCAACTGGCACAGTCCAATGGCCTTTCTCAGACATGTCTGAAACCAGGAGCCCAGACTACTTGGAAAAACATCCTGAAATCTCATCCTGAGTGTTTAGGTAGAAGAGAGTGGTCCTTTCCAGCTCCCAGTAAGACTGTGCTGGTCTTAGCATGCCCATTGTTTCCCCTTCCCCTGGAGATCAGATCCTGGCCAGCCTGGTAGCCCAGCACCCGTACTTCCAGCGAAGTAGGGATGATCCAGCCCTTTTATCCATGAAAAATCTCCTCTTCTGGCTAGGGTTGGTCTTCTACTTACCTGTTGCATTCCCACCCCTGGTTAGAGAAGTTGTCTCCATAGTAAGTTAATGATTAAGTAGAAAAGGACATTTCCCCCCCCCATCACCTTTCTTTCCCAGCTGCACAGACATCCAGACAAAAAGACAGCTGCTTGGTCAGCCCTAGGTTAAATGCAGGTGGTGGTCCACACAGGAATCTCTGGCCCTTTGGCCAAATCCAGTTGGAACTGGATTTGTGCTTTTCTGGTGGCTCCTTTCCCTTATTTTTGCAGACCCAGATGTTTCTCAGAGAGCAGGACCTTCCCTCTTTTTATCTTGACCTGTCACATCCATACCTAAGGCAGGGAGCTGCATAGCAGACTCAGGGAATATTCAGCCCACTCCAGCTGTTCATGCTGGACCAAAATGCTTGAGGGGGGAGTTCACTGATGGGTCAGCTCCAGGCCCTGGGGTGACCATGGCCTTGGTGATGTGTGGCAATGGGAATTCCCACATGGAACTTCTCCTTGGGCTGGGGCACAAATGCCATCCACCTACAACACTACAAACAAAAGGTTTGAGTATGAGGAAAGTTGTTTCCAGCAGCGAGGTGGCCACAGCAAAGAGCATTTGGGAATGTCCAGCCACTGCCACCACCAGTGAAAGGGCACAGCAAGGCTTGGAATGTGCTGACGTGCAGCTTGGAGCATCAGTGCTCTGGCACAAAATGATGGGACCAGAGCATGACCTCGGAGGGGAAGGAGAGGTTTGGAGAATGGCAGAGTGAGCTGGCCAGCCAGAGCAGGTGGAAGCCCTGCTCCACAGGCTGGAGGTGTAAACAAGCTGTTCTTTATCACTTTGTGATGCAGCACAGCACTCCACAATTTTGCTTTTAAGTTAGCTCCAATATCTGAAGTCTTAGAGCAGTACTTTGAGATTTTGTTTAGAAGATGAGAGTTTTAAGAAGCACTTGATTCTGAATATCCACATCTCTCTGCCCTCTCAGACATCATGCCATACTGAGCTTCCTGACTGTCTTTTTTTCTTGTACATTTAACTTCAGACGTGAGTTTTGTTTATGAGTAATAGTGAAAAATGACCCCACACACAGAAATCTTTGTGGTAACTTCAATAACAGTGAAAGAACAAATTTCAAGGATCAACAGCCTCTCCAAATTCTCCTTTTGTAACAGACATAACAGCAAGGTAATCATCATTAGAACAGTAATTTTGTTCCAGCAACCCTTAAACTCCTGCTGTGCCACTGTTTTGTCAGTCTCTGTGCTGGGCTGATGAAAGGAGAGGGTGATTCTATTAACTAAGTTTCAGAATAATTGAAGGTCTTTTAAAATACAAACTTTGCTTTGATATAGGAATTTCAAAGGTCAATGGAAGCTTCAAAGGAGGCACTGGGAATGCAAAGATAGCAGGATTGAGTTCTTAGGGGTGGGTAGCTCTTGACTTTAGATTGTTTCCTGTGAAGATACTGGTTCCTTATTTTCACACCAAGAATATGTCAAAACAAGAAATTTAATTTGTTCAGTTCTCTTGGATGCCATATGTAGCTGTCGTTTTTGTGATTTAATGTATAAACATGAGAAGGCATCTTTGCCATGAAATTATATTAGCAAATACTGCCTTTCTTCTAAGTACTCCTCTGAAAGCTGGCTGTATCTTTGGAAACCAGAATGACCGAGATTGTGCTACAAACACACGGACCCTCGTGAAATGCCTTTGGCCTTGTATAATTTCTAGGCTGAGATGTGAGACACTGTCCTGTAAAGGTGGAAAACCCTGCAGAATGAAAAGGAAACTGCAGAAATGAAAAACTTCTGCGTTGCTATGGATTCTAGAAGCTTGGATCCCTGGCAGGTTTCTTGTCCTGTTCCTTCACATCCCTTTTGGTGTAGACATTCATGCAATTGTAGAAGAGCAGTACCCACAAAGAGGTTTTCTAAGTCATCTCCGTGCCAGATCTGCTCAGATGACTTTATTCCTGAGAGGAAGATAGAAATCCCATAATCTCCCCAGCATATCTGGTTTAGGACTTTCTGTCTTTGTGGTCAAAAATATAATTCCAGGATCTTTCTTTCTGTCTTTCATGTTCTTCCATTCCTGTTCTATGCTTCTGTGAAGAATGTCACTGGAGATGTTTTTCTTAATTTTGATCTGCTGAATCTAACTTAACCCAAACACACCTACACTCTAGACAAGCTTTTGGAATGACTTGTGTGTGCCTGGCTATTTGCATAAACTGTGACATAAATGTTAAAAACAGAGGCTATAACAAGGACTCTGACAAAGATCCCACTGTCTGCTAGAAAGAAGTATTTAACATCTGCATTTTAATGACGTAGAAGTAGAAATCTTTCATTTTATTAAATGGTCACACATAAATATGGGGCACAGTCAGCTATTTTGGCTCTAATTTGTACAGGTTGATCAAAAAATATTGGCACACCTCAATATTTTTGGTATTCTACACAAAGCTTTTTACCATTGATATTGATTTCAGATTTTCTGCTTGTCTAGGGAATGGGAAGATTAATGAATAAATTCTTTTCTTTCATATTACAGTTGAGTCTAATTAGATGATGGGATTAACTAATGTCAAGCAGCCACCAGAATTGTGTTGCTTTGTCTTTGACAAGGGTATTAAAAAACAACCCCAACCAAAAAAGCCAATTTTCCTTCACATCCAGGGAGAGAAGGGAGAGTGTGTAGCAATGTGTTTTGCTGAGGACATGAGGAAAATGGTGGTGGGTGGGAAGAATAGGAGGGATGTGGGAGATGAGAGGGGATGTGACCTGAGCAAGAGGCGTTTGGACACAAGCCACTGTACACCAACTGCCTTTTCTTTCAAGAATCCATGGGTGAGAGACTGGAAGATTTTAGAAGCTCAGTAACAATCATTAAAGTTGTTCAGTCAAGAGAATAATTATGCTTTTAGAGATCAGGAGTTCAAGATGCATCTCCATATACGTAAATACTGCAATACTCTAAAATTCATGAACATAGGAAAATGCATTTCCTAAAAGCCAAAGCAGACAATGGTATCAGAAATAAAGCTAAGTATTTTCTCCTGAAGAGACAGACTTTTCTTCCCTTTCAGGATGTTTCCTTTCCTGAAATGTCAGCCTGTATGCAATACTCTGCTACTAGCCCACATATGATCATTTTTCTCTTATGTTCTTCCAGTTTCAATAGATGTCACAACGCATTACTCATGCATTCAACCCAAATGTTTACTTTTTATTACTCTCTTTATTTTTCCTCAGAGTTTATTTTTGTGTACTTAACAAGCAACAGAGCAAGAGGAAACAGCCTCAGGTTGTGCCGGGGGATATTTAGATTGGATATTAGGAAAATTCCTTCATGGAAGGGATTGTAAAGCACTGCCTGAGGCAGTGGCGGAGTCACACTTGGAAGTGTTCAAAAAATATCTTGATATGGGGACATGATTTGGTGGCGAACAGGATGGTGATGCTAAGTTGATGTTTGGACTTGAAGATTTTAAAGGTCTTTTCCAAACTGAATGATTCTGTGAGTCTATGATTTGATGCCTGATTCAGTCCCCCTGTGGGCAGCCTCAGGGGTCTTTGTTCTCCAGTGTGAGGGGACAGTTTGCTGGCAAGTGTGTTGGGATGTGTGCTGTGATCCTGGGGCCTTGGGCATCCAGTGCTGTGGCTGCTCCAGCACCAGCTGCTGCTCCTGGCCCTGTCATTCCCTGCCTGTTCCTTCACCCTTTCTCCACTGCCCCGACCACCCCAGGCTTTGTGTCAAGCTAGAGTAGTTTGAAGCAATTGCTCTTCTCTTCTTTCAGTTAAAAATCAATTATATCAATGTTGGAGAACTTGAACTGTTTTTAAAACACCTTCAGATTGTCTTGATCCAACAACCCTGATGTCATCAGGTCTGCTCCAGGCCAGTGTCAGACAGATGAAAGCCAAACCAGTACCTTGCAGCATTCCCAAGTGTCTGCTGCAGATGTGTCGGAAAGGAAACAGCCTTGTGAGAATTAAAGGCAAAATGTTCAGCTGGAGAGATGTTACAGCAGCAATGTCTGTCAGAGACCTCTGCTCTGGCCATGGCAATTCAATGCATGGGTGAACAAAACCAGCACATTCCTTTGGATCTGCCTGCAGAGGTGTTGGTGTGGCAGGGAATTGAACCACATCTCTTGTCAAATAGGTATTTTTTAAAAGATTTTATGCATTGATAGGAAAATCTGCATGAGTGACTCTACAACTTGTGTTTAGATAAAGTGTCATTATGATGCCTCTGCCCCTACTGTTAAACGTCATGGACATTCCTGTTTCCACACAGAGGGCTCTGGTTTGGCATGCAGAACATCACTGCCACAGCAAGGCTTCAGCTCACTGAAACTGGCTGGGAGAGATACTCAGGGTAGGAAGTACCAGTACTTTTATGCTGAAATTCTTCTTTGAAACAGCAGGAGAGATGATTAATGCCAGTCAAAAGCTTTGTGGAAAAAAACAATTTCTCAGAATTGGGGGTAAGTTTTCAGGTGATTACAAGCATAGATGATAAAAGTACTGGCACTGCCACTGTGTATTTAGACTGTTCCAAAATGTGTGACTGTACCACACGTGACATCCCTTTAGGAGATCTGTTCCCAGGGCTGTACTCTGTCTGTATTAATCCTTTTGAATAAAGCATGATAGCATTGCTAATAAATATGCAGATAGCAAAAGCTGAGTGCCTTTCAGAGCAGTTTATACAGCCAGCTGCAGTTCCTTTAGTTTGATCCAGGTGATATTAAATCTGTATCCCTCAGACTCTAGATTTATTTGAGAAGAGCACACCTAGTTTTTGTACCTGAGGCTGCACTTCCTGGCTAAACAGGACAAAAATTGCAAGACTGAACTCTGCCATGCAGTAAAAAAGAAGGAATTATGCTTTGCAGTTAACCTGAAAATAACAAGTCACAAGTTTTGGTAAGACACTGGCCATATGAAAGAAACGTCATGGTAGCTGGTTCTCTATTTCAGGTGGAAAAAACCCACAAAGCAGCAAACATTTCCATCTAGAAATGGAAGTCCTGAGATAAGTATTTTAGTGGTGAGAAAAATTAAATACTGCATTATTTTTATTTTTTGTCTAGGGGTAGATTCTCCTGAACTGCTGCTGTTCCTTCAGAATATTAGTCAGAAAAGATGCAGGATGGCTTATCCTGGGTGGGAAAATGAGTTAGATGGTGTAGCAAAATCTCTCCCAACCCCACAGTTCTGTGTCGCCACAGATGCTCCAACACTAAAGTGCTACTGATGGCATTTTTTTAACAGCATGCACCTAATTTGATAAGCTAAAACCAGAACAGAACACTTAAAAAGTTGTGTTCAATAAGCCAAACCTTCAAGGCAGCATTTCAAACACATTTGTGATGTGCAGAAAATGTCTGAAACTCTTGCAGATTTTGTATTGACTGGCTTTCACTGGACTTCTTGTGCTATTGACAGGATTTTCAGATGACAAACCCGAGTATTTGTCCTGGAGCTGTGTGTCAGCAGTGGGCAAATCACAACAGTCTGAGGAGCTTTGAGACAAACTACCAGAATAAATGAAAAATGGATACTTTCTGACTGTGAATTCTTATTACCTGCAGATCTGACTTCTCCATATTTCTTGTAATTAAAAATTTAAAGCCTAATATTAAATTCCTAAGAAAATCATTAATAACACCTATTAAGCTGAACTACAGTTTCCCATGAGATGTTGAGGCAGCCTTTAGTTGATTTTTTCAATTTCACCATTTTGTGTCCTTTCCAGATTTGCTGCTTTTAAACTGAGGAGTTTTGTTTTGATTTGTTTTGTTTGTGTGTCTCTCTGTGTAGGAGGGGGTTAATACCAAATATGCCCAAGGAGTCAGCATCAAAAATAGTCCAATGTGAGAAGAGAGTTTTTTGGTATGGACCTTCCAACACCTCACAAACCAGTTTTGTTTGTTTTTTTTTTTTCTAACTGTGTGCAAAAACACTGTGGTGATTTGTGGCGTGAAGCCACCCCAGACTTCATTTTGTGCGTGTTTCCAGGCAAGGGAATATTTCAGCTCCTGGTGTTAGACATTCTCTGAGTGTTTGTACACACCCAGTGCAGCCACGTTCTAGCTCAAGTCTCTGGATGTTAAATCAGAGTGGCCAAAAGAATCACCAAGCAGAAATAAGTTTAATTGTTGATTTTGGTACAGATTGTGGTGCTTCTGGCTTGTGACAGCCATGTTTTGTTTGCCATTGGTGTGACAAAATTATGCCTCTGAAGGTTTTATCTGCAGCAGAGCTGGAGAGGGCAAGAAAAAGAAAGTATTTTCCTATCCCACATTCTGCTTCCAAATTGCTAGTCTGGATTTCAAAATCTATCTTTTTTTCTGGTTTTTTTCTGTAATTAAGTGTGGGCAGCAATTTGAGGGAGGGGATTCTGCACCTCTGCCCTGCTCAGGTGAGACCCCACCTGCAGAGCTGCCCCAGCCCTGGGAACAGCACAGGAGGGACCTGGAGCTGCTGGAGAGAGTCCAGGGGAGGCTCCAGGATGATCAGAGGGATGGAGCAGCTCTGCTGGGAGAGCTGGGATTGTTCAGCCTGGAGAGGAGAAGCTTTAGAGTGGCCAAACTGTGGCCTTCCACTTCCTGGAGGAGCTGACAAGAGGCATGGAGAGAGACATTGTCAAGAGCCTGGAGTGCCAGGACAAGAGGGAATGGCTTCCCACTGACAAAGAGTGGGCTTGGATTGGGTATTGGGTATTGGGTATTGGGTATTGGGTATTGGGAAGGAATTGTTCCCTGTGAGGGTGGGCAGGCCCTGGCACAGGGTGCCCAGAGCAGCTGTGGCTGCCCCTGGATCCCTGGCAGTGCCCAAGGCCAGGCTGGATGGGCTTGGAGCAACCTGGGACAGTAGAAGGTGTCCCTGACATGACAGGGTGTGATGATCCTTAAAAGGTTCCTTCTAACTCTATGATTCTATGAATGTAATTTTGTTAAATTATTTGGTCTTCTACTAAGATTTGCTTCAGTCTGACACCTGTCCTCTACTAGGTCCTCTAGGGCAGACTTGCTGCTCAAAGTGCCACATTCTTTTCTCAACTCTTGCATAATAGTGTAACATATCAAATGTAAGTCTTCTTTCTCTCTTTTCTCTTTGTCTTTTTTTCTCCTCCATTTTGTACATGCTGTGTTCCTACCACATGGATCATTCATGTGTTGCTGCAGTGAAAACCATGGAAATAACATGAAGGATGTTTATAGGCTTTGTTCCCATTTCCTGACAGGTGTTCTGAAACAGAATGATAATGAATGATACTCTGGATTAATGATTTAGGGGGAGGCTTTGCTAGTCCTGAAGCCAAAGGAAGTAGTTCCATTGACCTTTCAGTGCTAGAATTTCACTCTAAGGATTGAATTGGAACTGAATCTGGATGTAGAGACTTGGGAAATGGCTTTCAGGGTTATATCTGAGTGTGTAGAGTCTCTCCTCAGTCCTAATAGGCAGGGGAAAGGTGTCCATGGTGCCAACAGCATTTTCCAGTGACTGTCTCCAGTTTCCAGTGCTTTGTCTTACAGAATCCATGTGGATGTGTGTCCTATCACTCATTAAATAATTATATATATTTATGTCTCCTACAGAAGTGTTCTTCATATGTATAGACACCCACCTTAGCAAATGCTGAAGCTTTTCAGCTCTCAAGGTATTTTTCTGACTGGTGAGTTGAGTTGCTGGAAGTAGGAGTTGCTGATGCGCCACTTAAAATATATTTAAACTTGTACAAAGAAGATTATATAAAAGGTACTGCTGGAGATGAGAAGAAATTATTTCTGAAGTAATTTTGAGCTAGTAATTGATGGAGAGCTGGCTTCAATAGCTCTCTTTTTGTGTTTTAGAGTTCAAAAGGAGATTGTGCCATCTCTTTCACAGGTGTTACAAGCAACTAAATACTTTGTTTAAATATTTTGTGTTGTTAAGCGAAAATATTTGGATCAGATAACTTCCATTAACCAACTGATTAGAATATCAAACATGCACCCTGTTTCCAAGAGTCCCATAATAGCCATAACCTAAATTTGGAAGATGTGAGTTTTCTTTTTTTATGTAACTGTGATGAACCTGGAAGACTTGGTGCTGAGGGGTGAGCTGACCATGAAAAAGGTGGGACTTTTCTGTGCTAATTCTAATATTAAAATTAGAAGATTTTCTTCTCTTTTACATTGTTATATTTGGTCATTTCTGGTTTATTGCATCTGTGCACATTGCAGTTGTGGTACTCCAAGACATCCCCAGCATATTTTATTCTGGGAAGATATAAATGAAGCTTTTGGCCATTGTCTGAGACTTTACAGTTCAGGTGTCTCAGACCTGGCATTGGCAGGTTGAAGAAATTTGTAGAGAAAAGAGTGGGGGAGGATGCTCAATAAGTAAATATAAAGTATAAGGGAAACGTATTGGCAACATTAGCAAATAAATCAAGCAGAGATGTAGGAGTTTCTAAACCTGCTCATTAAATATTTACATTTTACACCCTCAAAAATGGAAAATATGTTGACATCTCAATTTATCTTTTTGAACAAACTGTCATACCTGGCATGGTATAAAATTGATAACAAAGAATGAACTGGTCTGGAAAAGTCAATTACGTTTCTTGAAGGAGTGAAAATGACACTGAAAAAATGTGTCTTTGGAGTCTGGTTTGGCTGGGCTTTATACCTTGATTGTTATGTTTATATAGGATGATGAGAGTTTGTGTTAGAGCACAAAAAGCTTCCTGAACCTGTCTTCTGCAGAGTTCTTCATTGGCATTTTCTGCTGTACCTCCAGTGGGCCAAAGGATAGATGTGATGACCATCAGCCAGGAAAGCATGAAGGCCTTGGTTGTTTTCCTCTGCATATGGAAGTGAGCTGTAGGAGATCTTGGTTTGGAATTAGAATTTTTTTTTTTTTTTTTTTAAAGAAAATGACAACTGTTCAGATTGTTAAATGCACATAAGGTTGCATTAATAAATTGTTTTATGTTTGAGAAGGAAAAAAACAGAATAATTTAGAATGTCTGTTTTCATATTTTTAAAATTATTCCTCTGTGATGTTCACAGTAACCAGACCTCTTCAGCCAGGATCTCTGTGTCTGCCATGGGATTTCTTTTCCAAATATGTTGGAAAATTAAAAACAGTCAATGTGGAAAAAATATTTAGTCAGTATCACTGGAATTTTTTGTCTTGAGTGAAAGCTGAGAAAATTATGTCTCTGAAGGCAGCTCTTTTGTCTTGTTAATCCTCCCTTACCTGAGATTGGAAGAGGGCTTTGGTTTTATTGCAGGAATTTTGGCACATAGTAAGTGCATCTATTCCAGCAGGATGATGTTTCTAGTCAGACTGCTTCTGTATTAACAGTTTCTAAACAGCATTTCTTTTATTTCACAGGCTGGAGCCACAAAGCTCATGTGAGCTGATGTGAGGAGGCAGCAGAGCACTTTGCCCTCTGTGAGTCTGTGGTGTTACATCCTTTATAGGTTTTATAAACCTCTGGATTCAGGAAGGAGACCAATCTGATATTCACTCCATTTCCATGTGCCACTTGGCTCTTCCTGCCACAGTGTCACATTAATATTGATTCCAGTATTGACTGACTGAAAACCAGGACAATTGGAGTTGCACCAGGCTCATGCAGGAGAACACAGAAACTTATTCTCAAAGAACCAAAATACTCACAAGGAAAATTTGTGCTGTGCAGTAGAGAGTCTTTTTGGACACTTAATCTGTGTGTATGTATTAATAACCCACTGATGGTCACAAGCTCTGCAAATCAGTGAGAAAAAGCAGATAGTTAAAATTACTGCTGATAGCATAGGGTTAAAATGTTTCTAAAACATGGGAATTGTATACAATAGATTCAGGGGGTGGAAGGAAAGGTTGGGTCTGGTAGACCTGAGAAAGGGAACTAGGCCCTGGGAACGAATGTTGAGCTTTTTCTGCACCTGTGTAATCATCATATGATAAATAATATGATTGTTAAATATAATGATTGTTTGGTAATTAAATATAATTATTGTTTAAGCATAATAAGAATAATGAAAAACGATGTAGTTGTAACAAGAATCATGAGAAAGGATGTTTGGGGGATTCTGATGAAAATTACAAGAATACATGCTTGGATAAGGTCAATAGAACCTTAATACAATAGAACAATATGGGTTTAATAATTAATATACAGTTATACAACAAGCAGGGTATAAAAGCATGACCATCTCGAATCCGTGTTGGAGTCAGATCTGGGTTTGTACCCCTGATTACCAGAGCTCTTCAATAAAAGCAGCTGCATATAATCATCCTGTGATTATGTGTTTCCACACTAACACTGCCTCTTCAGGAAAAAGCCACAGGATCACCTGTAAAGAATTTCATCCATTGACAGGGGTTCAGCTGGGTATTTTGAAGTGAAAGGGCTAGAAGAGGCATGCAATAAACAAGGAGAGAGGGGAAAGCAACTGGAACTCTCAGAAAACAGGAAGAGGGATGAGGATCCTATACTAAAGGCTGTGTGGTTGCTTTTTCCCCTTTTCCAGTCTGATTTAATTAGGATGGCCTTTCATTAGGACACTCAGCACTTGCCATTGCAAATGACTGGGTGGACAGAGACTGAAGCACCTGACATTTTTGAAGATGAGAGTCCTGTTTGTTGAGCTACAAAGGGTAAGATCTTGAAAGAAAAGTTAAATGGACATATAGGAAGGTTGGAAAAACAATAAGGGATGCAATGGTGGCTTTTTAAACCTGTGACAAAATCGGCTGCAAACAATATGTAAATAGACAGTAACAATGTTAACAAAAAGGGAAAATGCCTCTGGATAAGATTTTGAAGGGGAGGGTGAGAATTCACTAGAAATGTGTAAATTAAGAGCTGAGAACAGTTCTCAAGTAAAAGGAGTTGTATTTTTGGGACAGCTGGTCAATTCAAGATGGAGATGGTCTAGCTGGACACGCCACTCCAGCTGCACACCAAAGCCTAGGTTTAAAGTATCAAAAATAATTGCTGATGAAGGTGTATAACAGAATATAGCTCCTTTCAGAGCAATGTGGTGGGTGGAATTCACTGGGATGGGCTGAATCATTTGGCCCTTATGCTGATTTAGACCAGTCTGAAACACAGCATTAAGGACAAGGGATTTCAGGTGCTTGAATGATCTGAATCACTGATTTTCACCATGCCAGGCCTGGATGTGTAAGGGAAGAAGCAGAGTGGGTGCATCCAGAATGTGTTAGAGTGGGGTCAGCTCATTTTTTGAGCAGGCTTGAGAGGAAGGAGCCTTGCAGAAATGTCTCTTGATGTCAGATTCATGTCTTGTCCCCGAGAGAGGAGAAGGATGGAGGGCACTGTGGGTTAACAGAGTGGAGAATATCAAGGACCTGGGACGAGTATCCATCAGTTCCTTACCCTGGAGCACAGAGCAGTGGGGAGAGCAGGCGGTGGGGGGAGTGTGTGGGCAGTGAGCATGGATGTGTTTTGTGGAGATGGGGTGAAAAAGGGGATAAACACTGCCTGTTGCTGCGTGGCTTCTCACACAGGGGTTAGCCCAGGCAGGAACTGGTGAGTCAGATTTAAAAGTGTGGCTTCAGCAAATGCAAAGCATAAAGATTCATTATCTGTACTGCTGATTCTGGCACATATTTGGCTGACTCGTTCAGCCACACTAATATAGACTTCACCTGTCCTCCCACACACCTGAGCAGGATGTTTTGCTTCCTGAGTGCTGTCACTTGCTGGCCCAAAGCCCTGCTCTGGGGAGACAGGCTGTGTGTCACCTGTGAGAGGAACATCTTCAGTCAATGACAGCTCTGGGTCACATGGTTCTAAAGCTGTAATAACCACACAACTTCAACTTGTGCAGGTCTGAAATGTCTCAGCCTGGGATCTGGCTGCTTTGTATCTGCATAGAAATTACTATCTGGAAGGAAAATACTAATTTATCAAACACAGAAGAGCATGCAAAAAGAATGAAATAAACTCATCTCTCCTTGGTTTTAGGCTTAGACTTAATAAGCACACTGAGATTCTTGACCTTCTAACTGTGAGCAGTTATAATAGGTATAGCAAATGAAAGATTAGAATGTTTAGAGTAAAAATGGGTATTTTCTTCATTAATTTGGGAAGTGCTCTCAGGAGCTCTGTACCTTGTTGGCATATTAGTCTTGGGCTTACTTTCATTAATTAAAAAGATATTTCCATCATGATTTAAAAAGGGATTTTGCCAGGTTTTTAATAAGAAAATGGGATCTTGGGTCAGGACTACATGTTGCATCCTTACAGGAATTGGTGACCCCCACAGCAACATCTGTCTTTAATCCCAGGAAACAGAAAAAGCAGTGTAAAGAAGTGATTTGGAAATGCAAAATTCTTACATCTTTTGGAGAGATGAATTCCCATTTCAGCACGGGGAGAGACTCTGTGTGGGCTTTGCTAAAGATGGTTTGCATGGGGACCCCTTGCATCTGAAACTGTGTCAAGGCAAAGAGGAGAACCTAAAATTCAGAGATATTCATAAAACAGTGGGAAAATGGTACCCCAGGGAGCAGGGCCCTGCCAGGGACATGAAAACCTGCCTTGATTAGGTCACTATTCCCCAAACTCTTAGTCATGAAGGACTGTTCTATGTCAGTGAGGAGGGATATGGCAGAGGGAGAAATGCATTTGTTGAGGGTTCTTGTCATACTTTGTTTTTCTTGAGCAGTAACTTAAATTCCTTGAAATTCATCATAAGCCTGGCTGATTTATAAGTAGACTTTTCCAAAGGCTGCAAAATCTGGTGGTTTCACTGGAGCACATAAGCCAGGTCTATGGAAGTTACAAGCAGAGGAGACTAGACACATTGGATTAAACACATTTTTTTCCTTGTTGGCTTTCTCAGGAGAATGAATTAGTTTAGTGACATTTTCCAGCCTTCCTTCATCTTTGTCATAGGAATAGATTGGATATTCCTTCTTCAGTAGATTTTCCTGGAGTGCATTTTGAGTCCTCGCTGTCCATTCCCTTGCCTTACCTGTGGCTGGTGAGTTTTAATGGGGGAGCTGAAAGGGTGAATGCAGAATATTGAAAAGGTCAGAACAACCATACAAAGCCCTGTGGTTCAGGCACAAGGTGGAAATTAACATTCAAATACCTTCCACTGCAGCAAAAACTGAAACACGGGATGAAAACAACCACTCCGTGTGACAAGGATTGCAAGTGGGGAAGGGGAATAAACTCTTAATCTGTTCCTGTAGCTGTTTTCACATTTCAGTAACTTTCTGCTTGTCTCATATAACAAGATCCTATTTGCTGGTAGTTAGTAACTTTTATTTTGCTATTTAATATCTGAATTCTACTCTCAAAGTGTGTGATCAAAAATCAAACTGTAAATTGAGATAATTGCATTGGGGTTTTTGTTAGGTTTTTTTTTTTTTTTTTCAAATTGGTGACTGTACCAGAAAAATAAACTCTGAACTTTATATTCCTAACAACCATCCAGCCTTCATTTTAATTCTCTTCCCTTTCCCCAACAGAAAAACATGAAGAATTATTTTTGTGGGGTTGTTTTTGATATGTCTAGCCTTCAAAAATGAAATAATGTTCCATTTCACAATTTCTAACCGAAACAATTTTTTGGGATATACTTGGAATTGGAAAGTTAAAATATTTTGCTTATTTCAGATTTTTTTTTAGGATTTTTTTGTTTGTTTTTTTGTTTTGTTTTTGCTCTTTTTTGCAAAATATAAAATATTCCCAGATACTTTTTATCCACCTGGAACTGCTTTTTTGGGGGCTGAGAGGCTTGTTCTGGTCTATGTCTTTGTTTGAGCCTGGGCTTTGTGATGTCCACAAAGCTTAGGCAGGTGCTGTGCTGGTGTGGAGCAGGTGCATCAGGTGTTCATTGTGTCCAGGTAGCCTTTGGAATGCGAAATTCCTGGATGAGAAGAACCCCTCTGCGAAATGCTGAGACTTGTTAGAAAAATTCCTCACATTCCAGCTCATCCAAGTCATCATCTCTTTAATCCTATAACAGTCACTGCTGTGGGTGATCCTGTATTTTATTTTAAAAACCCTGTTTTACCATGTCTGACTTCATCAGTGCAAGTTTCATTAAAACCTTCCACCAGGTGGAATCTTGTTCAGCCATGCAACCCTTTTCCATTAACTGGAATTTCTCAATTCAATCCCACCGAGTGGAATTCCCCAGGGTTTTGCTCTGTGGTGAGGCAGAGATGTGGCAGCAGCACAAGTGGCAGGGTTCTCCACCAAGCTTTCTCAGCAAGTGAAGTGTTAATTTTCACTGGAGAGTTCTGCAGAGCCTTGGGAGGTACATCATGGCTCATCTGCAACTCTCTTGGATCCTTATTTTAAACCTCTCAGAGGCTAGGCTTTGTGTTAGTGTTTGCAAGTGACAGCTTGCAAAGCTGGGGAGCAGAATCAGCTGTTGTTTAGGATAAATAGGAAACATTATTTATACATAGGAAAGAATAAAGTTGACAACTAGAACAGCATGAATAAACCCAAGAAAGGCACTTTTAATAAATAAGCCTTGGATTAACCTCTTCCAACTGAATGAAGTAAAGCAGGAAACACCTTGGCAGGAGGTGCTGGTTTTCTGTGGGAGCAGAGTCTGTCCTATTGTAGACAGGTGGAAGAATTATAAAAGAAAGGCCTCATAAAATTTGGCCTCGCACTACTAAATTAATAGCTGGCTTGTCACTTCTAAGTGCAGCTAAATACTTTGCAAGTTCCCATGTGAAAACAATCTTGGTATGAAAGATTCCTTAACACAACAATCTATTCCTTGCTGAAAAAGAAGTCCACCTGTGTCAACAATAACGTTTGTCCCATGAGAAATCACAAAAGAAAAATGTAAACACTTGAACCTTAGCACATACACACAAAATCATCTTCTGACCGAACTAATAGCCAATTGGAGTCAAACAGGAGGTAAAAATTGTATAAAAATGCATTATGTGATTGAAGAATTGGCTTTTCCAGCATTAATAAAATGAAGTCTCACATAATTTATTACAACACTGCTCCCCTTCCTATACCTGAACTCTTAAAACACAAACAGGTTAGGTCACAAATCCCTGAATTTAGGCATTCTACACTGAGCAAAGGCTTTCTGTGCATGCTAGGTCAGTGCAGGGGATCCTGGTGTCCTCTGCTCATGCCTTGAGAATCAGCAGAATTCCCAGGAGAGTTTGGGTTGGATGGGATCTTAAATCCCATTCCACTTCACTCCCTTCTATGGGCAGGGACACCTTTCATTATCTCAGCTTGCTCCAAGCTTCATCCAACCTGGCTTTGGACACTTCCTGGGATCCAGGAATAGCCACAGCTTCTTTGGGCACCCTGTGCCAGGGCTTCCCCACCTTCACAGGGAACAATTCCTCCCCAGTATCCCATCTATCCCTGCCCTCTGGTTGTAAGAAGCCATTCCCCTTTGTCCTGGCACTCCCTCCCTTCTAAATAGTGTCTCTCCATATTTCCTGTCAGCTCCTTCAGGTCCTGTAAAGTCACAATGAGGTCACCCCAAAACTTCTTCTCTCCAGGCTGAACAATCCCACCTCTCCCAGCCTTTTGTCCCAGCAGAGTTGCTCCATCCCTCTGATCTCTCTGATCATCCTCCAGCAGCTCCAGGTCCCTCCTGGGCTGGGGCAGCTCTGCAGGTGGGGACTCACCTGGACACAGGGACAGAGGGGCAGAATCGCCCCCTCCCCTGTGGCCCATGCTGGAGGCTCAGCCCAGGGCACATGGGAGGGATCTGGGGGCAAGGCATGGCCAGGTCTCACCCACCAGTGCCTTGCTGGCCTGGGAGGTTGTGGAAGTCCAGTGTGTGTGCCTCCCAGGCATTTGATTTTGGGTGAGAATAGCAAGGAATTAAACTGTGTGAGGTTAATAACTATGAAACACTTCCGTGGTGGCTACATGTGCATGACCTCTCTGAGCACCTGACAGCATCCATGCTATCTACAGGTATTCTGGAAACTGAACCAGGCTTCCCTTATCCATCCAACAGTCCATCCATCAAACCCCGCTGTCTCCAGTCCAGAGAGAAGGATGTTGTGGAGAGCCTTGTCAGAGGCTTTACAGAATTCCTGATAAATGAGATCCATGGCCCTTCTCTTGTCCACTGATGGATCTCTCCACCAGAGAAGGCCATGGGGTCAGTCAGGAGGCTTTTTCTTTGGTGAGACCATGCTGGCCGTCCCAAATCACCTCCCTGTGCTCTGTAAGCTCAGCAGAGCTTCCAGGAGGGGCTGTCCCTGGATCTTCCCAGCACAGAGGGGAGGCTGACAGGGCAGTGGCTCCCAGGCTCCTCCTTTCCACACTTTTTACAGATGGGGGATGATGTTTCCCTTTTTCCAGCTTTTGGGAAAATCCCAAGCAGAGCAGGAGAAGGCTGACTTTCCCCTTGGGTAAATGTAAAGAGATTGTTTTCACACAGCCAGTCAGTCAGCAAAAGAGAAATAACTTTAACTGGGGAAATGGACAATTTGAATGGGGTTTTGCTTCTGTCCATGTAGCAAAACGCTGTCATGTGTCACAGGGAAAGCAGAGCTAGGAATGTCTGCAAAGAGAGCTAAAATTAAAGTGTCAGTCTGAGGCTCCTAACAAAGCCTCTTATCCCTGTAGTATCTTCTCAGTTAACAGTGTTTAGTGTTTTAAGGTCACCAAATTTAAATTACATCAGATATTGTTTGCATCTTTAATTAGCTATCTTGATTTATGATCTAGGTGGAGAACCCTGACTTCCTTTTCACAGTATAATAATGACACCTGTCCTAACATATTGCCAATAAATTACCTTTTAGGCACTTACTAAAACCTGTCCAACTTGAGCATTACCTTTATAACAAAGCATTTGTTTAAATACTGTAACAGTGAAATCTAAAGTAGCTGTAATAACAATTTTTTCTTTCTTCATTGGAAAGTTCTCTGTTGTGTGCTATTATTAACTTATTTCTATGATGAAAATTATACGAATTGGGTTTTTTAGTTAAGTTCTTCGATGTGTTTGTGTCAAGGTTAAGTTTTTATTAGCATTTAATTGATCCTGATTGATTTGCCAGTATAAAAAGGAGCATAACTAAGAGGAGCTGGTGAGTGTGCCTGAGAGTACAGAAATGAAGAGCATGTTATGTGAAAGTGTTTAATCTGAGACATCATTCACCTGTTCTTTGAAAACTATCCTGGGAAGGAGGAAATGTGAATAATTTTAGAGGATATGTGTTAATTAGAGATAAGACATCTGTTTAAGTTTGTGTCACTAATGAATGGCACACAATATTTATTCTGCTTCTGGAACAGTTTGTTCTCTTAAAGAGAGATTACCTCAGAAATGTAAATTGTAGATAATAGATCATCAGTTATCTCCCAATAAGACTTATCAGCACCATCTGTCATTGACTTCACCACTTCACCTGGTTTAAATCTCTCCTCTGACTCCCTTTCCATATAAAAACACAAGAGGTTTTTTGTTTGTTTGTTTGTTTTCATCTTTTTGAGCTGTTGGAATAAGGAATTCGGCAATGTCCCATCCTGAGATCACTGTTGTGAGTTTTACTGTGCCCATACTGTTTGCCTACAACATCTGATCCCACCCCACACATTTCACACCATCCCTTCTATGTTTTTATTTATAAGTAGCTGCTTTAGGAGTGTGAATTTCTGTCCTACAACATCCTTGTTCCATATCATTCTCTTGTTCATAGTCCCTCTTTAAAATCTGTCTCTGATGTCTGCAATCCATTATTATCCAGCCTTGACATTGGATAAGCTGGGCCCAGTTTGAACATGGGAAGCACTAAAAATATTCATGCTTATTGTCTCTTTGCTACATACCTCTCTCTCCTCCTTTAATTTGTTTACAGACTTGTCATAACTATGGATTTTGATTTCAAAAGCCCCCAGTCTTTTTCTTTTTATTTGTTTTTACAGTACCTTCTATTGCATTCTTTTGTGGTTATTAATGGGAACTCTAAATCAGATTTTATAACTGTTGGGATGTCAAGTCTTGAATTTTGAGCCAAGTGGGTAAATTCTGCTGGGAGAAAGAGTGGACAAGGAAAACAAAGGTGCTGGGTGGTTTATGCAGCTCAGACGTGCAGTAGAATTGGATGTTCCCTTCACCCAGCCAGTCCTTTCCAGGGCGCTTGGGGAACTGTGTCATTTGCTGCTGTTTGGTGATTTGGGTGAGCTGGACGAAGAGATTGAGGGCACCCTCAGTAAGTGCTTGGAGAATACCTTGCCAGGTGGGAGTGTGGATGTGCTGGAGGGCAGGGAGCTCTGCAGAGGGATCAGGACAGGCTGGATCCGTGGGCTGAGGTTCAGCAGGGCCCAGTGGCAGGTGCTGCCCTGGGGTCACCCCAAGCCCTGCAGCTCCAGCCTGGGGCAGAGGGGCTGGAAAGGGCCCTGGGGAAAGGCCCTGGGGGTGCTGTGCCAGGGCTGGACAGGAGCCCAGGGGAGCCCAGGGGGCACGAGGCCAATGGCCCCTGGGCTGTGCCAGCCGTGGGGTGGCCACAGAGCCAGGGCAGGGCTGTCCCCTGGGCTGGCCCTGCTGAGGGACCTCGAGGGCTGTGGCCAGAGAGCCCTGGAGGGGCTGGAGCGTGTCCAGGGCAGAGAACAGAGCTGGGGAAGGGGCTGGAGCCCCAGGAGAGGCTGAGGGAGCTGGAAAAGGGGCTCAGCCTGGAGAAAAGGAGGCTCAGGGGGACCTTGTGGCTCTGCACAACTCCCTGACAGGAGGGGACAGCCAGGGGGGGTCGGGCTGTGCTGCCAGGGAACAGGGACAGGACAAGGGGAAACGGCCTCAAGCTGTGCCAGGGGAGGCTCAGCTTGGACAGCAGGAGGAATTTCTGCATGGAAAGGGTGCTCAGGCCTTGGCAGGGGCTGCCCAGGGAGCTTTGGAGTGCCCATCCCTGGAGGTGTCCAAGGAAGGGCTGGAGGTGGCACTCAGGGCTCTGGGCTGGGGACAAGGTGGGCACTGGGCACAGCTTGGGCTCCATGGGCTGGGAGGGATTTTCCAGACTTAGGGAAACTGAGATTCTGTGATTTCATCTTATTCAGGGGGAAGTTTCCCTTAGATCTTTCTGCTTGGTGCCCTCCTGTGTGTTATAGACTCACACAGTGTCTTTAATGAATCTCCAGCAATTCCAGTGATCACTGATTCCACATGAATTTGGTATCCAAGGAGTATGAGGTGTCCCCTGTGCTGAAGAGACCAGCTGAGCCAGATGTGTGTCCTCTTGCCCCTGATCCACCACACCTTTCATACATGGCACAGGCTGATGTGCTGATACTGCTTTTGCTGAGTAAATTTAGGGAGTTCACAGTGTTCCCTGAGCAATGTGGAATACCTATTAAAAGAGAAAATAAAAAAAGAAAAGTACTATTTTGAAAAAAGCAGAAACAATGCCATACTGTCATTTGTCAGGCAAGCAATGTGAAAATGTGCTCTGAGACAGGAAGGCAGGAGGTTGCTAAGCTGAAATAGTTGCAGTGAAGGGCGAAAAACTGGGATGCTGTACATGGAATGGATAAAATGCTACAAACTGACAGAAAAAAACCCCAAGCAGACTGGAACGCAAAGGAACAGATGTCCTATTTTGCATTCAAGAAGTTCACTTCTTCAGTGTTTAATCACTACCTCTCATATTCTCAAACACTAATTTGTTACATTTACCTTCAAAATTCTCAAGTCTTCCTTATGTTAATATGTTAATAACATGCATACTACAGTAGCATGCATACTACATGAACTACACTCTGTAGTAAAGTGTAGTGTAAAAAAAAAAGCTAAAAAAATGTAGAAGTACCATTTTAACACCTTCTAAAAACACCTTTGAACACAGAATTTTTGCTTGCAAAGGCAGAGTTAACCTCTAGCAAGAACATGCAGATACAGGATCTTTTTTGGTTATTCTAACCTCAAATTCTCAGGTTTCAGGTTTTTTTTTCACCTGGAGAACAAAACAAGAGAAGAGTTTCCATTGCTTGAATGCATTTGCTTTGTATTAATTAAATAGTCATAAAACCCCAAAACCACATTTACAGAGGTCATCCAGTGGCAGGTTAGGAAATAATGTAAAACAATAGAGACAAAAAATTCACTGGTGTGGTGTGAAATGTGAGGTTATGTATGATGCTGAAGGAATGACATTTCATCCCAGAACTTGTCACACCCAAGGGTCTGTTGGCATTTTCAGGATCTCCACCTGGGGTGTTATCAGGAGGGAAAGGACTTTTAATGCCCAAACTGCTAACACTACCAGGATCTCCTCCTAAATGGGCAGTGAAAACGAATTGTACCTTGCTGAAGTAACAGGAGAAACAGCAAGATCAGGAAAGAGCTTCCTGAACTCATTTAACACTTTCCTTCAAGACTGTCAGCCCTGCAGAAAGGAGCGCAGCAGGAGCTGTTCAGCTACAGGAGGCCCTATGTTTTCACACTTTTCTCAATCCCAAATGCATTTCCACCTTACAGTTAATTAAGCAGAGTGGATTTGGTTTCACTTGCACTGTTTAGGGATTGGCCCATGCAATACATTCTGTACAGCAGGATTCATACAGATTTATTATTGTGTTGTCACACCTTTCAGGCACAGGTCTCGTGAGAACTGGGCTTTCTGTCACATGTCACTGAGAGACTAATTTGTCCCATGTGTTATGAGAGATCTAGTAAGCTAGGGATATCCTCATGTAAGACTGGAATAATGCAGCAGTTATAAAGCTGCTACAGCTGTGACACTTGATCAGCATATAAATTCAGTATTCACAGAATTCATTAGCTAACCACAGACTTGATTATGGGCAACTGTTTATTTTGGGTAATGGTATTTAAACCTGGGTAACAGTTTTGCTTATATAATCAAGAAAAGTTTCTAGGGTTTTTTTTTTTGCTGGAAACACATTCTTTGTGGTTAACACAGAGGGAGGGAGTGTGGAACTCTCTGGCAAAACTCGTCCATATTAAATCCATTGTAGGTGCCAGAGGCTTTCACTCTGTTTTGCTTTGGGAAGGTTGAGAAGTGTAAAAACCTTTGCTAGAGTTCATTGAGGGCTTAGCTGTGCCTTGAACATGTGCTGAATGCCCATCCATTTTCCTGGCATTGTACCATGGCTGGAGCTCTGTGCCTGGGCTCATCTGAGCTAGCCCACTCTGAGAGCTTTGGCCTGGTTTCCTCATGAGTCACAGTGTTTGGATGACATCAAAACTAGGTCAAGGCAAACACAAGATGATCAAGTGTAAGTGTTCTATCATGGGAACAGTTGAGAAACTGTATTTAAACTGTGAGGCAGAAGGATATTTTAAGGTTTGAAGGTGACCAAGGAGTGTCAACCTGCTTGTTTGTAAAGAAAAAAAGCTCTGTGTCATCCACCCATCTTTCGATAAATGTAAGTTTAACATGCTTCTCCCTAGGAGGTCTTGAGCAACGACATGGGGTTTCTTCCATCTTCCCCTACTGATTTTTTCCCATCCTGCGAGTGCAGGTTAAAGATGGGTCTGTATGAAATGGCAGTTCCTGTGCTCTCAGCCATAACTCTACGCTGTGGCTGGTTTTACACTCATAATGGAAGGCTTTTTAAATTGACTCTGACTTATTATTTGCTTGCTAATGCAGTTGTCCTTAAAGTTTATGTGTGACCTTAATCTCCAGGAGGAGATTCACAGATAATTTTCAAGGTTGCTCATGTTTCTGCTCAGTTCACTACATTCACTACAGTTTAGTGAAACACCAATAAACTCCAGAGGAGTTCCACACTGATTACTGAAAGTTCTGCAGTACAGGCTTTCTCTTCTTAAAATTGCCTGTGCTCAGGTTTTAAGAAAAATGTAACATCACTTTGAGCTGTTGCATATAATACAATTAATATTTGATGTATTTTATCTATCACCTAGTGAATTACAAGGTTTTGATTTTGCTAAATGGGAATCCAGCTGGTACTTTTCCCATCTGCTGCACAGGCTGTAGTACAGGAGTCCTAAAGTCCTGACATTTACAAGCTCAAAAGGAATTACACATTTAACAAAAGTTTTAGCAGTATAAAAAGTGTTTGGCAACACTGTACAAGTTAACCTGTGCCCTTTAACGTTATTGCCTTCTAGGAGCTGCCAGTGCTAAGTGATTAAACAATAAATCATGACACATGGAGACAACAGCAATCCCTGGAACCATCTGTAAATAACAGACTTCTGGAATTTTTTATTCCCTGGACACAGTTTGTTCCTTAGAATGGTTCATCAACAAGGGCAGTGGATTTAGAGGCTTTCTGTCATTCCGAGTAAAATATCTTACCTCTAGTGAGGGAGGATTTGTTTATGGAAGGAAGATTGTAGTTTGGAAATTCATATTCCCACGTGAACAGAAGAGCTGTAACTTGAATTTTGTTTTGGTTGATAGCACAGTTAAGGACAGAGTTCCAAGGAAAAGGACGAGGCTCTCCTGAATTCTGGAACATGCTTCTCATTGACAGAAATGTACTTCCCATCTGAAAATGTCACTTTTTATAACTTCTTTGTAATACAAGCGTGTGCTGATTACCTCTAGAAGAAACCTGTGTAAGTTACTTCTCTTGAGTGATTTTGTGGATTTTCAGCCAGAACTATACAACTCTGTGAAATTGAAATCTGAAAGTTCTTTTAGGCATTAGGATGTAAGGTTTATTGCAGGTTTTCATAGGAAGTTATTTATTTGCTTTAAGGTTTTTTGAAAAGCAAAATGATAAAAAACTAATATCCCCTTAGCCACGTTTGTGGGATGAAGTGCTCAGTGCACAGAGAGATTGACAGGGTTTCTTTGGAATTAGTCCTGAAAGGCAAAGTCCAGGAAGGCTAGATGTGCTTTAAAAAGGAATTGTTAAATATTCAGGAGCAGGCTGTCCCCATGTGTCGAAAGACAAGTTATCTGAGGAAAAGACCAGCCTGGTTAAACAGAGTGCTTGGGCTGGAACTTCGGGGAGAAAAGAGAATCTCTCGACTCTGGAAAGAGGGTCAGGCAACTTGGGAGGACCATAAAGATGTTGGAAGGTCGTGTAGGGAGAAGATTAGAAGGGCCAAAACCCAACTAGAACTTGGTTTGGCCTGCAGTTAAAACAACAAAAAAGTTTCTATAAATGCCTTGATGGCAAAAGCACGGTCAAGGAGAGTCTTGCTCATTGTTGAAGGCAGAGGGGAGTACAGTGACAGGGGATGAGCAAAATGCAGAGATACTTAATGCCTTATTTGCCTCAGTCTTCAATATCAGGACCAGTTATCCTCAGGACACCCAGAGCTAGAAGTTAGTGACGGGGAGCTGAGTATATCCCAGAATCGAGGAGATGGTTGGTGACCTGCTCTGCCAATCAGACACTCACAAATCTATGGGCCCTGATGGTCAACAGCAGCTGGATGTGAGCCAACCGTGAGCTCAGGGGACCAAGAAGGAGTCAAAAGCATCTTAACCTCTATAAGGAATAGTGTGGCCAGTTGGACCAGGGCAGTGACCGTCCCCCTGTACTGGGCACTGGTGAGGACACCTCAAATGCTGCATCCAGTTCTGGGCCATTCACTTTAAAAAGGACATTGAGATTCTGGAGGGTGTCCAGTGAAGGGCAACAAAGCTCTTCAAGGGTCTAGAAGACAAGTCTGATGAACAGCTGAGGTAGCTGTGTAGTCTGGTGGAGGCTCAGGGGACACCTCATCACTCTCCAAACTCCCTGACAGGAGGGTGGGAGTGAGGTTGGGCCTGTCTCTTTTGCTGTGCCTTCAGTGAGAGGAGGAGAGTGATTTGCCTTAAGCTGAGACAGGGGTGATTCAGATTAGATATTAAAAACCCCAGTTTTCACTGTTTGGGTTGTTGAGCATTGGAAGGAGCTGCCCAGGGAAGTGACGGAGTCACCATTCCTGGAGATGTCCAAGAAGTGTCTCGATCTGTTACTGGGTGATGTGGTTTAGGGGTCCACTGGCAATGCTGGGTAGATGGTTGGACTGCATGATCTGGAAGGTCTCTTCCAGCCTTGATTATTGTGTGATTCTGTGGGTGTAACCACATTTAAAAACTTTTCTAGGTTTTCTTTCTGGACCATACACTGGACTCTGGAGCATTAGCTTGTCTCTCTGAGATTGCACAACATCCCCTCCTTCTAGTGTCCCACACCCACCTCTCTGCCTCAGGACCCCACCTGTGCCAGAGTGTCCCCCTGTTAACTCTCTCTCCACCAATGTCTTTCATGAAAAGTTTTCTAGAACATTTTCTGAAAGATTTCCTAGAAGATTTCCTAGACCCTTTTGCTGTAAGTGTGCGTAGAAATTGCATGTGGCTATCTCTGCACCACCACCCCTGCATGCTTCTGCTGTTTATAGTGAGGGATGTGGGTGGGTGGCAGGCAAAAGGAACACACAAGAAAATAATTTACTCTTCTCTGAAACACTGAATGTTTAACCTCACAAAAAGTACCCAAATTCTGCCCGTGGGAGATGTTGTAGTCCCATCTGCCAAAATATGTTTGTTCTTTATAATTTCTCAAAGGAGGGTTTTGACTGCCAAAAACCCATCTGATCTGTTTTCTGATACTGGTTGACATTACTGTAATAAAAATTAACTTTGTCTAATTTTGCTGCTTGGGAAGCAAATTGCCAAATGAGCTTCAAATAAACAAGTATATATTTAATAAATTGTCCTAAAATAATTAATTTTTATTGGAAATGCCTTATTACTGATGCTGAAGAATATTTTATTGAACTCTTTCCATTCTCTGAGAATCAATATTTGCTTGTTCATGATAATGGTACGTGTGTATAGTCATTTAGAATTGCAGTCATTAGCCCCGTACTCCAGCGCTTCTATTACAGCAAATTGAAAAATGTTGCTTTTTAAAAGAAAAATATATAAGTATTATGACATGTTATGATAATGATTAGACTAAAAGATGTTAATCAGAATAATGTACTGCACTGCACAGGAGCTATAACTATCAGCATAGTGCACTATTGTTAAGACAATATTGACGCAATGATATTAAAGCCAACAAAAACAATTATTAGGTAGAGACTGATGTCACTCACCCAGACCAAGAATTGTGGGCACATCTCTTTGACTCAGCCTGCAGGAGTAACCTTGAGGGATATCCTCACTCCAGGGAGGAATTCCACACACATTTTCAGAAGGTTTATTAGAAGATCCTCCCATTATGGGTCTGGGTTTCTGCAGTGTAAAGAAACCTTCTGTCAGCCAGGTGTCCCCAGGCTAGCTGTGTCAGTAGTAGATTTAGGTAAGTTATTGGTGGGATCACTTCTTTCTTCCTTTATCAGCTCTGCCACATCTTCAGCCTGCTATCAGGATGTTTAACTTCGGGATTGATGACTCAGGCTGCTTTCAGCTTTATCTGTCCCCAGCCCAGGATGATGTCCGCTTCTCCATCTGCCACTGACAGCTCTGAAAATGGGACATTGCTGGAGTTGTTCTGCCCCCACTCCAGGCAGAGCATCCTGCTCCAGTTCTGGAGTTTAACAGGAGTGGGGCCAGTGACTAAAAATTGCCGCTGAACATGTGTGTTGTTTTCAGGCAGATTTCCTGTATTTTATAAGTGGCCAAGCCTTGCTCCTCCCAGGACTGAGCTGCAGGAATGCCTAGGCTGGGCATTGCAGGGGTTCTTGACTGAGCCACTCCCACCAGCTGAGCTGGAGTTATGGCACTGCTGGATAAGGGCAACAATTTTGTAGAGGTAGAAGGAAGTTCTGTGGCCAAAACTTGAGAAGATAAATCGCAGAATGAGCAGACGTGGACTCCTTTTCAAAGTGTGCATTTGGCATGTCCAGTCTGGCTGACCAGATCAAACATATGACAGCCAAGGCAGCTGTGCCTCTTAATTTTATTGTTTTTTGATTTCACAAAAGCTAAAACGCAGTTGTTAGGAAGAAAATGAAGGACATGCAGAAGTGTTTAAAATGCAGTATATATCTGACAGATTTTATACTGTATTACTTGCTATTATTTCCCTGTTACTGAAAAAAAAGTCTTCCTGATAAATGCTTCAATAACATCTATTGCACTAAAGAGAACAAAGATCATTTTTCAGGCAAATACCAGTAAAATATCTAGTGAGTATCAGCAAAGCTTGAATTAGGTTAATGGCATATTTCAATTTTGTGTATTTTTTTCATATTTCATATCAAATTGCAAAATGAGCTCAACATATTACAGCAATATCAGCTGGTTTGCATTAGCCAAACCCAATGGAGGGAAAATATTGAAGTTTGATTTTTTCATTTTTAAAATGAGCTTTCTAAAAACCACAAAAGTACATATGAACAACTTATGGAGGCGGAAAAATTCGAAAGTGTTGCTTTAATTTTGTATATTTAAATCAAAATAAAGATTCCCAAGAAACTGTGTGGACAGAAGAATTACAGCTCATGCTACATTTGAAGAAAAAATATTTTTGTGAAGTTTTTTTTTTTTTATTACTTTAAAATACTACATTATCTGACAAACCTGTCTTCATTTCAAGTGTAAAGCAAATAAATACCCTTTAAAATCTTTGGTATTTTTCTGTCCAGCCATGTTCTTTATGCTGGAATTTATTAGATTTGGGTACTTAGTACCCAGTTCTGGTTTTCACACAGCTGAGGCAGGAAAAGTGGGAGGAGCAGCTGGATGTTCAGTGGGGTCTCCCAGAAAACCTTTTTCCTGTTGCCCCACTCCTCATGTGCACACACAGGAGTATCACCCAGAGCAGGGAGAGAGAGCAAAAAGGCCAGGGAGGACACTGAATCTGGAGAAGCAATTAAAATGTTTAGATACTTTCAATTTAAAAATTGAGATGTTTTCCTTAAAGAATCTCCCCAGGGCACTGCTGTGCTGTGAAGGGAGCTCTTGCTCTTTATGTCTTGAAGGAACTTCCATTGCTGTTACCCTTGTGTGATGAGAGTTGTCAGCTCAGCCACGACTCCTCAGTCATTCTAGTGATGTAAATTATAAGGGTGGGGTGCAGCCTCCAAAGAGAAATAGAAACCACAAGGCAGTAGCTGTGCCAGAACCTACCAAATGTCTCCACATGGAGGACTGTGTCCAGTGTGGAGGCTCAACACATGGAAGAAGTTAACCTGTTGGAGCCAGTCCAGAAGATGCCACGAAGATGCTCCAGGGCTGGAGCCCCTCTGCTCTGGAGCCAGGCTGGGAGAGCTGGGGGTGCTCACCTGGAGAAGGCTCCAAGGGGACCTCAGAGCCCCTGCCAGGGCCTAAAGGGACTCCAGGAGAACTGAAATGGACCTGGGACAAGGGATGGAGAGACAGGACACAGGGAATGGCTTCCCACTGCCAGAGGGCAGGGATAGATGGGATATTGGGAAGGAATTGTTCCTGGGAGGGTGGGCAGGCCCTGGCACAGGGTGCCCAGAGCAGCTGTGGCTGCCCCTGGATCCCTGGCAGTGCCCAAGGCCAGGCTGGATGGGGCTTGGAGCAGCCTGGGATTGTGGAAGGTGTCCCTGCCCATGGCAGGCGGTAGAACAGGACAAGCTTTAAGGTCCCTTCTTACCCAAACTATTCTGGGATTCTCCTTTTTTCTTTTTTGGAGGGGAATAACGCTGAATAAACACAAGTAGAATTCCCAGTCACAGGTGTCCCTTAAAGAGTGTCCCAGTGGATGATGTGACCTGCTTGTCCATACACTGCTGGGAAGGGGATGTTTTTCCTTCACACAGAGTGCAGTTAAAACCAGTGTATTGCCAGGAGAGTGCTTGAAAGCTCTCAGACAGAAATGGAAAGAGAGCTCTATTGCCATACCCAAAGCTCTACTTTAGTCCAGATTATCTCACCAAATGCTTTTCAGTGAAACTAAAGTGCCCCACTGTGAAGCCTCATTGCTCTAGAAATCCTTACCAAAGAAGAAGGGTTCCATTAAGCACTTTGTCCCAACATCCTCTGAGTGAGGGATGATTTAGAATTCCAACAAAACTTGGGGTAGCATCTTGAAGGCCATTTCTGTCTTGTTTTCCAGGTGTTGCTTCATATGCTCCCTGTTTCTCACTTTTGCATAATCCTGTAAAAGATGAGAAAATGATATATTTGGGGTTTCTGTGTTGCTGTTACACAAGCTGAGTAATTGAAGAATATTAACTCCCTGATTTGGGTCTGATTTTACTTTTGACAGTCACGCTGTACGCTTCAAACTCCTTTGACAATTCCAAAGGATCCTTCTTTCTCTCTCTCCTTACTAAGTCCTGCGTGTTGCTCTTGTCTGTTGTAAACTTCTGTTGTCCCCTGAGGAGTGGGAAATTATTCCTGTAAGGCAAGTACTTAGCAAATCCATTTGTAAAGTGCGTTTGGAAAACTTGGGAATGTGTTGGGGGGCTCCACATCAATGGAAGATTATTCATTCAGTGTGAATTTAGTTACACATTTTCAAGGCAGTATAGATCTCCCTTCTGAAAACAACCCATCAAATTTTCTAGGCAGGGGAGAGGGAACACACCTAAATTGGTGCCATTTTTTTTCATGTATTCATAGAAATACGGATTACAGAATGAATTATCATAATTTTCTCACAGCATGCCATTTCTTGAGTGATGTTAATACCTTGATGATTGATAGTCAATGTAGAGAGAAGAACATTAATAGTAAATACAAGAGTTTTATTTCCCTGTCTATACATTTTTATTGTATTTTGCCAGAAATACACATTGCTATGACCTTGCTGCTTTTAAATATCACACTATATTGCATGTCCTGAATAATTTTTTCCTGAAAAAATGAGCCAAGTAATTTATAAATATAAATATACCTATATTTATGGCCTAATAAAATTTGATAAATTTAGTTTAGGTTAGAATACAACATTTTATGAGTAATAATATAGGTAGGTGCATACATTGTATTTTGAAATGGCAGTAATTTACTGCAATACCCATTGGTATAGACAGCTTTAAAATGTGCTAAGTTACTGCCTTGGACCTTCAGTCTTTAAAACCCTAGTATCCTCTGTGAATAAAAGATGGCTCTTAATAATTCCTGGGTTTCATGTTCACATGTTCCTTTTTTTTTTTTTTTACTTCTTCAGTCCATTTTCTGCTGCCTATAGGTTTTCCCTATGAGTGTGATGTGTTAAAAATAAACCAACATTGGCAGGTTTCCATTTAAGACTGATATTGCTTCTTTAGCACTAAAGTCCCTAGCACAAGAAGGACATGAATGGACTTGTTGGAGCGAGTCCAGATGATCACACAGATGGAGCAAATATGCTGTGAGGAAATGCTAGGAAAATTTGGGTTGTCCAACCTGGAGAAGAGAATCTTTGGGGTTACCTAACTGCAGCCTTCCAGTGCCTGAAGAGATTGGGAAAGGTATCAGGGGTTGGCCTCCTCTTTCAGAGAATGCAGGACAGGACAAGAGAAACAGCCCCAAGCTGTGCCAGGGGAGGCTCAGCTTGGACAGCAGGAGGAATTTCTGCATGGAAAGGGTGCTCAGGCCTTGGCAGGGGCTGCCCAGGGAGCTTTGGAGTGCCCATCCCTGGAGGTGTCCAAGGAAGGGCTGGAGGTGGCACTCAGGGCTCTGGGCTGGGGACAAGGTGGGCACTGGGCACAGCTTGGGCTCCATGGGCTGGGAGGGATTTTCCAGCCTCAGGGATTCTGTGCAGAGAACCTACAAGAAAGATGGAGAGGGAGCTTGGACAGGGCATGGAGTGACAGCACAGGAGGGAGTGGATTCAAACTGAGAGTAGGTTTAGATTGCACATTAGGAACAATTTATTCCCTGTGAGGGAGGGTGGGCAGGCCCTGGCACAGGGTGCCCAGAGCAGCTGTGGCTGCCCCTGGATCCCTGGCAGTGTCCAAGGCCAGGCTGGATGGGGCTTGGAGCAGCCTGGGATAGTGGAAGGTGCTCCTGCCCATGACAGGGAGTGGAATGCAGAGACAATAACTTGTTTTTTTAAGTATTTTTGCTATTTCAGTGCTTTACCAGGAAAAGATGGAAGTTACATTCCACTACTGGGGATGGTACTTGTACTGTTTAAGAAAACTGTGCTGTCACTCCAGGTATCTAGCAGAGCAGAGATGTGACTGCACAGCTCAGTATGGACCCCAATTCTCTTCTAAATTAAAGGATTGATTTTTAGTATTTCTAGGTCATAGAGTTTCCCACACTGCCTTTCCCTGCCTAGGTAAGTACAACTGGCAGAGTATCTGAATGTCCAAAAAGATGCTCTGAATTGACTTCTTTAATGCCATTGCTCAATATTGGGTTGATTATTATACTGGCTAATTTGAAAATACAGACTTCATTCAGAACATATTATAGCTTCATTTATTTAGGGAAAAGTGAAAATTTTCCCAAATTTTCCATTTAATGGAGTTTTCCACAATAAAGGTATATTGCCAAGCCCCACAGTTGCTGGAAGACTTTGAAACTTGAAGAAAAGGGAGATCATAGGATACACTGGATTAATGAAAACAGAAGAGCTGTTGGAGTACTGTCTGGAATAAGCCAAAGCAGTGTAAGATTAAGTTGGTGCTGTTACATGCTGATGGTGTGATGATGACAGCATTCTCCAAAATCAGGATACTTTGCCTCTTAGGTCAGCTATGAGGCTGTCAGAATTCAGGGGTCATTTTTTAATTTTTTAACAGGATTTTCTGTTTCTGTCTGCATACCCCTAAGATCAGGGACTGCTCCTTCATCCCTTCTGCAGTGAGTATAATCTGCAGCTGATAGATCAGAAAGAGCCTAGAGCATGAAGACACAAGTGGAAGAATCTGATCACTGAAATGCTCAGCATGAGCAGGAAAATACCTTCTTCAGGGGTTCCTCGTGTGTCTGGATCAGCCTTGGCCGTGCCCTAAGCTGTGCTGACTGCCAGCAGCTGAGCCAAGGCCTCCAGTGTAATTTTCAGATGGGCAGCTCGGGAGGTGTGTGGGCTAATTCCAGCTTCTTACATCCCAATGGCAGCCTGGAGAAGGCCAAGGAGTGTTTGGGATTATGAGGACTAAAATTAACCTCTCCCCCTGCAGAACAGGGGCATAGCTTGCTCCCCCACCAGTCAGGAAAATGGGCACAATTTAGAGAACAGCTGCAAGGAAGAAAATGAACAGCTCTAGCAGAAGAGGTTTCTGTTCAGGCGATGCAGAAAGGGAAGATATTATTAAACAGCTGAATTTCTTCCATATTTAGTTCAGCAGGTAAATTATTTTTCTAATTTTCAACCTGTTTTATCTCCTGGGGTTCAGAGATGTTTGGCTCCAGATACTCACTCAGTCCAGGGAGTCACACTTGATGCATTTGCATGTCATCACTCAGTTGCCATTCTTCATTAGACAAGCAAATTTAATTTTGCCCTAAACAGAGAGGCCTCAGTAAAAAAAATATCCTTGAGGTGTGTTAGCTTTCAATCTGAGAAGAATGTAAATAGGTGTTAGAAGCTTTATTTGGTCAAATGGGGAGAGTTAATCGGAACAGTGGAAGGTGACCCAGAGTCCTGGGAAGTACTGACTCCTGTCCAGTATTTATTTTAACAAGATATTCCAAAAGGCCTCACACTCAAACAAGTGTTGATGGTACCTGTGCCAGGCAGCAGCTCAGGTGTGCCAGAAACGATCAACAGTATCAACCTATTGATACTTGATCAGCATCAACTTCTCTGAGGATGAGAGATTTTGTGCTCACTGAGCCCAACTAGGATGGACAGCTTTAAAATGGGATAAAAAGGATCTGACAATTGGAACATATATCCTGCCCCAAGTCTGTTTCTTTTCTGTCTCCGTGGACTTTGGAACACTGCGGATTATTTTACTCCTTCTTAGAAATTATTTTTTATTCAGATTTTTCTAGATATCCTTTTAGTGGATAATAAATGCTTCTGTGGATTTACCATGCTCAATAAACTAGATTTTGATAAATATATATACACTATACTTGGTAAAGCATAATACTACCTTAATTTTCTATGAGGGATAATTAATAATTATTAAATGCTTCACCATAGTTATGGGAAAATTACATATCATAAACTTCCTTTCAATATTTATGTACCTAATTCCACTGAAATTCATGTGTATGTTGCTAAAAGTTGACAAGGTTCGCTCCTCCTAATAAAACATCCCATTTCTGAATAGAAAAGAACTTCACACTGCCACACAGTGTGCAACATAGTGAGTCTTACAAAGTATTTGATGTTCTAGAGACAGAGCTGCCAAGCTGGGATAAGAACAGGAAATAAATCAATGTTAAATTACTGTAACATGACTTAAATGATCCAAACAGAGAAACTGTAGCTGTGATCTCTGTGGCCCCAGCAGGTTACAGGAATGCTGTACAGATATTTCCAGTGTGTAGAGCATCGCTACAGTTCTTAGTGATTAAAATAACTGAAATAATAAATCCAAAAATAGCTGATGACTGAAAGCAATAAACACAATTCCAGGCATCACAAGCTGAAAAGAATCTGTTCCGGGCTGAAACTTCCAACTCTTGAGAAACAAAACAGAATTTTAGCTGTCCAACCAGATTTATTGGCTACACCAGCCTTTAATGAACCTTAACAAAACAATCAATTAACTAAGAGCTTACCAGTGCAGAAGAGCACTTTTGATGATAACACGTTTCTCTAAATTTTGAATCCCTATTGTGTTCTGGGTTTTTTAAATTGGCTTTTCAGTTTGTTTTTCTGATTATGAGTGGTTCTTCCCAATTACCCAACTTCTAGGCTTATCATGCACCCTACTTAATTCTGGGCTGGTGCTGTGCTCATCGCTCAGCACTGCGGTGGGGGATATTTCATTGGCACAGTGTAAATGTTCTGCTTAATTTCAAAAATAAACAGAGTAGTGTGCTTTACCTCTGAAGTATAATAACATGGGGGTGGGGGGGAAGTTTCCCAGTGAATATGCCTGCTTTTATATCACAGTTCAGGTACTTCTCATTTTGGGCTTTAATTATCAAAAATTTGGGAATTGTGATTACATCAAACTAACACATGCCCAGCACCCTGTCTCAGGAAATTTGCTGGCTCAGATGCCTTTAAGAGTGAAGCAGAAAGCCCTGCTCTGGGTAATTTGTCTGTTCTCCACCTCCTGCTTGATGGTACATGGGTTTTTTAACCCTGGACCTGCAGAAGTGTGTCCTCGTGTTTGCAGTTTTATTATGAGTTTATGTGACTGCATTCCCATGGAAGTGTAAGCTGAGCAATAGAACTGGCCAACTGCTTTTCAGGAATGTCTTTTAGCTGTGAGATCTTTGGGCTAAGTTAGTTCTATAGTGTTGTTGTCTTACACCACTTCCACGTGAATTGCTTCCAGCCATCCCTTGCTACAAGAATGGTACCTTGTAATGACTAATTCTGTTTTCACATCATTCATTAGCTTCTGTATCTTTGTTTTCCTTGTATTTGCCTCTTCTTTTAGCTAAATCTTTCCAGCCTGCCATTCTTCCTTCATTATATCTGTGATAAGTTTCATTGATGAATCATCGCCTGCTCTTTCTTTAATGGGAAGAGACCAGAAATTATGACAATAATTACACCCCCTTGTTGAGTTTAATCAGTCATGTAATGTCTTACTAAGGCTAAAATTCAAGGTATTCAGTCTGATTTCATTACAAACACATAAAAAAAGAGCTGCCCAGCCCCACCAACACATACATACAGATGATAAAGAGAAGACAATTTGCACTGCATTTTTAGGCTCCTAAGCCCTGTAAGGTACTGAAGGTCCCATGGTCTGTGTAAATATTTTTCTATCTGTGCTAAACAGAGGCAGATTTTCCAGCTAATTTGTCTGTAAAAGAAATGCATGGGAACAGCTGTTCCCTAACAATATCTGCCAGCCCAACCTTACCTGAGGCAGGATGAGCTGATGATTCAAATTGAGCTTGTCCAAACACCTCATTGCATTGGCAAGACACTAACACTTGAGTTAGTCAGGATTTGCTCAATTCTTTTGGTCAGTCCAGCTTTGTAACCCATCAATATCTCATATAAATCTTCAAAGGTCAATCTCATAGCATTGAAAATCCATCTTCTCCTGCTGCAAATACCCAAGTGACACAAATACACCTGCCAGCCCTGTAGGCCTTAGGGACAATGACAATAAGTTGAGTTTAAGAAGATTTTTGAATAAAGGTCCTTCAGGGACATAGTCAGTTGTCAATGGTGGTGATAAAAGATTTTTCAGGCAGTAAAAACTAGTTTTAAAAATCAATTCACTGTTTAAATTGTTGTAGCCACCTAAAATCCCACCTGTGTTTCTCCTGATTAAGAAAAGTAAATGTAAAAAGTAAAAGTAAATTTTTAGTTTGGGCTCTTATCTCTGTGGTGCCCACATAAATCAAGAGTAACTTCAGTGAGACTATTGCTTGTTTCCAGTGTCTGTGTCAAGAGTGGCCAGCATTTATTAACTGAGATGTAATTATGGAAGACAGTCAGGTAGTGTGGTTAAAGAAAGGCTGGAGTGGACTGGAGTAGCTGGCATATTTGGGAAGGATGTGATAAGTACCAACGCTGCTCTTCTGCCTCAGTTTATGGGAAAAGTCCCAAGAGGAGCACTCACCATTTGGACCATTAAGTGTTACATTTTGCTTAGAGTAAAGGTTGTTAACTGTACGGGGCTGGCAGGAATCCATTTGCAAAAATTGTATTCTGATTCCTCTGCCCATGGCTAAGGCAGTGTCCCCTTCCTGTCCTCAACAGCTACCTAGAAGTTGTTGTGTGACATTTACAGCTACTGGCAAAGTGGCTTTGGTGATATCTTTAGTGGGATATTTTTGGAAACCATTTCAACTTTAATGGGATACCCATTTGTCCATCTCAAAGGCTTGTCCTGCGTCTGTTAGACCCTTTATAGCTCTGTGTTTCGCATCTGGGAAAGTCACTTCCCTGACTTTCAGCCCTCTGTTAGACCAGAAATTCCAGTAGACTTACAGCTTGACTTATTCCCAGTTGTGCTCTGTGCCGTGTTGGGGGTGAGGGCTCTGTGCTGGATGGTGCCAAATGTGCACTCCACAACACTGACCCAGGGGACTCAGGGATTTCTTCTCCTGGCTCAGAGATTCCTCAGCTTCAATCCTTTTTGGCACACAGAGGATCCGATGCTGTTTCGGGTTTCCCCAGCAGCAGGCAGTGCGCCCTAGGCTGAAGCGTCCCTAGGGAATAAGGGAGTGAGGATTGCTGCCATGCTGACACTGCTGTAGGATTTTATGGACTATTCCTTAGCTTGGGACTAAACACAGATGTCTTCATGTGGAACTCAGGAAGAGGAGGTCATTCCTTTTTGCAAACATGTGCAAAGATTACAAAGATGTGATTTCCTTTGTAGCTTCATACTCACACATCAAAATAGCAAGATATTGAGAGCAGGTTGCCCAGAGAAGCTGTGACTGCCCCTGAATCCCTGGAAGCATCCAAGGCTAGGTTGGACAGGGCTTGGAGCAAGCTGAGATGGTGGAAGGTGTCCCTGCCCCTGCCATGGGGTGCCACTGGATGGGCTTTAACATCCTTTCCCACACAAACTATGCTGGGGTTCTATAATTTTACTGTATTTCTCGGGAAACCCTGGCCATGATTTGGTGCTACAGTACCACAGTAATAGTTTATTTTTAGGTTTAGTAATGGTTTGTTTTAATTTCCTTCACCAGCACATAAGGGCAGCCTTGTCCACCTGGAGGATGCACTTTTTAACCATTCATGTATTTTAGTTTTGGGAGGAGAGGATAGCCTGCCTCCTCAAAGCCTTTCCCACACTTGCCAAGACGGCTCTGGCTAATGAGCTGAGACTGCCTGTGGTTTTCCCTGGAGCTTTGCAGCAGTGAGGATGCACCTGCTTGCACCTTCTTACCAAAGTCAATTGTCACTTTCCAGTCCACCTGAAGAAGCTACAAGAAAGATGGAGAGACATTCTTTGTAAGGGTCTGGAGTGCCAGGAAAAGGGGCAATGGCTTCCCAGTGCCAGAGAGCAGAGAGAAATGGGATATTGGGAAGGAATTGTTCCCTGGGAGATTGGTGAGGCCCTGGCACAGGGTGCCCAGAGCAGCTGTGGCTGCCCCTGGATCCCTGGCAGTGTCCAAGGGCAGGTTGGACATCGGGGCTTGGAGCAGCCTGGAATAGTGTAAGGTGTCCTGTGGCCATTACAGGCCCAGGGAGAATCTTAAAGGATTTTTTCAGTCTAGCGTTCTCAGGGCCCGGCTGGGATTTTTCTGAGCCTGAGAAAGCTGGACTGAAAAAACCCTTTAAGATTCTCTCTAGGCTTGTAATTGGCCACAGTGTCCCTGCCCATGGCAGGTGTTGGAACCCTTCCAGCCCAAACCTTTCTATGATTCTATGATTATAATGAGCGAAATTCTCTCTTTGCAGTTTGTATAGGACTCTTCTGATTATGAGATGCAATGATATTTTGGTTACTGAAGTAAAGTTACTGAATTTACTGAAGTAAATTCTCATTTGGTGAGTGAAATACACATTTTAAATTGGCATTCATTATTGTTCACGTGCCACAACTCAGAGAACTTGTGCTGTGTCTAGGTTTGAAACACTGCTAGGGAAGGCAGGAGCCTCCCTTGGAATAAAGAATGGAAGCACCTTCCCTCCAAATTGTTATAATTTTGAAATTAAGGAGCTCTCAGGCAAAGATATGAGGATAGGAGTAACAGTTCTTTACTAGTATGTACAACAAGGCAAACTAACAACAACAACTATGGAATCTATAACAAACAGCACCAGGCACCCCTTGGCAGCGTTCTCGGACGAGACAGAAAAGGATGGAGGAGAGGCTTTGCTCCACTGTCGATCCCAGTGCCCCGGCAGGACTCTGAGGAGCACTGAGCTGGAACGGCAGGAATCAGCAGAAATCCCAGGCTGGTGGACGAGGTGTAGCTGGAACTGCGGGGTGTCCCGGCAGGGCAGGGGTGCGGGGCTGCAGCGCAGAGAAACCCGGAGCACTGCGGAGAGCGGCGGGGCCGGGCAGCCACGGCCGGCTCCGAGCGGGCAGCGACAGGGCTCGGGATTCCCGGGAACACCAGCAGATGGGGATAGGTCCCTCTTTTAAGGTCCCGGGTCAGTGGCTGCTCTCATGCGAAGAGGCTCATCCCACAGGAGGAGGAGGAGGACGAGGAGAAGTAGGAGGACGAGGAGAAGGAGGAGGAGGAGGACGAGGAGGAGGAGGAAGGAGGAGGAGGAAGAGGAGGAAGAGAAGAAAGAGGAGGAAGAGGAAGAGGAAGAGGAAGAAGAAGAAGAAGAAGAAGAAGAAGAAGAAGAAGAAGAAGAAGAAGAAGAAGAAGAAGAAGAAGAAGAAGGGAAGAAGAAGAAGAAGAAGAAGAAGAAGAAGGAGAAGAGGAAGAAGAGGAAGAAGAGGAGGAAGAAGCAGCAGTTCCTCCTCCTTGTGGCTAGATTGCGGAGAATTCCTTTCTCCAAGCAACAGCATCTCCGAGTGTCGGCCTCTGAAGCCGCAGAGCGAGGCAGCTGGCATCTGCCCCAGCCCTTCTTTTCCTGCCCAAGATCCTGTGATATCTCCAGGAACTCCCCAGAAGAGAGGAAATGCTACCAGATGCCCTCCTCCCCCCTGAGTTTGGCCATTTCTTTGTTTTCTTAAGAACCCATAAGTGCCAAGTAGTCAGTGTTTTGCAGCAACTTAGGGGAAAAATTCTATAGGTAAGAAGGAACAAAAGAAAAGGAACCTAACCCCCAATATGGTGCATTTAAAGTATGAAAGACGTGAATATGCATTCCTTCCTCAGCCTCAACCTGCCTCCCTTTGGCTTTGCTAATAGAGAAATCAAAAGAAATATGAAATCACAGAAACACAGAATGGTTAAAAGGGACCTTAAAAACCATCTAATTCCAACCCCCTGCCATGTGCACGAAAATTGTTACCTCAGTAGTGGAACACGAGAGTTTCTAGTCATTGTTCTAAGACACTGAATAGAAAATTCAAAATATTAAGTAAACAAGGGTTAATGTTTTCCCAAGTTCTTTATTTTATTTGCAAGCAGATAATTTAAAAAGCTATTCAAAGGTGTTTATAAACCACAGATACAGCAGAGTTCCCAACTAAGTGAAATGATGCAAGGACAAAACTTTTATTGACTTTGGAGAATACATTCATTTGGAGGCATTTCAACTGTTGTTGCTATTGTGCTCACCTTTCATTTGTGTTTGGGCTTTGTAATTTAGTTACTGGTGAGGTGTAATCACTCTTGATGAATGTGTTCACAACTATGCTGTAACAAAAGCTGCTGAGTGTGTTCTGGGAGCTGCTGATTATCCTTAGCTGTTATTAGCTAGTACTAGTCGGAGATGTTCAGCTCTTCAGGATTTTCTGTGCGTAGGAACAGAACCCTTATTAGTACCAACTCTCTAAAAAGTCCACCTGATTCTGACAGCTGTCCCCAGGCTCTACAGAGAAGTAATGGTCAGTGATGTAAATCAACCCATTTTCTGGGAGAGGGATCAGAAGCTCTGAGTGAAGTGCATCCCATGTGAGATGAGCTTTCCAAAGCTTTCATCTGTGCAGTATCCCAGTTTAGAAAAGTTGAACTGTGTGCTGTGCTTGTTAAGAGTCATAAATATGTTCTTCCTGGTACAAAAGGCTTTATGTTTGCTATTATCCGGTCTCATTTTCTGGTTTAAATCATGATGCTTTCTGAGCAGAGTGTTTATTTCAGGTTATTAAGACTTACCCTGGTAAGAGACTCATACCATGATTTTTTAGAGGTTGAAGCACCTATGTTGTTTTCCATGTGTCTTTGAAACTTGACAGGGAGAAACACCTTCAGAACCAGAGAAAAGCACTTCTTACTCCATGAAATTCTGTTCAGTTTTCTCTGAGATGTAAACTTGCTAATTTCCCCTTTTAGCACTTGATTTCTTAGTGAAACATTGGCAGTTTGTCAAAACATACATGGTAGCCTGGCACACTATGCCACTGTGGACCATGGCAGGTGGCACTGGCAGGGACATGGGCTCTTCAGAGAATGCTGAGAAAGGATTTGGGCTACACTGGACTTGCAATGCAATACTGCCTCACCAATTCTAGTAAGTGAACAAAAAATTCCCTCCATACTCCACTTCCCAGTCAAGATAAAGATCTCCTCTCTTTGGCAGTTTCTTGTGTGGTCTGAACACAGCTGTTGGAAGGTGACTGGGAGTTGTTGGGATCTCTCTTTCTCCTTGTTCTCACATATAGAAAACACTGGAATACATCAGCCCTCTCCTCTTTATGGTGGTTTTTTTGGATTATGAGTTGCTTCAGTTGCAGTGTCAAGCATTCAAAAGTTATGAAAAGCTAGTTATGGTGTCGTCTTTTAATTCAGCATCTCTGGGAACTGAGGAAAGACCTCAAATCCAGTGTCAGTTCAGCCCCTCTCAGCCAGAGAGCCCTGGAGGGGCTGGAGCGTGTCCAGGGCAGGGAACGGAGCTGGGGAAGGGGCTGGAGCCCCAGGAGAGGCTGAGGGAGCTGGAAAGGGGCTCAGCCTGGAGAAAAGGAGGCTCAGGGGGACCTTGTGGCTCTGCACAACTCCCTGACAGGAGGGGACAGCCAGGGGGGATCGGGCTGTGCTGCCAGGGAACAGGGACAGGACAAGGGGAAACGGCCTCAAGCTGTGCCAGGGGAGGCTCAGCTTGGACAGCAGGAAAATTCCTTCACCAAAAGGGTGGTTATGTACTGGAAAGGCTGCCCAGGGAAGTGCTGCAGTCACTACACCTGGAGTGTCCAAAAAATATGTAAAAGTGGACTTGGGCTGGTGATCTTGGAGGGCTTTTCCAGCCTCACTGGTTCTGAGATTGGGTAAGTGCACCTGAGTGTGCTTCAGGAAGATTCACAGCTTGTGTGGAATTCCCAAGGTGCCTGGAGAAGAGAACAGCACAGAGGATTACTGAAAGAGAAAGACTCGCCTGTGCTGGGGGCAGGTGGATGAGAAGAATTCTCCTCTATCCCTGTTTTTGCTGCAGGCTCTGTGCATGCTGCTGAGCAAGCCCTTCAGCCAAAACAGCTTTTCTGGCCATTCACTGTCTCATCTCCTGCACCCTCAGGCTTAATGTGGAGAAGTGCTGAGCACTCAAAGCTGCAAATGAAATCGATGGGCAGTGTGGTCACTCAGCATTCCCCAAATTAACGAGGAGTGGGATGCGTATCTGGACATGGAGTCAAAAGCAGGTTCTGGGTGCCAACATTTCATCTGCAAATTATTTGCAGAGTGGCTTGTTTGGGTTGTTTATGTCTCTGTTATGAACACAACTTGCAGTAAATGTAAATTAATTAATGTGTGTGAGATGCTCCTGGCTATAATTTCCCCCAATATCATGTGGAATTAATGTCTTTTCCATGTGCAGGATATTGTGGGTGGTATTGAGGTACAGATCTATACTGCACACAGTGTACATGTCACACTTATATAGGTACAGATGGCCTGAGATGGACCAGCACATGAAGGAGCTGCACCTGCTTCCACTGAAATCAATAAAATTTCCATCCATTTCAATACTCACAGGAGATGATGGATTAGGAGAACTTAATTTGGGGCTTTGGGGAATGATATTCACAACTTTAATTGTATTCATATAAAATGCACATTGATCCTTGAACAAATTCTCAGTACAGCTGGCCTTTGAAAAGAAAAATCAGAACTTTGCAAATGCCTCTGCACGTTCTCCCTGTGATTAACTGTTCTTTAAAAGAGAAGGTAGGGATGTAATAGTAGTTATAGCCCTTTTTGCAATTATTCTGAGTAGTAAAACAGATTAAGTAGAAGCTTAAGACATGAGCTTAGTGAATGTAGCCATACCTAAACAAACAGTGGCAATTCTGCTCTTTCACTCTGAATTTTAAGATTAAGTAAATGGTAGAGTCGTTTAAACACATGTAAATATTTGATTAATGGAGTCTTGACACTTTTGCTTGTAATTCCTACTCCCTTATTAAAATCATACACCAAATTTTGAAGTAGAAATTAAATTTTTCTCTAATTAAAAACATTACTTTTCAAATATGATTGTGCACTGTGACAAATGCTACTGAATTCTGCATTAGCACAGAAGCTCCTGAGCTCTCAGTTCTGTTGGGCTCCTTTGAATAAGCAAACAAGATTCTCTGCTAGAATTTCTGTGGCTCATCTAATGGTGGTGGGGAGAAATACCTGGGCAGTGCAACACCTTGGATACTGAGCAGCATTGCTCTCATGCTTAAGCTCCTTCTGCTTCCTTTCCTTCTTCTGGAATTAGTTTAAAGAATTTGGTGGTTTAAGAAGCATGAGGGAAGGAAAGTAAAGAAGAGAGGTTTTCATTCACCTGTGTGCTTATAAATGATGCTGAGACATGAGCTATGAGCTGATTTGCAAAGTGCACATTGCCATTCAAATATTTACAGTATACCTGTAAAGCACCTGGGTACCACAGGGGTTAAAATCCCTGCTCTCAATCACTTTTGTATGGGAGAAGAACACAAGAAGGCTCCATCTGAATCAAAATGACTTTCGTTTTTGCCCTCAGAGAAGGCGAGGGAAGAAATTTCGGCCTCAGGTTCAGCTGGGGGATTTAATCTGGATTTACACAGGTGAAATTGAGAAGAAGGGGTCACAAGGGCTGAACAAATGTGTAAGAACAACTGGCAGTTGAAGGGGATGGTCCTGTACCACCTGCAAGGTCTGCTCAGCAATGGCTTTACTGCTTTTCTGACTTCTCAGTGATCCCCCTTGGCTTGTTAAAGGTGAAGGAAATGCTGTCTTTTGCTGCCCAGTGAGTTTTCTGCTGGTTTAGTGAGTTGAACTGGGTCAAACGAAGTTGCTGCAAGGCTAAGAGGAACTTGGTGAACTTTTCTTTCAGTGGAAGGGCAGCCAACTGGGAAGAACTCATTTTCTGAGCCCAACTTGTGTCTTCATGTGAGCAGCTGTGGTGGGAACAGCAGCAGCAGTGGGCTTGGGATTTGGGATCTCCAGCCAAGCCTTAATCTTCTGGGGTTTTATTGTTAAATAATTGTTCTTTGCATCCCGTTCTGAGTGGAAGAGTCTGGCCTGGGCTACTGCATGGATCTGGGCTTAAGCTTATAAACTTTGGGGGCAGAGGTAGGAGAAGTTTCAGTGTATGTGCAGTGTGGTTCATAAATATTGAAGTAAGAAATTAATAATGGCGAAGTCCCTGATTTCACAGGCTGCTGATCCAGCCTGGTTGAGATTTTTATTCAGATAGTTCACAAAAAGTCTCCCATTAAGCCTGCAAAGCTCACATATTCAGGAGATGCTTATATTTAAAGCAAATTAATAAGGAAGCTTGTGGGCCTCTATTGAAGTGCACAAGGATCTTTACAAGTATCTCGTTTGTAAAGACAAATGTGCAAGGGCAACGGCCGGAAGCCTAAACACTATTTCTGCTAATGAGCTGACTATGCCGCCACTAGGACACACGATATTTCCCCTTCAACCGCTGTAATTAATATTAATTTTTACTTCACGGAAATCACTCCTGTTCACGTCCCCCCTGTTCCCCCACCAGCGTCCCAGAGCCAAGAGCGCTGTCGGAGTGCACACGGAGTCCGGCGCGCCGCAGTTCCTCTCTGTTTCGGCGGAGTTTGCGGGTATTTTTTCCTCCCTAGCAAGTCAAACCTCCGCAGGGGCGCGCAGTCAGCGCGGGGCGCAGAGGTGAGGAAGAGGGGGCGACGTCCGCCAAGGAGGAGCTGACGGGCGAGCCGCGGGTGCTGCATCGGGCAGGAGCGAGGCGAGGCCGGCAGGAGGGAGGGCGAGCGGCCGGTGCCCGCGGCTGCAGTTCGCCGTCCCTCCGAGCCGCGGCGGGGGCACACTCCGCCCGCGTTTGGCGAGAGCGGCTCCGCGCCGCTCCCGAGGGGCGCAAGGCGGGCGCAGCCGGTGCCCGAGGTGAGGACGCGGGTCACCGGGGGTGGGGGTGAGATGGGATGGGATGCGACGGGGGACCCGCACTGTGACAGTGAGGCTGCCCGAGCTGCGGGAGCCGCGGCCCGGGCGCTGAGCGGGTGCGGGGGGGAGCGAAGCCACTCGCCCGAAGCCACTCGCCCCAGTGGCTCCTGGCCGCAGCTTGGGACCGCGACCGCAGTGAGGGTCCCTAATCGGTGGGTGCTGCTACGTGGCGCCGTCCAAGGGACGTGCACTTGAATGTCGGCTACTTGGCAGCATCCCGCTTCCCTCGGATCAAACTCTGTGCTCTTTGGCTAATATTCGGAGTGGTAGAGCTTCTCGGGACTCTGGAAATCCAGTGCGACTCTTTCTGAAGGCTGGGATTGGTTATCAGGATTCCAAAGGAATTAGCAGGGTCCTGTGAAAATATTTGGGTAAGAACAGATTTTACTCAGCTTTCGTGCAGAAAATTTGTGGTTCCTAATTCTCCGTTGACGTTTGGACCTGAAAGGATATTGAAACTGATGACCATTTACATGGTCATCTTCACATGAAAGGTCAGGAGCGATTATTTTCCTTTTTAAAAGGTTTTGCAGATAGGTGTGCTGGTGGTTTTGCTGGTGGAGTTGCCCGTAGAAGTGTGAGGGAGGAGCACAGGTAAACCCAATAAAGGGGTTTGAAGGCAAGAGGGGAGGGGAGTTTGGTGTAATTAAACGGGCAAATCCGCATTTTGTGTTCACTTAGCTAAGGAAAAGCTCTCTTCCGGGAGAAAAAAAAAAAAAGCTCTCTTCCTGTCCTGTTCCAGGTTGGAGATGAGCGGAGGGGTAGGGTGAGGAAGCGAACATTTGTATGAAGCCAGGAGCGCTTTAGCTGCCTCTCACTTGTGAGGGGTCCTTCCTTTGTATGGTCCATAAATGGCTGAATTAGCGCGCACTTTTTTTGTTGGGAAATGGGAGGTTTGTGCTGCCTGGGGGTAACTCCCGGAGGTTTGCCCCCTCTGGGTTTCTCGTGCTCCAGCACTGAGTGCGATTGGCCCAGGTTTGTGCGGGATGCTCCCGGGGAGCAGCGGGAGCTGGCGGCGGGGCTGACCCGCCGTGCGCGCCGGGCAGCCAACAGGTCCCCGTGGTGTTGATTCGCCACCTGAAACTTCGCACGCCGAATTCAGCCGGGTGGCAGCTGAGACACTGAGTCTCCGAGGAAACAGGCCTACAGGTGGCATTTGGGGATCAGGCATTGTCAGCAAACACAGCCTCGGCGCTGGGCGCGCGCCGTTCCGGAGTTGGGCTCAGTAAGTGCCGAGAGCGGCTTTGCCGGAGGTTCCTTCCCCGGCCCCGCGGAGCATCCCCGGCTCGGGCAGGGCGCGGGGCGGGAGCGCAGCGCAGCCGCGGCGGGAGGGAGGGAGCGAAGGACGAGCGCGCCCGGAGCCCCTGGCCCGCTCTGCCGTGCGCTGCCTGCCCTGGCTGCGCCCGTAGCCGGGAAACAAGTCGGGCGGTGGGGCTGCCAGGGAGTTGGTTGTGCTATCCCGGAGGAGCAGCGGCCGCGGACCGGCTTCCGAGGCAGCGATGCCCGGAGACCTCGCGAACGCTTGCTGCCTTCTTTCTCCCCCTCTCCTCCTCCCTCCCTTCCTTTTTTTTTTTTTTTTTTTTTTTTTCCTTTCGCCGATGCGGGGAGGCGGGCACGAGCAGCGGCTCCGCAGCGCAGCAGCGCTTTCCCCGCGCCGGGGGGGCAGCGGCGGCCCCGCTCCCGCGCTCCCCCCGCCTCTGCGTAGGCACCGCCGCAGCCGCGCTGGCCCCGGCGGGCGGAGCGGCGCCGCCGCTGCCCCCGCGCCCGCACGGACCCCGCGGGCCTCGCTGACAGAGCGCCCGGCCCGTCCCGCTGCCCGTCGCCTCCGAAAGTTTCCCGGCGGAATGGGGTAAGTCGGGGCCACGGAGGGATGCGCAGGTGGCGGGGGGAAATGCTGGACCTGCCCTGTGGCGGCTCCTCGGGCTGCCTCAGCCCGGAGGCTCCCGCCCTGCTGGGGCGAGGGCAGAGCTCCGCGGCCGGAGCCGGGAGAGCCTCCTCCAGCGGGGACAAACACCCATCTCTTCCACCCCTTACCCATCCGTCCCTGTCGCCAAGCAGAGGAGAGACGGTGACCTCAACTATTCTGTTGTCGCTTTGAGATACAGGGTTAATTTGTGAGGGCCAGTAGTGACAGAAATGCAGCGCTCAGACTTTAATATCTGCATATGGCAATGGGTGAAATAAAGGAACCCGTTAGTATTCCGCCTCTGTAATATTTGGCGCGGGAGAAGCTGCTGCTCCATCTCATTTCCGAGCTCCTTTGGGGGAAGCGGAGTGGTGCTGGGTGCCTTCCCTGCTGCCTTTTCCCGAGTGCTTCAGCCCTTCAGGCATCAGGGGAGTCCTGCGGAGGGGAGACGGGAACCTCCTTGCCTCGCAACCGCAAAGCTGCGGAGAGACACCTTCTCGGGGTCAGAAAGCCCCGGGAACGCTTTGGGAGTGGGATTATGCGAGGGATCAGCAGGGTAACCCTGGTGCCCGGCTCCTGGTAGGTGATGTGACTCTGCTGCCTACGTTTTACACACCCCAGTGATTTTATCTATCCCTGTGACTGATATGAGCCCTGTGTTTGAAATGTTGTGCGAACTTGAGGGATGTACGGTGAGGTCAGCCGTGGGGGCTGGAGCCTGGGAACTGAGATTACCTTGGGAAGAGCAAGACAGAGGTGTGGGTGATGTAATCAGGGGGCACACGCGGGGAGAGGCAGATGCCGGCTTTCCAGCCCCTCTGCATGTTTCGGCAGTAGCCATTAATGATGATTGGATGCTAATTCAGAGGGAGGGGTGTGATAGTCGAAGGGATTTTTGGATGCAAATCAATTCCCGTTGACTCATTTGGGCCCCGCCGAGGTGTGGGGGGAAGCCCCTGTGTTTGCAAGGCGGGTTGCTCCTACTCCCATCATCAAAAGTTAAGGTGGAAACATTTCCGTGTCTGTTCCCACCCACCCCCCGACGGGAGGAGGTTCGTGACATATAAATTTCTCAGACTGCTCTTTGGGCTGTCTGCTTCTTAAGCAAATACGTTTCTCACTTCGACTGAGAACAGTTTTGCTCTCTGATGAGTAGAAACTGAGGAAAAAGAGACATTTAAAAATAAAATCAGACTGTATAGCTGGAGTGGTAAAGCAAATGTTCTCGAGATCCCACGTAACAAGCTGGGGATGAATGCAAACTGTTCCTGCCATGTAACTTTTCCAAATTCAGTTCTCTCTGAGAGATGAGACCTCCTGCCTCCCAGCAGAGTCTGGGCTGCATGGATCACGGAACGGGGTGAGGGTGCTTCTCCCAGCGCCCGAAGGGGCAACGGGAACGTTCTGGCATTGCTGCAGGAGTGACAGCCTTGTCACATGCGTGACCCGGCACCTGCAGCAGCGGCATGGGAGCCCACCCTGCTTTCAACTTTCTGGTGTGTCAAAACTTTGCAAAATGTGAGGCAGGTTGCTCTCAAATCGGGCACTGCTGGCTCTCCCCTCTTGCTTCAGCTGCTGTGGATGTGGCGGGCCCCCTTATGTCTGGAAGGCACAGTGATTGTGGTATGTGCTTAATTTTCAAGGGAATGACCCTGGACAGGTAAAGGGACACTTAAATCAGGCTTGCTCCTGTTTTTATTCAAAGTTTTGTGTGCACCCTTTCACATGTTTTTTCTGTAACTTCCCAGTGACAACATGTGCACATATCTGGAAAGGTGTATGAGTATCTAATTCCTCTGAAAAAATGGGAGTGGTCTGTAGAGCAGCCTGCTAAACACCTTCAAAAACGAGTGCTAGTTCAGTGTGCATTTTGCAGATGAAGAGGTTCAGTCAGCTTTGTGAGACCATGATAATCACTCATTCATAATTCTTCAGTGAAGCATTGTATCAGCTGTGTAAATGAGCTTCTCAGATCTGGGCTCTTGGTTTCTGTTCAGGCTGAAATGGAAGCCTGAAGCACAAAGTGTTGAGTTGCTGCTGTGTATCCATGATATAGATGAGTGGGATAGCTTGGGGTTTGTGGCTGTTCGGGACAGCTCCACTGCAGAGCTGGGTGAGCATCTGCTGTAGACTGAAGCTTTGAGCTTCAGAAGCTGCTACAGGACTGATTGAGGGATACAGAGCTTTGCCAGGCCTGACAGAATAGCGTGGATATCAGACAGGAGTTAGAGCTTGGCTTGAGCTCTTTTTCCTCAATTTACAAAATAAACTTCCACATAAGTTCCTTATGTATTGCTACTGGTCCCTGGACACTTCAGGAACCCCATTTTTTTCTTGGTGGGACACATCCTTAAAAAGCGGTCTCCCTTGCTTGCTGCTGCTTTCCTTCTTCCCATGCCTTAGCAGTCAGAAATCCATGGAGATTTATCCCTGAACCCTGGGACTTAAGTACTTTTTTAACAGCTTCAGACGAGGGAGGTAAGTTGTTAAAACTCTGCTTGTGCTTAGCAAGCAGGTGAAGGAAACAAAACCAGTAGCTTTGCACTTTCCCTTTCATGTCTTTAGTAAACTTCTGGTAGCAATTGGGCCTTAGTCCAAATGCTCTTAAACAGGAAAATAATATGAACAGTAGCTTTCATTTTTTTGTTTGTTTGTTGTTATTTTTTTAATATTTGTGTCTGCATATGGGTCCCTGTCCAGCCAAGCAGCAAAATCTGAAAACAGGAAAGCAAGAAAGTTTAGTTTTAACAACAAGTCTGATATAAAACCATTGGTTTGGCAAAGAGAACCTTTATACCTGTGAAGGTTGTTTTTTGGATATTATTCATCCAAGCTTGAAGTAAACTTAACAAACTTCTGGCAAAATGAAACATCGGGGTTTTTGTGTGTGAACCAGCTGTTTTTCTCTTAAACTTGGAGTGCACAGATGAAAACTGATCTGTTAGCCAATTATTATTTACTTCTTGATACTTGAAACATGCAGAGGGGTAACTGAATAGTGGAAGCTTGAAATCTGGATCAAGCCAGAACGCTGCTTGACAATTAAGCCCAAGTTTGCTTGTTCTGTCCTATTAATAGTTCATGAATTCAGTGTCTGAACCTCAGAAAACAGTACTTAAAGTGGCAAGGATTATTGCTCAAAATCCAGCAATCAGAGCTTGCTGTTTTAATTAAAAATAACTAATCAACTGATTGATGAAGGGAAAAAAAGTGCCTTGCAGGTATATATTAATTTTGCTGCTACCAGAGGATTCTATGTGATGCATTTGTTGATGTGAAGTCTTTTGGGGGAAGAGACATTGAGTGCCTAAAAAGCTTGTGCAAGCACAGCAAAGCAGGCTTCTGAGAGAGGAGATGCTCCTGCAGCTTTGCATGCTTAGGTGATTTATTACAATAGTCTTGACAATCAGTACTAACTCAGCAGTAGTGGGAAGTGGTGTGTTTTTGGCAGTTCAGGAAGTGGATGTCATCCCCTGGCAGTGGCTTGTTAGGGTTAGGATGACAGGCTGTTCTTGGGCCACTGCATACCTGGCTGGACTTTTATCAAGCTACATCTCTGAATAATGTAGAACAAGTAGTTCTACAAACCTCTGAAGGAAGTCCTGAAGTCACTTAAAAGAGTGTCTGTTTTCTACATCTAAATCTACTGATCTGACCTCCTTATGGCCCCTCAGCTTTGTGTATGAGAGGGAAAAGGGTGTTCTCCCTGGATTCCCTTGGGAAGGGAAAGCCAGTAGAGAGAAGGGTGATCTACAGCTGGAGTGGGGCTGCAGAAATTTGACCTTGTCAGTGTGATTGCCCTCAATCCTTGGTTAATCCCAGAATCCCAAAATAGTCTGGGTTAGAAGAGACCTTGAAGCCTACCCTGTGCTATGGGAAGGGATATCTTCCACTATCCCAGGTTGCTTCAAGCCCTGTCCAACCTGGCCTTGGATGCTTCCAGGGATCCAGGGGCAGCCACAAAATGTTAAGGAGCTACCTTAGAGGTTCAGGGTGCAGCAAACCCCACACTGCTGAACTGGGATGAGCAAGGGAGTCTCTCTGCCTGTGTGAGAAATGCAGGGGAAGGTGTTAACTGTTGTTGTTTGTTTGTTTTGGCTGCATGGAGGAACTTTGTCTCTGCTGGGAGCTTCTTGCAGGGGCTTTGGAGAGCAATTAGAGGCCCAAAGACATGAGTGGTGGACCTCAATTAGGAAGCTGCAGTGACAGCAGAGCTGGGATGAGCCAGGTGTCAGTCAGGCTCTCCCACCCTGTAGATAATACCCTTGCCCAAGCTGTGCTGGCTCATACTGGGAATAACCACTGGGAAATAACGCTCCAGTAGGAATTTGCATTGGTAGCATCAAGATTGCAATCTCAGCCTAAAGGTGAACAGAGGAATCCTGGACTTTTTCCCAATTTTCCTTGTAATTTCAAACAAACCAAGCTTGCCTGTCCTGGATGTTTGCCTGAGGAAGGGCCAGGGACTTCTGTCCTTCTCCAGCTTGTTTTGTCTGTCATCAAACAATGACCTGCAACACAGAAAAAGACAGTCCTGATTCAAATAAATTCCCTGGAATAGTGCACTCTGAAGGGCAAAGAAAAAAAGCAGCAGAGGGAGGTTCAAAGGGAAGTGCCACAAAGGCTGCAGCTGTTTTCTGTCACTGAAGTGCTCCCTTATTTTTTTTAATTTAGTTCATACGCTTCATTTTCTAACTCGAACAAACCATTTGAGGTATTGAGAGAAGAAAGTGAGGTAAAAAGGCAAAGCTGACAGATTAAAGCTGGTGGAAAGATTTCTGGGAGCAGTTTGGGAAAGATGCAAGGAGAAAAATACTCCTGGTAAAGCATTTTGAGGAGCCATCTTAGAGCAGTGAGTCCTTTCTAAAGTAAAGACTATGTTTAAGAACTGAAATGCTGCTCTTGTTGAAGTGATTTAATTAATGGGAGACAAACGTACAACCACTGCTTTTACCAGTACTTGTAATTAATTTGGTGGTTGGTAAGTCAGATTTGGATAAGAATTTGTGCCTAAAATAGCTTTGTTTTTTCCAGAAGTGCACATTAGCACACATTTCTACTTAAAACCAATCCAAATAATTCTGTATTTAATGGCTTAGGACCCAGGTTGTAAGAAGGAAGGTGTAAATAGCACTGCCTGAGGATCTGGGAGGGGTGTGTGATAAGGGTTGGTGCTATATATGTCCATTTTCCAGACTTCTTATTATAACTGGGAAACCTTCCTGCACAGCCAGGTTGTTGCATTCACTTTGTTCATGTGCTGATTGCTGTATTTACTTCATTCACATGGTTCCTTCTTGCATATTTTAAACAAATAAAAATGCTCCTTTGTTTCCCATTCAAATTCCGGTTCAGTGTCCAGCCACTGGTTTTGGTGATTTTTTTTCTTTTGCATGACCTATATGACTGCAATCTGTTACACTACATTTCATGTGGTGCTTTTGACAAAAACATGAATACTAATCCCACTGTGAAGAGTAATTTGAATGGCTGGTTGCAACATTTTCAGTTTCCCCCTCTGTATCTGGAGAAGCAGTACTCCTGTCTCAGTGGGTGCTGTCTTCCACTGGGCAATTCCATGATTGACTTTGTCAAGAGGGAGAGAATTCCTGTAATCTGATGGTCTGGGTGTGCTGGTAGCTAGCCCAAGGGAATGCTCCATATGGATATTATGAGCTCTTTGCCATCTCCTGGCACCGTGTGAGTGTATAACACCAGGTTTCTCTGATATCCATGCTATGGGAAACATCATAATTCAAAACCAACAGTTCTAGTGAAATACCAGGAAATTCCTTGGACTGGCAGCTCCAAACATTGCTGGGATGACATTGGGCATGTTTGTGCTCCCTGCTTGCAGATCTTGGTGAGAACTTGGCCTGTTTGCCCAGTCAGGCAAACACTCCTTTCCCTGCTCCCATCACAGGAGCTGTTCGAACCTCAGGGATGGATTTTACAGCACTGGGCAGGTGGCACTTGGAATATGGATTGAAGTGGGCTTGGCAGGGCTGGATTTGAAGCTGGATTTTGATCTTGGAGATCTTTTCCAACCAGGATTCTATGATGATGATTATTATCGTGATTGTGTACAAAAGGAATCTTTTTCTAAAAAAATAAATCCATTATGGCTTTTGGGGAGTAGGTAAAGAAGAAAACATTGTTAATGTAGTTTTGATTGAGCTTTCATTAAACTTTTTTGAGTGTTTCCTGTAAACAACAAGTATTTGAGTGGGGCTGCACTCCAAGGTTACATTCTTGAGTACTATGGCAGATCTGTATTCCCAAGATTCTCCCCTGAACAGAACTGTGCTTCACCAAGCAAATTGAATTGATAGATTATGAGGTTTTTTGGTTTTCTTCTTCCAGCTTTTGCACTTGGGTAATATCTGAGCTTGTAGTAACTTGGGAACCTTTGGTTTCTTGTGGTGTGTTCAACAGTACAAAATAATTTGGGGCTTCTTCTCTGCTCCTGTCTGCAAACAGAGACTGCAAGTTTGAGGAAATTATTTGTGAGGCAATACAGTGGGAGTAATTAGAATATGGTGTATTTAATTTTAATTGTTGCAACTAGAATGAGTGCAAACTAGAAATGAAACCCACACTCTAATGGAATTAGGTTGTGACACTTCAGTGCTATGTGTATGACAAGGAAAAATGAACAACTTGATGTAGAAATAGATTGCCACTGAATTTTTATTTTTTTTGGTTCCTGTCAAAGAAAGGGGAGGGAGATAGATGTGTGAGCACAAGTTAAATTTGAAGAAGCACTGACTGGTTTCTGAATCCATTTAGCTTATGGAACTTCAAGTTATTTAACATTCACAAATAGGATCTTTAAATCTCTTAAGAGCAGTCTGAACTCTGTTACTCAGATGTCCACTAGAACGAAATTGTTCATAAAAATGAAATTGCTGCAGTTTTGATAGTCAAGGAGCTTTCCAGGACTATCATTTTACTTAAGTTCTTGGACTTTTTACATTCCAGGTGTCCAAATCAATCATAAAACAGATTATAATCTTCTTCAGCAGCCTTCCTTTACTACTTTTTCACAATTTTGTTACTTTCTGAGAGCAATGCTTTTCATTGGAATAAAACTTGCTGTTTAGAAAAAAAAAAAAGATCTTCTAACACCTAATGTGAAACAAGGTTATTTGTGTAAGTCCTTATACTTGAGGAAGATCTGGATAAATGCACCTGATGAGTTTCAGATGGTTTTAGTTTTTAAGGAAATACAGCCTTGGTGAACCACAGGGCTCATAAAATTCACTTTGTATTTTGAAAAACTCCAGGGAATGAGATGAGTTGGAGTCGGAGAGGAGTGCAGAGCCCCCAGGAATTCCCCAACAGCTTCTGTAGTTTCCTTGTGCCTGGCAGCTTCCTTGGGAAGCAGAGGAGAGAGAGGGGAGAGGTTCCTGGTGGATGGTGTTTCTCCTTCTTGCAGTTGCTCTGGATTTATCCAGATGTTTCTGTGGATGAGGGGAGTTCAGCAATATGGCAGCTACAGCAGAATAGGAAAGCTGGCCACCACTGTGGCCTCTGTTCATCTAGGAAGGGAATGGGAAGGAAGCTGGGGGGACTGAAGCTGCTGAATAGGTGAATCAGGTTGCTCATGAAATTCGTAACAGATGGAGGCTTTGTCCACTGGCACTGCAACCCGCTTCCCTTTTGGCTTTGTTTCTTCCTTATTATAACTTCAAACAGCAGTGAGGAAGACAGTGCCTGCTTTGCCTTATTGAAGGGAAAGGGCAGAGGATTATTGAAATCCCTTTAAAACTCCTTTTTTTTTTTTTTTTTTTTTTTTTTTTTTTTTTTTTTTTTTGGGAGGGGGGTGGTTACAATGATCTCCCTTAATGTCTTTGACAATGTTCATATTCTAATGTCTTTGGAGGCAGATTACAAAAAAAAGATAAAAAAATAAAATCTTCCAGCTCCTAAGGGAGTCTCAAACGAAAGAGATTCATCCATCAAAAATATGGATGTTATGTCCTCTTGCCCTCCCACAATTTTCAGGATAGTGACAAGTTTATGACTTGGGCTTCCAGCCACAGAGAATGTCATTGAGGGCATGAAATTCCAAGTTCTCTCCAAGGATATCCTTGTGTAACTCCTGTGAAAGAAATGAGCAGGTTGTTTTGGTGGCACAACAGGTAACTGTGATGCCAAGGTTACTGTAAAATGAACTCAGTCTCTTGAGCCACGCACAGCTGATAAAAGTGGACACTTCTTGGATAGAAAGGGATCAGTTCAGGGCAACTGTTGGACTGGTTTGAAAATAATTCAGAAATGAGGCTGGCATTGGTTGTTCCAGAGTTAGTCTCTGTGTGCTGAGAGGTGGTGGGGATTTGGTGGGGATATGGAAAGCTGAAGGGAAAGTGTCATGTACCTAGAAAGTTTTTCTAATCCTAAATTAGCACTGAGTAACCTGAATGTTGCTGTAGAATTCTTCCATCTATGTCTTTTAGAGTGAAGCAAACCTTTTGCTTGGTGTTAAAACCAACAGCTACAGTTCATGGAATCCCAGACTGGTTTGGGTTGGAAGGGACCTTAAGGCCCATCCAGGAACACCCTCTGCCATGGGCTGGGAACCTTCCACTATCCCAGGCTGCTCCAAGCCCCATCCAACCTGGCCTTGGACACTTCCAGGGATCCAGGGGCAGCCATAGCTGCTCTGGGCACCCTGTGCCAGAGCCTCCCCAGCAGCAATCCCCTCCTAAAATCCAATCTAATCTAATGCCCTCCTCCTGTCTCTGTACAGAAATATCTCTCCCCGTGTCGGGAAGGTCTTCGCCTTGCTTTTGGAGCACTTGAGGTAGTCTGGGAGATGTCCAGGGTGCTGAAACGACAGAACTAAGGTCATTCAGCAGGGAGAGAGTCCCTGAGACGGGAACATCTCCAGATGTTTCTAAGTAGATGGGCTTTATTTGTAATGCAAAATATTATTTTTTTTTTCATTAAGTGCAGTTTCAGAAGAGGCACGCAAAGATTTTAATTTTAAGACTGATGTAGATCTATCTTGTCAACCAACAATTGTTTGCAGTTCTTGTACTGGTATATATGATCTTTTAGCAAAATCAATTGCATCTTAATATTGCACGGGAAATTAAGAATAATACAATCTATCACTGAGGTCCCTTTGTGAGCAGACAAGCTGAAACTCTTGTTAATGTGCTGGTTTACTCACAGAAATGCTCTTTCCCTTTCACTCAGTCTCCTGATCAAATTTTAACAGGAGGTTTGACATTTACATGACATTCACATCTGTAGGCACACTGTTTCCTTTTCCCCACTGCTCTGTTTTCTCAGAGTTAACATTCTGCTGGAAGCAGTGAGAGGGATTGGAGAAGGGAGCCGGCAAGGAACGATCACTGTAATAAATTGGTAGTGTTCTCCAGGCTGGCTACAACTATTTCAGCCTTCTGGAGGGGTGGGGAAAAGGCTTTAACCCATGAATTGGTGGCAGTTTCTGTGGCATTATCCAACAGATGGCCTGGTCATGGACCCCTTGTTGCTTTTAGCAGAAGGAATTGTACAGGGTTAGGAGTAACACGCTGCTTGCTGCTGGTATGGATTTCGATGAGGCTGTGGAACTCGAGAATTTGAGGAGCTGGATACCTGGGATTAGGCTGTAAACCTCTCATGGAAGGATGAGGGTGGACGATGCTCAGCCAGAGGGTCCCTTGCTGAGCTGACTGGAGACCTTGGAAAGACAGTAGGGATGAGCCAGGGACTTGCTCGGAGTGTTGAGGACCTGTAGGAGCTTCAACAGTACTTCACGTTTTCCCTGTTTTTATGGATATATCCACTTGTGAGTGCTTAAATGCTCTCCAGAGCCTCCTAAAAGCCATGGAGCCACTTTTCACTTTGGTTCTGCTCAAATTAGAACTGATACAGGGGTGTGTGTTCCATGGGCATGCAAGAGTGGAGTGGTTTTATGGAAAATGGGGGCATTCCTGTGCTGAAGATGTTTTGTCGCATGCAAAAGAGTTGTTGGCAGTGGCTTGTTCTCCTGTGGTTAGCATGGAACCATTTAGATGTTTTAGCTGACCCATCCTTATATAATTTCAGGTGGGCCATGGACTTAAAATTTTGTTAAGACCACAAAGTGAGCTTTGCTGGTAGGTCTTAAAATACACAATCAGTTCTTCCTTTCTTCACTCTTTTTCAATCTCATTGCAAAAACATAGGAAATGTGTCTTTCCATTGCTGTTTATATTTCTTTTCACAGAAAGTAAAAAAAAAAATCACCTTTGTATACTTAGGAGAAGTGTCAGAGCTCCAATTGTACAATAATGTCAGTTGGAAGGTGGTGAAGCACAGCTAATGAATTTTGGACTCTGAAATCAGTTATAATGAGGAACTCAGAACCTGGAAAATTATTTTTAAGAACTGCTAGAAACAAACACAGCACTTACCTGCAAGGCTGGATGTTGATTCCAAGGTAGGCAGGCATGTCTAATGACAAAAGATTGGTCATTAGATTTTAACCTGCTGGGATTGATGTACATCCTGGCTGCTTTGGAAATGGGTGGAATTAGTGAGCAGGAGGTAAAAACTCGATCTTCTCTCTTCAAATTTGTTCTGAAGTAGTGGTCCAAAGTCTTGTTCCCCATGTTCTGTGCCATCTCTACTTTTCAGTGTTGTTGTATCAGCTTTTTCAAAGAGTTGCATTGCTCTTTCAAATAATGCAGGCTTTAGCTTCTTGGGTGTTTTTTTTTGTTTTGTTTTGTTTTTGTTTTTGTTTTTGTTTTTTTTTTTATAAAAATCTGCATTTTCTTTCATGGGCTTAAAAAAGAAAAAAAAAAAAAAAGGAAAAAAAATTAAAGAAAACCAAGATCTTCTGCTGTTTTTGGAACAAGATTATGAAAAAGAAACCTGTGGAACACTGGCCCAAGACAGCCTTTAAAACAGAACCCTTGGCAGGGTCTTTCTAAGCGATCACCTGTTATCAGCCAGCTGCCTGCCCTGGGTTCCTCCAGAGCCATTTCTGATGGCTCTTCTGTGGTCACCTGTGCCTTACTCCTTTGTGAGCTCAGTTTGCTTTCTGCCTTTCTTGAGTGATCATTTAGAAAATCGTTTCCTTCAAGTGCTCAAATAAACAAGTGTCTTTGTTGTTAAAATTCTCATGGGAATTCAGTGCTTGAGGGGACCATTGAGCCTGCCTGGCTGAACATTCCCTCTCACAAAACAAAGCATGTCATGGGTAATATTCCCTCTTCTCAGCCAAAGGCTGATTGCTCAAATTACTCTGCCTATCTCTTACAAATTATGCTTATTTAAGACCCATATATTTAAATCTGTTATTGTGCCAGAGTTGTCCTTTTGCCGAAGTAGTTTCCTGCCCTCTTTGGTGTCCCCTGCTTCCACAGTATTCTGGAGAGAGGGATTATGTTCCTTTTTTTTGCCTGTGGCTCCCAGAGTAAGCAACCTTTTTCTTGTGAGACCTGCTTTGCTCCCAGCAGCATCAAGAGGTGTGAGCTAAGGATTCATCTGGGACTTAACGATTTTCTGTATTTAAGGACTTGTTAAATAAAAGAAAAACTCAGTATTTTGGAGCTGTGTGGGCAGTATGCAAATGTGCTGTTCCCAAGGATTAAACCAAACAATTTCCCCTAACGTTTGTAGTGAGAAAAGCGTGGCTTCTAAGGGTTGAAGGATCATTGTCAGTGGAGAGTTCAGCAGGAACTGCAGAGATAGGGCAGGGGAGAATGGATTCAAATTGAAAGAAAGTAGGTCTAGATCAGATATTGGTAGGAAGTTCTTCTTCCTCACCACCCTCCCAGGGCACAGGGCTGCCCAAAGAAGCTGTGGCCGCTCCTGGATCCCTGGAAGTGTCCAAGGCTGGGTTGGATGGGACTTGGAGCAGCCTGGGATAGTGGGAGGTGTCTCTGCCCTTGGCACGGGTGGGACTGATTGGGCTTTAAGGTCCCTTCCCACCCAAATCATTCCAAAGTGCTGCTTAGGGAAATGCTGAGAAGAGCTAATATCCTCCCTTCCCTCTCTCTTCAAACATCCTGCACGGTGTAGAAACACTATGGAAAACCTGGGCAAGTCTTCTGTCCCCAGCCACCCCAGTCTCTGTGTCCCTTCTTGGATAAAAGAGGCAGGACCAGTTATACAGCAGCCTTGCCTGGTTCAGGGCACTTTAAATGCTTTTGTGTGGGGCAGAGCCTGAGCTGGTGGTCTGACCTGTACACCCAGTCCAGCTGTGCAAGTGTCTCATCATAATTCCATGGGATTTGCTGATGTGGGCATAGATCCATCTCTGCTGGGCTCCTGGGAGAGTTTCCAGGGCATGTCTGGTTCTGAGCAGCCTTGGTTGTGTTGGCTGTGGTGCCACAAGTGCACAGGCCAGCACTGGGGGGTGTCTGACCCGGCAGGAAATCTTTGCCTGATTTGTGGTCACGTGCAGTACTATTTAGAAATATCCTGCTGAGCTCTCAGTGAAGCAGCCTGGGTCCCTTGTGGTCAGGGCTGGGGCTGGAGCTAAAGCCTGCTCACATTGGGATCAGCCTTTTTGGAGGCAGCACTTGGCATTGTGCCTTTTTTTCCTGGTGCTCTCCTGCAGCATCCTGCTGGCTTCACTTGAGCAGAGCCAGCTGGGGTGGTGTGTGGGTAATGAACTTTTCTGGAGCCTCAAACGTGCAGAGGCAGGCACAGCTTAGAAGCTCCAGAGGAATAAGCTCTGGATTGACTTTTTATGTGAGTGGACAAACACCCACTATGCTGCTTCACGCTGCCCAGGGTGTTTCTGCAGGCCAGGGGAGCTGTGCTGGAGCCCTCCCCCAGGCTTTTTCCTTTGCATTTACATTCCCTTTCCCCTCACACCAGTTCTTCAAGTTCTGGTTTTTCTGGAAAATGTCCCCCTTAGGATATTGTACCAAATACATTGCTACAGTTCCAATGAGGGGAGAAACATCACATCAGCTTTATTTATTGCTGCCTCAGGAGGGTTATTTTGAGAAGCTGTTGTATTTGCTGGATGCCTGTGGGTCTTGGGCAGTGAACTTCTCTCATGTTTGCCAGTTCTTCACTGACCTGTTCATCTTTTAGCATGGTCTTTCCTTCCAAAACTCTGTGTGCATGGGATTCAGACATACAAACATAGCTGCTCAGAATTTTTTCCCCGTTTCCCCCTCGCCTTGTTTCCACCCCCTTCCCCTCTTTCCCCCCAGCCAAAAACTCATATTCCCTATGCTGTGACCAGTTATATATTCATGTCTTGTAACAGTCTGGCTCTGCTACTTCCAGTGCCTTGAACTTGTTCAGTTTTTCTTCCCCTGAGTGGTTACTCTCATTAACACCTGTCTACCCTCAATTTCTGGCATAAGTGCACATCCTTCATAAGGCTTCCCCCCAGTTTTTGCAGAACTGTTTTTAAGACCCTGCTTTTCCCTCTTCTGCGAATATATGACAGAGCAAGGAGAAGACACCTCATGTCTGTGTCTGCTGCTCTTTTGGCCTCAGGTTAACAGCTCATTTTGCTCCAACCTCAACCTTTTGCTACATGCCATGGTGACATCTTTCCCTTCATACCAAGGAGGAGAGGATGGAAGCAAATGTCTCCAAGTGGTAACACCACTGAAGTGTAGGAGTGTTTTGCTGTGCGTTCCTCCCCCTGGACTATTATATGGCTATCACCATTAATTTTGCTCCAGAGAACTGCATCCAATGAGAGAAGAAGGAAATCAAATTTGCAAAGCAGTGTACATGAAAATAACTTTTTCTTTCCCCATTGTACTGGGAGCTATCTATGGAAAACAATGCTGGTGGCTCAACAATTTGGGGGAAAATCTGAATTTAAAAAGCTCTTCCCTGATAGCTGTATCCAAATGAAGGCTTTCCTCTGGCTTATAACTGCTCCAGGATGGCAATTCCAGCCTGGCAAATAGGACAGATGGAGGAGTACAGTGCTTCCAAGAGCTGAGCATTTCTACAGTCTTTTAATTTTCTCCATATTTTTAAAACCCTCAAGAAGCACCAATCAGAAGGACCATTAGCACCTCAGCTCTGGACTAATGAGTAGCACAACTTGTGTGCTGGAGGTATCGATTTTCTCAGCTCCAGTTGCATTTGTCCCTTGAATTCTTTGTGTTCTCCCTTCAGCTGTGCTGGCTGTTTACTCACAGAACACCCGAGTGAGGAGAAGATGAACTGCTGGGATTCTGCTGCTCAGGCATTGATGCATTGCTTCTGCCTTTATGTTCTTTAAATGCCAGAAATCCCCTGCTTTTATTTGGAACATCTTTTTAATCTCTTCTTTCATCCATAAAGAAAATGAAGAGCTGAGTTCAACAGTTCTCCTTTTTTTTCTCCCTGAACATGTTTCTTTCCCTTCAGTGGCACCTTTCTGGTATGTTCCATCTCTGAGAAAACAGGCAGAATTTATTCTGTATTTATGTATGAGGATAAATTCCCTTAGTTTTTTTTGATCAAGTAGTGTCGTGTGGGTACTTCATCAGGATTTCTGGATTTTGAAACAGTCATGAATTTGTCCTGACCTTTATTTTATCTGTGTGACATTAGTAAAACAAAAGGATCTAAATTAACAGTAACAGTGAATAATGCTGTCTAAATTGAAGAATAAAGTGGAAGAGGATAAACTATCTGTAAATGCACTGGTAAAATGCCCTGAAATAGGCTGCTTACCTCCTTTTTTTTTGATGTATTGCTTTTTCTGAGACAAATACTTATTCCTTAAAAGCAATCTCAGATTCATTTATTCTTGCAGATTATAACTTTACCCTGTAACATCTCTTGTGACTAAAATATTGTTTTGGAGGAAAATATGTATAAAAAAATAACCTTAAATTTACCTTTTTGCTGCCCCACTGTGAGGTTTTTTTTTTTGTTTGTTTGTTTGTTTTTTGTTTTTTGTTTTTTTGAGGTAGGAGTTGGAGCAGAATGGTTTTATGATGTCTGTGCTAAAGCAGAATCAGCTGCTCCTTCTGTCCCTGCTCCCAGTTCCAGCACTGGTTGATTTTGATGCCTTTCTTACATTGTATGTCAAATCCAAATGATGTTAAAGCCTCTCTTTTCACATTAGCCTGTTCCCAAAGCATATCCTTAATACTGGGTTAGAGGACAGATTCTGGAGAAACTCTGCAGAAAATAGCATAAATTCCACAAGGCATGCTTCAGTTTGACTTGTCAGTCATATTTTTTACATCATTTGTTCAAAGGCATAGTTTAAATACAGACTTAATGTGGTTTTGGTGGTTTATTTGTTTTTTTTAATAAATAGTTCTTAGGATTGCATTTATTTTTTTCCAAGTTGTGTTAGTGTAGTTTATATAAAACTGGCAGAGTGCAGTGTTTTGCACTTCTCATCTAGGAACTTTAAAACAAAATCCTGGGCTTTGGATAATTTCTAATTATTTCATAGTCAAAGTTGCTCAGGTTGGAGCAGCCTGGTTTATGGAAAGTCCCTGACTGTGGCAAGGAGTAGGACTGGATGCTGTAAGGTCCCTTCCAACCCAAACCAGTTGAGGGTTCTGTAAAACTTAGGCTTATTATTATCTTTGAGTTCTCTCCTTACTTATACCTCTGTTTTAGGATGTTCCTTTGCAAAAGAATTGAGAAGAGCCATGTTTCTCCATGCTAGATGTAGAACACTTCTACCTTCTTATGTGGTTCAGAGAAAGAAAGAAACATGATGCTGCTAAGTGTTAGGAGAGACCACAGCTCAGGGAAGGGCAATGTAGCGACAAAGAAATTAAGTACAGCTTCAGAAAGTCAAATGTCTTGTTAAGTCAGGGCAGAAATCAATAGGAGCTTTTGAGAATGGTGGTATTGAGCATTCTATTTTGAGAAATACTTGTGTCTCTGGAAAACCAGAGCAAATGGCTACAGCAGGGATGCAGATGAATTTTGCAGTGACTTTTTCTAGCTGGGCACTTCAGGAAGTCAGGGATGTCTGTCCTTCTGTGCTTCTCAAGCTGTGCCAAGGTTTCCAGGCACCTCTTGGCACCTTGTCTGGACAGTTTCGGGCAATGTGCTCCTTGTGATCTCTGCAACTGCCTGAAAGGAGGTTGTGGTGATGTGGGGTCAGGCTCTTCTGCCATGTCTCATGAGAGGATGAGAGGAAATGGTTTTAGATTGCACCAGGGGCTATTCAGATCAGATACGAGGGGGAAAAAAAAAATCACTAAGGGAGCAGTCAGGCACTGAGATGAGTTGCTCAGTGTGTTGGTGGAGTCACTATTCAAGAGATGTCTGGGTGCAGCCCTTGGGGATGTGATTTGGGGGTGATGATGGTGGTGCTGGAGAGAGGGTTTGTGGCCTTACAGGTATATTACCCCCTTGGTGACTCTGACAAGAGCCTTGTCTGTGAGCTGTGCTCACCCTGAGCGTCTAGGAGACTTGTCCCCAGGTCCCCAAGCAGGTCACTGAGCTCCCAGACCCATCAGCCTGCAGGGTCTCTGAGGTCTTGCTGCCCTCCCCCACCCCATTAGCAGGGCTCTCATGTTACAGAGAAGTAAATGATCCTGGTTTTTCCATTTTCATTAAGCTCAGCGTGACGTCAGTTTTGACGTGGCCCTGGTTGAGAAGCATTTGGTTTGAACCACTGCAAGTGCTGATTCTGAGCTGTTCTCCAGTTCTCTTCCATTCCTGTTCTCACTGGAACCGCTCTTTCTGGGGTTTTGGCCAATGCTGCTCTAAGTGGAGAACAGGAGAAAATCCTGGAAAGCAGCTGCATTTTCCCAGTGCCTTGGTTACCCACAGCTGCTGGTTTTGCTGTTTGATGCAGTGGCAGCTCCTCTCTGTGTGGAGGCCCCATCTTCTTGGAAAGAAGTGCTCCAGGCTGCAGGAGGGCAAGTAGGTGATTTGAATTTTTGTGTCTCAGTGATGCACTGTGCCCTTTGTGGGAGGAATATCTACATGCCTGCAGCAATGAAACTTATACTGGGAAATAGGAGCAATTGGTGCTGAAGTCAACTAAAATAGGAGTTGGACTTTGTGCCAAATTGCAAACTGTGGGTCTCTCAATCATTCCTCTACAGAGAGCAGCCTATAACAAAGATTACTTTGCTGTGAGACCCACAGAAAAATATCTGTTCTCTTGCACTTATATCAGTTAATGATACAAATCTGCTGATGGCTGGGAGTATTTATTTGATGTGAAAAGAACCTGCTTATGTTGCACTGAGCGTCACGGTTGACTAGCAGGTACCAGGATTGTGTATTAGGAATGTAAATGATCCTGGGACATGCATTATTGACATCTCCCAGTTCCAGGAGCATGGCAACACTTCCTGTGGGCTTCCAGGTGAGTTGGAAGGAGCTTGAACATTGCCAGACCAGCTAAGATGCTGGAGGGCACTGGAAGAGCCTGATGGGGGGCTGTGGCAGGGGAAATCAGCTTAACTCCAGGACAGAAACTTTAGGGCTCAGTGTAAGCCCTAAAGAAGATGTGGTTTCACTTAGCTTTTCCAGCTGTGGCAGCAGGCCCTGTACCTGGCTGCCTTCTTACTGTGGAGGGCAGAACTGTTGCATTCGTTTTGCTTTTCTTGTTTCCTCCCAGTGAGGGGAAAGACATGTCTTCAAATGAGCAGGTGTATATTTTCATAAGCCCCAAGCATTCCTTTGTGGATGAAAGAATTGTAAAACATCTGAAAGCTATTTTCTTTGACATGAGCTTCTCTGTTAAAAGAATGTGGGGAATAATTTCTTATTCAGGCTGAAGCAGATGAAATTGTTACAATGTTCTGATGTAATGGACTGTATGAAATGGATATTTGGGCCTTTCTAAATAAAATGCTTTTGGATCATGTTTGGAGCTGTGAACTGACTCTGATTGAACTATACACAAATACACAGAAATACCTACAAGAAAGAAAGGAAAATTTCCTTCAGTATGCTGGCAAATGTGTGCTAGTATCGAGCAGAGTGAGTTTAAAGGGAGTTGGCCTTCTGATTTTGGTGTGAGGGATATGTTGTTTGGTGGTGATATGTGAGTAGTGGCATTGTGGAGTCCTCATCCCTGGAAGTGTTGAAAAAACATATGGAGGTGGCACCTGAGAACAGGGTGGAGGTGCTGGTTGATCTTAAATATTTGACTTGATCATCATAAAGATCTTTTCAAATCTTAATGATTTGATGGTTGTGCAGTGTTGCTATTAAGAATTATGTAAATCAGTAGTGCTGGTAAATGGTTGAACTGTTTACTGGTGGAATAGCACTTCCCTTCAATGGGAAATGTTCTTAAAATTTGATTGATTGGATTCTGTGCAGTAGATGTTTTGGTGGAGTGAGGCAGAACATATAACACATGATATATTCTAGGCTGATTCTGTTTTACAGATAAATCCTGACTGTAGTTGTTGTTAAATGGTTGATTCACCAGGTGTAATGGTTGCCATGCCAGAATTTGATACCATATTTTCTTGTTTTCTCCTTGCTGTTGCTCCCTGCTGCCCTGAAGTTTTCATCCCTGAGGGGATGTTGCTGCAAGGGTATGAATGTGAGAGAACTCAGGCGTTCCATGAAAAATTTGGGAAGCCTGATGGCCTTAATTAGCATAGAGACCATATGCTTCCAGTCTGGGGGTCCTGTCCAGACAAAGAGAAGTGGATGCTCTTGAGTAGAAGGGACCAGTCTGAGGAGCTGGTAGAGGGGTTGGGTTTTGCAGTTTGCAAAGCATCTTGACCCAGCCTGCTGTGGGCAGTGCACTTCCCCTTCCCCCGGTGCTCAGCATGGAGCACCAAGGAGTCTGGATCACCAGGGCTGCCACCAGCCAAGTGTGGGGACAACCACCCCCTTGTGATCATCCACCCACATGGGATGGTGCCATGTGGTTCTTTCTGGTCTATTGCCTCCATGAGACCTCCTGAGAATGTGGATTTGTGAATACCCAAGGTGTCATGTGCTCCTTTCTGCTGTGGAAGGGGGCATTTCATTGGTGTTTTTTTGTCCAAGGCATTGCTATTTTTTGTCTGCCACGAAGCAGAAAGAGCAAAGCTATGCTCAAGCAGTTCTGTGTGTTCCCCAAGGTCAAGCCCTGGGGTCAGGCCAAATCACAGCTCTGTTACTTGGGGGACTGGGGGCCATTCCAGTCCAGAAGGACGATTACTGGGCTGAATCAAAAGAAGTGTGAGCAGCAGCTCGAGGGAGTGGCTGTCCCTGCCCCTCTGCTCTGCTCTTGAGACCACACATGAAGTTCTGCATCCAGTTCCAGGGTTCCCAGCACAGAAAGGACATGGAACTGCTGCAATATGTACAGAGGAGGCCTTGGAGATGCTCCAGGGCTGGAGCCCCTCTGCTTTGGAGCCAGGCTGGGAGAGCTGGGGGTGTTCACCTGGAGAAGAGAAGGCTCTAGGGAGAGCTGCCAGGGCCTAAAGGAGCTCCAGGAGAGCTGGAGAGGGACTGGGGACAGAGGGACAGGGCACAGGGAACGGCTTCCCACTGCCAGAGGGAAGGAATGGATGGGATACTGGGGAGGAATTGTTCCCTGGGAGGGTGGGCAGGCCCTGGAATGGAATTCCCAGAGCAGCTGTGGCTGCCCCTGGATCCCTGGCAGTGTCCAAGGCCAGGCTGGATGGGGCTTGGAGCAGCCTGGGACAGTGGAAAGTGTCCCTGCCCCTGGCAGTGGGGGGACTGGATGGGCTTTAAAGTCCCTTCCAATCCAAACTACCCTGAGATTCCATTCCTTTTCCCTGCTGCAGAGTATTTCCCATAGTGCTGGTGGCCTGGCACTTGTGAGACACTGGCATTAAGGTATCAAGGCCTCTGTGTGCTTTGGGGGCTGTGGTGTGGACAGGCAGGTTTGTCTAGCTGCACTGGCAGTGGCTGTTATCCAGGGACAAGGAATAAATGAGTGCAGTCTCCTGGGCAGGGCTGACCCTTCAGTGTGTGGAGAGAAGAGGCATTTCTGTGCCTGTGCTGCTGAGTATGGTGGCTGCAGAACCTGGGCAGTGCTTCACTGAGGGCAACTTTCTTTTTTGTAAAAAAAGAAGTCTGTATGAAAAGCAACTCTGGTTGTGCTTCGAAATACCACACTTTTGTTGTTTCATTTTGTGCCCAAATTTCCATATTCTGTATGAATTAGGGCATGGAAGCAGTAAAGTACATCTGTAGGTGAAGCCACCGTGCAGCACCAGGCATTCTTCATACCTTGTTACTCCTTTACATGGGAGGGGAAAGCCCTGTTCAGATGGTTGAACCTGCTAAGAAGCCTGTGTCACTTCAGTTAAATCACTTACTAAAATCAGGCTAAAGGCAGGGTAGCAGTACTTAAATTTACCATAGAAGGCCTTCCAAGGCAATGTGTGCCACAGCACATCTGAGCAGTCATACCTGTGCTCTGGTGCCTTGTTTGAGTAACAGGATGGTCCTGAATGTGAAGCTTTGCTGTTGCAGTCCAAGGTGCAGCACTCTCATATTTTACATCTTCTTCCTTTGCAACACCACTGAAACGTGAGATGGGCTGACTAAAGATGTAAATCAGGGTGTGTGTAACTGAGCTGGGTAATGGGCAGTTCACTAATGTCCTTGGAATGATGGTGGGCTATCCTAAAGGAGGAGAGGTTGAAGTGTTCAATCACTGTTGGAACAGCAAAATGTAACTTAAATTTGCAAGAGTGCTGTGATGGTACATCCCTCACTCTGGGGTGAGGTACAGAGGGGCTGGCTGGGCTCCCACAGCAGCTACAAGCCAAGTGCAAAGAGTTTATCCAAATTTTTCCAAATTCTTGCCTGACTCTTGATCCAGATGTGATGTAGTCTTATGTATGGCACAGATTCCTCCCGTGCAAGCTGGGAGCTGCAGGGTTGCACTTCTTTTTGTGAAGGCTCAGCTTTTTTGTTTTCCTTTCTTTGTCCATATGTTGTGTCAGGGGCACTGATTTCATTGAAATCATGGACTGATTTGGGTTGGAAGAGACCTTAAAGATCTTCTCATTGCAACCTCTGCCATGGGCAGAGCCCCGTCCAGCCTGGAAAATTTGATCCTGGAGGTCTGAAGAGTTGCAGATTCTTATTAAAACATAGCTGGGTATTCAACTCCCAGATTGGTTGCCTGCAAGTGCTGATGTGCAGAAGTCAAGAAGTGGTGCTGAACCTGCTGGCATGTGGTGCAGTATCCTGGGTGTTTTGTGGGAGGCCAGGTAGTTGCAGCAGCAATAACCTGTCATTGGTTTGTATCTGCACCATTTCAGTTTCCAAGACAGCATTACTTAGAAAGCAGAAAGAGGAGAAAGAAAGAGGAGAAAGAGGAGAAAGAAAGAGGAGGCACAATGTTAAGCAAACAACAAAACCCCACCACAAACCAGTCCTTTTCTGTCCATGAGTGTTGGACACACTTGAGTGTCCTGGGAGGAGAGCCCTGCACTGCTCAGGAGTTTGCCTGGCTGAGAGCTCTGCTGCTTTGTGTGTGTGAGGGGATGAATTGGCAGAGACAATAAAATGAACTCTGCCAGGCTGCAGGGTCTAGGGACATCTCAGTCCATAATTCTGTCCAGCGGTTTGATTGTTCTTCCCCCCACCTCCTTTCCTCCAAGGAGAAGCATCTCTTCTCTTCTTGCTTGGTTTTATTTCCTTTGTCTTAAGGGTTTTTTTTTTCCTCAGAAAGCTCTTTTCAAAAGCTGCTCTCATCTCTGCAATGATTATGTAAATATCTGTATTTTACATCTCTATATAGACACATATAGCACTGTCATGCTGCCTTTGGATGATGCATGATCTTGCAACTTGAAAACTTGTTCACTTTCTTGTGGAGATTATTTCAGTTATGCAGTAATCTTAATTGCCTTAATTTGAAAGGAGATTTTTCTCCATCAGCATAATATTTCACATACATGGTATTATTCATGAGGCAAATATTTCTTATATTTAAAGTAATTTTTCTTTCTGTCTACAAATAATAGTGAGAACTACACTTTAAACCCCATTTTGTTTGTGTCTCCTGTTGTTCATGCAACTGCTTCTTTGTTTCAGCATCTTTATGAATAAAGGTAACATTATGTCAAAATATTGTTAGGGAAACTCTCTGTTGTATCTTCTGTGATTCAAGACCTGCTACAAGGCAATCCCTTCTTTGCTATGGGGAACAGTTTTATGAGATTATGGGGAATTTTATTTATCTGCTTTAGAGTGTGCAGATAGAAGTAAAACCTGGGCCTAGAGCTCTTAGGAGTAAGAACACTGAGATGTGTGTGCTGAGCTCAGCTCATGGTTTGCTGGTTTGAGCATCTTAGGGGTGATCCCTCTTTCCATCTCCGTTCTCTCCTTGATAAATGAAGGCTGCAGCAGTATCTTTGTGACACAGCTGCTGGTTTTAAATTATGGCTTGATAGACACAGAAATTAACATCATAAAGGTCTTAAGCCTGTTCTCTTTATAGCTTTCTTGTGTTGATTTGGTAATTGCAAACTGCAGTTAAAATAACTGACCAGCTTGACGTGGAGGAAATTGATTCAGAACTTCAATGTTGTGCCTCCATGCACTGTTAATTTTGCTCTGCAGCTCCTGGGTGAAACAATCTCATCTCCAGGCTCCCAGCCAGACCTGCTGAGGAGGGAAAAGCCCTGCACAGGGGATCCTCAATGCAGCCAGAGCAGGAATGGTCCTGCCAACAGGCCTCCTCACAGATGTGCATTGGCATCAAAATTACCCCTTCAGCCACAGGCTTCCATGTCTCTTCCCAAGAGAATTCTCATCTGTATGACTGCTTGCATTTTGGAAATCACAGCATGACTGGCAGGTGACAAAAATTTTAGATCTTATGGGCTTTCTGGGGCTGGGAGTGAACCAGTGGTTGTAGTTCACTTTTCTGTTGGTAGTTTAGGGTCTGGGCTGTGCAGAGGTCTCCTGTGCACAGGACCTGAAAAGAGAAGAGTAGTGGTTGAAAAATGATATGAGGTGATGAAGAATGGGGAAAATGTCTGAAACAGAGGGTACCTGCACAGCAGGTTTAGATGATTTTGTCAAAAGAGCAGTGGAACTGTTGCTGCTTAAAGAAGAGATGAGAGTGAAGGGTGAATGAATTTAAAAGGAGAAATGGTGGAAAGTGTCTGAAACTGTGTAGCCTGAAGTCACAGAATCAGCAGGTTTGGAAAAACCCTTCAAGATTATCACCCCAGCACCACCAGTTCCCAAACCATGTTCCCAAAAGCCACATCCAGACACCTCTCACACATTCCCAGACATGGTGGCAAGAACGAGCTTCATTCAGCAGAAGAAAATCTGGCAGATTTTGTGAAACTCAGTGTCTTTGGTTGCAGTACAGGATGTGACCAGAAATGTGTATTCTATCACCATCTGTTGAAGCCAGGTGGGGCAGTGACCCTTATCTCTGTGGCACATATTATCTGCTAATGGGCCATCATTAAAACCAGCTGGGGCAATCATCTTAATTTTTTCCACAGCCCATCCTCCCTCCAGGAAGATATCATCTGCTGCTGGCCCATTCAGTCCCAGTGCATGACTGATAAAATTACATCATCCCACTGGGAGATGCTCCAGCCAGGGGAGGAGCCAAGCCTTTCCTACCTAGATAAAAAATGAGATTTTGAACACCAAGGTACCTTCTTTCCACTGGATTCCAGAGGAAAGCCAGACCTTTCCACATCATCCCTGGAGCTTCAGAGGAAAACTGCACCTTCTCCAGGAGCACTGCTCCAGCTGAACCACATCTGCCACTGCAGGAGGATGCAGCCACCATTGAATGGGACTGTGCCAACACCCTGACTGACTGACGGGTGTCAGCTTGGATTCTGACTCTGTCAGTGTTTTGGGATTGTTTTTTGTAATACTGCATTTTTATTTTAATTTTCCTAGTAACGAACTAGTAAAGTTATTCCTAATTCCCATATGTTTGCCTGAGAGCCCCTTAATTTCAAAATTATAACAATTTGGAGTAAGGGGCTTACATTCTCCATTTCAAAGAGAAGCTTCTGCCTTTATTGGCAGATACCTGTCCTTCAAACCAGGCCACTCAGGAAACAATGAGGATTGAACAGAATGCTTGTTTGGTTGAAGAAGGTATGATGGAATGTGCACAGGGATGGAGGAGACCTCAGTCTAGGAAATGAGTGAGGAACCTTAAATGCTCCAGCTGCTACCAGGAGTAGTTCCTTATGGAGCGCCCCAGGAGACACAGCTCTGAGAAGAGCAGGGGATGTGATTCCTTGTAGTTGCTGCCAGAGCCCTGTTTGTGTTGACCTGTTTGTAGGAATTAGAGCCAAGAGTCCATAGCAGCTGGGCTTGGAATCCAAAAGGGAAGCAGGAACATAAGAAAGAGACAATTGAGGAATGAAAAATGGCTCTTGGAGTAGTTCAGGGCTATTGGATGAAAGCACACAGCCATGGGCCTCATGTCAATAGTAGGCCAGCTGGGTAAAGCTAAAGGCCTGGAGGTAGCTGATGCATGGAAACAGCAAAATAGGGAAGAATCAATGTGACTTTTGCAGTGGGAAGATGATGCTAATGCAATTATTGGAGCCTTTGAAATGATCAGCTTAGAGGGTATTAAGGAACACAGGGGAATAGGAATAAAGGTGGTTGCAGTGACAAAAGGTGACTGTGAAAAGTAGGAAATGAGAGTCAGCTCTCGTTGTGCAGGGAAGTTGGGAGCAGACCTGTGTTGTTCTGCTGCTCCTTGTGCATTGAAAAAAGGAATATTGGTATGTTGATGATCACCAGTCAAGAAAGAGCAATGAGAGGAGCTGCAAAAGAGCCTTGGAGTATTGAGTGGTTGGATAATAAAAAGGCAGATGAGATTCACTCCAGATAAATGTGGAGTGATATATGTAGAGATCCTAATTTTCATATGAAGCCTGAGCCTCTGAGCTGCCTGTTATGAATCAGGAGTGAGATCTTTGTGTAAAAATTTTAGGGAATTCTATGAAATGTCAGCTGGGTGCTTGGCAGCTGCCAAAAAGCTGGCTGAAGGGGTAGGAATTATTAGAAAAGGAATATAAAACAGAAGGGAGCATTCTATCACCACATAAATCCATGCATTGCCTGGATCTTTGCACAGGCATCATCCTTCCAGCCTGGAGAGCAGCAATGGAAGCAGTTCAGGGACTGCTGAAAGGCAGCATCTGGACACAGAATGGAGTCAGTGCATCACAGCTCAATGGGAATATGTACTTGTCAGTCTGGAAGGGAGCAGGGGGAGAGCTCTGTGGTGTTTTGAGTGCTGTGGAGGAATAGAGAATGGGGTTCTTTTCCATGAGTGCCTGAGGGAGTTCAGAGGTTCCCAGGAGCAGCACTTGGTCGTGCACACCCTGTGTGGGCCAGGAGAGAGAAAAGGAATGAAAACTTTTCCTGTGCATGTGGAAAGTGGTCAAGTGCAGACATTCCCTGTGGTCAAAGCACTTGCAGGGTTTGAAGCCTTAAGGGCCCTGGGAAATCAGGAACACAGGCTTAGTCTGACCCAGGGACTCATCCACCTGCTCTTGGCCTGCTGCAGGCTGGAAGAAAAGGCTTCAGAGATGTCTGGTATAACTTGATATTCTTGCAAATATCCAGATTTAAATCAGTTTTAGTCAAGTGTTCAACCCAAAGGAGTATCTGGGGTTTAGTGCTGGACATAACTTGTGAAAGTAAGAGTAGCTCACATGTGAGTTACTTACCTTTAACTCTAAACTCTGGTGCAACTGTGTCCAACCTGGTTTATTTTTAGGCTGGAGCTTAAATCACCTAGAAATAGTGACAAAGGGCATCTGTTCTTGCTGAGAACAAGGAATCCCGGATTGGAAGTTATTTAGAATCTTCAAAAGAAGAAAATACATTTCAAAACACTGTATTCTCCACCCTTCCCTTCTCCCAGCTGCACAGAATAGTTTCATTTTGAAGCAAAGAAAGAAAAAACAATAATGGTAAAAACTTGCTTTACTTTTCCTACTTGCTTTTCACAGCTTTCCTGACTTGCTTTTTCCTTCTGACACTTGCTCTTAAACACACTCCTTACCTTACTTTAAAATTTGTCTATGGTAAGAAGAACCTATAGCAGAAGGAAAGGACCCAACCTGTGAGTCCTTACTCTGGCATTGTGCTGGAGACAAAGAATTCTTGATATCTGTACAGAACAGAAATTTATTCATGATTTGTGAGGAGTAAAAAGAAAAAAAAAAGTACTTTTTGAACATGAGAGAACACTGTGCTAAAGCTGTGTAAGTTAATAAAATAGTCATGGGGATGAATTATGTATTTCAACTTGGAAGATGTCTTACAGGTTTTAGCAAGACAGGACATAGCAGAGGTGAATGAGAACCTCTCCTGGGGAGAGGGAAGTTGCTCATATTCCTTCAGGCCAGGCAGGGGAAGATGACTCTTCACTGGAATGTGCTCCAGCACTAAAAGCAGGGAGCTTCCAGTGTGAGTCTGCTGTGGTGGGTCTCAGCAGGACACTGCAGGGAGCCTCTTTTTGTGCTACAATTGATAGAATAACTCCATTTGATTAGGAAAAAAAACCAAAAAACACCACCACAAGACAAAAAAATAGAAATGTATATTAATGGTGAGAAGGATTGACCATGAACCACCATCTCCTAAATTTTTTCTTGTATGTTGTAGCTGTTATGTGACAACACTAGAATTGTGTCGAGTTTCTCAGCTTGGTTGCGGGTTAAGAGTAGCTTTGTATTAATGGAAATAAAAGCTTGGTAATATCTAAGGTTTCTACTGGAGATTCTGGCTTTAGATTCTAGTGTTTAAGGATTTTTATGGGTTTAACTATTTAAAAATATATTTAATTTTTTATATTTATATTATTTCCTGGGTTTCATTTATATGGGTCACATTGACCGTGGCTTTTGTTTGACTCAGAAATGCCCTGGTATGGAAATGTGGCTTGGCAGGTCTAAAATGCCAGGGATTTATTTAAAAAAACAAGGTGTTTCTGGTTAGTTGTTAAATGCACACTGCTTGGGTGCAAATGACAATAAGATCTGAAAACCTGAGAAGAATTGAGAATATAACTCAAATAACTAGCAGTAATATTTAGAATATTCTCCTAAGGAATGCCTTCCCTTTGGGGAGTTTTTCTGTTTGGCATAGCTAATCTCCATGAACTGATGAAAGGGAAGGTGGCTGGAACAGGTAGCAGCAAACTGTGGTTTTGCTTCCCAAAATCCCTTGGACTGTTGTAGTGCTGCTGGCTTGGCTAATTAAGCAACTGTCCATGGGATGTCCTCCAGGGATCCTTCACTCCACAGTAACAGTATCAAGTTTTGTAGTTTTTTGTTTCAGACTCTCCTAATAAAAACATCAGGGATCTCATGAAAAACTCCTTTAAAATTTGTACTTATAAATAACCTTCTATAGCTGGAATATTGTAAAAAAAAACCAAAAGAAACAAACAAAAAAATAATAAAAAACAAAACAAAACAAAAAAACCCACAAAAAACCCACGAAAACAAACAAACAAAAAACCCCCCTAAAAACAACAAAAAAGGGGCAAGATGCTTAAATGAATATTTTATTTGTTTTGGAAAGGAAGAGCACAATTCTGTCGTGATTTCTGTACCCAAATCATCAGCAGTTATGCAGTGCTGCTCCCTTCCCCTGCAGCAAGGCACATTGCTGGGGGATTAAAAAATTTAATATAAAAATCCCAATGTGCTGCTTGTGGAACATCACCTGCATGATAACATCTGGCATCAGAGGAGAGCAAAGGCCATCTCCAGCCCTCTCTATTCCAGCCAAATCCTGTCAGGGCTGCCAGCTGAGGCCCAGCTGTGTGGGAAGAGTTTGGATGCTCTCAGTAAGGTGAAGTTTCTGCTATGAATCTTTTACTGATAAAATTCGTGGGGGAAATAAAAGCTTGGATATGGCCACGAGGGTCAAGATGTGGCCAGAATTCATAGGGGGTTTTTACAGAAAAAGGTGGAGCAGTTCAGATGGGGCTTTGTACCAGTGCACTCACCTGGGCAAAGGAGCTTCAAAGGGTTTGAAAATAAAAGATGGGATGGGAGACAGGGCAGATTACTGCATGAATAAAATTCTCCACTCTGTTTACTGCTGGCCGTGAAATCCCAGTATGAGCTTCAAAACAGAAGGAAAGAATTTTCTAAAATTTTTTCCTGCCCTTGTTCATTTTACTTTGCCCATTTTGGAAAATGAAAGGGAAAGGTGGACTGCAAGTTGCTGAGTCGTGTCCCTGAAAAGTGGAAGGATTTAATTCTTGACATGTCAAGTAAAATCTCCTGCATTTTTCAAATAAACCTGTTCATTTTATATGACATGGCTTTGGAGAAGAGTTTCAGCTGCCTACAAGCTGGTTGAATAAAATAAATAAACTGTTAAACACAACAAAAAAAAGCCCTCTCCTGTTACAACTCTTTTATTCAGTGGTTACAGTCTGAATCAAGAAGCTGAAATAAAAATCTTTAACCAATTTCCCAGTGTGTGCTGGGCACAGCATATATCTTATCTTTATAGAATCACTGCACAAATGTCTTTTCTAGAAGCAAGTAACAATTAACTTGCTAGGAAACAAGATAGATGAAGATGATCAGGAAGGCTGCTTTTATTGTGACACCATATAATTATGGAGTTCTTCCACCCCCTTCAAACTAAGATACAGATACATATCTGTGCTTGGAGTGAGCTTGGTCCCTAAAAATTTGGGTGACACTGACCAAAATAGGGCTTAGGGTTCTTGTTCTCTCTGGATTCCTGATGTTTTTTCTGTCTGTCTATAACTTGCTCCCACTGGGAGTTACCTACCTGCCTTTTTATCCCAAACTGGGGCATCGTCCTAAATATTTCTCTTGTGTATAACAGTGCTGGAGAGATATTTAAGTGGCATTAAGTGACAGATGCCTGGAATGGGGAGCTCCTCAGTGGGCTACAGCTGGATGGACAACAAGCAAATCAACAGCTCCTAACAAAATCCATTTGAGGGGTTTGTCCCATTTTCAGGTTATGAGTTTAATATCTTTCTTTTGTTTATGTGGAACAGAACTCAGTAAAAAAAAACATATTTGGCTAGAAAGGTTTACTAATTTAGAACAATATGGTAACAATCTTGGGCTTTGGGCTGCTTTCTGACTGGGTGCATTGATTGAAATTTAGCAGGTGTGGAAGATCAGCATAGCAAATGCATTTTACTGGGGTAAAGGATGGGGAATGACTGCTGTTGCCAGAGATGCAGATTTTGGTAGACAATAACAAAACTTTTGTTTCCAGTCTCAAAACACTGAATGTGAGTCGTCAATTTGGAATTGAGGCTTTTTTTACTTCTTGAGTAGGTGGGTTTGGGTAGTCAAGGCAAAACCAATTTTTTGTCCTTGACAAAATATTTTGGGGTTTTGTTTTTGTTTTGTTTTCTCTTTGGGCATTAATACCTCTTCACTCAAGGTAGTGGTTTTTCTGCAGTCCAGTTCCTTTCTGTTTTAGATGGGAAATTAAACCTTGGGTGGGAATGAAGTTTTGTTTTTGAAGCCCTGTGATATATGTTAATAAGAAATCTATAGAATTTTATAAATTTACATGTGGAGTGAAGACTTTATTTTATTCCCTCCCTCAGCTGCTTTGCAGATCTTGGCAGAGCAGCACTTGCACATATTTAAGCTCCTTCAGGCTCAGTGGAAATGAATTTCTTCTCAAGTCCATGCTCCAGAAAATGCTTGTTTTCAACAAACTCTTGTGAAGATATTTGAATTTCTGAAAAAGAAACAAAAAATACTGTTTGCAGGAATTAATTCAGATACTCATGGAGAGCTTCCATTCACACTCACTGTCTATAGGTGAAAGCAAAGGCCAGTGATCTGGGGTTCTGTGACATGAGAGGTAGTTCTTAAAATAAATTATTTTCTATTGAACTCTCTTGTCTATTGAAGAGGCCTAAATAATTTTCCATAGATTTAAAAACTTGGATTTTCTATCACCTCTCTGTTCTTGGAAAATTGCTGTTCATGGGAACCAAATTGGATAAGGCAGGTAAAATAATAGAGAACAGGACAGATAAGGGACCTTGAGCTCTGCTTCTTTCTGGCTATGAAGAGACAGAATGAATTAAACTTTCTGCTTTGTGCTTTCTCACATGTGCACCTTTAGGGTGGTTTGGGGAGGGTTGTTTGGGTTGGTTTTCCCCTGTTTCTGTACAAGCCTTTATTTCTTTAAGAGATTTCTGAACACTCCTTGCTCAGGCAGTGCCTGTGTTCTGCCCTGCTGCTGTTGGTGTAGGGACAGTGCTGGGGACATCGTGCCCCTGGAGAATCTGAACACTCTAAAATCCCACAATCATATTTTCTTCAGGTGCTACTTCCTCTAAAAAATGATTGCTGAGATTTGACTGGAGGAAGTTGCCCCAAATCAGTGAGATCTGTTGGGAAATTGCTCTCATGGTGTTTATAGCTCAGTATTGTCCTCTACCTGGTGAAGGCATGCTCTGCTGAGATGAGGAGCTTAGACATTTGCTGGCTCAATGTAACGGATTTTTTTATGCTCTTTGCATGGAGGAAAGGTACAATGGGAAATGTATTTTTTTTTTTTTTTTCCCTCAGGAGATAAAATTCTAGCTTGTGTTTAAGTGGTCTGCTGTGTCCAACAAATCTGTTGGATTAATCTGGATTAAAGCAGCTGGCAGTTCTGCTACAGGGGCCTAAAAAGAACTGAGAGTTTGTAGAGGAAAGCATTTCTCAACTCCCCTGAGATGTTTTCACTGGGACTGGATATTGTGTGCCTTGTGCAGAAGGGAGCACTCAAGAGAGATTGGTGTGGGGAGGGCAGGCTCTCAGAGAACAAATCCATGTGATCCTTTATGCTTTGATTTTGAGTCTGTCTGAGCAGCTTGGGGTGGGGGTTTGAGTACAGCAAGCCTTTGCTGTGATTCAAAGCTTTCTGAAGTCATCATATACCAGCTGGTAGACCCTGTTTTCCCCTTGGTACCTCTACAAAATTATATGAAGACTTAAAAACATCAACCCAGAAGTAAAAATTGATCTGTTGGAATGATGGAAACTGGTAACTGGGTACTACAGGACCCATTTTTGTGGTGTCTGTTCTTCTCATTGATCTAATTTCTTCCATAAATGTATTTCAAGCCATGAGTTTATTAATTTTATTCTCCCTAATCCCTCGAACAGAATTTCTAAAGCTGAGTGGGTGCATGTTTCTGTATCCCCATCCTGCTGCATCCCAGGGAGGCAGGAAAGGGCAGTTTTTCAGGGAGGTTTGGTGTCACCACTCAGATAAGAGCAGGCATTTCAGAGGACACCATTTTGAGCAAAACCACGGGGGCAGTGATGGTGTCTGAACAGCTTCACTCGAGGTGCTGCAGCATTGCTACACTTCTATAAAACCATGTACTAACTAGAAAAATATTGGTTTTGATACCTGTCTTGTTGATTCTTTTCTAAATTCCTGTGAGGAAATTTTAATTGCATAAACTGCCAGTGCTCCCTTTTTACCTACATGGAGGTATCTGGATTATACTGATGGTAGATTTTTTAAAATTTTTTTTTTTTTTTTTTTTTATGCCTGCTCTAAGGGCTTCAGTTTGAAAAACTTAAATTCTCCCTGTTCTCCAAATTCAGGTTTGATACCTGCTGAATAATCTGGTTGAAGTCACTGATTTGAATGTTGCTTTTGCTCCAAGAATATCTTAGAAGAAGTATCTGTTTCCTTGAGTGAAATGGCACATATTGCCTCTGTAATGTGATTCATATAAAATGAACCAAAAACTGAATAAAACTACAGTGATTGGAGTGACTGGGGCCATGTTATAATCAAATGCTGAAAGAACTCAAAACAGGAAAATGAAGTGATGCTATTCTTCAGCTCCCTGTGCAGAAGAGATTCACTTTCTGGTGTTAATCTTCCTTAGACTTTGGAGCTACAGTTCACACATACAATAGAAGTAAAGATTGGGACATTATATGAATGGATAGGATGAATAGAGGTAGAAATTGAGGATTAGTGATTTTCTAAATTACTTTAAAAATGCTTGTGTTAATATTTGGGGTGTATTTGTCAGCATTGAAGGGCTTACATTTCAAATGCTGAAATTACTTGGAAAAGAATTAAGATCTCCCATGGAAATAAATGTAAGTACTTTCAGTTTGAAGTCCAAGCAAATCTGTAATTTTCACAGCCAAGAGCAAGACCAAAGCTGTGTATATGAGAAGAGAAACATAATTAAGAGATGTAAGCTCAATAGTAATCTTCTTGTCTAAAATGCATTTATAATCATACTGTAGATGGAATAAGGATGAAGTTATGGAAAGTTAAGCAATGAAACCAGAAGTGTTGCTTTTGTCCTCAGATCAGAATTGTCTGCCTTAGCAGACAGAATCATGCTTGGGGTTTTTTATGCACATTAAAAAACCAAAAAAAACAAACCAAAAACAATGCCCAAATTGATCAGCATTTGTAAAAGAGGATCTGTGCTTGAGAAGCAGCTCCTTGAAAGTGGTTGAGTTGAAGCCTGGCACTGCCAGGGCTGAGGCACAGCCATGAAATGATGCCCAGAGAAAGATGTGATGCAGTGATCACAACAGCACTCAGAGGGTGGGGTGCAGGAGTGCTCAGTTCTTCCTTGCTTTGATGAGGCTCTGAAAGGAAAATCCTTGTGTAAGAAGTAAACAGGGCTGGTAAAACAGATAAGTGTAAGACTTCCTTTGAGCCAAAATGCAAATGAAGGGTGGTAACACTGGAGATAGAAAAGAAACAGGGACCTGCTGAAAAACCAGCTCTGGTGTGTGTGAATTATGCTGGAATCAGTGCAGCCTGCATCACGGAATGAGGTGGGACTTGAGCTGCTTGTGCATTGCCTGACCCGAGGTGGCTGTTTTGATGTGTGACCTGGCTTGAGGGCATCCAGCAGTAAGTGTGACTTAAGTTTACTTCTCAAGCTTTAGAGGAGAAAGTGGTGTGGGAATCACAGGATCCCAGGATGGCTGAGGCTGAAGGGAGCTCAGTGGCACCTGGTGTCACCTCCCTGCTCCAGCAGGGCCATCCCAGAGCACAGGGCACAGCCCTGTGTGCACACAGCTCTGCAACAGCCCCAGGGAGGAGAGCCCAGAGGCTCTGTGGGCAATCTGTTCAGGCTGGGCAGTGCCCAGGGAAGAAGCTGTGCCTCCTGTGCAGGGAATTGCTGGGCTCAGTCCCTGCCCTGCTCTGGGGCCATTGCTGGGCCCTGGAGCAGAGCCTGGGCCCTGCTCTGCCCCTCCCTGCACACAGGGACACCCAGGGCTGAGGCCCCTCTCAGCTGGGGCTCCTCTCCAGGCTGAGCAGCCCCAGCTCCCTCAGCCTTTCCTGGGCACCCAGATGCTCCAGGCCCTTCCTCAGCCCCGCTGGCCCCGCTCCAGGAGCTCCTGTCCCTGTGTGCTGAGGATCCAGAGCTGACACAGCCCTGCAGAGGTGCCTGCAGGGCCGGGCACAGGGGCAGGATCCCTCCCTGACCTGCTGCCAGTGCTCCTCCTGCTGCCCAGGATCCCACTGGCCTCCCTGGGCCCAGGACACTCTGCTGGCTCAGGGACAGCTCGGTGTCCCCAGGATCCCCAGGACACTCTGCTGGCTCAGGGACAGCACCATGTCCCCAGGATCCCCAGGACACTCTGCTGGCTCAGGGACAGCTCCGTGTCCCTCAGGTCCTTCCCCACAGAGCTGCTCCAGCAGGGACCCCCCAGCCTGTGGTTGTGCCTTGTCTTTCCTACCCAGGTGCAGAACCCTGAAGAAGAAGATTATGAGGTGATAAAGAATGGCTGATGTTGTCTGTCTGCATCCTGACTCGATCCTGCTGGCTGGTGCTATTGGAATTCAGCAGAAAATAAGCCTGCTTTTCTTCAACCTCTACTCAGAGATCATTTGGGGCTGGGAGTGGCTGAATTTCTGATTAAAGGTAATTCAGCACCTGAATTCTGGTGAAGTGCAGATGATGTTTCCTGGACACAGATGTGAAAATTGTACAAGCACCAATGCACTCCTGTAGGTCTGCTGCCATTCCATAAGGGCTTTGCATGATCCAGATCCAGGTTTTATTGGAGCTCCAGGAAAGCAGGTTTGGGACTGAGCTAACCAACATACAGAATGTAAATATGTGTTATGATAGAATGTATAGTAAGAGAGGTCTATGAGCACTGACTGTGTAAGTGGGTATTCCTGGTGCGCTCCAGGTGCCAAGCTCACCTGGAGATGTCCTTTCAGGAGAGGACCAGAGGCACCATCCATTGACCAGTGCTGAGCAGGCAGAGATATTTTCTTCCTTCAGAGGTATTTTCTTCCTCCAGCCCTTTCTGCCCTCATGCCTCTTTTTGTTATATATTTGGGCCTGTCCCAGTGGAGTGGAACAACCACAGAATTTACAGCACTAAACAGAGGTGCGAAAAGCAAATATTCATTTTGTCACCTCTAAGAAAATATAAGAATTAATTGGATTTTGGCCCTTTGTTTGAGCACATAAGCTTGATTTAATTTGGCAGCATGTCCATAACTGTGTTACCCCAATAGGCCAGCCTCTCTGTCTCAGTTCTGTACTTTTATTTTTAATTTTTTTGCCCCTTTTGTTGCTATTCTGAAAGCTTTAAAGCTTGTTTGGGCTATTCCTTTGCCAGCTGAATGCAAGGTGTCGCTTTTTGCCAGGGCCCATTCATTGCCCTGCTCTGATAAGGCTTTTGTTTATGTCTCATCTGGGTACAGGCAGGACTTGCTGGGAACAGAGATGCCCACAAGTTACTGGGCACACCAAGCTAGGAACCAATGAAGGAATTTCAAAGCCAGCTAATTTTCTCTCTCAGTGCTTTGTGGGTATCAGCACACAAAAGGGAATTGGCAGTTACTGGAACTTTTTTACAAAGAACAGTTATTCACATCGAGCTTCTAAATCTAAATTTAAAGAGAACTTTCCCCAAAATAAGGCCCAAATAGCTTTTATTACTGAAGGTAAATTTAGTTATTTTATGACATCTAAATTTAGGCTTCCAAATAAGCCCTCATACTGAAGATATGCTTCCTAGACACTTGGGGACTCATGAAACACTGACTGGGTTTAATTTTGCCAAAATTATCAGTGTTTGGTTAAACTCATCTTGGGTTTGTAGTTGCTATTGTGTTTTTGCAGTAGATCACAGTTCAAGTAAAAAAAACCCCAAATACTAAAATACCCCAAAGTTTGTAACCTCTGATGCTGACATAGTTTATCTTTTATTAATAAATATGCCAAAATTGGTGTTTGCATGGACAATCCTCTTTTAGCCCTTTTACTTCTATTCAATCAGGAACACTGGTGGTGAGAAAAACCATTGTGGTGAAGGTGGATCCCTGCAAGTGTCCAAGGCCAGGCTGGACACTGGGGCTTGGAGCAGCCTGGGATAGTGGAAGGTGTCCATGGCAGGGGACTGGATTAGAGGTCCAATGGACTTTTTGATCCTACTGAGCTCAGGGTGGTCTTTCCCTGTTGTTCTTCCACATGCTGGCTTTTCTCCAGTTTTGCTCTGTATGGTACCTACAGTATTACAAGTTTGAAGTATGAAGGCACTGTGGATAATCAGCACTTGGTGGCAGGCCCAAACAGCTTCAAGATTTATAAATTGAGATTACTCGTGGTCTGTTGTAGATTTGGGAACACTGCTCCAAGAAACAGAAATAATTTTTTTTAATGGTTATGCTTCCAGTTAATGGAGATGAGTCCATTAAAGTAACAGCTGAAACTTGTAATTATATCCAAAGCAGAATTGGGCAATGCAGTTCTGTACTGCTACAGTTGGGATAAGTCAGTGAAAAAAATCAGCAGTATGAAAATAAATAAGAGCTTTCCCACAAGTGCTGAGTTCTGTAAGTGCTGTGAAGAAAATTTTACTCAGTGTCTTTTGGTTTTTAGCTGGAATATGTGTCACAGTTCAAACTCTCCCCAAATACTCAGTTCTAGTATACAATGGCTTGTTTTGTTTTTTTCTTTTATTTTGCTGTTTTTACTGTAATTGCTCATTTTTCCATCTCTCTGTGAGTGGTGATTTGAGGCCTGGTTGGTTGGGTGTTTGGTATCTGCATGCCACAACCAGTGGTCATGAGAAACAGGTTTACCTCAATAAAATTTAAAACAGAAGAAGAAGTTTATTGAAGTTGTGAGTTACTGGCAGAAGCATACTGAGACTCAGGTTCAGAATGGGCTGGTGGTGCCCTCTTTGATTTGCACCTGAGCTGGTAGACTCAGGTTTAGTCAAACCAGTAGAGCTCAGAGCTGTTGTCTGCTCCCAGCCTGGTGTCTGGGTTGATGTCAGTGCCACTGATCTTCCTGGAGCTGCTTCTAGGACCTTCCCACATAACTATTTTTCTCATTAACTGTGTTTCCAGATGATGTTCTCCACCTGGCTTTTGGGAGTAGATAGCAGGTCAGAGATGAGCTGGTTTTTCCTGCACTAGGAGCATCACTGGGGACACTTTGACACATCCTACCAAGATACTTCTCATTTGAATAAAGTCCTTCTAACTCAGAAGAATGTCTGAGTAAAAGCTCAGAGGTTTATGAAAGATGTCCCAAATAACTGAAGATCAGTTTCTTTTTAGACCACTGAGTGAAAACCTTTCCTTTTCTTTATTGGTTCTAATGGGAGCTGAGAAACCAAGTCCTGGCATTTTGGTGGCTCCTGCTCTGAGCCCTGCTCGAGTTGGACAACTAACAAATTATTCTCTTAAGATCTATTGATGTAAGAGACTGCATTGGGAGTTTAATGAAATTGCTGCTGTTCTAAAATACCTTTTGGAGATCCCAGGTGAATTCTGTTCAAGTATGGGGGAGTGGAACTGAGCTCTGTTGTGAGCCTGAGTGCAGATTTGCATCACCTTGCACCAAAACTGAAGGGGAGAAAATCCAATTGACTGTTCTCCTGAAATGGTTGACTAGTCTTTTGTATTAGGAAGAATATAAACATTTTTGGGGTACTGAGGAGAGTGTGTTTAGGGCCAAACCCTTGATATACTAAATAGTGAAGCACACACTCATTTTTCAACTTTGTCCCTGAGATGGAGTGGTATTCTGGTGGTTACTGGAGTCTGCTGGGAAGCTGAGCTCTGAGTGTGGGACTTGTGAAAGTCCTTTCAGCAGGCTAGTGTGTGAGTTAAGCTTCTGATAGCTTCATTTAGGGGTAGAGGGTGTTTTAAAGCAAATTAAAATTCCATAATCACCCGTCATTGCTGTCGGTGTACTTGGGGATGGTGTGAGGGCTCCCAGGTGAGGAAGATACGCAGGATGCCTCTCAAGAATTGGGATGTAATTAAGGACTAAGCCAGCGCTCTGCTTTGTCTGCAATCTGAAGGAAATGCAATAGCAGAGAAGTGAACACCTTCAGGCTGATGGTGTGGAGTTCTCTGTGCCTTTAAACTTCCCTAAACCTGAGGGTCTCTGTCATACTCATTCTGATCTCTAAGGTCTGTTCCAACCCCAAATATTCCATGATTAAAGGATTTCCTGCTTTTTGCTAGCATTTTGAAAACCCCAGATCTGAACTGCAGTTTAGGAAATATTTCTCAGCACAGGGCTTGTTGGCATACACAGTGTGTTGTTTTGAAATACTGAAGCTTTGAACTTAATTTTTTGGAGAGGTTGTAAATAGTAACAATGTGCCAGGGATCCTTCTGCCTTGCAGATATTCAGATGGTGGTTATTCACATAAGTCTGAATTTCCTGAGCCTGTAGAGGGTGCTTATTTATAGAGTTAAGAGCATTTGAAGGGTTTGTGACTAAAACTCAACTTTCTATTAGTTTAAGTTGCAACCACTGATGTTATCAAAGCTGAGCATATGAAAGGTATTGATGGTTGGAGGGGAGAAATTAGCTTCCTCTAAGGGAACGAGCAGTCTGGTGCCTGTTTCATTGGGGAGTTCAGACCCCAGAAATTTTAACTAATGCCTGAGTGTTGGTACCTCTGTGTCTTCCAAAAGGCAGCTTATGCTGGAATTCCAGACATAGATGAGAAATGGGGTGCAATTGTTCTGTTGAACTAGAGAAAGAGCATATGGACCTGCATGGATTTGGGGTGTAATGAAGATCTGAGGAACTCTCCTGTTGTGGTGCTTTGTCTTCTTGTTCTCTAACAAATAATGGATACTGTTGCTTGTTGTTGCTATTTTTTTTTAATTTTTATTTTTTAATGTCTACCTACTCAACAAGAACCTGGTCCTTTGTAAAACATCTGCAGACTTTTGCTCTAAGAACTGTGCATTTAAAACTCATCCACTGTAAATAACTTGTGTTTGGATGTGAAATATTTTAACTGATAATTTATCAATTACATCAGAACTGTTTTGTATTGAAGAAAATAAACCAGGGCTTCTCATGGTACAGGTAAAGGGAGGCTGCCTCAGTCCTTTATGGTGCGGGGCTTCCTCCCCTGAGAAAGTTCTTTCTGCCCCATAAGCCTTGGAAAACTTACCCCATAAATATCCAAGGGAGATCTCTTGGTTTAGATTTCTCCTTTCAAACATTCTCCTTTGGTTTGCCACCTGCAGGAAGACGGGGCTATAAATAGCACAGGTAGTAACTCATTTGTTTTTCTTCTCACTTGGCTTATGAAATGCTGATTTGCTTGTACTTGCATTTTTGTGCTATTCTTTACCTTCCAAACCAGTGGCTTTCATCCAAATTTTCAATTAATGCTCTTTGTTCTGCCCATTCCTCTCACTTCTACAAATAGAACTTTTTCCCTTTGGCACTTAACTTATTGCCATAGAAATGTTACAGAATTATAAGGTATGTTCCATTGTATGAGTATTACTTTAATGGGGGAAAGTCTATCTTAAACTAGGATTTGAAAGGTACTTTTATATTTCATGTGGGTCAAATATAAACTTGAAAATACAATTGATGGTAGAACCCATCCTTCTCCTCTGTAGTAGTTTGAAACTAAGTTTAAAGAAAAATTTAGATTTGAAACTTCCTTGATCTGACAATTATATATTTTTCTCTTGAATTCAGTGCCATTTCAGTGATCCACCTACTTGGCCTCCTCAAAATAAAAAGGTTTCTTTGCTCTCCAAGTAGACACTGTTACTTTATTAGGTATCACCTGAATGAATTGAAACTGGATTCCAGGACTGGTGATTAAGTACTGGCAGAAATGCCAAAAGTAAAATCATTTTTGGACTTCTTGTTCTAATCTTGGCAATGACCATTAGAGTTAAAAGCTGTAGCATCCTATTATCCTGACAAATTTTCTGAGAAAACTTGGGAATGGTACCATTTGGGTTGGCAAGTGAATTATCACATGGCTGCATTCCTCAGCTGGACCTGTGGCATGTAGCCACGGTTCCATGAAGTAACTCAAGAGATACTTTATGCTCCTCTGCTAAGTGTTTTTTATTATTTTATGAAAAGTTATTAGTGAATAAAATCTCTTACATCTTGCTGAAAGACTGACAAATGACATTAAAATGTAAAAAAACCTGTCCCTTTCTGTTATTTCAAAATGAAAATCCTTTTTCTTGCACAGGGTTTATGTCTTCTTTTCTTCTTTAATACAAATTATTACTATGCCAGAAATTCATTGCAGAGACTATGCAGGGCTCCCTGACTGCATGGATTTTTAATCTTAATGAATTCAGTAAGCAAATCAAAGAAATTACAATGTGAAAGAGGACAGGGAAATAAAGAAAATGCTCTTCTCACATATGTTAGTGTGGTTCTGTTGTGTGCTGCTTGGGTTATTCTTGCTAGGTTGCCAAAATAAAGGCTCTCTCTCCAGCTGCACACCAGTATTGTTAATGGAGCATGACACTTTTAGGTTTCAAATGCCAGGAGATGAACAAAATGAGAGAGAACAATGAAGTGCTTTACATTCTGCTATTGCATTTAAGTACCATTTTCTTTTGTGTAATTGCCTTGGCCTGGCCATATGAAAATGACTTTCTTGTGTTTATGCTCTCCTTAAAAATATAATTCCCTATTTTTTTTTTTTTTTTTTTTTTTTTTTTTTTTTTGTGTGTGTTTGTTTTGGTTTTAGTTTTTAGTTTTTAAAGGAGCACATGTGGCTTCTTAAAAGCTTGAGTATTAGACATCCATTATTTCTTCCATTTACTCCTGGAATAAATTTGACAAATTGCAGTAGTTCAAGAGAGATGAAAACAGCCTGTAATCTGGACACACAAACAAAAACTGTGTGGTGAAGGAGCAGTGCCAGCTCTGGCTTCTTATATCTGCTACCTCATACTCTACTTTTTATGTATTTATTTTATTTTCTTTCTTGTGGAGTGACCTGCATTTCCTCTCTTAATACCATTGGAGTAATTAAGTGTGTTTCTTGGTGGGAACTTTGAGTCACGGACACAGGCAGAAGAGATCTACAGAATTTTTTCAGCTACTTTCCCAAATAAAAAAATAAAACAATGAAAAGAAATTCCCCAAACTTTTGGATTGGTTTTCACTGGCAACTTAACTAACCATGTTTTGGGTGATTTTGGTATTTTTTTTGTTCCCAAGCAACCAATTCTCTCAATAGGTACATAATTATCTAAAGAGCTTTTCCTGTTGAGTTGAACCTCAACAAATGTTTGTCTGTGCCAAACCAGATCACAGGTCCTGATCCAGGAGTTTGAGATATTTCTATTAATTATTTCTCCCTCTTACGCCTTTGATCCTTGACTTTTCTATCTGTAATGATGGTGTCTGCTCTTGGGCTTTGAACCCTGGTGGATTCTTCCCCTGAAATGACAGAACTGGATCTTTGATCTGGTTTCTGTCTTTTCTTGCACTTGAAACCTAGGAGTTTGTTGGTCAGGCCATTTACTTTGTCATTTCTGTGGTCTCTGTTCTTGACCACAGGGAATAAAAACAAATATGAGTCATATGCCTCCTTTTTAACCTCAGGATCAGCTACCAGAGCACCAGTTATTACTGTGAGAAGTTATCAGCTTTTATATGGAATGAAGAGATGGGTTTGGTTTGGGTTTTTTTAGTTTTCAGAATTAAGAATTTAATGTAATCTTAGACCAGGCAGGATAATGTACAAACTTTTCTTTTTCTTGGGAGAGAAGTCAGGACCTGCATGGCTTTCTAGCTTTTGAGTGTTGCTGGATTTAGATTTTTGTGAGGGATTTTTGTGTGGAGAGGTTTTTTTGGTCATTGTTTTTGATTTGGTTTGGGTTTTTTAAGTGGATTTTTTTAAAGTTGATTAATATTTTGAATCCCCCTCTCTGACCAGCAGATAGAATGTTAATATTTAGGGTTTTTTTAATCTTCTGATGCATAAGGGAAGATAAAATCACATGTTCCATCTGTTTTCTGTGGTGTTATCCTGCAAAGGTAATAGAAAACCACAGGCAATAATTTCCTTTTCTAAGCTGGTGGATGCCACATGCAGCCTTTCCAGCAGATCACCTTTTGGGACAGAGGGAAGCTTCACCCCAAACCCTGTGTGCAGCTCCCAGTCCTGAGCTAACATCCCATTTTCAGATTGATCCTGCATCAGGGCTCTCAGCTTCCCTTTGGAATGTAAAATTTGGAAGGATAGGCAGCAGGAAGCCTGAAGAGATGACAGGGCAGGAGCACCCAGTGATAACTTTGTGCTGGAGGGGTGAAGATCCCTTTGTGAGGGACGAAGACTGCTGAGAGATTGACAGATGCTCTCAGGCGAGTCCAAGGTGATAAACAAATAACCTTGACAGGATGCTGGCTGACCTTTGGTGGTCCTTTCTTCAGTTGTCCCTGGAGCAGAAACTTGCAGACTTCCCTTTCCCCAAATTGTTTCCGCTGGAGTTCTTCTAGAAAAAATTCAGAGAGATGTCTGGGTTTTGTCCTCTTTTTGGGAGGTGCCTTCGTTGTGTTTTCTGTGTCTTCAGAAGCCCTGGGTCCCTCCCTGCCACTCCTTGTCCTTGTGAGCAGAGAGGTGGAAGACTTTGGTGTCTCGGAGAAGGTGTGCTCACTTTTGAGGTGATTTTTACGTGTTTGAGACAGGGGAAGATTGTTCTTCTTCTTTCATTCTCTTCTAAAAGAGTCTCAACCTTTCAGGGAGAGGAACTTGAAGGGAAGAGTGAAGAATAATCTCAATTTTATTTGTGCCCTTGGATTCTTCACTTCCATACCCTTGTGTGTGAGGCAGACTAATTTCCTTTGGAAGATTGTGGGGTGCCCTGCATTGTTTCTTGGAAAAACTGGAAAATGCCACATGCTTGTAGTGGCATTGTGACAAAAATTTCAAGTTTCATACAGAGCAGCTTGTTTGGATGGATTAGAGTCAAACAGTCCTCATGTCTCAGGTTTTCCCTTAGGTCAGGGGTTTTTACCATCACGGAAATTAGAGTGTGAAAGTTTCAGCAGGGACATGTAATTGTGTGTTATTCCCAGTCTGATCAGTGAAAAGAAGTAACTTTCTGAAGACTTTGACATCCAAATTATTCATTCCCCCCTGGAAATCTTGATAAATAAATACTTGTGTTTATTGTGAGTTTGCTTCCCAGTGACTTCCTGAGTGTTTCCTATATTTTGAGTGGGATCTGGCATTCCTGTACATTTAACCTCCTGCAGCAAAGATGAGAATGGTGTTTCTTGAGGTGCAAAAGGCAGAATGATTACATAAAAAGAATTCTTTAGGACATTGTGGGATTTCTTATAAGTGCTTTGACTGGTCAGTGTGGGTGGTGCTGGTGTTTTAAGGATGCTTCAGCAGACAAAGGCTCAAAGTTTGTTCTTAAAGATTTTTAATGGAAAGATCTACATCATGAAGATGCAAATGATGATCAGCAGGAGTGTTGCTTAGAAAAAAATGCAAGACCAGAGTGTATTACAGCAGAAAGCTCTGATATTAATACTTTGTTCTTTAACTTAGATGAGGGTGTAAGGAAATACAGTTTATCCCTGGATTTAGGTGGCTGGAGACATTACTGTTTAGTCTGTTTGCTGAAGGATCACTAATGGCAACTTTAAAGGCTCCATTTTTATTTATTTATTTATTGAAATAATTCTCATTAAAAAAAAACACCAAAGCACACAAAAAACCCCAAACTCACACAAAAAATACACAATAGGTAAACAAGAGGTACCAAAGCACTGTTGAATATGCTCTCAGTAGGAAATTTAACTTGCAAAGCAGAATAAGTGACAGATATTGGTAATCATCAAGTGAAGGATACTTTGGCTGTATGAATTCAAATTTTTAGTACACGTCTAAATTCTTATACTTCTAAATTCCAAAGGAGTTGCATTTTAGTGAAGATATCACCAGCATGTGATGGAGACAATTTGTCTGAGTAGTTCTGAAGGAGAACTTCAGTCCTGTAGTGCAGAGATGGCAAAATGTTTTGGTTGTTTTTTTTTTCTATACTGACTGAAGGATATTGTTTTGTCCTTGAATGGTTTTAAACTTTTTGTTTTGTTTTTTTAAAAGATGAAAAGAAATGGTGCTGTATTTATTGTTCTTCTTCCCTATTTTTCTTGTGACCCACTTTTTACAGTGCAGCATTATCCTTTGTTTAGCTTAGAAAAGAAGGGAAGGAACTCTGGGAAATCAAGGTGGATTCAGTTAACACAGTGTAGATCTGTAAGGGCACAGAGCTGGGCAAATCACCTCAACAAGGGCAGAGGAACAGCTAAAACTAGAATGTGATCCTGATGGGAGATGCTTTCCCTAGGATGCCACCTCCCTTTGCTAGGGTAAAGCTTGATCCCACTGCAGTGCAAAAGTCTGAGCCTGTGGGGGACTGTAAGGACAAAAATTCTCACCTGGAGAGGCTGCCCAGCCTTGGGAATTAAGATCTGCTCTTCCCTGGGGACTTTTCTCACCAGAGTCAAATCCAAGTATGAATATGGACAGTAGATTTTTCTTTTTTCCTCCTGGCTCACAGGAGCAGAAAAGAAAAGCTGGGGGAGGAGAACACAATCTTCTTTGGGAGAAATATACATAATTTCTGCTTGCAAGTCATCTCTGCTCTGACAGATGCCACTTACATCGTCTCTGCGTACACAAGCATGTGCTTTCTCAAGAAGCTTTCTGGAAATCTCTTCAAAATTAAGAATCCTGAAGTAATGCCTCTTGAGGCCCTGTGTGCCTATGAATCTTTCAGGCAAAGTGAAATCTTGTTTTGTGCTTAGGGGAAGTTAAGTATGACTAAAAGAAATACCTGAATTATATGACAACATTTCTTCTCAGCATTCCCAAACACCTTCTCAGTTCAGCTTTTCTGCTGAGTGTAATTAAATCCTGAGGATGGTGATTAAATCCCAGTCCATTTAATCTTTCTTTCAGAGATCAAATGGCAATAAATAAGTGCTGATATAATGGCCCTGGCAGGGCTGGAGCTGCAGCAGAACAAGTGAAGGCTTATATGCTTTATTAAAGGCTCCTTGATCCTGTGTTCTCTCCAGCTGAGGCTTCCAGGGGTTCCTAGGGGAGAGAGGCAGATGCTGGACCTCACAACAGGCTCAAGGCAAAATTGAGAAGATGCTGCCCTAATTCATTACCTGTTTCTTAAAGAGCCCCATTTGCTTTCACAGCTGCATGCACACCTTGCTGGCCCCAGAATTCATATCAGATACAGATATCAGCTCTATAGTAGAGGAAGGAAATGGTTCTCTGCACATCAGTGCCATCTCTCCTGCTGTAAGGAAGCACAGAGTGTAATCAGAGTGATCCTTTTGCCCAGCTGCAAGAACAACATGGGGTCTGATTTCTGCTTGTTGAGTCTGCCTGCAGAGCTCAGAAATATCGAATGTAGTGTTTTTGAGGCTCCTATAAATCAGAAGTTGCTTTATAACAATTGATCAATATGTTTGAAAAGACCCAACAAAACCTCAAAACTTGCCATCTGCTATATTGTTACCCCTGTTATTTGAGTTCACAGATATTTTACAAAACCCTCCATGCACATCAAAATATAATTATTGAATCCAGAAACACAGCAGTGGTTGCTGTATAGGCAAAAGGAAAACAGAAGGAACAACTGGAAGAAGCTCTTCCCAGTGCCTCTGGTGCACCTGACTTGTGTGTGTGGAAACAAACATCGTATGTATTTGGTATGTATACTATGGAATCATTGAATGGTTTGGCTTGGAAAGGATCTTAAAGTTCATCCAGTGCCACCCCTGCCATGGACAGGGACACCTTCCACTATCCCAGGTTGCTCCAAGCCCTGGTCTTGCACACTTGCAGGGATCCAGGGGCAGCCACAGCTTGTCTGGGCACCCTGTGCCAGGGCCTGCCCACCCTCACAGGGAGCAATTTCTTCCTAGTACATGAAATTTCTACGGCACCAACTACAGTTCCCCAGCTCTCAAGCCCTCCTGTTCCCTCACCTGTGAGGAGCAGCTGTATTTTGGCATCCAACATGTTCTGCTCTGTGCTGTGCTCAAGTGTGAAGGTTGGATGTGCCTGAGAACCCCATTCTAGGCATAATGTGTTGGGAGAGCCTGTACCTGCTACAGTTTGTTACCATTACCCATGTCAACAGTGGCTATGCCAAAGGATGGCCCTTGTCATGTCCTTGCTGTTGCTTTCCTGCCCTCAATTTCCCCAACCTGTGCATGTGGGCACTTAGGACAGTGTCAGCACTAGAGCCACGTGGGCGCTGTGTAGGAGAACAGCCACAAACAGCAAATGTGCTTCCAGACTCCTGGAACAGAAGGTGACTGTCCCAGCAGTGCTTTGCAACACCTTGTGCCAATCAATTTGCAGCTCAGTGGTTCCCTTCAGCAGCTCAGTTATTCTCACACTGAATTATAAGGCTGTTTTATCCTTTATTGTTATTGAAGTGCTCCAGCTTTTGACTTAGTTTAATCAGCCCCATCAGTTTCCTTCCAAAGCTATGCAGGAGTCCCAGTGCAGCACCACTTACAGCCATGTTCAATCCATTTTTCATTTGACTCTGTCATGCATAATTGCAAGTATGAGAAAGTTTGTGGTGTTATCATCATGTGTTAGTGTCACTTCTGTGGTCCTTTTCTTATTTTCTTTCTCTGCTGGTTCTATTTCACATGAAGTACATGAAAGAAATATATCCTGTTTTCTCTGAAATATTAAAGGTCTGCACTAAAAAGTTGTCTGTTAGCAGAAATTTTAGTAGTCTTATTATAATCTGAAGGGGTTTAAGTTATCCTTGATGTCTGCTTGTTGATGCAATGGCCCAGTCCACTTCTCCATAGTTGTTGCATCTCTTGGCACAAAAAAAGTGAGATGTAAGTATAAAAATACTGGCCCTTGTCCAGAGGTATTCCTATAAAAGATGCTTAAAAATATAAAGTGGAGAAAACATTGAATAAAAGAAAAAAAAACAAACAACCAGATTTGAATGCTCAGATGCTCTTGTTCAAGTTTGGAAGTTCTGTCCTTAATTAGTCATTTAAAAAACTGCCATGGCATTGGGATTCTAGTCCCTTTTTTGCATTGCAGGGATTACCTCTGAATAGGAATAAATAACTTGGCCCTGCTGACCCCAGTGGTGCTGCCTTGCACCACCTTTAATTGAGAGGAAATCCAGCAGAAACAGTAGTTTTGGCAATAGATTTCAGCAGTCCTTGCTAAAAAGTATGATTGAAATACTTGTTCTACTTTCAGTTCCTCAGTTTCATTTTTATTTCCTTTTGTGTATCATTTGAGGACCTAATTTATCTCCAGGACTCCATTAGAATATTCCTGTAGCAGACAAATTATTTTTCAGATGATATTTTACAGGAGCCTTTCTTTTCTTACTCTCAAATTACTTTCCTGGAGGCTTTTTCTATTCTTTTAGACAGTCCCAGGGACCACAGGAGTGCTCTGGGATTGGAACTGACTTCCTTACTGCTGCCTTTGCCTGGAGAGAAGTTCTCTAGGAGAAGCCTAATCTTCAAAAGCAAAATCCAAACTAACTGGGGATGTGGTTTCCTTCAGCAATTAAAGTTGTAATGTCACACCAAAAGGTGCAGGATGCAGAGTCCTTGAGCTGGGTACCAGGTTGTTATTTGTGAATTAGTCCTTAGATCTTGCACTTTCTGGGCTCATTGCAGCAAATCAAAGGATTTACTGAATGTGAGCAAGGGAGGAGAGCCTTGGAGCAAAGACAAAATCCTGTCCCTGCCTGGGAGGATTGAGAGAGGAGAGCTGGGAGTTGTGTCCCTGTCACCAGCAGGGACATGGAGGTGCAGGCTGCATTTCAATTAGTGTGTTTAGATTTTGTCTGTGACAACCCAGTGACAAGGCAGCTCCCTCTCCAAAAGATTTCCTGCTCTGTCAGGTACCGGAACAGGGCATTGTGGGCTGTGGGAGGGAGGAGTTGTCTGGGCTGGGATTCAAAGAATTATAGCACCAGGCAGGAGTGGGGATGCTGCTCACCTGGAATGCAGTTGCTCTGAGGCCATTCACATCCTCAGCATAGGGGATTCCTTACAGTGGAATGGTTTGGATTCGAAGGGGCCTTAAAGACCTCTCATTCCATCTCTGCCATGGGTAGGGACACCTCCACTGTCTCAGGGTGCTCCCAACCTGGCCTTGGACACTTCCAGGGATGCAGGGGCAGCTACAGCTTCTCTGTGCACCTTGTGCCAGAGCATCAGAGACAAGAATTCCTTCCCAGTATCCATCTAATCTTGCCCTCAATCAGTTTGAAGCTGTTCTCCCTTGTCCTGACTCTCCAGGCCTATTACATTAAGGCTCGTTTGTTAGAGACTGAGAAGACACAAACTCGCCAAGTGTCCTCAATCAACTGCACTGAGTTTATCATGGCCTCCCCTTTTTAGAGGGGGTTTGAATTTCCCAGGTTTACACGTGTGATTGGTTGGGATCTCAGAGTGCCCAGCTCTCTGACCAGTGAGAAGTCTGCAGCTTAGGATGGAATGTGACTGGGGGAAGTCCCTGTTTGGGTATGAATGTATCCTATCATTGTTCACCCAGGGACCTGTTTATCGAACCAAGCTAGCTGAACTGGGTTTCTTATTTATGGCTGAATTATTTGCATGGCTACAGACTGGCTGTGCTGTTGCAATTCCCCCTTTCCGTTTTATTAAAAAATGCAAAATGTTCTCTGTTATCTTACCTGAAGGGCCCTTTGCAGGTAGAATGATGCAGACAGCATGAGTTTAATTTGAATGAGGCCTTCTACCTAATTTGACAAACCTTGCTCCCCCAGCTAGCAATATGTTCCATGCATCACCAGAGCTGCAGCATTCATGTTCAGGAGTTGTCAGGTGAAACCACCAACCTTAAGGCTAGCATGTCACAATTCAACTGCTTCAAGTTATAAATTACAGCTTAACCCTGTAAACAAGAAAACATTCAACCTTTAAAACTGAAATTATAGCTTTGTAAACAAAAACCTTTAGAACTGTGAGAAAAACCAACTTAATAGAAGAAACAATTTGTAAACAGGAAAAGATATTTGTAAACCAATAAAATCTTTAAATGAACTGTCACTTCAATAGTCCCAGATTTCCATTAGGTAGGTGAACAAGGTGTTTCCATCGCTGTTCCACACGACTCAACCACGTCTGTTGAGGAGTTATCGGGGGGATGCTGCTTGTGGCAGGATGGACACATCTGGCAGGTACCCCATGCGTTCCAGTGTCCGTGGAAACGCAGGCGTATCCACACCCCCAGCTGATGAGATTCCACGGGCTTTGCCTTGGTGAGAAGGTCTCGCACCATTACCTTGAGTTTGGGCAACTGATCATCACCGGATTATTGTAGTGATGGAAAGTGTTTTGAAATGACGGCTCAGGGACTTTTCTAATATTTTCAAATTATTTAGTGTAGAGATAGCTTTAGCTACCCTGCTCTGTGGGGATTCACCACACATTGCTCCCTTTTGTTTATCAAGTATACATTTTAAAGTGCTATGAGCACATTCCACAATAGCTTGTCCTGCTGCTAATTAAGGAATACCAGTGTGGTGTGACACATCCCAGAGCTGTGGGAAATGTCTTGTGTTTTGTGAAATGTAAGCTGGGCTATTGTTTGTTTTGATGGTGCAGGGGATACCTAAAGCAGCAAAGGCCAATGTGCAATGGCATCTCAACCTTTTTCTCCTGCATACTGTAGCCCGTATTGCTGATGAAAAGGTATTAGTGGATAAAAGTATACATTGTAGATGTCCAAATCAGGGATGTGAATGACATCAGTCTGCTAGATTTGCAAAGCATGCAGTCCATGAGGACTTACCCCCATCTGCATGGATTTACCCCCATCTGCAGTGGTGCAGCGTGGCCTTGGCAGTCAGCACAGGTGTTAACTATATTACAAGCCTCTGTGTTTGACAGCTGGGATTGTCACTGTAAGGCTTGAACACCTTGGTGGAAGAAATCATGTGATGCCTTTGCTTGTGCCAGCATATCTGGCTGTGGTGCTGTCCAGGCAGAGCCAGCTAGCATATCTGCTCTGGCATTGCCCTCTGTGATGAAACCTGGTAAATTCGTGTGACTTCTGATGTGTGAGATATAATAAGGGTAAGTTCTGGCTTGGATGCTATGGCATGTAATTTTTAGTAAGTCAAATAATTGTGCAATTGTCAATTTCCCTCAATAATTGTCAATTTTCCTTAATAGTGCTTGGTCTAATCTCTGAGTGATGTCAGCTACATATGCAGAATCAGTTACAATATTTAGAAGAATGTGGGGAAAACATTGGAAAGCCATAGCTACAGCCCTCAGCTCTACTAACTGAGGTGAGCCGTTCTCATAACCCTCCAATGTTTGCCAGTCACATTCCTCTTTCCATGTTACAATGGCCTTTCCTGTTTTTCCAGAACTGTCAGTCAACACTGTAACACCTTTTAAGGGTATTCAGCTATTTAGAGGTTTCAGAGATAGTACAGTTTCCCCACTTAATTTCAGCAATATATGGCTTGGTGAATGGTAAGTGATTTGTCCAGAAAAATTTTGTCAGATGCTTTGTAAGGCTGTGCTGTTGGCAAAGCACCATTCAAATTGTTCTTGCTTCACAGGAATAATAATTTTTGAAGGACCTTTACTATTCGATTGTAAACACCTGTGACAACATTTGCTAATTAATTGTGCAATTAGTTCAAAGATGGTAGGTGCTGTCTTTTTAGGCTGATGAGGTAAAAAACATCCATTTTAGTATATGCAAAGGATCAGGCTTGTGTGGATTACACTGCCCAATAATACTAGTAGGGTGAAAATTGACAATGAGAATGAATACAGGGATACACACCTCTGGGCATATCGGGTGGACTTGTCTGTTTGTGATAGCTTGGTCTATGTTTTGAGAGCAGCTTTTGCCTCAGGGGTTACTTTTCTGGGGGAAGTTAATTCAGATTCACCTTTCAGAAGGTCAGATAAGGGTTCTAATTGTGGCTTGGTCAGTCCTACATAGGGTCTAACCCAGTTGATGGTAGCCAGAAGTTTCTGTGCATCATTTAGAGTTTGAATCTTAATTGAAAATTGAATAGTTTGTGGCTGTATAGTCTGATCCATTATTTTGAGTCCCAAATATTTCCAAGGTGGTTGCTGCTACACCTTTTCTGGTGCTACATGCAGCCCAAATATTTTTAATGCTTGCAACAGGCTTGGCCAAAGCTGTGAGTTCTTTTTTTGGTTTGGGTGGGTACCAAAATGTCGTCCATGTAATGGTAACATTATGCCCCTGGAAATTGCTCTCTCATGGATGAGAGTGCTTGTGCAACATACCACTGACAAATTGAGGGGCTGTTTTTCAGGCCTCGAGGAAGCACTCACCATTGATAACTTTCTGCTGGCACAGTGTTATTAATGGAAGGCACGGTAAAAGCAAACTTTGGGGTGCAATGGAATAGTGAAAAAACAGTCTTTCAGGTCCACAATTAGGATGTCCCAGGAGGCAGGTATCATTGTACAAAATGGCATACCAGCCTGCAAAGCACCCATGCTCTCCATCATGGAATTAATTTTTCTCAGGTCATGGAGTAACCTCCACTTGCCAGATCTCTTTTTTTATAACAAATACCAGGGTGTTCTGAGGGCTCATAGATGTCTCTAAGTGTATTTGAGCCAGCTATTCTTGTACTAAGGATTTTAGGGCGTATAACTTCTCCTTTTTGAGGGACCACTGTGGTACCCATACAGGCTGAGCTGTAAGCCATTTCAGAGCTAATGTGGAATACCTTACGCCCTTTAATACAGTGGCCCTGTTAAAAATCTGTCCCCACCCGGACTCCCCATGCAGACAGAACATCCTTCTCCCACAGGTTAAGAGGTGCAGCAGTGATATATGGTCGAATTTTAGCTGTTTGTCCCTCGGGATTCTTGACCAACACAGGCCTGCTACTCAAGCAGCTCTCTGTGGTCACTCTGAAGCTAGCAATGGCAGATCCTGCAGGTGTGGTGGGCCATGATGAAGGCCATGTGCTGGCAGAGATGATAGTGATGTCTGCCCCTGAGTCAATCATTCCATTGACCTTGATCTGCAAGGACTTTGCCTGATGCATTGTAACAGTACAAACCATATTAAGTCTTTGATCACCTACAAACCTGAGTCCAGTACACCTGGGGCTGTCCTGTTGATCCAAAGCCTCGGTCTCCTCAGTCCCTAGAATCTGCTTTGGGGACAGAAGACTTAAAAGGAATAAATTGTGCAATTTGGGTTTTTGCAGGGATAGTCAAGGGTGGAGTAGGGGTTGACACCATGGCTTGTATTTGTCCTGTGAAATCAGCATCTCTAACACTGGGGTACACAAAGATATCTTGCAAAGTGGACTCTGTCCTTTCCCTATGGGGTCCTTGGCCTCAAGAGGAACTTTATGTACCTTTAATGAGTTTATAGTTACTGAGATTGAAGTGGAACATCCATGCCAGCTGATTCTCTCATCCTTGCTGTGAGCTGCTCACACAGGCTTGTACTGGAGCACTTGTGTTGTCACACGTTTTCCCTTTGCATTCAGCTTCTTGTTTCCCTGGTCTTTAAGAAATTGTCTGTTAACATGAAATTTGGACTTGCATACTTTGGTCCAGACCTCTTACATCAGTTGCAGCTTGCACTTGTGCTTCTCTGTCTTGGAAATGTCCCCTGTGGAATGGACTTTCGGGGACAATTCACCTTCAGGTGGCCTTGTTGTCCACTCTTGTAGCATTGAGCTATTGATTTAACAGCAGCTGTAATAATATTAGCTAACATATTCATGTTATGTGAACCAACTTTAGCACATGCATTTATCATATCCTTTAAAGATGAATTTTCATTGGGTCGTGCATCTATAATCTTTCTACAGTCCTCGATTGCATTACCTCCTGCTAATTGCAGTATTAATTGGTTCCTTGCTTCGCTGTTTGTTGTTTTTCCATAGTATCCTACAAATGTTCTATGAACTGCATATATAATTTGTTGGGGTTTTGCCTTACGCTTGAATATGTTTGGGTTGGCACAGATAGGTTTGTGATTTTCATTAGAGCTCACATTTCTAAGTCCTTTGCTTGAGCTAGGATTGAAGGGTTCAGGCATGTTTGGGTTTGTGGATTTTCCATGGAAGATAGTCCCATGAGTTGTGAGATTCCTACCCCAAAGCATGGGTACTGATGTGAAATTCCTGAATTTTGCAATCCCTGTTCCTCTTCATAAGACCTCCAGGCTGATTCAAACATCATATATTGTGCTGGAGTAGAAAGCAATTTTGCCATTTGCTTCATGTCATAGGGACAAATCGAAGCATATTTGCAACAGCTGGTGACCCCAGCCCACGTTTAGTGAATAGCTGGCATAGTCTGAAAGGATTTGCCAATTAAATGCTATATGTTTGTTGGGTGTAGTTCCATTACCTCATACAACTGGGAATGCTATTGTTCCCTGTGTTTTCTGCCAGTCCTCTGATGATGGCAAAGTCATGGGCACAGGAATTAGTTCAGCTCCCTCTATATCCCTACTTTCAATTGCTTTAGGTTTTGCCTCCATCCAGAAGATAACCGAATTGCAAGTGGGGATGGCATCCAATCTGAGCAGCGATGGGGCTGGAGCTGATGCAGGCGCTACTGCAAGTGCTTCTTGGGAGCTGGTATCAGGGCGGAAACTCGAGTTCCCTCTATGGATGTCTCGTGTATCCATCAGCAATGTGGCTGCTTGGGGTTGTTGAAGCTTTGGCTGCAGATGTGTTGAAGCTGTGGTAGTGGCAGGAGCAGGGCCAGGACAAGGGCTCCACATTGTTGTGTTGGGAATTGCTAGTTCTGGTGTGCTTCCAGGTATGACGTGACATGACAGGTATGGCATCATTTCCCAGTGCACGTCCAGGTATTCATATCTAATCCAGTCTCTCTAGTTGGTTCTAACACCCGCTTTTTAATCCATAATATTAAGTCTAATAAAGTCTCTTTTTCATAATCTATATCCCATTCTTGTATAAAATCAATCCATACCTTGATTGCTGGTGTCATGGTTTGAAGGACAGGTATCTGCCAATAAAGGCAGAAGCTTCTCTTTGAAACAGAGAATGTATATGCCCTTCCTCCAAATTATTATTATAATTTTGAAATTAAGGGGCTCTTAGGCAAAGATAGGGGAATTAGGAATAACAGTTCTTTACTAGGAAAGTTAAAACAGAAATACAATATTACAAAGAACAATCTCAACTTTGACAGAGTCACAATACAACCTGACACTCTGTCTGTCAGGGTGTTGGCAGCAGTCCCATTAAATGGCGGCTGCATCCTCCTGCAGTGGCAGGTGTGGTTTAGCTGAAAAAGTGGTTTTGTAGAAAGGTGCAGTTTTCCTCTGAAGGTCCGGAGATGATGTAGAAAGGTCTGGTTTTCCTCTGGAATTGAGTGGAAAGATGAGTAACTTGCTGTCTAAAATTTCAGTTTTTATCTAGGTAGGAAAGGCTTGGCTCCTCCCCTGGCTGGAGCATCTCCCAGTGGGATGATGGAATTTTATCAGTCATGCAGTGGGACTGAATGGGCCAGCAGCAGATGATATCTTCCTGGAGGGAGGATGGGCTATGGAAAAGATAAAGATGATTGCCCCAGCTGGTTTAAAGATGGCCCATTAACAGATAATATGTGCCACAGAGATAAGGGTCACTGCCCCACCCGGCTTCAAGAGATGGTGACAGAATACACATTTCTGTCATCCTGTATTGCAACCAAAGACAGCTGGATGTTCCTCCATGGAGACAAATCCATCCATATCTTCAATGGGGTTTTTCTTCTGTTTAAAAAAGGGATATATACAAAGGAAATCTGGATTTTTTATGTGGCTTTCCACTGCAAACCGCTCTGCTCACTTTATATTTGGACGGCTCTCCTCACACACCTCAAATTTTTCTGAATCTTTCCTTGCTGTTTTTTTCTGGTCTGTCTCCTCCTGTTCTGCTCACAGAAATGGCTCAGTCAGATCACTTTGGTGGTCACCATGCTATTACATTAGGGGTCGTTGGTTGGAGACAAAAACAACATGAACTCACCAAGTGTCCTCAACCAACTGCACTGAGTTTATCATGGCCTCCCCTTTTTAAAGGGGGTTTGAATTTCCCAGGCTTACACATGTGATTGGTTGGGATCTCGGAGTGCCCAGCTCCCTGACCAGTGAGAAGTCTGCAGCTTAGGATGGCATGTGACTGGGGGAAGCCCCTGTTTGGGTTTGAATATATCCTATCATTGTTCACCCAGGGACCTGTTTATCGAACCAGGCTAGCTGAACTGGGTTTCTTATTTATGGCTGAATTACTTGCAGACCAGCTGTGCTGTGACATAGGTCCATGTCCCAAGTCCCTCTCCAGCTCTCCTGGAGCCCCTTTAGGCCTTGGAAGGGGCTCTGATGTCTCCCTGGAGCCTTCTCTTCTCCAGATGAACACCTCCAGCTCTCCCAGACTGGCTCCAGAGCAGAGGGGTTTCAGCCCTCAGAGCATCTCTGTGCCTCCTCTACCACAGCATTTGCAGCATTCCCTCCAGCATCTGCACATCCTTCCTTTGTGGAGGACTCTGGGTTTTGGCCACTTTCTACATCTGAGACATGACCAAATGGTGTTAGACCGGTAGAGGACAGTGAAGTGGTGACCCACAATGCTCATGGTGCACGATGGAAGAGCAGGGGTGTTTCTCAGAGAACCTGGGGATAGCAAAGGGCTTGTCCTTTACCACTGCCAGGCTCTCCAGGCCTAGGGCTGATGGACTCTGAGGACAAGGAAACAAACTGTCATTCTGAGATTAGAAATGTGGAGAAGTCCTTTTCCTGCCATACTGTCAGGATTGCTCTGAAATCATCCTTGGAGCATTTTGCTGTCTGAGAGATGACCCACAAATCCTTGTTTACTTTCAAGGCAGGAAAAGGCAGTTCTGTGTTGCCCATGAATCCAACCTGTGCACCCTGGTGGAGATCCAGGGGAGTAAGTGTCGTGTGGAGACATGGAATTGCTGCTGCTTCCCTTTCCTTTGATTTTTGTCTCCCTCAGGCCCAGGAAGAACTTGCTCCCAGGAATTCCCATATTGAAACCACTGCTGGCTGCTCCTTTTGTTGCCCCATTTGCACCTCTCCATCCCTGTTACTTCCCAATTCCTTTTTGCCATCTGGTTCATGTACCTGTAGGGATTTCAGGGTTGAGGTAAACTTGGGAATTGATTGCCATACCAGGTGAGGCCAGGGCCCTGTTTTCTTTTTGAGCTGTCCACGTGTGAGCATTGCTGTCTATTTTGTTTGCTACCTTTGATCATTTTGAGTTTTCTCTACTGCCTTGCCTGAGTTGTGGGCAGAGGAGGATTTGGAACAAGGTGGGAAATATTCCCTGGAGCAATATGTGCATTTTGTCTTCCTTTCCAGTTGCCTGTTGAGACTCATCACAGCTTTTAGTCCATTTATTATCTCATGGCAGTGCTTTTGTTTTCTAATCAAGATGGCCTGAGGCATCAAGTGCCCAAGCCTGAGATTCCCAATGAAAAACAGCACAATGATTTATTTTGACAAGATCTATTTACCATGAAATCGTGACCAGTGATGCTAATTTTATTGTCGTTTTTGATTCATTATTAGATGAGCCCTTATTAGCTTTTCTAGCACTTTTTGCTAGGAATGCTCTGACAACCCTAAAATTGCATGGCTTTCAGATTTTGGCACATTGTGGGTTTTTTTCCCTCTCATCCCCTGGGACCATTCCCACTCAGAATTGTCACATACAATGACACCAAATCAAATGAGCAGAACACTCTGTTGCTCAACACAGAGGGCTGTTTAGGCACAGATGTATTCAAAGTCATTACATTATGAAAACAATTTTTTAAGTAGTTTAGGATATTTCAAACTCAAGTGATGATTTCTGGAGAGCATTCCAGCAGTATCCCTGCCTGGTACATTTGAGCTTTCCCTGCCATGGGCTGGCATTGATCCTGACTGACAGGTTTGAGTGGTGAGGCTTGGTCTTTTCTGAACATAAGTGCTAATATTTTGTAAACCAAATTATTTGAAAAGGCTTGTTCAGCACCTTCACCCAAGGAAAAATTCTCTCTACTTTACTTGGAGTGAAGCTTTGATTGCCACTGCTCTTTCTGGTGGTGTAATTAATTTATCCCCACTCCTCCCTGCTTGTGCCTCCCACAGGCATTAGCATAAAAGCAGTGTTACCACTAGATGGGTCTGTTTCTTTAATAAGCCATTGACTACCACTTGGAATGAGAAATGTTTCAGGACTCCTCTAGTTGATATCACATTCACATTATCTAACTGCTCCTTGACTGCACTTACTTGTCAGGCCATTAAAAAATCAGCCTTTGTTTAATTCATCAGCCTGTGCCATTCTACTGCTTTTCATGTATGGAATTAGGAAGATTTCTGGAACTCTGAAAAAAAATTGGTTTATTTTATTTCATTTTTTAAATTAGGGCATCAGCGCTAATAACACCTCACTCAAATTTCTATATGTGTGTTTGAAAAGTGTATCAGAACGTTCCCATTGTATGACCTGTGACAAATAGAAATGTTCAGCCTCAGTAAATTTATTAGATACAATCACTGGCTGTTTTTATTTAGGAAATAGTAATTTCTTGCCTTGTAAGTATTGAAAGCAATAAACGTCATTTTGTGTTATTCAAAACCAATAACAGACCCATTCCTAAACAGATTTCAACAAAGGCAAACCTTTAACATGACACACAAGGGATATTTTTGGAAGCAGGTGCTTTATCAGGTCAAAGATGTGATGGCTGCAATTCACTGAAGCTTTCACTCACCACAGCAAGAAAAGCAAACTGGTGTTTGATGCTATGCTCTCTGTCTTGTGCCAGGAGGCACAAACCAGAGGTTGTCCCAGCCCAAAAATGACTGATTCAGGCAGAGCCAAGGGAGAGGGCCTTGTCCAGAAACAGGGGGACGTTGACCCTGTTTGGTGCTGCTGTGGTGGAGGTTGGTTTGGAGATGTCCCTTCCAACCAGTGCTGTTACAGTTGAGTAAAGCCAAATACCTCTAATTCCACAGGAAGAGAAAAAGCCCAAAAATGAACCCTAAAAGTTTTCTAAAAGAGTTTTTGTACATAACATGGCACAAAAAACCTCTTAGGTCTTCCTTGCTTATGTTGAGGGCTTTTTTCCTACAGTTATAAGTTTATTTATTGACCTTGTATTTAATTTAATACCTCTTCAAATTTTCTTTTAATCCCCAGCCTTAAAGGAGCATCCCTGGTCTGCCTGGCAATTTAGATTTCAGCTCAGCCTGTCTGTAATACCTGCCCATAAACTGTCCCAAAGTTATGATTATAGTAATTCGCCATCATAATGCACAAAATTTGCAGTTTTAATCAACCTGCAACTGGAAATCTGACTTGCCAGTGTGTTTGAACTTAGCATTCATTTGCTTAGAGGTGTTTCTCTAGGGCTCATTTGCCTCAGCAGTTACACACTTGTGCCACAGATGATGGTGACCTTCCTCCTGGTCCTGCAGATGTTCCAGCTGGTGCTGAGACAGCCGTCTGTCTCCTAAGATCCTACAAGTGTTTCAAATACATACAAAAAAAATCAATGCAAGCATCTATCCAATCTTATTGGGCTGCTTTGTTTCTTGTTTGTTCCACATCGACAGCAGTAAGAGCCTAATTCTTCCAGCCATCTTCTGTGGATACATTTTAGGAAACCCATTTCATAGTGTTGTAACAAATAATAACAACTTTTCTGTCTGTTCTCAGTGCCTGATTTTAACATATGTTCGACGATAGCAGTCGGTAGAGAGAGAACTTGTGGGTCTGAATTTTCAGAAGACACAGAGAAATGGGGTAACACAAGAGGAGTAGATGTCTGTGTGTGATACAGTGTGACCTGGCCTTGAATTATCAATATCTTGGCTGAATAAATCCTGTTTAATGTAGAAGTTGTGAAGGTGTGTTCACCCTGAGAGCTCTGTGCTAGGATTAAGAGCAGTTGCAAACCACAGACCTTTTGTGTGCATTAACTTGTTTTTTAAGCTGTCAAACAGATGAAAAGCATCAATTGCATAAGCTGCTTTCTTAATTTTTCAAACAAGCCCCAAAGTATTGGAGTTTGAGTTGCTGCTTCCTTCTATTGCTAATTTGAAAACAATTATTACAAAGTTGTATTCAAATTTTCCTCTTGGTACTTAATTCATGATTTATGCCTAAGAGAGAGATTTTGGTCAGGGTTTATTAGCTTAAACTATTGAATTATTGTTTTATTGTGGAGCTTTTTGTTAAAATTTGCAGGCATTGAAATTAATTATATCTGAAATCAGTTCATTAATGAAGAAAATCATTAAACAGAGCAGGATAATGATACTTAATTGCAACAAGCTGGATTACAATTTTTTATTTACAGATAGGCATCAATGAACTGAGGGAGTAGAACTTGGATAACACATATTCTTCTGGGGTTTAAGATGATTTTCTGGATTTTATTTTTTGCCTAAATATGTTACTCCTCAGCAACACAAAGGCAGGTGTTTAAATGCAGGGCACTCCCTGCACAGGCATGCTTTGTATTCTTAGTTTTGCTTTTAGATAAGACTCTGTAAAGAGGTTGTAGCTCAGTCTTATGGTATTTGGAAGTTGTTGTGAAGGAAAGTGCTTGGTTTTCTCCCCATTAAATTATTTAAACTAGATTGATGTTTTTACTTTGCATTAGGTGCTAAAGCTGTAATTTTATCTACTTTCACAGCAGACAATCTGAATTTTCACAGCGACACATGGCAATGGGTCTGCTCCATTATATGGCACATCAGGTGTTTCCCTGGCTTTTGTGGAACAACTGTTTAAGGAGGATGCACAGGAGAGATGTCATTAAAAATGTAAGCACAGTGGTTGAGTAAAATGAAGATTGCTACTCAAACTGCAGACTGATTCCTGTCTTGTCTGAATTCTGCCATGGATTTTACATAAAGTAAAAGCCAGAGGTTCCTTCTAAACAACCATGCAGTGGCTGGAGTGGAACGCAACTGCTCATTTTCACCTCACAAGTGCTGAGTAAGAATAATAATTTTCTGTCTGCAAAAACTGCTTTTAGTTACCCAAAACTTCAGTGCTTTACCTGAAAATACTGGTCTCTCTGTAGCTGTGTAGTTGTCTTCCATGGAGTCAGCTGTGAGTGAGGATAGGATTCCTAAGGGGCTGCTTCTTGGGATACCCATCTCTCCTGTGTATTTTTTTTTTTTTGCTGGTGATCTAGGGACTCTAGCACACTCAACTTCTCACTCCACTGAGTGTCTGCTGCCCTTTTACCCTGGGAGAATCATTTAGGTCAGAAAGAACATTTGAGATCATGAAGTTCAACACTTAAGTCGACGTTGCCAAGCGTTCCACTAACCCATGTGCCCAAGAGCCACATTTATGTCTTTTAAACCCTTCCAGGAATAGTGACTCCATCACCTCCCTGGGCAGCCCCTGCCAAGGCCTGAGCACCCTTTCCATGCAGAAATTCCTCCTGCTGTCCAAGCTGAGCCTCCCCTGGCACAGCTTGAGGCCGTTTCCCCTTGTCCTGTCCCTGTTCCCTGGCAGCACAGCCCGACCCCCCCTGGCTGTCCCCTCCTGTCAGGGAGTTGTGCAGAGCCACAAGGTCCCCCTGAGCCTCCTTTTCTCCAGGCTGAGCCCCTTTCCAGCTCCCTCAGCCTCTCCTGGGGCTCCAGCCCCTTCCCCAGCTCCGTTCCCTGCCCTGGACACGCTCCAGCCCCTCCAGGGCTCTCTGGCTGGGACCAGCTCAAGCCTGAATGGATTTTGTGTAAACCAACCTCTGATCAAAGACCCCAGAATTCTGCTCACAGACAGGTGTCAATTAGCTCTTCATGAAACTGGAATAATAGAGGAGGACATTGCTTCTACTCCTGATCCCTTAATCAGTCATTTCACGGCTCTGAAGTTTCTGGATTTCCCTCAGATGTCTGATGGCAGCTTTACTGCTGCCCCTTTAAGAAATCAGTCATGCATAATAATCTGAGGGCTGTACTGGAGTAGGAACCTTTCTCTTCTCATATTCACCCCAAGCCCCAGGGTGGCAGGAGATTTCTGTAGGATGGTCTGTTCTTCAGGTGAGGCCTTCTGCTCCCTTCAGAAGGAACTCACGATGACTTTTTTTTCTTTATCAAGGTGGTTGTGGGAGCTGGCACAGGCTTGGCCTCAGTGTGTCAGCTGTTAATCCTCCAGGCTTCTGTGGGGAAAACCAGGGCAGCTCAAGGGTTCAGCATAATTTTAAATCCATGTGCCACTTTTAGGGTAAAAGCTCTCATGTCTCTGAAGGAGGTAATGAAGTTGCAAATTGCCTCATCATTCTAATGCATGCACATTGCCCTTCTGTTTGGCAAATCCGCAATCAAGCCATTGATTTGGCTTTGCTAATGCTGGATAATCATGCAGAGGTGGAATTGGAGCTGTGACTGATCAGCTCTGGGAGCAGCTCTCTGGGGCTGACAGATTGGGAAAAACAGGAAGCTGGAAGAACAGTGCTATGCTCTCTTGCTTGACATGGTGGTGTTATCTTTAAAGTAGGTTTAAATGATCTCAGCTGGCTGCTACTAGACACATTTGTCTGTGAGCCTGCAAGAGAATTCCATCTGACCTAGGTGGGTGTGTGTGTTCCTGGGAAACTAAAGTCTGCCAGGTGGTGTTCCTTGAAATTACCTGAGTCCCTCAACCTCAGAGCTCTTTATTGAATTGGACTATAAGTAAGGTAGAGACTCAAGCCCAATTTCAGCACGTGAATGCCTGGAGATGTTGTGTTGCTTTGAGTAGTTCCTAATGGACACCGAGCTGTCCCTGAGCCAGCAGAGTGTCCTGGGGATCCTGGGGACACCGAGCTGTCCCTGAGCCAGCAGAGTGTCCTGGGCCCAGGGAGGCCAGTGGGATCCTGGGCAGCAGGAGGAGCACTGGCAGCAGGTCAGGAGGGATCCTGCCCCTGTGCCCGGCCCTGCAGGCACCTCTGCAGGGCTGTGTCAGCTCTGGATCCTCAGCACACAGGGACAGGAGCTCCTGGAGCGGGGCCAGCGGGGCTGAGGAAGGGCCTGGAGCATCTGGGTGCCCAGGAAAGGCTGAGGGAGCTGGGGCTGCTCAGCCTGGAGAGGAGCCCCAGCTGAGAGGGGCCTCAGCCCTGGGTGTCCCTGTGTGCAGGGAGGGGCAGAGCAGGGCCCAGGCTCTGCTCCAGGGCCCAGCAATGGCCCCAGAGCAGGGCAGGGACTGAGCCCAGCAATTCCCTGCACAGGAGGCACAGCTTCTTCCCTGGGCACTGCCCAGCCTGAACAGATTGCCCACAGAGCCTCTGGGCTCTCCTCCCTGGGGCTGTTGCAGAGCTGTGTGCACACAGGGCTGTGCCCTGTGCTCTGGGATGGCCCTGCTGGAGCAGGGAGGTGACACCAGGTGACACTGAGCTCTCTTCAGCCTCAGCCATGCTGCAATTTTCTGTTCCTATTCTTTTCCTCCAGAACACCAAGGAATCATGGTACTGCAAATCTTCCAGAGAGCAAATTTTCTGTGCCCTCTGATGGCATCTCTACACCCTGTATTTCTTCAACTGTTTGGTTTATCATTGCTTTAAACTGTTCCTTAACATTTTCATCAGGCTTGTGTCTGTGGTTATGTGCTGTCCTAAATTTCCATGAAAAGCACTGATTTTTATGCTTGTGGGAGAATATCAACATCCTGGAATCATGTGTTATTTGCAGTATGAAGTTACTAACAGTAGATTAGCATCACACTTGACACATGCACACAAGTCCAGCTTTCAGCTCTGTCACACTCCTCTTGGCTCATTTTTGCCCCAGAATTTCCACAAAAACCTGAATTCTTATCCCCTTTCTTGTAGTTTAGCTTATCTTTCTTATGATTGTACAGTGCCTGCAATCTCCAGTGCCCTGTCTGATCCCAGCCCCATGAGGACATCCTAAGGAAGAGAACTTTATCCCATTAATAGCTCTAGAGCCAGTTTGGTCAGTGGCTAAAACCTTTCTGGACATTGCTGGAAGTCAGGGAAAGCAGACCCTGCATAGTTTAAATTACACTGTGGTTTTTAGTAGGATACTGCAAGTAGGCCAGCAGCTTTTGTTTTGGCCTCCATTTGTGGCCAGTTTTAAGGCTTCACGGCTATCAACAGCATTTCCAACCCTTACTGCTAATGAAAAATAATAAATGCTTGAAAATAAATTACCCTCTCCCCCAAAAAATCCCAACATCATGGATAGTTTAGGCCATGATATTCAGGTTTCTTTTTAGCTGAGAATATTTGGTGTCACACGTCTGTGCCATGAAAAGATGATAGATAAAATGTGTGTTATCCCAACGAGTCAAAGAAATCACTCACCTAATAACAGTAATTACACTGTGCATCTGTGATGTTCTGCATGCTTAAGACTGTAGAAATATTAGCTAATTAATCCTTTCAACACTGCTGTGCAGTTGCTCTAGCTGGTACTATTATCTTCCTACTGTAAGGGAAGGAAAAAGCAGAAAAATCTGACTGATGTGCTTTGCAGCAGTGAACAACCTCAAATTGCAGGAATTTATTCTACTGCACTGCCTTGAATGCATGAGGAGGATGAAGGCCCACTTTGGCAGGCGGTTCAGAATGCTGGCTGCTCTTGCCCTTCATTTTATTCTGTTTTTGGACTGCATTACCTACCAAAGCAGTTGTTAAGATGATGGTAGACAGGACAGTTCTTGTGGCACAAGAGCTGCACAAACAGCTGCTGATGAACACAAATTCACCCCTCAGCAGTGCTGGGGGCCTGTAACACGGAGGGGAATTATGACAGGATACCTTTGTCTGCTAGCTGCTGAGGGGAGAAAAGCTCATTAGATCTAGAATTAATTTATAGACTGAAAGAGCAATCAATGCTGACACAGCATTTTCTGTGAAACAGGTGATCTATGGTTCTTATGAGAAGTGGGCTGGACACCAAAGTCAATAGCAGCTCAACTTCAACGTGGTGTTGCTCAGTGGTCTCTGCAAATGAGTTTCTTTCAGAACTTCAGGCAGTAAATATTCCGCATTCATCTCCTGTTTGAACCCTGTAAAAAATATGAACTATTTGTAGATTAAATTAAAAGTATGGTTTAATTTTATTGCTGCCATTGCACCTTGATAAATCTGGTGATGAACCTTGTATGAAGGTTCCAGTCCTTAGAGGTAGATTGTATTTCAGTTCTTAGAACTACAGTGGCTTTGGGAAGTGTTAGTTGTTTGTAAACCCCAAAATATGAGTCAGGATACACTGCCTTCACCTGTATTTTTGATAGCAGTTGTGCTGACCCCACTCAGGACTGTGGTATGCCAAAATCTCCTGTGCAGAAGGGTGATTTCCTCTCATCCAGCCTCCTATGCCCTTCCATTTCAGAGGTCTTGCAAAGACACCTGTGTGTTCTTGTGGTGCCACAGTGAGGGGAACAAGTGAAAGCACATCTGAAAAGCTTGTGGTTGTTAGAACAACTTCCTCAGTCCCTGGGAAAAAAAGCTTTTCTCTGTACCTGTCTGTAGGGATTGCTGAGGGCTCCAAAGTTATGAATGCTCCAGTTGATGTTCTGGGATCTCTTTTAGGGTTGCAAATAAAAACATCACTGGCATCTTTCAGAGTCTAATTTTTGCTCCTTGGCAGCCAGCTCAGAACAGGCTGGTGTTGGGCAGTGCTGTGATGCCTCCCTCCCTACACTCAGAAAATACTCAGTGACTGGAATGCAAGGGAAGAGCCTAGAAGAGCACAGATATTGGAGATTTTCAGGCTTTAAAACTGCAGCTGATCCCTCCCTGCTGTGCTGAATCAAGGACAAAGTTGTTGGTCATGGCACAGACAACCTTTTATAGTTTCACTGCAGCCTTAAATGCTTTTTTTATATTTCCCTTCTCATTTGTCAGCATCTCTGCAGTGATTTTGACCCCATCATGTATTTCTGATCAGCTCTGACACAGGAGTAGAGCTCCCACAGCTTGTTTACTTAGTTTTGAAGGAAAACTGCAGCTGGCTGTAGAAAATAAACTCAAATTATCTTCAGTGAGAGAGAAACTGTACTGTAAGTTCCACAGTTCCTGGCTGTATTTCTTTCTTCTGGCCACTTGGAATCAGCCACACTTCATGCCATCTCTAACAAGGAGTAATTTCTGGATGTCAGATGGAGCTGAGAGTACTGGTTACATTGATAGAAGAGGGGAAGTTAGAAAAGTGTATTGGATAAATTTGTGGACATTGTGAGGGGAGTTGGTGATATTACAGGGGACAGCTGGAGCAGGTCCCTAATGTCTGGTATCCTAATTTTTCATCTCTTGGAAAACAGTCACTTGTTTTTTCAGTTGAGGAGTGTGAAGGGAAATTGATTCTTGTCTGAACTGTCTCATGCTCATGAATGCCAGTGGATGTAGCTTAAGAACAGCACAAGGGTGAGCCTTTTAAGATTCTTTTTCTTCTGTGTGCTGGTCCTGCTTTGATGCTTTGTTTTTGGATGCTAATGTGAACAGAGATGCTTTTAAGTAATATTGAATGGCTTTGTATTGGTAATAAGCTTTTTCCCCCTCCTTGAGATATTTTATTGAATTCCTGTTCAGCTTTTTCTGGCAGTTGAAGGTTGGGAGTTTATGTGTCAGTGGGCATGGGGGCTGTTACATGTATATCAGATTCTTCACTTGTAATTCCTTCTCCCCTGGGGCAGGACTTTGTCCCCCCAGCCTCAGAAGTGCAGCCCATACTGGAGTGCTGGGGCACACCAGCTGCCTTTGTTTTTGTATCTTCCCCTGGATTATATTCCTGTGAATGGGACATTTTTTGCTTGGCATTTGAACAGTCACTGCATGTGTGTCTCACCTGTGTGATGCCCTCACTCTTTGATCCACCCTCAATAGCGCTTGGGAAAAGATTTGCTGGATCTGACCACAAAATAGAGCTTCTCTCCCTTTTTCCCTGCCAGGCCAGCCTTCTGCTCACTGCTGCAGAGCAGCCAAGCTCAGGTCACAGCCTGCACTCCCAAACTGCTGGGACTTTGGCCGTTAGTTGAAAATATTAATTAACATTTGTTCTACTAACGAGGAGCCAGCTTGCTGGAAAGCTCCGTACAAAAGTGAGTATTCACAACACTGCACCACTTGTGACTGTAGAATTCTCACCAGAAAGGAAGTATTATATGTTTTATAGGGAGTGCTGATGCTTTGGGGGGTAGAAAAGCCACCAAAACCACAACTGGGAAGATTTGGCTCTAATCAGTGATGGAGGATGTGCCACAGGAGGAACTCAGGGCAAAACTTATTCCAGAGAGAAGGAAGGCTGAGCCTGCCACACTGCTCTGACCTGGTATTTTCTTATTTATATTTCAAAAGGAGCCTGTGATTATGAAAGTTTCTGGATTCTGAAAAGAAAGTGTGCTAAGATTTTTTTCTTAGTAATAACTCTGCTGTACGTACTGTTTGGCAGGTCTAGTGGAACACTCATTTTAGTGTTCCACTAAACTACAAGATTCATAAAGATGTGTTAATTAATAATTAGGTTTTTCTGTTGGTCCTTATCTGCATAGACAGCACTTTTAAATGTAATTAAGCAAGTTATTTGATTTTGCAAGGCAATAATAGCCAATATATCTTTTTCAAATGTGGTAGGTCAAAGGTTGGACTCAATGGTCTTGGCCATCTTCTTCAACCTTAGTGATCCTATGAAATTTGCCTCCACTCAGAATTTAAAGTGATTTTTCTCATTTTACAGGGTTTTTTCTTTCTCCCTCCTCCCTTTCTACCCTTTTAGCTATTTTGCCCATCCAATTTACATTGTGTAACACAAAAAGAGGCTCTCTGTTAAAACAGCTTGCATTTTGTTGCTGCTAATTAGTGTGAAACAGATAATGGGATGTGTTACTGCTGGGTTGAAAATGGGAGTAAGAGGAGAAAATCAAAAATTATTAATCTGAACACCTGACATTATCTAGCACAGAGGAAGAATTCCCTGTATACCAGCAGTATTAAAAGATAATACATTTTGAAGGTGTATCCAAGTGGAGTGATTATTTTAGGATTGTAGCTTTTATTACTGCATGAAAACTGTTTTACCCTCATCCAGTATAATTTTATGTTCTAAACTGTCAAACAAAATCCTGCTCTGATTGCCTTATGATGATGTACCCAGAGTGTGTTTTACCACTCCCATGAAGAGTTTTTTTCCTTTAAAAAAAGATATTTTATATCTTTATGTATGAAACCCATGAGGATGGGTAATAATGGCTTATATCACCTAAAGCTTGTGCTGGGGGAGAGAAATGGAACTTGGAATAAGTTGTGCTTAACTGACTTGGGGAGGTGAGGAGTGAGAAATGTTCATTGATTCCCTGGTGCTGGAATCTCTTTGTGCCCAGGTGTCAGAGGTGTTCCTAAGCCAGGAAACCAAAAGCTGTGATTGTCTCATGATTTCAGAAAGCTTTTGGTTCCTTCCTTAAGACAATGTCTCTATTTCACCTGGCCAGTGTTGTTACAGCCAGAGCTGTTTTCCTTTGCTTTGCAACCCTGAAGTAATTCTGAACAACACTTCTGGAGGCTGGTGGGTGGGAATTGAAAAATTTATAAATGTGTGCTCACTTCTGAATCCTTTCTGCATTTCCCTGAGGGCACAGAGAAAAGGCTGCTGTGCCTGTAGGTGAGGAAGACTTTCACCTGGCCACAAAGCACAGGATGCTCCATCCTGGAAATCCTCACATCTTCACCTGAGGGAGGTGAAGTTTGGCCACAGAGAAGTCATCTGAAATGGAGACAGGGTTCTTGAAGTCGTTGTCTTTGTTGATGTTTGGCAGATGAATAAATGGGCAGATGCTGCTGGAGCAGTGCTGGTGTTTGGGTGGAGGCACATCCTGATGCTTGTGCTGGGTGCTCTGCAAGTCTCTGACTCCATGCAGGACCAGCTGCACAGGCTGGGGCAGCACATCTGCCAGGGAGTGGGGGACAGGCAGGGCTTTTTCCAGGGCCCTGCCTTCTCCAGGAAAACAGGGAAGCAATTCCTATTTCCCTAGGAAATGTATTGGACTGCAGTACAACATGTTTAACATTCACATGAAAACAAAATGTTCTTGCTCCTTTGAGATCCATCAGCTCCATGAGGAGCTTGTGATGGGATGCTGGACCAAACCTGTTTCATTTCCCTTCTTTCCAAACTATCCAAATCCAGTTTCTCCTTTAATTTTAATTAGACACAAGACAAGTGTCTTGTAAGTAAAACCTGTTTACAATTAACATATTTCTGCATCATTCTTTCTTGCTTATCAGACATGAAGGAGCTGTTAGGCTTGTGATGGAGGTATAAATGCAAACCTCAGCTGCAGAGCTGTTGTTCTGTCAGCCACCTTTACATCTTCTGTATCAGAACTCTGCTTCACTCAGAAATCACAGTTTTATCTCTGAAGCTGTTGCTGTGATGGCCTGTGCTTTGGAGAGGTTTTCCTGCCAATTTTGTCTAATAGCACGTTCCACAAGGCCAAATGTTGTCTGCTGAGGGATGAGATGTACTGATGTATTTCATTGATCTGCTGCTAAAAGTTAGAGACATTTTTTCTTCGTCACTTGTGTTTTTCCCTGCAGGATCTTGTTGACAGGAGCTACAGAGCTTTGGAGGCTTCTTGAGGGTCTTTTTGATGATCTGCTGCTTTGAATGATTGCCTTGGCTAACCAGAGATGTGGGTTTTGTGTAATGATATCTGTGTTGCTGTGCCTTTGGACTCCACAGCAATATCTTCCTAAATTCCAGAGTTGCCCTTTGGCAGAATGACACCATGGTGTGCACATGGAAAGCTCAGAGGAATTCTGTGAGCGCCACACCATTTCTCTTGGCATATCATCTTTTATACCCAGCACCAGCTAAAATACTGATTTAAGTAACCTGTTTTCCAAACAGCAAAAAAAAAAAAGAGACAGGATTTTTCTTGGTGTGGAGAACTGTGGAGCAGTAACAAGCAGAGAGGATGAGATGGAGAGTCCTTCCTTTGCAGAGATACCATGAATCCTTGCTATAGAAAACAAAGGGATTTTGGATGAGCAGAGTGTACCTTATCCTTGCCAACAAGGAAGCCATGTTGAGTCTCTCTGGACTCTTGATCTTAAACTTTTGTTTCTTGCTGTGCTTGTCCAGACTCTTGTCCTTCTCAGTAAAAGAGCTGAGGAAACCCACAAAGATAATCTAAGAGTATTCTTTTATAGCAGAATACTCAAATGGTTTTGATTGCTGAAAAGAACTGTATTATAAACAGAATGTGGTTTGGATTTTTTCCTAACTGTGATGATTCCATGACAAAGTGCTGTTAAAACTAAGAGTGAAAATGCAGGTGGGCTGACACACAGTGATGCTGTGAGGTGTTCCCTGGTTACTGCTTTGGCCTGATCATTTCCCAAACCCAAGGAGTCATTTCCCTGTATAATAATAATAATTTCCTCTGGTGCTGCTTGAGGTGCATGTGCCTGCTCAGTGTCAGCCTGCACAGTGTCACAGGGACCTGCAGTGGTGGTTTGGGGCTCTTTTCAGTGAGTAACAATCCTCAGCACCTCTCAGCCCCCGTGGAGCTGAGCTGCAGCATGAACAGTGCCTCTGGTTTAGTAACAGGGTAAAAGGGAGGGGACTGTACCTTTTCTAACACCACCAGGGTGCCTTCCCCATGCTCAGACATGGACTAGCATGGGTTTTATGCAAAATAAAACAGTGAACTGATAGACACTACCTCCTGTAATCTTTCTGAGTTCTGTGGCTGAAATCTGGCAGCAGAGCTGTTAAGCAAATCCTAGATTTTTCAGTACTTGAAATACATCAGAAAACTCTTCTTTTGTGATAAAGACTTTTTTTTCCCCTTTAGTTCTTTCTCGAGCTGTCAGTTTTTATCTCCCTATGAAGACAACTGTCCTTACTTTCTTACTTTCAGCAGAACTGGATTTTCTGGATTACATTGGTTTTTCATTATCTCTGTCATGTACTTACCAGTGAATCTCTCCATATTTCTTGCAAGCTCTCGATTTGTGATATAATTTCAAGTAATTTGAAAGCCTGAGCTCCTGGCAAAGCTGTGTTAGGGAAGGATTTTTTTATGTAATGCATCTTTAGTGGAAGAATTCAGAAATTGCAACTGGCTAGGTTAAACCATGGAGGCACCAAGTGAGTTTATGATTTTCATGTTTGAATTCCAAATCTCTCTTATTTAACTGTTTACAGGGTTTTTAGGAACCTTTGTTACCTGTAGCACACTTCTTTTGTCTGTCTTGAAAAGCAAGTAATGATGAAAGCAGTGTGCCTGTCTCTAATGCTGTTGTAGAGTAGCACTAGCAGCTCTTTTAAGACAGCAGAGATATTTGCTGCCACCAAAATGAAGGAATTAATGCTTAATAAAAGCACTTTTCTTCTCGTTATGGTAAAGCACATGTAGTTCTGTTGATTACCATATGAAATCAAAATAAGAAGAAGACAAAATAGTGCATGAGATGCTTGAAGTTGTTAAAATATAATTAATCCTGGTTTATGTCTTTCATTATTTCAGGTGATTCAAGTAAAATTTCATGTTTTTTTTCTCCATTCGTAAATCCTAGTTGGCTTTTTTGGAGGAGTTGTTTTTGAGTTGATTTTTTTTAGTCAGTAGAGTTGCTTTTTTGGCATCTCAAAATGTAAGGTTTTAGTCTTTGTAAATTGGCTCTGTCTGTATTGGAGATCTAAGTTTTTAACTGGGGGTGGGAAACCTGACCTTGCCTATTCCCTAAGGCAGGAGTTTTTGTGATTCCTTTGCTCTAAAAGCACTTCACAATCCATAAGGACAGTGCTTTTCTGAAATGAAAGTCACTCCAAGGACAGAGCAGCGGATTCTGTGGGGAGATGTGGGGGCAGAAGGTTGGCACTGGAGGTGGGACCACCTTAGGGCGCTGCTGGCAGGGCTGGTCTCAAGATGTGCCTGTGGGCAGCAAGTCTTCCAGAAATTGTTATGGCTGCTCCTGGATTCCTGGCAGTGTCCAAGGCCAGGGCTTGGAGCAGCCTGGGATAGTGGAAGGTGTCCCTGCCCATGGCAGGGGGTGGGACTGGATGGGCTTTGATGTCCCTCCCAACCCAAACCACTCTGTGAGTCTGATCCCATGAAACTGGTGCCACACTTTTGAACACAAGCTCGCAATATGCTATTATTTGCTCAAAAAATGTGTTGTGAAACATTTTGTTCTTGCTGTGGTGCCCTTGAGCCTTGCAATTCTATGCCTTGTGCCTTTTTTCTTTTTCCACACTCCTCCAGTTAATGGCTTTTCCACTGCTCCCATGTTAATGTGATGGCTTAGCTGAATAGATTTCCATACTTCCTAGCTGTATCTGTTTATTCCCACTGCTGCCATTGGTGCTGGAGTGGGGTCCTCTCTGGCTGCTCTGGGTAGGATTTAGGAAGGACCCAACTCCTCTTCCTGAGTGTTTTCCTGCATCATCTGTCTGACTGCTGGAATCTCCTGCTATGTGAGGAAGGCTCCAAGGCTTCTGAGTGCAGGGAATTGTCATTGAGGTCTTCCCCTTTGTCTTCCAGAAGGGAATAAAATGTTTATTTTCCCCCAGAAGATCACTGCTTTGTGTTTCAAACCAATTTGATGTGTGCTGGTGGTCTTATGGGGGACCTGCTGATGTGCCCTACATACAAATCATGGAATCATGGAATGGGTGTGGTTGGAAAGGGCCTGAAGAACCATCTTGTTCCACTGCTCTGCACTGGGCAGGGACACCTTCCCCTAGGCCAGGTTGCTCCAAGCCCTTGAACACAAATCCAGACAGGCTATGCATTTATTGACAGACACCCTAAGCATGAGCAGCTGGGTAAGGCATGGTCTAAACAGTCTTCCTTTGTTTCGATGATGATTTTTATTCATCTAGATTTTGGTTATTATTATCTACATTATTCAACCATGTTTTCAACATGGGAGGTCTTCTCTCTAGGGTTTGCTTTCAGAGAATCCCTTTGGCTGCCAGCTGTAATATCAGGTGTTGAAGGGAATGAGGGTTCCTGTTTTCCACAAAAATTCCAGAACTCCATCAGGGAGCATGCTGGCACTGCTTTGTCTGGTGGTGGCTCATTCAGGTCGTCTGTGGGAAAGCCCAAACCACAGCAATTTTTTGGTGTCTCACAGCAATAAGAAGGAAACACATGGAAGGAGACAGGAATCACACCATTTTGTGGAGTGAAAGTCGAGAGAGAAAAGCCAGGGGCTAATTACAGATGAAGGTAAACAGTCTAGACAAGCTTCCTACACTGGAAAGGAGAAATACTTTGAGTAATTAAATGTATGTGTCAGTCAGGTGAAAATGTCCCACCATCACACCTGCAAGGGGATGGATCTCTTCAGGAATTTAGGGAGCATACCACTTCTCTCTGTTTATTCTCTTATTTTCTATATCCATTTTTTGGGGATGTGAAAATGAAGTTCAGTAAGATTTTCCATTCACCTTCCAAAGTCATACCAAGGAAAATGATGCCTTTGGTATTTTTGATTTCATTTTGTTAGCTTGAAAATAGAGTTAGGAACTTGACTGAACTATTGTCCTGATTGTGGGAATGAATTGTGAAATAAATACAACTTGTGGTTATTATGTTGTTGTTCTGTATATATTCCTTGTTTACCAATTATATCTTACCTCTAGGGTAATCAACTTTAAATATCCACCAATAATTTGAACATCAAATGGCACTTATCCTGCAAGCACACCCCAGTAATCTATGCACATACATTAGGAGAGTGCCAAAGTGTTTACTTAGACTTTAATGTGATGTTCTGTATAATTTTCCCATAGATTAGCTTCAGCAGGAAGTTTGCATGTATTTTTCCCCACTAAAAGCTACATTCAGTAATAATGGGTCGTATTTATAGCAGTTGTGGTGAATTGGAAAACTGATTGGGGAACTACTTGATTGCTGCTCATTTAGCAGTTACAGTCCTGCCAAATATCTCTGTGAGGGTTTTGCAGGGAAGTTTGGGTGATAGAATGTGCCTGCCATGGCCAGGAGCGTCTGAGGACAGCAGGAATTGCCCAGGCAGAGCAGAAATCAAAACAGTGTTTGCAGCATGAGCAGGAAACATTAGCTGTTTGTAGAAAAGACTTGTCAGCCTCATGTTTGAAATCGTGGTGTGTTGGTTTTCAGCACAAATTACTCCTCTGCCACTGCCCCAGGAGCAGAGACTGCAGGGAGAGAGATGCAGCCCCATAGGCACCTTCTCAATCACAAAACTCAAATATTTCAGGTGCTGCAGTGTCTACAAGTGCTCATCTCCTGCTCCTCTTGTGGTACCAGTAGCAGGATGAGTTTTCTCTGTTGTCCCAAGGTGTGGCACAGGTCCTGTGTGATGCAAGGGGAGTTTCTCAATAGGAATTGTTGGCACACTGTTCAATACCTGCTTACTTTATGTCATATATATGTTGGAGCAGTCAAGTCTCTTGATCCTTTTTTCAACATTAGATATTTTGATCCATTTCAGACACTGCTTTTGAAAGTTCTCTTCACAAGGAAAAAAGTCATTAAAATTTGTTCCTGTCCCACAAGGGTTATAGGATGTGTTTGGGATATTTTTGAGCGCAATAAAATCAGCAATGAAAAAAAAATTCCTGAGAAAATAGAAGTTTTCATGTTCTCCTGGAGGGAGCACAATGCTTACAAGGTATACTACACAGTTGTATTTCTGTAATTTAAAATTGATTGGAACAGGCCTTGCACAGTGCAGGGGAGTTCCTTGTACACATTGAAATCCATTATATGTTCTCTTATGTTACCTTTTGAGGAAGATCCCTCCTTGAATATTACGTGCATGTTTGTTATTTTTTATGAAGAAATTCCTCCTTTTGAGGGTGGGCAGGCCCTGGCACAGGGTGCCCAGAGAAGCTGTGGCTGCCCCTGGATCCCTGGCAGTGCCCAAGGCCAGGCTGGACTGGGTTGGAGCAGCCTGGGATAGTGGAAGGTGTCCCTGACATGTCAGGGGGTGGGATGGGATGGGCCTTAATGTCCCTTCCAGCCCAAAACCTTCTGTGAGTCTGATTCCATGTGCCAGAAAATACCTATGATTGAGTCCTTTGAAGCTAGGCAGATTGTTGAAATGCAGGAGCACAAAGCACAATGCACACATCAGTTGCTGTATCAACACAGGTAAAGCAGGTTGCAAGGTGTGGGGCACTCAGCCTGCAGATGGATCTGATGCTCTTAGTTGTAAAACCTGTGAAGAAGAAAAAGAGGAAAAAATTATATTTTACCCTGTTTTTGTTGTCCTAAACAGTGGTGTTTTTCTGTAGGACATCTCTTTTTCATCTCACTACTTGTTAGGAACAGTTTGCTGGTTGCTTTTGTGCTTCACTGGTCACTTAGCAAGTTCATGACTGCTGGTCATGGGGTGTCCCTCCTCCTGCCTCTCCCTGTTCCCAGGAGAAGCCTGGTGTACACAGCCTGCTGGGATGTGTCACTGTCCCCTTTATTGGCATGATTGTCACCTTTTCACATTGTGCCACACTGACACCAAGCCAGAGGATTTTTGGATTTGAGAGAGTGTGTTGAGAAGGAGAGTAAAATAATGGTGTCCATTGAGACTGAGAGGAAGAAAAGGATGGGAAGTGTCAATTATTTAGCCTGGAGCAAAGGAGGCTCAGGGGGGACCTTCTGGCTTCCCTGACAGGAGTGGGCAGTCAGGGGGTTTGGGCTCTGCTCCCAGGGAACAGGACAAGGGGAACTGGCCTCAAGCTGTGCCAGGGGAGGCTCAGGTTGGATGTCAGGATGTCCTTCCCTCATCTATCTCAGCAGTTGATCCTGTGAGGTTCCTTGGCTCTGATGTTGATCAGGAAGGCTAGAGAACATAGACTTTTGGTTGCCATCAGTGACTGTAGCTCAATGATCCAAAGAATTGCTGCTTAATGGGTAACTCACGATTTAGTGGGAAAGGCTGTCAGGGGCTCCTGTGCAATTCTAGGACTTGATTCTTGGTAGATCATTGAGCAACTTGCAATTCCCACCTATTTTTCTTGTCCCAAGAAAAGGCAAAAGATTAAAAGTGAAGAGGACTCTTAAAAATCAGCAGATCCTGTTATTTCTTTGCTTTCTGGCGGAAAGGAAGTGTAAAAGCTCTTTTGGCAAATATTTTTAGGATTCTGCCTAATTGATGTGATACTGTTTTAATGGAAAACCAGTTATTAGTGATGGTTTAGACTTGGGAAAAAACGTGTAATGAAAAGAGTGACAATTCACTTCTTGTGCATTTGCAAAATAGCATCAATATAATTTAAAGTAACAGATAAAGTGGGTACAAGAGAAAAGTTTTGCTCCTTTTCGGGAAGCTGCAAAAATACCAGCTGCCAGATCCTCTTATTAAGTCCTGGATTAGTGAAAAGGCCATGCAATAAAAATTGCAGGAAGGACACAAGATGCTAAGATTTATTTAGAGAAGGGTGTGCTAACTGGTATTATGTGGGAATTGACTGCTTGTGGTTACAACTGGAGGAGTGAGGGGTGATAGTAGTGACACAAACTGTCAGCTGGGGGAGAAAAATAAACAAAATGAGCATTTAAAAATCCTGTCATAGCTTTCACCATGTGGCCCAGTGGCTAATGGATTTTTGACTATGATGAAGCTATAACATGATTTATGTCAGTAGCTGTATCTAGCTAATTGCAGGAACCACAATAAAATTTATAAAGCGGGGCTGCATCGTAATTACTGCTATGTATATGTGGGATGATGGTTTGTAAGGATAGTGCTGAAGGCAATCTCCCCTGATGAATTACAGCTGTACTAATTACCAGAGTGGACACAACCTTGCCTGTCCAATGAGTATGGGTGTTATAAAAGAATGGGTTAACTGGTGGAGAGTTATTTGGAGTTGAATCTGCTGCAGTTCAGGTCTGCAGTGCTGTGAGGAGGAAGGTTTGTGAGAGGGACAGAGGGGGTTAGGCAGTTGTATAAGGGACAGGATAGAGTTAGCTGGTCATGCAGAAGGAAGAGAGGAGGAGCCAATGCAGTGTGGAGCTGCCTGTGAGAAGTCCACAGAGAAAAGGCATGATAAGTTTTTAAGATAATAAGGGACTGACAATGCTGTCAGTTGTGCCTCCACTGTCATGTATAATGATGATGTTTATCCCCCAGCACAGTTACAAGATTTGGTTTCTGGCTTTTTAAGTCTCAAAATGTTGGATTTTCTTAGTTATTATTATATTATTGCAGTATATACACAGCAACAACAGGACAGGGCTGCAGGTATTGCAGTCTTAGAGCTTTTATTTCATCAGGGTATCAGCCTCATTTTGTGGAGTGAGACATGGGAGATGGTGAAAACCCTCGCTATGACCACAACAGCCAAAATTATTTTCATTACAAGGTCTTTTAACAACTTGCTAGCCAATAACATAATGTTAAAAGCTGACAAGCATTTGCTTAAGCCAATTGTTAAAGCTGCATGTACATCTTACCTTGAACAATGCTTGCTTGTAATAGCTTAAAAACAATGGATAAAGATTAATTATTACCCTTACATATTTCTACTGTCTTGCTTAGCATTTTCTTGTCCTTTCATCTTCAGCATTCTTGCATTCTTCCATTCTGAGATTTGCTTTCACACAGCTTTCTGAGAGTTTTCTACCTTTTCTATTTCCCACATCAAAACCTTAATTTTTCTTAGTATTTCATGAATTTTTGCAGGACACCTGAGGGATATAGTGCTGCCTGTGTTGATCTGACTTGGGACCTCTGTTACCATCAGTTAATGGGGAGATAATGAGATTGAAATACCGTTTTTTTCCGAAAGTGGAGCTGTGATTAAACTCTGTTGCATCATCCTGATAGTCTGACAGGGACATGGTGATGTCAGAATATGATGCTGAGTAACAGGGAACTTACAGGAAGGGTTATTACAGACAGCTGTGGGAAACTTCCTGTCTTTATTGCATTTGGCAAAGAAATTTACCTTAGAACTCTGTGACCCCAAAACAATTAATTTTTGTAATCTAAATTTTCCAAGATGAAGTCTAGTGCTAGAATTTCAGAATTATTCGGAGGCTTTTTCTCTGCAAATATATTTTGAAAGGGAGAGGATATAATGAAGGATAAACTACATAAATAACCCTCAGAATTTTGTGTCTTCAGCCCACCTGAATTTTAGGGCTTTCATGGCACCAAACCTTGACTGATGGCTCAGATAAGTGCTTGTTCTCTGTTGTGCACGTCTGAAAAGCTGTGTGTGTTGGTTGTGGGGTGGAACTGGAATGATAGCAAAATATTTGGAATGGTATGAGTGGCTTTCTGCTAACAAGTTCTCCACAGGGAGCAGATCCTCCTGCTTATTTTTTAAAACAAAATAAAAATGAAACATATAGAAACCCCTCTGCTCCCCAGATCCCCACACATGAGTGCTGGAGTGGGCATAAGCAAAGGCTTTTGGCTGCCAGCATGCATCAGACTGCTTTTCCTGGCATGCCAGATGCCCATGATGGGGACAGTGTGTGAATGTCATTTCAAAGCACATAATCAAAATACAACTTACTATTCTTTTAACTTGGAGCTGCCAAATAAATTTTTATATTTGTTTCATGAGAAGTCTGCCAAAAACATCCCAATGGCAGCTGTGTCCAGTAGCACACAGCAATAATTTATGGAAAGAGATTTATTTACTTAAAATTTGCTTCAGAATAAATTGAATGTGAGGTTTTACAAAATTGTATCCATTTTTATGTAGCCTGATGCCTCTTTGGAAAATATTTTTTCAGACAGGGGTCACTTCCCTTCTTAGCCTGCCAGCAAACTGTCAGGTTTGGAAAAAGGGAGCAGGAATTGTATGAATTTTAAGATATAAGTGAACAGTGTTTTCAACCATCCCATGGAGTCTGAAGGTCCCCCATGCTTTCTCATGGAAGTCAGCACTGGTGGATGCAGGTACAAAGGCTGGAGGAAGAAGGTTAAATGGTAAAATGTGGGTGTTTTTCATTATTGTTGTCCAAAAATGTCTGATTTGCTGTCCAAAAAATCCTAAATATGCTGCTGGTGGTACCTGGCCTGTCCAGACATTGCTGGCCTCAGCTTTGTTCTGTTTCCAGAGGGGTTGAGTTTGGTTTGTGCCACCTTGCTGAGGAATCCAGAGGCAGAATTGAGGACTGGCCATCCCTGGTTCTGTACAGAGATTCCTGCTTTCTGGAGGCTCCCTCCCTCATGTTCTTGTTTCTTGTTTTGGAGTTTGTGGGGATTGTCTGGGGCAGAGCTGCTGAGGGAGACTAAAATGAATTAAATAAGGAGGCCCTGTGGCCACGTCCTTTTCCATCAGTGGCTGGGGCTCGGTGCCCACAGGCCTGTGTGGCACAAAGGGCTTTGGGGGAAGGGGACACTGAAAACCAGAGAGCTGGAGGCTGCTGTGGGGCCCTGGTGGTGCCAGGAAGGGTGACAGGGATGACAGTGGCTGAGCTTGTCTCCCAATTTGTGGGAACAACTAAAAATTCCTGAGCAGCAGCTCTTCCCTTGTGCTCTGCTGGGCTTTTGGCTGAGTGTGCCCTGCCCTTTTTTTCCAGCAGGGCCACAGCTGGTGAGTTGCTGATGCTGGCATGTCCTGGCACTGTCCCCACAGTGTGCTGCTGGCTGGGACATTGGCCAGCCTCCCCAGGACACAGATCTGTTACTGAGCATCCTGGGAGGATGCACTCACACCTTCCAGAAACTCCTGTGCCAAATTGACTTTGATTGTGGCTTAAACTGCAAAGCCACTTGCCCAAAGGTTGGGTTTCCCTCTCCTGAACCAGGAGATCACAAGATGGTTTCTGGAGCTGAAGGGAAATGTAGAGACCCTGAAAGGCATTCCCTGGTTTGGGAGACACAGGAGCAAATGCCAATGTACCCCTGTTCTGTTCCCTTGGACGGCCCAGTTCCCGGTCCCTGTCCCTCAGTCTTTCGGTCACTCCCACCCTGTTTCCCCATTGGCTCCCATGCCCTAACCCCACCTTTGTGCCACATCCATGTCCCCTGATAATTAGTCTCTGATGCTCCTCCTGCCCCAAACACCCATGTACTTGAACCTGGACCCTCATGAAGTTTGCCTTTGCCTCTGACCCTGGACTATCCACGTGTGTGGCTGAAATAAACATCTCTGTGGAACCCATACAAAGGCCCTTCCTACCTCTTTACCTGCAACCATCTGAACATCTATCCAACAGAAATGCTCCAATCCCTCATGTTTAGCTGTTCTGCTTTGGGATGGGGTTATTTAAATAATTCAGAACTTCCTGCTGTGCCTGTTCCTTTTGCTTTGGTTGCAACACCACATTCTGCTCAGGATTGGCCTCCAGATGGGATTTAATGATGGGATTTAAAACTGTCCAAGGAGCCTGCACTGCAAAGTAACTCTCCTAGCTGAAAATTAATATGGTTAATACTAATATTTTAAATACTAATAATGCATTTTAAATTGCATAGCAATTAAACAAACAGAAGGGCCTATACCTAGAATGAAATATTACTTTTAAGAACACTAATGGGGAATTGATTGTCTGGGACAGAATAGCTTTTATATTTAAACTTGCACATTCAGTAAAAGCTCTGTAACATTTTCTGTTGAGAACATCTGCATCCATGCAAGAGCACCGTTTTGTTGCAGAATCCTTCTTTACTGCTAATGTAAAATTATCTGAATTTATGAAGTGTAACTGAGAACTCAAATCATCTCCATCAGGTTAAAGTTGTGGCTTTTCCTGCCTTGTACTGAAGGTGCTTCTCAAACCTTCTGCCAGTGTAAGGCACTGACTCACTTCTATTGTAGAATCTGAGTGATTTGGGTTGAAGCTCATCCCATTCCACCCCCTGCCATGGGGTGGGACACCTTTCACTATCCCAGGCTGCTCCAAGCCCCATCCAGCCTGGCCTTGGGCACTGCCAGGGATCCAGGGGCAGCCACAGCTGCTCTGGGCACCCTGTGCCAGGGCCTCTCCTCTACCAGGGGTAGGAGAAAATTCTTTGTAATATCCCATCTAATCCTGCTCTCTGGCAGTGGGAAGCCATTCTCCCTTGTCTTGGCACTCTAGGCTGTTGTCCCAAGTTCCTCTCCAGCTCTTTTGGAGCCCCTTTGGGCACTAGAAGGCCACAATTGGGTCACCCCAAAGCTTCTCCTCTCCAGGCTGAACAATCCCAGCTCTCCCAGCAGAGCTGCTCCATCCCTCTGATCATCCTGAAGCCTCCCCTGGACTCTCCAGCAGCTCCAGGTCCCTCCTGTGCTGTTCCCAGGGCTGGGGCAGCTCTGCAGGTGGGGTCTCACCTGGGCACAGGGGCAGAGGGGCAGAATCCCCCCTCCCCTGCTGCCCACACTGGGGACTCAGCCCAGGGCACAGGGGGGTTCTGGGTCCCAGCTCTCACCCACAGCACCCCCAGGTCCTTCTCCAGGGCTGCTCCAGCTGCTCATCCCCAGCCTGGACTGAGCCCTGGGATTGCCCCAAGCACCAGCACTTCTTCTGTCCCCTCTGGCATTTCCTCATCAGTTCCTTTTAGCCCAAAATCTCTGCTGAAGCTGTGCCTCCTGCCACGTGTCTGATATTTGCTAATCTGAGGTGACTGGTGTCGCTGTCACTCACTGTCTTGGTCACAGTGCAGTTTCCAATAGTATCTTTTTGACAGGTAGCACACAGCCTCCTAAAAGAGGTGGGAATTAATGATTGAGTTCCAGCAGTTGTATTTTTGTCTGCAAAAGTGACACTGTGCCAGGTTTTGACATCCTTTAGTACTTTATAAGTCAATAGGACAGCTGTGCAATGAAATTATTTTTAATGAGAAATGATGACAGGACCTGGCAAAGAAATAATGCTGAGTTAATCAGGAAAGTTCTGCGTGTTAGTAGCAGTCTCTTCTGTGGTGCCAGAGTGACAGGATTTGAAATAGTGTTCAGAGCAATGCCCTGGGAGCTCTGCATGTAGATCTAGCCTTCTTTCAAATAAAGAAAGCCCTAAAAATCTCTTTATGTTGCCTGTTCATGGCTGTCCTGTAGCATTATGTGCTTATGAAGGCAATAAGGGGCCCATTCTTCCACGCAGGGCTGGCTTGAAGCAATGGCTCTGCTGGAGGTGACACTTGGGGACACCCAAGGGGTGGTTATGGGTTGGCAGTGGGACTCACTGTCTCTTCCAACCTTAATGATTCGAGGATTAAACACAGTGGGACATGCTCTGGGAAATTAAATGGAATACAATTTTATTTTTTTTAATTTTTAAACTGGTACCTTTTTATTTTTCTCTCTAAATCCTATTACATTTTGCTAAGTTTGTGTATGGAATATTTTTAAAGTAGCCTAAAATTAATAAAAATATGTTGGTGGGCAAGGCACAGCTGGGGATTGGGACCCCTTTCTTTTTTCTGCTGTGCCAAATACCTGCTTTACTTGAGAAATCCCTACATTGGAAGATTTGTGATCAGTGCAGAGAGAAACTGTTTGCAGTGGCTTTTGATGTGAATTTAATTTTTTAGTGAAAAGTTCAATTTGTTTTTTATATTGAAAAAAAGACCCATTTTGTACATGTCAAAATAACTGTATTAATCCTGCTACCAGTGTAAAAACAGATCTTCCATTTTTCATTGGAATGTTAAATATTTGGCCCAGTATCATGTTGGGTGACTGAAATTGTTTGTTTCAGCTTTCCTGGGCTTATTTCACCAGTTCCTCTTTGCCTAGAGAGGCTGATGTTGAAAGCCACAGTTATTTTATTTCTTGACAAAACACAGTAGGCAAAGTGGTTTTGGAATGTGTCACCTGGTCTGGAAGCTGATCCATCTCTTCCATCTGAAACTTTTCCTTCCAACGGGCAATTTTAATCATGTTTCCCACATTTACTTTTCCTGACTTGTTTGCTTGGAGCAATTCCCTGAGTCCAGCATGGCTCTCACTGAACTGTGGCTAGAGTTATTGCTGGGTTTTAAGGAAACCTCTTGGTTCCTTGTCACAGCACAGCTAGTCTGTAGCCAGGCAAATAATTTGGCCATAAATAAGAAACCCAGTTCTGCTAGCCTAGCTGAAACAGGTCCCTGGGAGAACGAGGAGAGGGTGGATTCAAACCTACACAGGGACCCTCAGCCAATCTCATTCAGCCCTAAATGCAGATGTGTCACTGGCCAGGGAGCTGGGTGGTGTTAATACCTCAGCCAAGCACATGTGCAAGCCCAGGAAATTCAAAGCCCCTGTAAAAGGGGAGACCATCATAAACCCAGTGCTGTTTATTTGACCCTCAGTGAATTCGTGTTGTCTCTGCCTCCAACCAACAACCCCATCTTCACAGACCTGGGGACCTCTGAGGGTGGGGGAAGCTTTTCCAGGGGAATTTTGAATGGATGTATTTTTGTTTTTTGATCGTTGTGCTGGAAACCAAACTGAGTTAGGGATTATGTTGTACAGACAATTTCTTCTTGGAATTAGGAGAAGCTCCTCACCTCTTTGGAAAGGAAGAACAAAAAAGTTGATACAATTCTCTCTGATTAATTAGGAATGAATTAGGGATGAGAATAAAATGGAAATTTCCTTAATTGGGGTTGTCCAGCCTGGATAAGGAAAGTCTCCAGGGAGGCCTTTAAGTGCCTTGCAGTGTCTGAAGGGGCTCCAAGAGTGACAGGGAGAAGGACCTGGGACAAGGTCCTGGAGTGACAGGACAAGGAGGAATGGCCTTAAGGTGAAGGAGGTTGGGGACAAAAGTAACTCAAACCCCTAGACCCTTGATTTTTCTACTTTCACTTCGTATTTGATATTTACTCTGATATATTAGATGACTCTAAATGGAATTCATGCTGCAGCTACAATTCTTCAGCATTAAAAAAAAGCTGAGATAAATGTGGAAACACTGAAAGTAGCCCTCAGAAAGATGGACTCTGTCATACTAAGTTTGCATATAACCCAATTGATATTATGTCCTGCACTGGGAGAGGAAAGGAGTTCCCTGTAAACATCCATGAGTTAAAATTATGGCATTTAAAGCTCCTGTTCTGGTCCAAATCAAATTGCACAAGATGTGTGTTCGCATCTGAAGATAAGAATAGCACTCAGCCAGACTGCATGTGGGTGCTAATAAGGGCTTAGAAATCAACCCAAACTTGTTAGGGCTGAAGAACGATCTGGTTAATGAAGTATTGAGGTTTTGTTTTATTGGGATTTTTTTGATAGATTAACTCCTCACAGTGTTGTGAATTATCAAAATGCAGTGTTTTCCATCTTTCTTTTGAGATTTGTTATTATTAAAAAACACCCAGTGCACTGTGAGAATGTCATTGATTGTTGTCTTCCATCTTTTTCTGAGAAAAGGGGAGGAAAGAAATACTCTGTTGGAACAGCAGCAGGGCAAGTGAGTTCTTGCAGCTGGTTAAAATGACCTGAAACCTTGAACATATTCTAACTGATAACAGAAACTTCACATCTTTTCTAGAACTTGTATTTCTAGCAGAGTTACAGAATAAAAACAGAAAAAAAGCTTGTAGCTACTTCTGCAATGCATTCCGTACATTTATATTGACTTATATAATATTATATATATTATAACATTTCTGTTGTTAGAAGTTACAAAGTAAAAGCTTTCATCCAAACAGGCAATTCCAGTGATGCTGCTGATCCATTTTCCCTGTGTTTCTCCTTTGGGTATCAGTTCAGGAGTTGCTGTGCTTGGCAAGCTGGAGCTTAGCTGGCTTCTCCTGTAAGAGCAGGTGAGTCCCTGAAGATATTCCCCTGGTGTGTTCTCTCTCTTGGAACCAGGTCCTCCTGTACCACAGGGAGTTACCTGGGTTAGGGCTGGAAGGCTCTTGGGGAGTTCAGCATGGTTGGCCTCCCTGTCCTGAGGCAGGAACACAGACACTGACAGATGTTTGCCTAAATTTGCTCTAATGGAAGAGATTTGTGAGCTCCCCAGGAGCCTTGTGCTAGGGCTGTGCTGGCTGCTGAAGCACTGAAAGTTTTGCCTGAACTCCACCCTCTATAACCTCTCCTGGCTTGTTTGATCAAGAGTTTTGAATTTCTCTTCCAGTTTCCCAAGATAGCTTCAAATTTGATCTTGTTTTTCAGAGCTATTTTTACCCTTTTCATCATCATCTTCTGCATAATTTTGTGAATCTCCTCTAGAACTCATTCTCTAAATCATTAGTGAAGATATTAGAGAACACATCTTTCAGGTTGAAAGAGAACATTTTAAAACTACTCTTTTGCCTTTTTACCTAATTGAAGAACTTAGCTCACATTTCCTAAAGAAAAGTGGTAGAGGCCTTAGGGAAGTCCTTTCATATTAATGCCCTGGTTACTCTCTCAGAGATAGAAAAGAAGTAGGTTTGACATGATTTGCACTTGACAAATTCACGCTGGCTGTTTGCTGCCCATTTATTATCCCCTAGGTACCTCTAAATTGATTAATAATGTGTCCTGATTTCTTTCTGGGGAGCAAAGTTAAGCTTACTGATCTCTAATTCCTTGACTCCTTCTTCCTCTGATTTTTAAGATTATCCTTCTGTAGCCCTTGGGGACATCTTGAGTCCTCTCTCAGTTTGGGGCTTGCTTCTGGTAGTTCCTAAGGTAAGAAAAATAACTTTAACCTAACCCTGCTGATTTGAATAATTCTTACAAGCCTAATATTCTGTAGCTGGGGTTTTCCCTTTCGCCACCCATTTTCACATTTTTAGCTTCTAAAGCTGGCCTGAATACGTTATCATGTCTAATATTTGTGGCAAATGACATTTAAAAGGTATGAGCATTTCAGACTGGCAGATGGGATTATTTATCTTCCCGACTAAGCATTGCTTATTTTATTCTTTGGCTTGTTTCCAGTAGCCTCAGAATTTTCTAATGTTCATAAATTCAGGAGTTTTCAACCACTGAAGCTTTATAATTTACAGAAAAGTTTTTTTCTCCTCCCATACTCTTATAATGTAGTAAGAGGATGGGGGGGACAGAGTGGATCTTGACTGGTGGCACCACTGGAGCATGGAAACTGCTCTCGGCTCTCCTCCAAGCCTGCAGCTTTCAGAAGGTGTTCAGAGCAGCTTCCACAAGTTCACAGCTGATGCACAACCCAGATGGAGGGAAGGTAGTCTTTTTCTGATCCAGTTCTATTCTGCTTTTTAATTAATGCCATTCTTAGTGGGATTTGCTTTTTTTGAACACTGAGTATTGAGGAAGAAAGAGATGAAAGTGTTTTGAGGATGTGGCTTCCACATCAGGAGGATTTTCCCCGGTTAAGAGTAGCCTGAAATAAACAGGCTGGAATGAAAGAGGGATCTGGGCAGGGTACTGAAGTCTGGCAAACACAGTCCACAGAAATGTGTTTTGGTAGTGGCTGCCAGGCCTCAGTTTGAGACAACAACCTTTGCAGACACAGTGAATGAAAACTCATGCAAGTCAATGGTCCAGCAGCTGCCAAAGCCAAATGTCAGCCAAGACTCTGAGAAATCTAGAAAATGTGGAAGAATTGTGTGTACTAATGAGAAGGAAAAGAGGAGAAATTAGAGATGGGAAGCTGTCCTGGAAGACAGTGCTCTGTTGTTTTGGCAAAGAAAGAAATAGCAGGTGGAGGAGTAGAGGCTCAAGAAAAAGGGTTCTGGGTGTTGGCAGACCTAAGCATGGAAATGAAGGATCATGTATGGGACCTCTGCTATATATATAATATTTGTGGGTTTGTATTGTTTTGGATATAACTTTTCCTGCTTTTAAAGAGCAAGAAATAAATGCCTAAAGATCCCTTATAGCTCTGCAGTTATCCTGGTTTTATTCTGTCCCTGTTAATATTTTGCAAAGAGATTCCATTCTCTTAGCCTAGCAGTGAATGAAAAAGTAGCTCTTCTCTGAAGGTGGAGGATCCTAAGAAGTTTAAAAAAAACCAAAAAAAAACCCCAGTCAGTCTACTGTTATGTATCTTTATAGAGAAGTAAAGGAAAATGTCATAATAAATTTCTTGGCTGGTAGATTACGTGGTAAAATTGCAAGGAAGAAAGGGAAAGAAATGCACAGAAATAGGAGTGTGGCAATCTGGTGTCTGAATGATTTGTAATGAGACACATAACTGCTTCTTGAAGTTAATTATTACATGATAATTGCTGAAGAAGGAATGAAATTCATTGGAATGTTCTTTCAGTGCCTCCCGATTTTCTGAACAAAAGGGTGTTAACACTTCTGATTAGCATGTAATCCAGAATTAATTGAAGAAAGGGCAGGCAGAGTTTTGCAAATGAAATGCTGTATAATGAACTTAAACTGTAGCTCTTAATTTCATTTGTACTGGAACATGTTTCAGCTGCAGAGAAAACTTTCTTTTCCTCAATCAGCCCAGTCTAGAAAGTAGGAGCAGTAAATTTTGATATGTGCAATGAGGTATTGATTTATTAGGAAGCTTGACTACTTTATGAAGTCCCTACTTCAAGAGAAGGCACTGATTTATATTTTAACATAAACGTGAGGGGCTGAGGCCAGACATGTCCCAAACCAGCATCAATATAATTTCTAGAATCACAGAATCCCTGAATATCCTGAGCTGGGAGGAACCGACCAGGATCATCCAGTCCAGCCTCTGCCCTGCACAGACACCCAGACAATCCCACCCTGGGCATCCCTGCGTGCAGTGTCCAAAAGCTCCTGGAGCTCTGGCAGCCTCGGGGTCAAGCCCATTCCCTGGGGAGTTTGGGCAGTGCCAGCACCCTCTGGGGAGGAGGGTGCTATTCCCTGCCATGTGTGCATGCATGTTCATATCTTAAGAGTTCTTGGTCCGCTGATTATTTGGGTTTGCTTCCAAATGGCCAAATTGTGCCTCTGAGTTGGAAAAACTCAGATAAACTACAGAGGGTTTATGTAAAGGCCTGTCTGAGGGAAAGGCTCACATGAAAATGCCATTACCCAGTGTTTCCCAGATTTACAGTGCACAGGTTTCTCCTCCTCCTGCTTCTTTCTCAGTGAAACATTCCAGACATTAAACAGTCCTGCCTTGGAACAAAGTATTGGGTTGGGACATCAGATTTTGGGATGTTGGGTTGAAGTGTGTTTCTTGTACTCTTTAAGACATTTCCTAGAGCAGGGGTCCAACTGAGTTAATACTGGGATTTGCATTTTTTATTTTTATATAAGTTAGGATATTACCCCTCTGTTATTTTTGTGTTAGTTTAGTATAAATGAAAAAAATAAATGATCATGTTCTCGAAATATTGATAGAGTTTAGGCATTTGGCAAAGGTACAAATAAGGGTCACCTTTTTATTTTATAGGAGTAATGATTTATTTTTATATATTTTTAAATATGCTGATATAAATCTGAATAACTATAGCATCCTATACTGCAATCAGCATTGAAGAGTGATTTATTTCCTATTGCCTTTTAGCCTGGAAAGGCTTGGCATTAGAAGGTTTGGGCTTGAGGATATGGAATGCAGCAGGTTTTTTACAGAACTGGCTGTGAGTGTGGCATGGTTAAAATCTAAATAAAAAATAGGTACTACAATATATAGATGATAATATAATGCCATGATTTCAAGCTGGAGGAGTGCTTTTCCTGGAATGTGAGAAACACTTGGTTTGTTTTCTTATAAATCAGAGTCTCCAGGGAAATGGCCAGGAAGAAGGGATGTCTTCAGGGGGAGTAGATCACAGAGCTTAGCTTGCTTTGGATGTATGAAATCCTTCTTTCTTTCTGAAGAAAGGATGATGTGGAGGCTGCCAAGATTGGATTCTAGGGGAAAAAATTCCCTGAAAGACAAGTCAGGCATTGGAATGAGTTTTGCTGTTCAGTGGTGGAGTCACGATCTCTGGAACTGTTCAAGAGGTGGTATCTGGATGTGTTACTTGAGGACATAGTTTAGGGGTGATGATAGTTGGACTTGATCCCTTTGAAGGTCTCTCCCAACCTTGATGTGATTCTGTGAAAGCTGCTGACTAATCCCAAGGATTATATACTCATATATCAATGTAATAGTGGATGTGTTTGTGCTGAAGAGCACAGTGCAGCCTGCATGGATGCAGATCAGAGATCAGGAATGTTCCTGCTCTCTACACATCTGCTCCTTGAAGGGACAAACCTCAGTGTGGCTTGCTAGCAAATAGTCTTTTCCTTTCAGGATTGTCATTATTTTAATAGCTGTGGAATATAAAACTGCAAGATAAAGCCAGGAGTATACATAGGTTTTATTTTGGATTCTAACAGCAAACACTCTGTATCCCAGGGATGTAGTGGGGAGCCTTAGCTTCAGGGGAAAATTTTGCTTTGAATTCATTGTAAGAGTCGAGTAAGAAACATTGTGTAAGAAAAGTGTCCAAGGCCAGGTTGGATGGAACAGTGGAAGGTGGTGTCCCTTCTCCTGGGAGGGGGTGGAATGAGAAGGTTCTTTCCAACCCAAACCAGTTCAGAATTCTATGAATAAAAAAAGAATAATTTCTTTCAGTCTTTATAAGGTATTTTGAGCCTTGTCAATTCAGTGTTAGTTTATAACCTAAATCTGAAAGCTGCATGAAAAATGCTGCTGGATCTCAGAGGCCCATTCCTTGGGCCAGCTTTCACAGCGGCAAATCAACCCCACTGCAACTTAAAAACAAGGACAGCATCTTGCACCTCAGCAATGGCAGAGCACCCAGGAATTTTTTTTCAACTCCATGAGTTTTTTTCTCTATCGTGTTATGAAGTGAATATTTCTCCCTATTGAGAGATGCATTCAGTGAAAGTGCTTTTGGAGTTTTCCTTTCAATAGATTATTAAAGCCAAAAAAAGAGCATCTATTTGGAGGTGAGTCCTGTAATTTGATTTAAAAAGAAGTAATTTTTCAGTCTCGCTGGGATGGAGGTCATTAATGCTCTTCTCCCTTAGAAAATGCAAACTGGTTTTCAGAGACCTTACTTAGTCTTATTCAAGTGTTTCTGCAGCTGTTTAGGGATGGATTTTAGGGCTTCAGGAATGTCTGTCAGGGGGGAAAGCGGAAAGATTTTCTGAGAAAAGTGGGCTAATCTTCTGCCACTCAAGGGATGCTCCCCTCCCCTTCCATCACACCAATGCCACTGGCAGCCTGTCACAGCTGTCCAATAATTGTCACCATTTCTGACATCCTTGAGGGTTTGAGTAGAAACTTAGAAGGATTTTGTGTGGTTCAGCTCCAAGTGTCTGTAACCTCAAATGATGTTTAGACGCAAAATTTGCCATCTCACCATCACATCCCCTTTCTGGGTTATATTGGGAATGGGTTTTATGACAAATCTGAACACTCATCCTGGGATGCTTCCTGGGCCATGTGTTCCCACCTTTTATTTTGTGCCATTGGCAGCCTTTTCAAACCCCATACCAGTTTTCCCATTTTTTGGGGGAAAGCTGTCCAAGGCATTTAAGATGGTAAGTAAGATAAGAATAATGTAATGGATCTTTCCAGTGATATTTGACTGATGATTTTGAGGATTATAACTCTTTTGAAATATTTTGAATTACCGTATTTTTAAATTAAGAGTAATCACTCCAAGCATTATATGTTTTGAAGGCGTCAAAATTTAGGAATGTGGGTACAATAATTAGATATCTGCACCCCTTTTCCAGCACTGAGAAAAACTGTAGAAAATTTGTTGGCAAGTTGAGAAATTGAACTTGAGGTAACAGCTTGTGCTGAATATTTGTAGAAGGAGGGCTTTAGCATTCTTAGGTTTAATATTAGATATTATCTAGATGGAAATTTTGGGTTTTCCAGGGGCATAACCTCTAACCTTAATAGTCAAGCCAATAACACCAGCTCTGCTCCAGTTTGTTCAGGTTTTTGTGAGTCTGACATCAACTTAAAAGAGCATATGGCAAGAGAATGAATTATTCAAACCCAGAGATGTCATCTGCAATCTAAGCTGTTTACTTTTTACACTGTCCCAGCAATGCTGAAATATCTTTCACCATCAAATCTTTTCCTACTACATCCTTTACATAGATGTTTGGAGGTTATTTTCACAGTGCACAAGTGAAGAACCAGAAAATTTATGAGTATGGTGAAAAGAATGATTTGGTGTTGTTGGTTGTTACTGAGGAAGTTGCTGTGAGGAAATAGTCTTTTTTTAATGTCATCAAGATATCAACTTGCCAACAGCTGTAGAAATGTAGACTGAAATCTGGGGGCCTTCCTGATCTTTCTCATCTCTTTTGAACAAAAAAAAAAATTATAAAAGGTGTACTGCTTCACAAGGCTGTTCCTTCTTGATAAAGAAGGGAAAAACAATACATGAAAATCTTGACTCAAAAGTAAAATCCCTTTCTTTACTCAGATTAGCTGAGATTGCAGCCCACAGGCACAACACCATCCATTTTTGATGGACAAATTTAACTGCAGCCCTGCAGTATAAAAGAGCTAAAAACTGAGCATTACTCTCCCCAGCCTCATTCTTTACCCGTGTTAATAATCCTTGCACAGCATTTTTGGTCATTTATTGCCAATGATCTTTAAAGAAAATATAGATTTAAAAGGAATAAAGAGAAACATCCCTGGGAAACTGGCTAAGAGTGGCTATTTCCTTAAAGAAAGTAAAATCTCCATTTGGCAGTGTTAGATTAATTATTGAGGACCTAAGAGGTCTTTTACACACTACATAATTTTGTGATCAACTTCTGTCATAGCAGAGGGCTTGTCCTAAGTTAAAAAGGGGAAGCTCCCAAAAAATTAAATCCAAAACTTAAAACAAATGAGTTTGTTAAGTTAACACCAAATGCCTCCTTTGTGACTTAAAGTATGAATAAAACCTAAGGAAGAGGAAGCTGGAACCATGAATGAAAATATTATTGTGGCAGATGTTGGTACCTAAACTGAAACTGGGAGTAAGATCTGTGCATCTCTGGAGCCCTAAAATGGAATGTATGACATGAGCAGGATGCAGTGTGTGTCAGGAAAAGAATTTTGGGAGTCTGTGCCCAAAAGCTTTGATCAAAGTCCAGCTGGAGAGCAGATTAATCTTCTCACTTCTGTTCTGGTCCAAACCCCGTCTTTCAAATGTTGAAGACAGTGGTTAGGGAAGGGCAGGGGATCTGCAGGGCTTCTGGTGGATTTTGGTCACATTGGGTAGAAAGAAGACCAAAAAGGCATCTTTGACAATACTGGAAGATGGGTGGGGAAAGGATGGAATCTGCCAAGATTTTTTGTGGTAGGAGTGAGGACTTGGACTGGTTTGCAAGAGGAATTGGGACAGTGAGAAGTCTCAGTTTCAGGAGACACAATGAGTGTCATGGAATTGGTGGCAATGAGGGCTGAGCTGGAACAGGCTCAAGGGGGTCCATGGGAATGGGGTTTGGGTGTTTTAGTGGTGGGATCCTTGCCCCTTCCTCAGGACGAGACAGGAAGTGTCTCCTGGCAGAAGCACATTAGAGGGATGGGGCTTGGATCTCTGTTAGAATCATTACAGAACTCTTCCAAACTCAATTAATTTCCATTTCTTATCAACATCACTGCTCATTTGGAAAGCTTCCTCCATACTTCTCCCATGTAAGTAATTTTTCTCTACTATGTTGTTTCCCAGCCCTTCTCCTGAAACTCTTTCAGGCCCAGGACTACCTTGAAGGGCTGTTTGTGCTCCTTCTCCCAGATTCCAGTTTGCAACAGCCTCAGGACAGTGTGGAGCCCCAGACTCTTCCCCTGTTCTTCACTCAAGCCTTTAACAGGGCATGGAGGGGAGCTGAGGCTCTGATGCTTTTATTGGAGGGGAGCCATGAGGGAGCCTTCTCATCTGAGCACCCCAGGTTTTTCTCTTGACAGTGTAAGAGAAAAAACTGTTTTTTAGGAAAAGTGTCTTGAACAAAATCATTCCTGTGCTTACTACACATATTTATATCTTTGTTGTTTCTTTGGTAAAAGCCTGAATGACCGTACAGAGAAGAAAAAGACTAGGCTTTAGAAAATAAAAAAGCTCACAGAGCCAAAGCAAAGCTACATTCTTTCTGCAGGGAAGGAGCATGAACACAGACTCAACAACACAACTAACCAAAGAATTGTCTTGGATTGGGTTTTTGAAATTAGAAATCAAAATGGAATTTGGAGCCAAGCAGGATGGTTTGGTTCTCTTGCAGAGGACACAATAAAACAGAGGGGAGTGTAGAGGACCAGATGGCATCAGAAGTGACATTTCTTTAATTAGGCTTAAAGGCTCTTTGGCAGAGCTCTTAGGGTAAATGTTTGCATTTTGGAGAACTGCAGTTTAAACTGCTGAAGAACTTGGGCATAATTTTTTTCCAAATAAATCTGAGTTTGTAGTGTTCTGAACCTGCCTTTGTTTTGGAAATATGTTTATATTGTCCAGATGTTGGTAATGTGGCAGGTCAAACGGAGAGACAGAAGGGACACTTTCCTGGAAGTAACTTTGGGAAAGGTTGTAATACCTGATGAAGTGTTTGTCATCAGCTCTCTGGGGAAAGCCAACACAGACCCATTCTGCCCTGGTGATGCTTTACAGGTCACTTTGCTGGGTTTGAGTGGTCCATCATTGGCATTTTCCTCCTGTTTTACTGGGCCTGTAAATGACTTCAGGTCAATTTTGACTGTTTTTAGAATGATAGTCCCCATTAACACCCACATAACCTCCTGCATCATTTCACTTTTGTCATCTTAAAGATTGCAGCCTTTTTTCATGGAGGAAAGAATGAGTGTGCTGCTTTTTGTTTGCTTTTTGTTAAATCTGCTCATAGAGCATTTATACAGGCACAGATATCAGCAATCATTTATTGTTTGGTGGAATAATTTTCAAAAGTTGTGTTTGCTAAACTGATACTTTGTGAAAAATAAAGTGCTGGAAATGTGTTTGGTGTCTTTTGCAACCTGCTTTGTTTATTCTCTTGAGGAGGCTGGTAGGCTTTCTTTATTATTTGTAGACAGACAGGCTGAAAGATTATTATTATTATGAATACTGCTGTTGTTATTGTTGTTACTCTTATTATTGTGGTTTTTATTATTATTGCTGTTATCATAATTATTAGTTACTAACCAAGTAGGATTAATCTTATTGGTAACCCCTAGAGGTCTTTCCTATAAACTGTGCCCTTTCATATGAAACATTGTCAAAACCAGTGAAACAGTAGTATAAAAAGCTCAACATGTTTTTTTTTTTTTGGTTTTTTTTGGTGGTTTTTTTCCTTTTTTTTTAGTAAAACAAGTATGTGCATGTGCTTAGTGAAGCATGAAGAAGGGGGAATAAAGAAACAGCAATAAACCATTGCTACATTTCATATTTCTCCTGAGATCTACGGATCCATGATTAAAAATTTGGGATTTTTCATTTGTTTTCATTTTAGCTTCTCCTTTTATCTGAATGTTTTGAGGATTTTTTTTCTTTTGTGGGGAGAAGGGAGATGTCTCAGTTAAAAGAAAGGGAGCATTTGTTAGTTTTAGGACATGATACTGCTTTTTTTTGGTTTTGTTTTATGTTTTCCAATAGTTGTTTCTTCTTTTCACCCTCTGGAGCAGGAAGGTGCTTGTGATAAGGAAAGCTGATAATTTCCTTAAAGGCTTCAGCATGGGGAATGTGGAGCAGACTGAGGGTGACCATTAATTTATGTGTGGCAGCAACACCTTTCTTTTTTCTTCTGAAAGGGGAGTTTGGCTTCCATTTGAGAGCTGAAAGAGAAGAGGATTGGATTTGGGAGGATTGGGAAAGTCTGACTTCTGATCCTTGCTGCTGTACTGATGTGCTTGGCATAACACCAAGTCATGGAATTATTATACCTTTTCTTTTGAATCTTCAGTTCCATGTCATGACTTATTTGATGTGAAAATCTGGCCAATAAAGCTTCAGAAAAAATTTCAGTTGAGCATTCATTGAGACCTAAAGATCTTATCTAATTTTTTCAAACTTCTGATGTATTTTTTCTATATAATTTGACAGTGAATAATATAAATTCATTGGGATCTGAAGCCAGGAAAATGTGATTTCTTTAGATTGGCAAACCACAACATTCTAATTTACTTTTTCAGCTGTACAGGCACAGTTTCAGATAAGTCCATAGCATATGTCTAAGACTCCAACAGGCCTCAAGCTTGCCCTGTTCATAACAAAACTGATTTAGTAAGATGGTTTCTGTCCAGTCTATTCACTTGTGATCTTTCTGTTTTTCCTCCCTCATGGTCTTCTGGTTTGTTTTATCTGTGGAAATACAATATATGTGATCATGCATCCTCCTGTGTGTCCTTATCTGTTTTCATTTCTCCCCCTCACACCAATAGATTTTGAATACTTTGAACAGTTCCAAGCACAATTGACAGAAATATAGAAATTTTAAAAATTAATTTACTGAGTTTTATGAGGGCAAAGAGGATGCTGTTAGGACCCCATCTGACTTTAACACTCAATCCTTGACTGTTTTCTCTCCTGCACATGCAGCTGGTTTTGTGCCATGGAAGTCAGTGTAAGTTTTATGCTCAATTCTCTGAAATTCTCTGAAAAATGCATTTCTCAGGGTGAGTGCCACTCCCTTGCTTTGGCAAGCCTGAAATCCTGCCCTGCTGGTGTGACGATCTGTCCTAGTTTGGACAAACTTAGGGGAAAAAACCCCCAGAAGAGCTCCCCAGGGAATAAACCCCCAATTCTTTATCCCACTAGACTTAAGAAAAAAAATACTTCACTCCGGGGGAAAAGTGGAAAAAACCTATTTATTAACACATACAAGGGAAACACTTCCCAGCACAGATCCAGATGCAAAAAAAATTTCACCGAGGGAGAAAAAAAACGTGGACGATTCGATCTTCACCAGAAGGACGAGATGCTTCTCTGGCCGGTGTCCAGAGGCAGCCGCAGGGTTCCTCCGGAGCGAGCTGGTGCTGATCCTCGGGAGGTGAGGGGGGGGGGAAGGGAGAGGGAGAGAGAGAGAAAGGAAAGAAAAAAACAGCCAGCAAGCCTTAAACAACAGCGAGCTAAAGCAAATAATTCAAGCAATATATAGCCAAAAAAAATCAAGAAAAAAAACAGCAAACTAACAAACCAGGCAACGAACTACTACCACAGCAGCGAAAAGCCAGCAGCAGCAGCAGCAGCAGCAGCAGCAGCAGCCAGAGCCAAGCGAGCCACCGCAAGAAGAAGCAAAAAAAACCAAGGCCAGTCCACAGAGCCGAGCCCAGGCGGCCCCTCCCCCGGGAGCAGACAGCTTCATGGCCAAGGGGGGCAGGGTGAGGAGTCAGTCAAAACACCAACCCAGGACATTCCACCCCTTATCCCATATCGTGATCATTGACACACGATTGGGATATACACTCATTAAACACAATATGAACACTTCCTCTGACTTGCTCAAACCTTCAACATTTACATATTCCTTCTGTCTCATCCCACAGTCAGATCTCCCTGAGGTACACAGCGGGTTGTTCCATCTTTCTGCATTATCCACCAAGTACATCCAGGTCCTTGAGCAAAGGCAATCCCCCGAATGGGTTTGCCTGTACTCGAGGTAGGATTAATCCATACTGTCTTCCCTAGCAATCCTCTGACATGGGCCGCTGGGACTTTGTCTCCATCTACTGTATTAAGGCACTCAGATTGGGCAGGACCTGCTCGGTTGGTGGAACCTCGAGTGTTGACTAACCAAGTGGCCTTTGCCAAATGCTGCTCCCAATTCTTAAAGGATCCCCCACCCAATGCCTTTAAGGTGGTCTTTAACAATCCATTGTACCTCTCCACTTTACCTGCAGCTGGTGCATGGTAAGGGATGTGGTACACCCACTCAATACCGTGTTCCCTAGCCCAGGTGTTGACAAGGTTATTCTTAAAATGAGTCCCATTGTCTGACTCGATCCTCTCAGGAGTACCATGCCTCCAAAGGACCTGTTTTTCCAGGCCCAGGATGGTGTTGCGGGCAGTGGCATGAGATACAGGGTAAGTCTCCAACCATCCGGTGGTGGCTTCCACCATGGTCAGCACATAACGTTTACCCTGGCGGGTCTGAGGCAGTGCGATGTAATCAATCTGCCAAACCTCCCCATACCTGTACTTGGACCACCGTCCTCCATACCAGAGGGGCTTCACCCGCTTGGCCTGCTTGATGGCAGCGCAAGTGTCACAATCATGAATAACTTGAGTAATGCTGTCCATGGTTAGATCCACCCCTCGGTCTCGTGCCCACTTGTAGGTAGCATCCCTCCCCTGATGGCCTGAGGCATCATGGGCCCATCGAGCCAGGAACAACTCTCCCTTATGTTTCCAATCTAAATCTATTTCCAACCCCCCTATTTTTGCTGCTTGATCTACTTGATGGTTATTTTGCTGTTCTTCGTTAGCTCTACTTCTGGGGACATGGGCGTCCACATGGCGAACCTTCACGGGTAGCTTGTCTAACCGAGTAGCTATGTCTTTCCACTCTTCTGCAGCCCAGATTGGTCTTCCTCTGCGCTGCCAGTTCGTCTCTTTCCATCTCTGCAGCCATCCCCACAAAGCGTTGGCTACCATCCAGGAATCAGTGTAAAGATAGAGCTTTGGCCACCTTTCTCTTTCGGCAATATTCAAAGCCAGTTGGACAGCTTTGAGTTCAGCGAATTGACTAGACCCTCCTTCTCCTTCAGTAGCTTCTGCAACCCGTCGTGTAGGGCTCCATACAGCTGCTTTCCATTTCCGATTTGTCCCTACAATGCGACAGGAACCGTCGGTGAACAGGGCATAACGGATTTCCTCTGCCGGTAGCTGGTTGTAAGGTGGTGCTTCTTCAGCCCGGGTCACTGGTTCTTGTTCCTCGTCTGTCACACCAAAACTTTCTCCCTCTGGCCAGTTGGTAATTATTTCTAAGATCCCTGGGCGATTTAATTTCCCGATCCGGGCGCGCTGCGTAATGAGGGCTATCCACTTGCTCCATGTGGCACTGGTGGCATGGTGGGTGGAGGGAACCTTCCCACTGAACATCCACCCCAGCACTGGCAACCGGGGTGCCAGAAAGAGTTGTGCTTCTGTGCCAATCACCTCTGAAGCAGCTTGGACTCCCTCATAAGCAGCCAGGATTTCCTTTTCTGTCGGGGTATAATTACCTTCAGACCCTCTGTAACTTCTGCTCCAGAATCCCAGGGGTCGGCCTCGGGTCTCACCTGACACCTTCTGCCACAGACTCCAAGACAGACCGTGGTTTCCAGCTGCAGAATAGAGCACATTCTTCACATCTGGCCCTGTCCTGACGGGACCAAGAGCTACTGCATGGGCGATCTCTTGTTTAATCTGGATGAAGGCTTGTTGTTGTTCTGGGCCCCAATGAAAATCATTCTTCTTCCGAGTAACCTGGTAAAGAGGGCTCACAATCTGACTGTACTCGGGGATGTGCATTCTCCAAAAGCCTATAGCACCCAAGAAAGCTTGTGTCTCCTTCTTGTTAGTAGGTGGAGACATAGCTGTGATTTTATTAATAACATCAGTAGGAATCTGACGTCTTCCATCTTGCCACTTCACTCCTAGGAACTGGATCTCACGAGCAGGTCCCTTAACTTTATTCTTTTTGATGGCAAAACCGGCTTCCAGGAGAATTCGGATAATTTCCTTTCCTTTCTCAAACACTTCTTCTGCTGTGTTTCCCCACACAATGATGTCATCGATGTACTGCAAATGTTCTGGAGCCTCACCCTTTTCCAGTGCAGCCTGGATCAGCCCATGACAGAGGGTGGGGCTGTGTTTCCACCCCTGGGGCAGTCGGTTCCAGGTGTACTGCACGCCCCTCCAGGTGAAAGCAAACTGCGGCCTGCACTCTGCTGCCAAAGGAATGGAGAAAAACGCATTGGCGATGTCAATGGTGGCATACCACCTTGCTGCCTTGGACTCCAGCTCGTACTGCAGCTCCAGCATGTCCGGCACGGCAGCGCTCAGCGGTGGGGTGACTTCATTCAATGCACGGTAGTCTACTGTCAATCTCCATTCTCCTTCAGACTTGCGCACAGGCCAGATGGGACTGTTGAAGGGTGAGTGGGTTTTGCTCACCACCCCTTGGCGCTCCAGCTCCCGGATCATCTCATGGATCGGGATCACAGCATCCCGAGTTGTCCTATATTGCCGGCGATGTACTATTGAAGTGGCAATCGGTACTCTCTGCTCCTCTACCCTCAGGAGTCCCACGGCAATTGGATTCTCACATAGTCCGGGCAGGGTGTTCAATTGCTGGATTCTCTCCGCCATCACAGCCGCTATCCCAAATGCCCACTTGAAGCCTTTTGGGTCCTTAAAATACCCGCTTCGAAGGAAATCTATTCCCAAAATACACGGGGCCTCTGGGCCAGTCACAATCGAGTATCTCTTCCACTCTCCTCCAGTTAGACTCATTTCCGCTTCCACTATGGTAAAGTCCTGTGATCCACCTGTTACACCAGCAATAGAAACGGTCTCTTTTCCGACACATTTTGATGGAAATATAGTACATTGCGATCCAGTGTCCACTAAAGCTTTATACTTCTGTGGTTTCAATGTGCCAGGCCACCGAATCCACACGGTCCAAAACACTCGGTTTTCCCTGGCCTCACCCTGGCTAGAGGCAGGGTCTCCCTAAGCCTGTTTATCCTTTTTGACGGGGGCATAGGTCTTAGAAGTTCCTTCAAGTGAATCAGACATGTCGTCATCATCCTCCTCATACGTGGCACTGTGATTCCGGGCGACTGGAGCTGCTCTCTTTCTGATGGAACCTTCTTGTTGAGCCTTGTCTTCCTTCAAATCACGCACTCGTCGTGCCAGAACAGCTGTGGGCTTTCCATCCCACCTCTTCATGTTTTCTCCGCAGTCACGCAAGAAAAACCACAACTCCGCACGTGGGGTGTACCTTCTCTCCTCCGCAGAGGAGCGTCTGCGTTGACTGCCAGGACGTCCGATTTGCACAGCTGAGATTTGGAGGAGATCCTCCTTGATTTCCTCTCTCAGCTTCTTATGGTTTTCCTCCAACTTATCCTCCAAGTTCTGTAAACGTGTTTCTACGGCTGCAATCCTGGCATGCGTTGGGCCATGCACAGCATCAGCGTACGCCCGAAGCTTCTTTGCCATATCAAGCACTGTCTCGTATATGTCTTCTCGTTTCATGATTGCAAGAGCTGAGGCATATTCAGATGGTCCAAGCCTCACAAGCTTCCTCCACATAATCGGTGTGCATGGTACCAGATCTGGATTTCTAGTTGTTACGTCATCTGAGAAAATAATTTCTGTCACCGCCATCTCTCTCAAACGTTGGACTCCCTGCTCGATGGTTTTCCATTTGGTCTGCTGCATGTACAGGTCATCAGCGCAGAGATATCTTTGTGCCACACTGTCCAATACACGTGACCAGAGGCTCTGAGGATTAGCTCCCCTCATCATACCTTGATCGATGACTGGATCTTGAGACAGAGATCCCAAATGTCTCGCTTCCGTGCCATCCAGGATGGTTGCCTCACCAGCCGCATCCCAAAGCCGAACTAGCCAACTAATTATGGATTCATCAGGTCGCCTTGTATAGTCTTTTCTTAGACCACGAAGATCTTTCAGAGAAAGGGACTCATTATTAGTTTCTGATCTCCCATCAGTCACTTTAGCTTCAGATTTTACATCAGGGGGAGTTGAAGGTCCTTCTCCTGCATCCTCCTCATCCTCATCCTCCCCCGGCCGATCTGTTTTCTTTGTGCACTTTCTACTCCTGGTACTGGTAGCCACAGCCATAGGTTGAAGCTTGCTGTCTAATTTTGCCCCTGTCCTGGAGCCTGAGGAGTTAACTGCAGTCTGAGTAACTGGAATAGTGGCTACGTTATCTCCCTGTTCCCTCTCCTTTGTTTGTTGTCCTGTACTATCTAACAGGGTTCGATAAGCGTACGCCAGAGCCCAGCTCACTGCAGTGATTTTCTTTTCCTTAGAATTGTCCTGACACTTTTCTTTTAAGTACTTTGCAATCTTAACTGGGTCTTGAATTTGTTCAGATGAAAAATCCCAGATTATAGGTTCAGAAAACTCTTTTAGAATTTGGCCCAGTTCCTCCCATTTGCCACACCACTCAGAATTCTTCCCACTCTGCTTTGCTACCAAATCAGGGGTTGTAACACCTGCATCCCTAGAAATCTCAGCTTTCATTCTGTATAAACTGCAGACAGTATAGAAAAAACTTACTAAATTAAATACCAGAAAGATGGTTTCCTTTACACTCAGGGAGAGCTGAACATTTTCTAACAGAGATGTAAATAATTCAGGGGAGAAGAAGGAAAATAAAGGCAAGAAATCCTCTTTGCTTGCTTCTCCTCTAATGAATTGAGTGCACAACACAAACCACGACTTGTACATCCCTGAAGTGGATTCTAACACCTTCATAAACTTCTGGCAGATCATAACAACCAAGCCTAGCCCAATGAGTATTTTGGTTAATACCCCTTTCATGAAAAAACTACGTGCTAGAGACAACACTGGGGCTATCTCTGAGTAAGAGAACAGGCCCAAAGACCACAGGGGTATTAAGATTTCAAAAAACTCTAAAGAGCAAACATACAGACAGGCTTCCAATCCAAAAGACATCATGGCTTCAAAAAACATACTGATATCAATACAAGCAAATTAAAAACAAGATGTTATTAAAGTTTTTTCCACTTTCTCCTTCCCCGTACGGGCCACCAAATAAGAAATGTCCTAGTTTGGACAAACTTAGGGGAAAAAACCCCCAGAAGAGCTCCCCAGGGAATAAACCCCCAATTCTTTATCCCACTAGACTTAAGAAAAAAAATACTTCACTCCGGGGGAAAAGTGGAAAAAACCTATTTATTAACACATACAAGGGAAACACTTCCCAGCACAGATCCAGATGCAAAAAAAATTTCACCGAGGGAGAAAAAAAACGTGGACGATTCGATCTTCACCAGAAGGACGAGATGCTTCTCTGGCCGGTGTCCAGAGGCAGCCGCAGGGTTCCTCCGGAGCGAGCTGGTGCTGATCCTCGGGAGGTGAGGGGGGGGGGAAGGGAGAGGGAGAGAGAGAGAAAGGAAAGAAAAAAACAGCCAGCAAGCCTTAAACAACAGCGAGCTAAAGCAAATAATTCAAGCAATATATAGCCAAAAAAAATCAAGAAAAAAAACAGCAAACTAACAAACCAGGCAACGAACTACTACCACAGCAGCGAAAAGCCAGCAGCAGCAGCAGCAGCAGCAGCAGCAGCAGCCAGAGCCAAGCGAGCCACCGCAAGAAGAAGCAAAAAAAACCAAGGCCAGTCCACAGAGCCGAGCCCAGGCGGCCCCTCCCCCGGGAGCAGACAGCTTCATGGCCAAGGGGGGCAGGGTGAGGAGTCAGTCAAAACACCAACCCAGGACACGATCAAAGTCTGATGTTATCAGTAATGTCAAAACCCTAATTAGGCCAATAAGGGTCCTTATGGCTAGTGCTGTGGGATCTCATAGAGCTGCTCCCAGGAGAGAGGGAATGTGTTTGGAATGGTTCCAGATCTCCTTTATGAGTGTGGGCCTGAGAATGCAGAGCCATGTTACCTGGGCAATTTCTGCAGCAGGAGTACCTGCCTGGGAATCATTTTGACAACGTCATGGTTGAGACTCTGCTCAGGAAAAGGTTCCAAGAGGCAGGAAGGCCCATCCTGGTTCTGCCAGGCTGGCTGGTTGTCTCTTCTTGGAAGTACAGACATTGAAAGGGAATATTTCTGCTCACTTTTCCCCTCAAACCTGGTTAACTCATCACTGGATTACAGATTGCTCTCTCTACCTTGTTGTGTTTTTAGTGTGAAAGAGCCAAGCCCAGCATGTGTTTGATCTCACGGGTCCCTAAGGCCAAGTTAATGTCTAATTTATCCTTCTGGCCAGAGTGAGTTCTGTGTTTTACCTGCTGTGTTACACCAGGGGGGTTGGCACAGATATTTCTGTAGGACATTGAGTTAATGAGACTTCACAGGTCATAAATGTGGATCCAGGGACACTTTGGTGTTCTGTAGCTGCCCCTGTAGTGATTCTCTAGGGAAAATGTGCTTCTCCCTAACTGCTTGTCCTTGTCCCAGGCAGTGGGATTTGGGATTGCAGTGAGGGACATAGGTTTTAACCTCCACCATGACCTAAACAGGCATTCCCTGGGCACATTTGGGAAGGATCCTTCCTTGTGGAAACACCTTTTCAAGCATTAATGGTTTCAATGGCAGTAAAGTATGTCTGGTTTTTATGACCTCCTAAATATCTGTTAGTCCACAAAATTTCCATTGCTGCTTGTTTGAAATGAACCATTTTGGTAGGCAAAAGTATCTTTCATACCTTTGCATGGAGGAATTAATACTCCACCACCTCTGTCATTAGATGTCTGGTTTCATTGGATGATTTTGCTTTTTATGCTGAGTGCATGCTGCTGAAAATTTCTATTTACTGCATCTGGGGATGTTGCAGCAAAGATAGGAAAATTATTCTCATCTGTCTGAGAAGTGAAGTTATTTTTTTATTATAAGTGACCAAAACCCCCATATTGTATCATTTTTATAGGAATTTTCAGCCAGAAAGAATTTCAGAGAGTTGAATGTAACGAGTGACAAGTCTTCTTCTATAACAGACTATAACTGTTTTTTTTATTTGAAGGATCACTTAGAGGACTTTGAGTCATACTTTTCTATAATAAGTCATACATTATATTTTCTGATTTAACAGTGGGAGAATTTTTCAGTAAATTTAGATGGTGTTGTTCTGTGTTCTTATATTCCTTGCTCCCAGTCTTGATAAAGTCAAAAGCTTATGGAGGTTTTTTTCTTACTTTTATTTTTTAATGCCCACAGCCTTCCCTTAGCCAGCATCTGGTTGGCTTTTTCATGGAGAGTGCTGTTGGACATCCCTGTCCAGCTGCTTACTCTGTTGGCTTCCTTGATGTCTTTCCACCTGACAGGAGGGGACAGCCAGGGGGGGTCGGGCTGTGCTGCCAGGGAACAGGGACAGGACAAGGGGAAACGGCCTCAAGCTGTGCCAGGGGAGGCTCAGCTTGGACAGCAGGAGGAATTTCTGCATGGAAAGGGTGCTCAGGCCTTGGCAGGGGCTGCCCAGGGAGCTTTGGAGTGCCCATCCCTGGAGGTGTCCAAGGAAGGGCTGGAGGTGGCACTCAGGGCTCTGGGCTGGGGACAAGGTGGGCACTGGGCACAGCTTGGACTAGGTGATCCTGGAGGGCTTTTCCAGCCACAGTGGTTCTGGGATTCTGTCTACTCTATTCTGAGTTTTCATTTATTTTAATGAAAATTTTCATTGTGAACAAACCCAATGCTAAAATTGTCAGCACTTTTTCTCACCAGTGACTTCTGAGTCTGCAAGCAATGGAAACAAACAGCAGATTTCCTTTTCTTCTGCTGTTACTACCTGGTGTTCTGTGGTCTTGTGTATCACAAACTGTTGTTTCTCGCCAGTGGAGTACTTGATAATTCCATTTTGTCTGTTTGCAGAAAGAGAGACTAGTTCAATATTTTCATGCTGTGTGCAATGTTTCAGATTTTTCAGCAATGTCTGGAGTTATTGCCCAAGAGAAATTTTCCCCACAGGCTGCAGTGAGTAACTGTCAGCATTGCTTGCTATTAATAATCACATGCAAAAATTAATCTTGGAGCTGTCCTAATTTGTTCCTCCTGTTCTGCACAGTGGCCAAATTGTTTAGACCTAGCACAGTTTAGGAGCATTCTTCATGTCTGTGGGTACAGAAGCAAGAGGAGCCCCTCTTTGTGTTTTGAGGTGTCAGAAAAAGCTCTGCTCCATCTGTGTGGTGGGGAATAACCACTCCACAGATGCCTGGAACCACACAGTGTGTGCACAGAAGGCTTCAGGAGCTTCAGCAGTGAGCTGAAGATATCTGACAGGTTCTGAGCTGCTGCCTGGCTGGTGAGTGGGAGCTGAGATCAAACCCAGGTGAATATTTCCTCACCTCCATGGCAGAATTCCCTGCTGCTTGGGACTTGCTGTGGCATCCAGAGGAATGGTGTATTTCAGGTCTTAAGTCTAAGATGGAGCACTGCTGTAACCTAAAAAATCAGAGCTAAATTTGAATGTGTTGCCTGAAGTAGCTTAAAAAATTAGAGCCCAATTTAAATGTGTTAATTGCATCAATTGCATTGTTTTTAACAAACACAGTCACGAATCCTCTGTGAAAAAACTGAGGCCATTCCAGTCAGTGTGGAGAGGTCCCCAGCTAAAGAAATCTTCCCTCCTAGTAATGAGAATTACAAAAAAGTATTTCGATTTGCTGATTAGCAAGATGGGCTACAGAGCTTTCTCGAGGCCTCCCACAACCAGGAAGCCTTCAAATATGTTGTGAGGTGGGAATGGGCACTAAGCAGGTTTTTTTTTCTGGTGGCAGTCTTTGCACGTGTGTTTTATTTTCAAATATTTGTCGGCTTTAGCAAAGAAGAATAATTTTCAGGAATGAGAACCATATGTGTGGCATGATGAGACCTGGACCGGTTTAGTTCGTTGCTCTTCCTCAAAGACAGCTCTTGATGGCACTTGGAATTTCATTCTAAAATAGAAGCACTTTCTGCTGCTGCTATCCTAGCTAAATTCAGATAAATTTGTGAAAATTGTTTGTGCCCAAGAGTTTCTAGTATTAGAAATTACAGAATCCATCTGAAAGTGTGGAAATCTGTGTGCCCATCTCAAACCTAAAAAACCCCAAACAACCCAAAAATACCCTCCCCAAAACATCAACAGTAACAAACCAACCCTATTGAAAAACTCACCCCCTCAACAAAAATAAGGAGTCCTTTGCTGAAATTATTTGGGAATGGCATGTGTCATTTGAGAATATTATGCTAATGCTAATTCCTGCTGTACACATAATTTATTAATGGCTGATATTGTAAAGCATTTGGTGAAGATTAACATTTTGTTAATCTTCTGGGAAAGGTTTTCCCAGCAAGCATTAAGTATTTGTGACTGCTTTCATTGGTTCATACTGTTCATGATGGAAGTTTGAGGTTGTTGTTGTTATTATTGCTTCTAGTGGTAGGCATTATTGAGCCTTGCCAAGCCTCCGAAGAGAGTTTGAAGTACCTGAAGGGATCCCAAGAGAGCTGGAGAGGGACTTTTCACAAGAGCCTGAAGTACCAAGACAAGGGGAAAGGCTTCCTACTGCCACAGGACAGGGTTAGATGGGATACTGGGGAAGGAGTTGTTCCCTGTGAGGGTGGGCAGGCCCTGGCACAGGGTGCCCAGGGAAGCTGTGGCCACCCCTGAATCCCTGGAACTGTCCAAGGCCAGGCTGGATGGGGCTTGGAGCAACCTGGGATAGTGGAAAATGTCCCTGCCCATGGCAGGGAGTGGGACTGGTTGGGCTTTAAGGCCCCTTCCAACTCAAACCATTCTGGGAAATGCAGGATTGTAGAGAACATCTTTTTTTTTTAAGTAGACAATGTAAATTCTGTGCATTCTTGTACTTCCATATGCAGAAAGAAAGGGATGTGTGCTTTGTTCTTTTCTTTCTCTGGAATTGTTAATTATGCTATTTCTTAGTTTCTGTTACATATTTTGATTACCTTTTCAGGTTTGTTAGGATTGCTGTGGCACATAAGCATCCCTCTTCTCAGCGTGAGAAAAGCAGGACACAGAGAATATCAAACAATTGATGTGCATCTCTTGGGTGTGGGAGCATGACCAGTGCTCCAGCTGGGCTCCACATTTGAGCTGGCAAACAGAGCCTGCTGTTCGGCTGAGCAGAATTTATTGCAGTGGATGTGTGTGTATATAAATATATAAATACAATTATTGCCTGGTGCTTATATTAGAAATACCATTCCACTGTGAAATTCTGTTCTTCAAACATTTTCGATTTCTAAGACTTGGAGAAGATGAGAAATCTGGAACTTGAGAAACTTCCCAGAGCTATATCCAGGCATAAAGGGGCAAAGGAGTGAGAATTGCAGAGAAGCAGATGTAGAAAACTCCAGTCTGTGTCTGTATCCCTGATGCTCTCTCAGAGCCAGGACCAGGCAGAGGAGGTGCCACAGCTCCTGTGCATACTCTTCCTCTTTCACTTCCTGTGAAGGAAGAGAAGCAACACTTTGTGTCACTGCAAGCAAACTTGACAGAAATTTTGATTTGTTCCTTGCCTGAGTTTGCTCAGGGCAGGGAAGGTTTTGGTCTCTTCAATGACTGTTTGGCAGCAGAAGGAAACAGCGAGGAGGGGCTGTCCTGGGTGGAGTGGGAGCTTCAAAGTTTGAGAGAAGCTCCTGGTGAGTCACAAGGCACAGAAAGGACCCCTTGGCTTTCTGAACTTCTCCTCTAAGAGGAGCCTGGGGGTGGCTGGATCCAGTCCTACCCCCAGACTTGTCAATGGTTTAAGTCACTTTGTCCTGCAGGATTTATGATGGCAAATCAGAAATATTTATATAAAATGATTATGACAAATGATAAGACCAACGATTGTGATCAGAATCATTTACTACACAGTATAAAAGCTAAAAATATTATTATGGTGTAAGATTGGTACTGCACAATAGCAAAGCTATATTAAAGCAATTCTATTAAAACAAGCAAAAAGAAACTACTAACAGAGATTGATGTAACTCACCCAGACCAAAGCTCATGGGCATATCTCTTTCACTCAGTCTCAAAGGGCATCCTTGGGGACTGTCCCCAAAACCCAAGGGAGGAATCTCCACACATTTCAAGGAGGAATATGTTAAAGAACCTACCCTAGGGAAAGTGGACTGGACTTTTATAGGACTGACATCTGTCAGATGTCTCCATGTCAGCTGGGTCAGCTTAGCAATTTTAGGTAATACTTCACTGCATCTGCCACATCTTTACCTCTCTATCAGGATAAGCCAGACTGATTTTAGCACAACCCAACACCACAAGCAGCACACAATGCCCCTCTCAGCCCACCACTGATAGCCTTGCTCAGTGCTGGAGTTGTTTGACCAGGCAGAGCATCCTGCTGCAGGGGTAGCTGGTATTCCACAGTGAATTGCATCACCCAGCTGGGGTGGACAGTGTGATTTAAAGGCTGCTTCTGCCCCGAGTTATCCAAAAATTCATATTCTGCCTGGTCAGGTGAAAACAGAAACAGCTTCGTGCTCATTTTCTTGTTCCCCAGGATGATGTTAGTCAGGGATGCTCAGCTGCTGGCTAAATTTGGGATGCATGGACTTGATCCCAGCATAGCCTGAACTGGAGCTGGAATGTGCCAGTTTGTTGTACCAATTATTCCAATCTGTTATTCCTTCTCATCCTGCCTGACTCCTCTGTCCCAGCCCTGCTGAAATACTTATGCTGGTAATGCTCCTCCATCAATAAATAGAGAAGAACATAAAGGCAAGAAATAATCTAAATTTATAGGGAGGCTGCGTTTCAGACCATGGAAATCACCCTTGGCAAAGGGTAACTGTGATTATTCCATATAGTCCAGCCACAGCAGGAAACACTGTTCACTTCTGAAAAGAGCAGTTGCTGAAACTGTTTTATCTCAGAGCTGGTCACTGAGAAGTGACATTATTTTTGATGTCAAGGAGCTTGACCCTGAAGTGACAGAATCTGTCCTCCCCCCTCCGACTGTCTCAGGGCACATCACTGCTTTGAAAACATCTGCAAGGGTAAGACAGTGCTGAATTCTCAGGGCCTGACACAGCATTGTCCATCGTGCTGGTTGCTGTGCATCTCCTTTGGCTCTCTGGGAATAATATCCTAGAAGCAAAGTCATGTCTGGGCTTAAACTGCCTGTTTGGTGAGATGGATGTTGTTGGTTGGCAGAGTGGTGCTTCCAGAGACTGGTGTCCTTCAGCTCCCTGGCATTAAATGTGTTCCCAGTGTGGAGGATCTGTGCCATGTGCTCCCCTTGCTGGGGATGGGATTAGCAGGTATTCCTGTCAAAGTTCACATGATCAACCAAATTATTCATCTGTACCTGAAAACATTTGGGGAAAGGTGGATAAAGGAATCACTCAGGGCACTTTAACAGAAGTGACCCAGTTTGATTGTCCTTCTCCCCCACTGATTTCTGGGCTGCCTGAAAGTGATGTCACCTATTGTGGCTACATTCCAGATAGTTCATACAGATGTTGTTTGGCCTGGTGGTTTAGGAGCCTTTTCTTTCAAACTCTGCAGGGTGACACAGTAAAAGCAAGTTTTCATCTCTTTTCTGCTTCAGGAACTGTCATGAGACATTTAGGATACATCCTGGGTCATTTCATGAGGGGATTTGTAATATTCCCTAGAACCTTATAATAAAAAGGGATATTTATTAACAATTTGATGTCTCAACTACTGTATTTTTTGCACCTGACAGAGGAATTGCTTGGGGTCATGTCCACAGCTTTGATGGACACAACACCTACTTGTTCCTGTCTTGTGCTTTGCCAGCTGCATAATTCCATATGCTGAAGCATCCCAATGACTGTAAATACCTGTTTTGCTTCTGTGAGAAAATCAGTGCTGTGATCCCTGAAAGTTAATGCCCTGCAGACCTCTCTGCAGAAAACAATTTGTTAGTAGAGCACTTTAATTTTTTTTAATTTGTTTTTTAATGTTTTCTATTTTTCTCTGGTCTTTGTACATTGATTCTTCTCATTGTACAGGTGGAATGTTCTGTTACTGTTCCAATAGTGAGTTTTAATTATCTTTTATATTCTGTCAAGTGGATGAGAGAGATTAAGAGTGTGATTTGGGAAATTTGCCATCTTGGTATGAAGTCTTAATTTGAATGGCACAGTGCATTTGTGCCAGTAGGGAAAATGTACCCTGAATAAAACAGGTGCTACCATCATTCTGTGCATTTTACTGCAGCTTAGGTGTGAAGGAGCTGCAGAAGCACTGAAGTGTGAAGTGTTCAGGCTCTCTTAGCCTTGAGCAAATTAAAAATCTTGGCATTGAAATTGAGCTGGAAAGTCCACCCCAGCTGAGAGGTTGCTTTTTGCGTTTTTTCTTGTAATTTTATTTCAAAATTTCTTTCGAATTTGAACATAAATCATGAGTTTTAAAACTGTTCAAATAGGACTATGAATATCAGGATTTTGATTGGGAAGGGTAAAGGAGCATTTCTGCGATACAGGGGAGTGGAGTTCCTCACTAGGGCCATAATTGAGCCTCAACTATAAATGTCATTAAACAATGAAACAAAACAGAGTTTTTACTTCAGCTTTTTTTCCCAGCTGCTCCTTTGCGGCACCTTCTGTGTCTTCCCTGTGCTGATCCCTCAGCTTGGTAAAGGGAGTTTCCCTCCAGTTCTCAACTGCTTCAATGCTCTTCTTTATGAAGAGTAAGAAACATCATGATCTGTTAATTCCCTTATTGCCCAAAATTTATCAGTCAAAAATACTGCAACCAGTCAAATTTGTCTGTAATTTCTCAAGTGGTCTTAAGAGCAGGCCTATGTAGATATGTGTAATAATACTAAATAAATACAGGGCTATATCAGCCTGGGCCCACAAGTGGAGGGTATTTCCATAGGAAGTAGTGGCAAGATCATTCCTAGGCTGAAAAAACTGACTGGAATTTCAACATTGTGGCAGAAAGAGACACAGAAGTGATTGATGGTCCTCAGTCTGCTGTAAGACAAAAATGATTTTTTTTTTAAGGAAAAAAGGCATGAAGTGATATCATTCAACTTCTGTGAGCACGAGCGCTTAGGCATGATGTGATGCTGAAGGACCCTTCACTCTGAGAGATGAAGGCACAAGGAGGCCTCTTTAATGGGAGCCTGAGAGACTCTGATTGCAAATAAAGCCTGAATTTTTAATAGTTATGCTGAAATAACCGCTGCCAGAATTCACCAAATGATGATGTGCTGCTTCCCCCACCAGTGGCCATCGTAAAAAATTAAGGTGTTCACTGCCTGCATCTTCCTCATTCCCAGTGGATAACAGGAAGAAAATCTGTCCCCAGTGCTCTCAAAAAGTTAATCCAAGTTGGTCATAATAAGAAATTCTGCTTTAACACATGGGTATCTCTGTGAGAAATAGGGAAAAAAAAAACCAAACAACTAAGTAGATCTGTTCATCAGCAGTTACAGCAGGAGAGGTTTCCCAACATGCTCCATCTAGGTTATGATTCTTTTCAAACTGAGTGTGTAGATCTTGCTTGAGTCCTTACAATCAAGTAGTTAAGGCATTAATTTTTTTGTATTTAGAGCAACAACAGGATATAATATTAACATCTTAAAGTACTTGTGACAGAGACAAATTGGAAGTTTCTGTTTGTATGAAATTGACCCTCTTTTCTCCCAGGCACTATGAGGGAAGATGGGCAGTGATCTCCCCTTACCGCACGTTCCTTTATTGGAATCACAGAATATCCTGAGTTGGAAGGGACCCAGGGATCATTGATTTCCAGCGTCTGTAAATGTGACATTACCATCAAATCATGTAGAAGGAAAGCTCTTTTTCATTCCTTGCAACCCAAGTCAAGGGATCAATAAACCATGAAGTTGCTTGAGAGATGAGGGTATGTTTATAGGACAGGAATAGAAATAGAAAATATGCATGTATGAGAGGCAGGCAGTGGGGTTTTTTATGTTAATTGAAATGCAATGAATTTCAATTGCTATTTACATTTGAGCCTTCATTGTCCTGCACTTCAGACTGGTTCTTCATCTCTGTTACCATATGACATTATTCATGATATGGCTTGGACACCCTCTCTTATTAGCACTGCAAGTGATTCCTGTTCTTTTCTCTCCCTCTGTCAGTGCAGGGTGAGAAACAGGCCTGGCAATATTGCAAAATCCCAGAATGATTTGGGTAGGAAGGAACTTTAAAGCTTATTTGATTCCAACCCCCTGCCATGGGCAGACACCTTCCACTATCCCAGGCTGCTCAGGGAATGAGCAAGATAAAATCTTTGTAGAACTGGTTTTAAAAAAATCTGAATTAATCTTGTGCATACTTGGTGTAGTAACAGCTTGAACAGGCAATTGACAGAGAGGTGCTTTCATTTCAAAGAAATGAGTACATGTTTTGAAGGGAATGCTTGCACTAATCATGAATTTAGCATAGGTAAATACACAGATAGAAGTTGTGTGGGGTTATTACAATTTCCCTTTCATCAAGACATTCCAACCAAGAAGTCAGAAGGAAAAGAACAAAGGAAAGAAATGGCACAATTACCAGTTAATTTAAAGTAACTAAAGTGTATTAGGCCCAGTCAAATGAACCATTTAATTTTTGTTCCTTCTTGTTTGTAATCTCATAAGTATGAGTCATTGAAAAGCCAATCTGGCTTGGTACAGTGCGTGCTGTTTTATAGTCCTTGCTCCTTGCCAGCATAAGCATTTCCTTGTTAATGTTTCACATCTGTTCTTTGTAATTCAGTGATTATGTGCAGGCCTCTGAGTCCTCCTTGTTTGTTTTAAAAGGACAGCAGGAAGCTTCACTTGCGTGAGATTAAATCAATGTCTGTGATTTATTGAAATTTGGGTGTCCTGGGCTGCCTCTCTGCTGCTTTGAGTAAATGAATATTTTTAGCAGAAGATGAAAATGGGGATGGTTGGAGAAAAGTCACAATCTGTAGCTGGAATCAGCTGAACATTTCAGAATTGAGTTGGCAAGTAGCTGTTGGAGATTTATACAGCTCCCTTATCAGTCACACTCAGGCTTCTTGCAAGCATTTCTAGTGGTTTTTGTTTTATCCAGTATTCAGGGAACAAGGTTCCTTCTGTGGGGATCTATATCCACACAGAAGCAGGGTATTCATGTCCAAACAAGAATATCAGTGTTAATAGAAATCCTCCTTACAGCTGATGTTATTGGCCATTCAGAAATATATAAAGTGAAGGCATCCTGTAGTTTAGGTGACTGATTGCATATAATACGTGCTGGTTTTGCACATACGACATTTGGTGAGGAGGGAAGAAGCCACCCACGGAAATTATTTTTCTGAGAGGAGCTGCTACGAGCTTCCTCCATGTCTGACAAAAACCAATCAGTGATTAGTATTGAGAACTGACAACCTGTTAAACCACTGAGAAAGCTGAACATGCCTCTGTGAACACACATGTTAAAAACAAACAAGGCTGGGAAAAGCTCTCTTGCTTTCTGGCCTTTGCAGAGAGAAGTTCTTCCCCGTCCTGGCCCAGTGGCCGGGCAGGGCAGGGCAGGGGAGGGGAGGCTGAGGCTGGGCCGGGCCATGGCTGCTAACATCTTACCAACATTAAACCCTGCCTTGCTGCCAGCCCGGGCAGAGCTGGGATCCACCGGGCCCCGGGAGCAGCTACGGGCTGGGCCAGGTCCCCTTTGCCATGGCCCAGCAGGGGCCGGGCACCAGCGACTGCAGGCAGGGGAGGAGGGGAAGGCCATCAGCCCCTGGCCTGTTCTAGCCTGGCTGCTGAGATCCCGGCTCCCCCACATGGCAGCTGCTGAAGAATTCTCCATCATAAACAGCTCCCACCACCTGGCGGGGATCCTATGACCATCTGAAGGCCTCAGGCAAGATATTAACTCTCTCACTGCACAGATGAGACTTGCAGACCTTCAGTTCTCTCCCGAGTGAGAGGTAAGGACAAGGTAAAGACGTGTAGAGGAACAACATGAAGATACCAAGGTCTATAAAGAAGAAAGTCAGGTCCCAGATGGGAGGAGAAATGGAGGAGATGCCTTAGGCTGAAATTCTCTTGTAAGCCATGGTGATGGACTGTGATATATTGAATATCCCTATAAATTGTTGAAAAAAGCATAGGGGGATGGAGGATTCAAACTGTACACATGAGCAAAGGCGTCCATGCTGAACAAGCAGATGTTGAAGTAGCTGTGATCCCATAATTTGCACAGAGAGAAAAGAGTGATGAAGGCCGTTGCCCCCAGGGAAAGAAGTTCTCTGTTCCCAGAGATGGAGATGATCTCAGAGATAGATGAAGAGAACCCTTGCTTCTGAACAGCTCATCCTTAAAAGTGTACCCCATTAGCTAAAGATTGAACCCTCGAAAACAGTTGTGGAGAAAGCCGTGGGTCGAGGGGAGGGGCTTTTACACAGTGATCAGATTTCAGTTCTCCCAGGCAGCGTATTCGCTGTGACATTGAAGCCACGAGAGAACTGTTTCCTTGTGAAGATGTGTCCATGGCATGGCAAGAGAGACTCCTTTCCCTAAGTGAACTGGAGAAAAACTATTCTAGAGGTAATAAACTGACTAAATTGTTTCTGTACGTTGTCAGTGGGAAAGGAAAGAGGGTGTGGGGGGAGGAGAAGTGTTTTGAAGGTTTTATTCTGATTCTTATTATTCTTTTGGTCCAGTTAATAAAGCTCTTTATACCTTTAAAGTTTGAGCCTGCTTTGCCTTCTTTCTAATCTTATCTCACAGCAGGAAATGAATAAATAATTCTGGTGGGTGCACTGGCAATTTGGCCAGCACTAAATCCACCACATAAATTGGTGTATTGGCTGGGAAGTCTCAAATTGGTGAACCAAAACCACTACAAATAATATGGAGTATGGGAGGGAAAATGATGAGAAAATAAATTAGTTACCTGGTTTGTAAATACTTTAATATCTTCTGTGTTTCTGAGGTGCTCAAATACACAAAAGGGCAAACATAATCAGATAACTGAATAATTATGAACTGTTTTACTGAAGCACATAATAAGCTTTCAGGTGTTACAGAGGGAGGCTTATTATTTACAGTAGAGTGGAACCAAGAAAAATAAATCTCTTTCTAGAGACAAAGCTTTGCAATTAAAATCTTACATGAGACTGGAGTCTGATTCAGAGCTCCATTAAAGATACCTGGGTAACCTTGGGCAAATTAAACCTCTAGCCTAGAATTTAGATGCTGAGCTATGAGAGGCAGGGATCCTGCAAAGAAAGATCCTACATCCCCATCCAAGCCATCTGTGTTACTCATGGGCTCAGTGTTTGTTCATTCTTACATGCCTGTGTACTGGCCAACCTTTGGTGCTGACTTGCGTGAAGATGCTCTGGCCCAGGGGTTGCTGACAGGATCATGAAATTGTCTTGATTAAAAAAAAAGGTGAGATGTTCCAGTCCTAAAAGAATGTAGAGGGCACCTGGGTGAAGACTGTGATAGGACTGGGGGCAGAGGTCACAGAGGACAGTCTGGGACAACACCAGCCTGGGGCACTGCTGGGTCCAGAGAGTGTCCGAGTGGGATTCACCAGTGCAGTCACAAACCAGTTCTCCAGTTCCCTCCAGTCATAGGGCTGGCCAAGGAAGACCACAAGGCCGAGTGTGAGCTTTTCTTTTCCATTTCCAGTGTTCCTACCCCCACATCTCCAGGAACGCTCCAGCTGCCTCACAGCTACCTTGAGCTCAAGATAAAGGATTCTTCTCTGCTATTTTCCTGCTCTTCTATCACTTTATGGTTCTTCCCTTGGAAAGCAGCATGACAATGAGAGTTTACATCAAACATATAATAAAAATTCTTCAGCAAACTCTCTCAGACTCTACACGCTGTGGCAGCTGGGAAGCCAGAGGTATATCCAGGAGGTCTGGCTTCCACATAAATGTTGAGAGTCTTTTAGGCCCTTGAAAACTCATGATGTCTTGGAGCAAAGTTCCTCTGCCGAATTACAGGCCATGCAGGAAAGTCCACAGCCTTTTGTTTGTCTGGAACTGCTGTAGATGCTCTGATCCAGAGATTGGGCTGTTACTCTTTCCTCTGGGTGTGCCATGCCTCTCTCATCCCTCTGTGAGACATCTTCCTTTCCTGACTGGAAGGTCTCAGCTTTCTTTCCCTTCTTGAACCCTTTCTAACTCCCTGATACACTTGTTTAGGTGGGGGAGTCAGAATTATGTGCAACAAGTTTGCACTGTGGATTTTACAAAGAAACACTTGATTTTCATCTTTTTTTTTCTATTTTCTATTCCTTTATATTGCTTTTTAAGTGACTGTCAAGGAGTCTGAACCAATTTCCTCACAGCATTAATAGTTTGCAGCCTCATGTTGTTGTTCCTGCATATCAGCATTCAGCAGGTATCCATCATCTTGTGTGGAAAGCCAGGATGTTCCCCTCAGGTCCATGACTCCACATCTCTTCCTGTTGCCTCCCATCCATCACAGTGATTGCTCAGCTACTGAGACAGGAAGGTCCATCTGCAGATCTCTGCAGGTGGCTCTCAGCATTACTGTCTGGACTTCCTTTGTCTCATCCATGGAATGTCACCTTCCCAGTCTCTCTTTACCCAAAATAATTCTGGCTTTTTGGGCAGGACAGCTCGTGGCTTGGCTGGCCTGGAGCTCCCCAGGTGAGCCTGCCCTGAGCACTCATCTCTCCATCCTACCTTCAGTCCCCATCTCCATAACCAGTTATTTATCCATGCAGACACCCCAACTTTCCTCCAATATTTTTTTTATAAATTGAGGCATTGTTGACTTTTGTGGAGGATCTTAGATGGGAAGCTGATGATGAAAACACATTTCTCCTATTACTGATGCAAAATAAATTTTGATTTAGTGATTATGTCTTCCTTTAAATTATCCTGTATGCCAGGGATATAATAGCTTCTGGTTTATGGTATTTTAAACTCTAATATGGCTTTGATTCCATCATGTTTTTGAGGTTTTATGATTACAATAAAAAGGGTCTTGTAAAATTATTTATATCTGTAATACACATTTCCTTTTACAGAGGGGCTGTTGACATCCTTCACTGTAGAGTTCAGTATTCTCACACAAAACAGATTTAATTTTGTTTCTTATCCAAGTAATCACATTAGATACACAGTGATATCTCTTCATGATATTTAGGGTTTTTTACACCTAAACTGACATTTAGATAGAAAGAATAAATTTACTTGGCTCTTTCTCAATATCTTATGAGAGGCTACATCAGGAATCACATTTAGAGCACTGACATTTCCAGCAACAATATCTGTATTGTAAACCCACTGGATATGTTGACAAAATCAAATTTGGTTAGGAAAATGTGTATGAAAATTATTTACAATAAAAGCAGGGAGAGGGAGGGGCATTAGCACAGCGCTGCCAACCCCACCCCCTCAACAGCTCGGTGAAATCTGGCATTTCCCTGCTGAATTGACTGTGTCAGAGTTAATGCTGGAGAAATGCCAGAACATTATTTGAAGTCTCTCTTTGAATATGGGATGTGGAGGCACCAGGCAGAGGATTCCCTGCAGATGAGGAGCAGAAAAGCTGTCTGTGCAGCAGACAGAGAAATCGGCACTCTTAGCACTGGGATATTTTTAGATTATCTCAACCTGGTGAATAGACTCAATATAGAAGATATTAATTGCTGGTACAGTCAGAAGTACTGAGAAAGTCTAGGTTTGCACCCATATTAATGGAGATTTCAATTATCCTAATTTTGATCATTGCTTCCAGTAAAACTGAAGCTAAATATCACGTTAGACATAAATTCTCTGTGCCTTTGAATCCAGCTGACTTTATAACGTGTTTATGAGCTGACTAAACACCACAACTGTAGGAGGATACTACTTAATCTTTAATTCTTTGTTTACTTCAGAATGTTGACAACTGAACTTAAACCCTTCAAACTTAGCTCAGAATGAGGTGTGTTGAGGGTGTGTCTGCAGGAAATTCTAATATTTATTTTGATCCATTCAACTTGGATTTAAAGTTCCAATAAGAAGAAATATAATAGACAGTTTTATGTCAGTTTGCAAGAGATTAAGTATTTTCAGGGTGGGTTGTTTTTGTTTGTTTGATTGATTGTTTTTCAGGTTTTGGTTTTTTAAATGGAATCCTGGCTCCAGGTTAAACTTTTTCTGGATAAAAGTCAGAAGTAGGCAACATATTCTGAATGTTAAAATGCAATAAAAATTGTGGAGTCCAACTTGGAGATTTCCTTTAAAAACTTTAACTTGCATAACTTTGGTGTTTTATGTTCTGTGTGGAACACAGTACTTTTTACAGAGGAAATACTGAATATACTTGTGCATTTAATGCTGTTCTTGAAAACTTAATTTTTCCTTGTCTTGCTGCTTTTCAGGTGTTCAGTCACAGAGCAAACCAAGTGTATCTGTATTTATGTACACAGGCCATCCCATGGCTCTCTGTGTGCTCTTTGGAAACACTGTCATTTATTGCTGTTTGTGAAGCAGAAAATTGCTGGGGTGTCTGAAGTCCAGCTCTTAATTCTGTTGAGGGGCATGAGGAGAAGTGAGCTGGTCATGCCACTTCAGGGAATGTGGCTGTACAGCTCTGGATTTGGCTGTAAAATTGGTTATGACTCAGCCTGCCTCATCTGTATCTCAAAGTTTTTAATTCATTTCAATATTCTTCAAGGAAAAGTGTGAAATTTCAAAAGCATAAAACAGATGATGTGCAATGGATTTAAATTAAAATACCAGCATATGTTCAGGTGTAGAAGGTATTTAAAACCAGGTGTGCCTGAAAATCCTTTGCCCCTGCCTTGAATAACTTCATAGGCTGACTGGAATTGGTTACTTCTGAATTGCACAGCACCAGTCTAGAGCAAAACCATTGCCATGAAACATTTAAATACCATGACTATCTTGATTATGGAACTGCATTTTCTGCTCTTCCCTGTGAGGGTGGGCAGGCCCTGGCACAGGGTGCCCAGAGAAGCTGTGGCTGCCCCTGGATCCCTGGCAGTGTCCAAGGCCAGGGAGAATGGCACTTGGAGCAACCAGGGATAGTGGAAGGTGTTCCCTGCCCATGGCAGAGGGTGGGAATGGATGGGCTGTAAGGTCTCTCGAACCCAAACACATCTGGAATTCTGTGAAGGGTGAGACTGAGACAGATCCCTTTAACCAGACACAGGGCATTCACATATATTTTGAAAAGCTTAGAAGTATAGGCCTGGCATTCAAATTTCTGGTGGGGCCAAAATTGAACCATTTCCCCACATACAGAGTTTCATAATGTATGATGTGCTCTGAGAGAATTCCAGAAATTTCCAGGTGAAATTTTTGCCTGTAGGATTTCTTTTAAGAAATGTGAAGATTAGGAAGACAATTTCCATGTGTATGAACAGGATTCTACTTCCAGGGAGTAGATCACAAAACTCAGGCCTAGCTTGAAGTTAAAACAGGAGAAATATTGTAAGGGATCTGTCTAATTTCAGCTGCTGCAACCCCCCACTCAACATCATCTCCATTTGGGCAATTATTAACCAGATTATTTCAAAATATGCTAATCCAAGCAAACTGTTTTAGCTGTGGCAACTGAAAATATGCTTCTGCTATATTTAGTTAAAGTATTTTTGTAGTTGCACTGACTGGTGCTGTAAGTCAAGCATTAATTAAATAGATACATTAATTTTTCTGGTTTTGGAGGGGGGTGGTCTGTGGTACAGCAAAGAAAGAACAGATGACAGTAAGGAGAACCTGTAATCTGGAGTTGTTATAAATGGAATCAGTTAAATAAGAAATACAATATGGATTTTGGTCACCTCTGAAGACAAACAGATAATTTGGCATTTTTCTGCTAATGAATCTGTTTATATTAAGATGAAGAAAGCCTTGGCTTGAAGCAGATGCCAGCAGCACTCTGGGAAGGAGATTTCTTGCCAGAACAGAGGCTTGGAGAGGAGAACAAAGAGGAGATGTAGGAACTGACTGTCAGAAAACCCCTCCTGGAGAGGGTTTCTTCCCATGTAGCTGCCACTCTTTATTTGGATTTGGATCCCATCGCCAGGGTCTCTCCTGGTAACGTCCACATTTAATTTCTGAGCAGGACAAAATGGTTTGTTCTGATCTCAGGAAATCTCTTCACAAGGCTCTGTTTCCCTGATCTGAAAACATCCCTGCGTTCCTCCCAAAATGAGGTTCATTCATTGGCATTGGGAAACTTTCATTCCTTCTTACAGTTGATAATGGCTGAGAAAACAAATCAATTAGAGGCTACTGAAGTACTGATTGGTGCAGTTCTGTTACAACTGAATTCCAGAATGTCACCAGGCTTAATGAGATGATTTGTCTCTAACAGTGAAAGGCTGTTTTTGTAATTTAAATCCATTAACCTTTTAATTTAAAATTACTCAAATTATTGTATGTCTTTTCATAGGAAACAGCTTCGTTAATACAATCAACTTTGCATAGGAAAAATAACTTCTGATATTTGGACTGGTTTATTTTGAATATTTTTAGCCAGTTCCCTGCTCTTTGAACCTTGGCAACTCCCACCCTTAAATTTGAGAGTTTTAATGTGGTTTCAGTCGTTTTTAAATTTATGCAGTGCTTTTTCACTGGGAGCACAATTAGGAATTGCTCTAATTAATATGTTCATAAATGTTAATGAACAAGCACATAGTGAAACATTCTATGCTGTATTTACTGAGCATTTACAAAGCACATGTATTTCCCATTTGGGAAACACAGTCTGCAAAGTTTTAAGTATGAAGTATTTTAAGCTAAGAATGGGCATATTTCTATTTTTTCCCCTCGAGTGCTCCAAAGTGATTTTGTTAATTTTTTTTCTCCCTTTTAAAATGAATGACCCTACCTCTGAGTTTTTTCTGATGCTTTACATGATTTCAGCACTCCTTCTTAATTAACTGGAGCCCTTTATGTCCTGGACATGTATTTGATTGAAATAGGAGAGGATGGGACATGCTGTACTTTGATTCTGAATCATAAAGCAATTTGATGGCTTAATTAAGGTCACACCTCTGGATTTAGTTGAGCACCTGAGATTTCTGAACCTCTGCACTTTGTATGCTGCTTAACCTTTTATCTCCTGCCCTAATTTCTTGCTCTGGGATGAGTATTCAAGGATTTACTTGACCACTTGCTTACTGAACCCAAACCCTCGAAGCAAAACCTTGAAGGAGAGGGAAAGATGGGTCATAAAGGGAAGTCTGGTAGGTGTAAACAGGGAAGAAGATAACTTTTTTTAATAAATGCCTTAATATTAGAAGCTCTCTTTCTTCTCACATGCATTAGGTACAGAGTTACTACTCTGGAAAACAGAGGAAAAGTATGTTCACATGTAGATTTGATAGAGAAAATGCCTGGAAATATAATTGAATTTTTCCTTTTTTTTTTTAATATGTTATTTGAATTACAGGAGATTTTCAGGTGCTTCAGTACTGGGTAGGTCTCTGCTTCTCCTAATTTCACCCATTTCATTTATTTTTCTCCCTACATGCAATTTAATAAGGCAACTTGGTTGTCCTGCAATGTGAGATTCACGGTTGGCTTGATCTTGTTTTTCATTTTTCTAATGGATTTTCCTCCCTAATGCTGGTTTTCTCCCCCAGTCCTTGACATATACCGAGGAGCTCTTGCTCACCTCTGAATTCTTTATTAATGTGAGCACAGTGGAGCGGGGGAAGATTGCCAGCGACAGGAGGAACACTGGGCTAAATGTCACTTGTCTGAGAGCAGTTTCTGTGCAATTGGGGCTGCTTTCTCTTTGTCACCACAGGAGGAGAGTGGGGAATATTTGTGATAGAAAGCAAGTCTTGGAGAGCCAGCCTTTGTTTTGGGGAGGAATTTTTCTCTTTGAGCTGCACAGCCTTTGACACCGGGGTGATCCATGTCTGTGTGTGTATGTGTGCTTTCTGTACAAAGGCTGTAATCAAAGAATTCTTTTCAGAAGTTAGGAATCCAAGCATTCAGAAGTTCTGGCTGTACCATTTATTTTATTCTTCCCTCTTTGGTGTTGAGCAGGAGCCTTTTGGAGCTAAGGAGTGATTCCAGATGGTTTCATGATAAATCTGTGCATCAGAGGTGAATTAATTCTGCCTCAGTAACTCCAAAACTGATGTTTCCAACACCTTCACTTCTTACATGTTCTTTTTGTGGGTAACTTTGTTTCAGAAGCTTTAGAAAAGTTCTGGTTTATACTGCTGAAAATCAGGAGCATTTCCTACCTTGGAGCAGGATTAGCTTTCTCCTGAAGTCTTGCTCAATTTCATGAGTATTGTAATTTGAAGCATGTGACCCATGGCTGAGGGATGTTGTGTGTTATCAATGGCTCCAAGTTCCTTCACATCCAAGAGGATTATTATTCTTCAACATCAGGTCCTTACTCTACTCATCCCTGTGACAAAGAATTAAAGAACTTATTTTTTATTAACTCCAGAACATTTATAGTAGTTTTAGAGTATTTGTGGTTCTAATTTGGAAGATGAAGATTTGTTTCAGCCATGATTTCCTGTGTGGTTAAAGGAACTCCAATGTTCTGCCCTGCTTTCTTGCCAGCCAAACTCATCCTATAGGTTGTGTTCCCAAGGCTTTCTTCCATGGCATTGCAGACTTTTTCCTGCAATTTGGACCAAAGCTTTATCTTATTTATCTATGAAAAGTGTTTCTAATTGATTTTTTTTAATGAAGAAAAAATGATTTGCAGACAAGAGCTATTGGTTCAGATCATCTCCTGCTTCTACCTTAGCTGGTGCAGCAGCTTCAACTCTGCTGCTCAGCTCAAGGCTCCTGTGCCTGCTGCAGCCCCCAGGGCTGGTGCTGTGGCTCTGTGCAAATCATCATCTGCCCATTAATTGGATATTAAAAACTAATTCCAGTGGGTTTCACTTAGTTTTTTCCTAGAACCTATTACTGTTGTGAAATGGAAGATTTTCTACTGTTTTAAAGAAATTAAAGCTTGCAATTTTCACAACTTACTGGCCTTTTCATTTGAAAAATAAGCCTTGCACTTTGTATTTTCCTTAGTATTTTTGCAATCTCTTCACAAAATGGTCTTTATTTAAAGTGATCCCTTATTCTGATGAGAACAGGCAAGAAACATTCCTGTTGTGTTTTGTGCATTCTGGTGAATGCTCTTGAACCTCTCTTTAGGATCACTTGGAATTTGCTGAAGGCACATAAGGTTTTAAGCTATAATTAATGAAGAGTAGTATGAGTTGAGGGACTTTTTCCCCCCATCTGAGGACCAGTGCACTGAGCAGGACTCTTCTTCTAGGAAATATTGCAGGAGGGTTTGGAACAAGATGATCTTTAAGGTCCCTTCCAACCTGAAATATTCTGGGGATGGTCTAGGGGATTGGTTCGAACCCAAACCATTCTGGGATTTTTGTAGCTGTTTACTGGCAGTCTAAAATGCCTAGAAAGAGGATGGTGGAGAAGAAGGGCCAAGTCCTTTCTTTGATCTTAAGAGCCACAAATGTTTTGGAAGGCACTTTCCTTGGGATCATTCAGCTTCTCTGTCCCAACCCTCCCAACTGTGTCACATTCCAGGTCTGGTTGTGCCTTCTGACTTGTATCCTCTCTTATCCTGGCTTTCTCTCCCACAGAGCATGGGCTTCTCACTGCCTGCAGCACCACGAGGAACCTGCTGAGTGAGTGCTGGGGGAGGACAACTGAGCTTCTCTAAGATAATGCCCTGGATGCTTCTGCATGGCCATGGAATAAGGTCCAGCTGACAAGCAAGGCTGGGGGAGCTGTGGAAGAAAAGTGCCCAGAGGAGAACAAGGGATACAGTGCAGTCAGCTGGAGGTTTTATTGGAAGCCACACACAGCCAGGGTTGAAAGGTGAGGGGCTTTTTTAAATATAATTTTTGGGGTACTGTTAGATGCAGGGAATACACTTTTTGAATAATAAAGAAAACAATCCAAGAATCACTGAAGCTGGAAAAGCCCTCCAAGCCCGTGGAGTCCAAGCGGTGCCTACAACCCACCTTGTCCCCAGACCAGAGCACTGAGTACCATGTCCAGGTCTTTCTTGGACACCTCCAGGGACGAGGACTTCACAAATGTCCCCCTTCCAATTCCTGACTACCCTTTCCAGGAAAGAATTCCTCCTGATATCCAGCCTTGTGATTTGTCTCTAATATGTATCTTTATTAAAGTTAACCATGGAACTGCACTTGTTAATTTGCTTCAGTTTAGTAAGTTTACCTAAACTTTAATTTTAGGTTGGTTCTGGTGATCAAATGTCCTGGGAATAAAAATTGCTAAGGAGCTGACTCTTACCTGACAGGTTAGAGGTGTAGAGATTGAATGAAATGCTTGAATACTGGAGGCAGACTGGAGTGACAGACAGGATCAGGACAAGATCCTTGTAGGAGGCTGAATAAATACATAAATAATAGATAGATAAACACAGAATGGAAATGGAGAATAAGAATGAAGTTTTCAAAAGTAGATTGAAGATGAGATCAGTTACCACATTACTTAATGTTTTTAAATCATAATTCTACAGAATTCAACAAATGCCACCATGGGGCCAGATAAAAAACTTTTACCTAGGGTTTGCAGGGGATATCCAAACACATGAGAGTAATATTCCCTTCCAGCCTTTTGTTATCTGTTTGCAGCTGATGGAAAGCATCCTTTTCAGGGTTGAAATTGTGGATAAAATTGTAGCTGGCAATTAGTGACAATTAGAAAGAGAGTGTGAATTGTCTTCCATGCATCAGAAACAGAGCTGCTCTTGTTGGGTTTTAAATGGGAAGCATCTGATTTGGGAGACACAGGTTGGGTAATTTTCCAGGTGTGACATTTAAGTATTTGCTCATCACACAGCTGCCTGAAAGGATTCCTGCCCAGTGGGGAATGGGGTTTATTAAATGTTGCAATAGATTTGCAGTTTGTGTTCTTGACATCTCAGCAGTACAACCCAACCTTTTGTGTCATCACCTAAAACTTGATGTAATTAGTGCATAAGATTACTGTACTCACATCTGTTTCCTTTGTCAGCCAGCCTGGTTAATTAACATTTGTGCTGGTGATTCTCAGTGAGATCTCAAAATATATACAAAAAGGCAACATTAAAATAGTTTAATTTTGGTTGTTTTTTTTGTTTTTGTTTTTTTTTAATATATGTTGTTTTAGCACATTCTCTCCTAGCTGATATTCCCACTGCCAATGTGGGTTCCATGGGCCTGGTGAAGTTGAGTTAATAGAGAATAAAATTGCTGTGAGGTGTTTAGGGTGGTACCTGTGCTTTTACAAGTTACAAGGGGTAGTCAGACAATCTGTCAGGAGTAAACTCTCATTTGTGTCAGGAGTGGAACAGCAAAACCTTCCCAGCATCATCAGCTAATGAAAACTTGCACAAAAAATTCCACAGGTCGATCCTGTTGCTTGATAGGTTCCTGTGCTATGTTAGGTGTTATCTAGGCAGAAGATTCCTTTGTTTTTATGGAGACAACAGGTTTACAATCAACCTAGACAGAAGTTTTAAGCTACTTTTTATGTTGCTGTTTAAGAGCATGTCCCAAAATCACCCTCATTTACAAAATCAAATGATGACACAGAAAAATAGAAAATTCAAGCTGAACAGGCTGATCATCATTTATAGTTTATATTTAACTTAATTTTGTAAGGCCTAACTAGGATTAAACTACATCCAGGTCATATTTGTGCAAAATAGCAAACAACACGGAATTCTGACAAGTAATTAACATTTTTCTATTTAGCACTGCATGTGTTGTTCTCTTATAAATTTAAATTGAAAGCAAAATGCTCAGAAATAGGAAAGTTTTAAAATATTTCTTCTATTATAATATGAGCCATCCCAACCAATTCAAGAAATTGTTACAACACAGCTGATCCAGAAAGGTCTTTCACATGGGCCTGTTTTCAATACTGCTCTTATTTACTGCAACCACTACAAATAAAAATGGTACTTCAGAAATTCAGAGCAAACTTTTGGAATAATTATTCTCCCAAGTGTTTTCCAGTGTAGCCTTCCATTATGTATACCACACACAAAAATAAAAACTGAAAAGTAATTATGTTAAAATCAGTTTTAAATCACGTAAATAAAATGTTTTTCTCATGCTGTACTCATCCAAACTCTTTCAAATGCTGGCTGGATTGTGGTGTTCCATCAGCATTAGCTGTGGTTTTCATTCCAGTCCTAGGGGAGGATTGGAGTAGGAGCCATAGAAAACAAAAAACTTATGCCATTATTTTTCATCTCTTCACAAATGCTCTTTTTCTCCCAGGTTTACTAAAGCAAATGTGGTAAATTATTTCCAAAACTCAGAGTCACTGTTTTCTTCCATCCTCAAATGAAAAGATTCCACTTGTTCTTGCAGGCAGACATAGCAGCAAAGTTATCCTTTCTATTTATTTATTGTAGAATGATCGCATGGCTGCTCAGCTTCTACCTTCAACTAGATTCAGCTTCTAATTAAAAAAGAAAAGGAAAAAAAAAACACCTTTATGTATTGAAGTGCCTTTTTGCTTTTCATCCCTAATTGAATTCACAGTGTTGAAAGAGAAAACGCTGTTTTGAATATTGGCCCTTTTGCAGGCTGGAGGGTTGAAGTCTCATCTTGAGCTGGTTATAAAAGCTCAAGTAGTGGCTGATAACCTATTAGTCCAGCATTTACTGGCATGTAGCTTGCACACCTCTTCCTTAGCATTTTTCCCTTCCCCACAGCTGGCAGTCACTTTAGATTTACGTAGAGATTTCCTGGAAACATTTTATTTCTTAGCAGTGGCACCTATGCTGATGTCTGGAAGCTTGATTGGAATCAATAAATGTAATGAGTAGTAAGATTAATTCTCCCAGCACTCCAAAATCTTTTGGCAGTTGCATTAAACTTTCAAACCCTGTATAAATTTCTCAAGCAAATTTATTTAGTGAACACCAGTTATGGCTGTCTTGGACAATACATGAATGTAATAAAAGTGTGGTTCAGAAAAGGGAAGGGGTGGGGAGGGAGCAGATGTTCAGTGCTGCCCAAAGTCAGAGGAGCAGCAAAGTGCTGGCACTTGTAAATCACATCTCATGGGCTTAATTTAGAAAGAGAACATTCAGTGAACTCACTGCAGCACATGGGAATATTTTTTGGTCATTTTTCTTTTCATAGAATCATGGAACAGACTGGAAGGGACCTTGAAGGACATTGCATTCCTGCCATAGGCAGGGACACCTTCCACTACCCCAGCCTTGGCCTTGGACACTTCCAGGAATCCAGGGGTAGCCACAGCTTCTCTGGGCACTCTGTGCCTCCCCACCCTCACAGGGAACAATTTCTTCCCAGTATGTCATCTAACCCTACCCTCTGGCAGTGGAAAGTCAGTTTCTGTGTCCTGTCCCTCTATCCCTTGTCCAAGGTCAGGTAGAATAATCTGGTTTAACCGCCCCTTTAGGAACACAGAATGAGTCAGGTATAACCAGATAAAGTTGTGTTACAAAACCTAAGAGAGATTCCATGCCTCAGACACTTTGAGGATTGCTTTCTCTTTGAGACAGCTGAAAATGATCAACTGTTATCCAGTCTGGAAAGGTCAGTTTTTGACTGACTCACAATAACTCAGTCCTTCCATTTTTAGTTCAAGTCCTGAGGTGGTTCTTGGGTTGTTCAGGAAACGAGGTCTTCCTGAGCTGAAACAATCCATGTGTGAACAAATTGGTTTGACAATGTGTGCCTTTGCATACTTGAAATAATCAGTAGCAGGATGGAATATTCAAAATTCTGCTTTTATTTAAGCAGCTATGGTGTTTAAATTTCACATGTCAGACTGCATGAAAAGTGATTAGAGGCCGATAGCTCTGGAAGTCTCACAGTGTCCTGTCACAGTGTATGATATCTAAATTGTCAAGAGCAATTGTTGCTTTTACCTTGCAATAATACTCTTGCTTTAGAAAGGAAAGTCTGACTTTTTTTTTAACATAAGGGTAGTAATATTTAGCACAAAAGAAATTTATTCTGGAAAGATAGTGGCTGTGTATTCACTGAAGGTTTTGGTGCTCTTTGTGACTGGCTTGCATGAAAAAATTTCCTTTAATAGTGTTCATTATGCAGAACACAAAAGCTATTGTGTGCTGTAACCACAAAGACAACATATAACACTATTAACACATTTAATAATGTTAACACATTTATTAATTAACTTAATAAAATAATCCTGATGCTTTTGATTTATTTGTATGATAAGGAGAGGGAAACCTAATGCCATTTGATTTATTTGGGTATTTTTCCAGAAAAGTGTAAACAGGATTGTGTGTATTTTATGACTATGTACAAGTCTCTCTGAAGCTGCCCAAACCAGCTTAAGGATAAAGTTTCATTTAGGTACCTTATAGACCTTGTAAGGCTGTAGGTTGTCTTCCATGGCATTTTTTTCTAATTCAGACTGTTTGTGTCACAATTAATAAACATTAATAAACATGGTGCAATCCCTTGGCACCAACCTGCCCTTGGCCTGTGCAGTGTCAATTCTGTGTTTCTGGGGTTCCAGACCTGCCAGCTTTCAGCTGGATGTGGGGTCTCTCAAGCATAATCAAAAGATTCTGTGATATCCACTGGCAAACTTCTTGAGTAAACAATAACCACCTCTGATAGAAGTGAAAAGGAGGATTTTTGTATGAAAATCTCACCCTGGGAGACTGTCAGAGACTCAAGGGCACTAATTTTGTTGCTGTGGCAAAGCACAGTAATACACCTTGTCCAGCTCTTCTAACAACACATATCTGGTGTATTTGTACCCATTCAAGCCACTACCTTTGGGTGAATCCTCTTGGTTGAAGTGACTTTTTGGGCAACAGACAGTGGGTGGGAATTCTGGAGAAGGATTCTGTATCAAGAGTAATTGGCATCAGATCCTCACCAGTGTGTTTTAAAGAAGTTAGGGGGAACTTTAGCAAAGAAATCCTTCCATGGAAAAATAATGGATTTGAAAGTGGGAAATTGAGGTTAAAAGCCTGGATATTAGTCCTTATGAGGAAGGAGCTCACCACTGGAGTGAGGAGCACATCAGGATCTCTGTTGTTCAGTATATCCTGAAAAACAGGCTTACTGTGGATACATGAGGATATTTAGTGATGCCACTAAGTTGCTGTTTTGGTTTGCCAACTTGAAATTTCCTTGCTGTGAGACAGGACCAGGAGGAAGGAAAAACAGGCTCAACTTTAAATGGTACAAAGAAAAAACTAAATCACTACAAACTATAAGAAAAAAGAATAAAACTCAGAATAAAACTTTTAGAACACTCTTTCTCCCCCTCCACTTCTTTCTTTCACACTGACAATGTACAGAAAAACCAATCAGTCAGCTTATCATTTTTTAAAAAAAAAAATCTCTTACCAGTTCACTTGGGGGAGGAGACATCTCTCTTCAGTTTATGGAGATTTCTTCATAAGAAACAGTTTTCCCGTGGCTTTGATGTCACAGTGATCAGCCACCCAGAAGAATGGAATTCTGATCACTATGTAAAAATCCCTTCCTCAAGTCACAGTTTTCCCTCAATCGTAATTGAAGACCATATCAACTTATGGGGCACACTTTAAGGATTATAACAGATCAAACAAAAGCTCTCTTCAACTTTTAAAACAGAGGTCTTTCTTCTTCTTCCCTCAGCAGGGGCAGCAGGGATTTTCATCTCTTCTCTATTCAAACTTATAGGATCACAGCCATTTTAACATCTGCTTCCTCTTGTACCAATATCTCTGCTCCTATCTACAGTTAAAACAGACACATCCACCCCATAATATTTTTATGTATTACAGGGAAACAAGAGTCTCTTCTCCATAACATAAAGAGAAATTTCAGTCTACGACTCTCCTCCCTCCCTATCTGGGACCTGACTCTTCCTTCTGTCTGACCTTGGTGTTTTCCTGCTGTTTCTGTGCAGATCATCATTTTGGACCTTTTCTTTCACTCAGGAAAAAAGGCGAAGTGTCTACAAGTCTCATTCTGGGCAATGAAAAAGTTAAGTTAACTTTTAAGTTAAATAGCCTGGGCAGTGGATGGTCCTGTGCTCTCTTCCAGGAGGCAGACTGGAGCAATTGATGATAAAAACTCTTTCACGGCCACGCTGGGGCTGGGCTAGGATTGTAGGGCCCAGCCAGAAAGCTGCGATGAGTTTTCTAGCTCCATGGCTGTTGTGTGGCACTTGCTACATTCAATTCCAGCTGCGGGCTGGTTTTCCCTTCCCCCTGGCAGGCAAGGCTGGGAAGGAGCCTTGTGGGAGCGGGGCCCAGCTGTCTCTCCCCAGGCCGCACGGGCACCGCGGCGAGGCTGCGACCCCACGGAGCCCCTGGCTGGGCCCGGGCCAGCAGCAGGGCAGGGTTTTAATGTCAGCTAGATGTTCTGCTGCGCTAGCGGGCTCTCTGCCTGCGCTAGCGGGCCTCCTCTCCCCCTGGCTGTCGGGGCTCCTGGTTAAAAACGGGGCCCGGCAGCTTCCGCAGCCCTGCGCCAGAGCCGGCCCGGCCCTGCCCGGGCCATGGGGTGTCAGCCCGGGCTGCTCTTACCTTCCGAGAGGCCGGAAACCAAAGAGAGCTTTCCTGGCGTTTTTTGTCTTTACAGGTGTGTTTCACAAAGAGGCATAAATTTATCATTGGTGTAACAGTGTGTCAGTCTTAAAAATCAGACACTGATTGGTCCTTGTCAGATCCCGAGGAGGCTGCCCAGGTTTCGAGAGGGAAAAATTTCTGGAAATCTTTACAAATCATCACAGTTGCTTTGGGGGTTCTGAGGGTGGGAGCTGACAAGGAAGATCTGCAGAGGGCTTTGTGAGAAGGATTGATGTTAAAATGCCAAGTGAAATTCAGTTTAATTGGAAAATATTCACGAGAGAGAAATAATTTTGATTGTTGCCATTTGGGAGCAGGAGTTTGAATTTTCAGTAGGTGAGAATGTCCAGTCAAGATTAACCAATACATTAAAAATGTGCTGTGTGGAGAGTAAAGAGGAATTAGTTGTTCACTGCAGCAGGGACACTTTCCACCAGCCCAGGGTGTTCCAAGTTCCATCCAACCTGGCCTTGGGCACTTCCAGGGATCCAGGGTCAATCACGACTTCTCTGGGCACCCACTGGGTGCCAGGGTCTCCCCACCCTCCCTGGGAACAATTCCTTCCTTATACCTAATCTAAACCTTCTCTCTTTGGGTTTGAAGCCATTCCTTCCCATCCTGTCACTACAGAAAGCAGGCAGAAAAGCCTGTGCATTTTAAGCATCCAAGGATTAAATTATTGCTTTCCTGCAGGCCAATGTTATGTCCACTGGTGTCCATGGATAAGTTCTTCCTGAGTATTGATGCCAAGCTGGATGCAGGTGAGGAAGTCTGACAAGTGGGCCCAAGTTATCAACTCAACTTCTCAGCAGGTGGACACAAAATATTCTTTAATTATACACGTGGAGATAATAAGTGCTGCAGTGTTGATGTTGCCATTTCTTAGTCCATGTTTCCTAACCTTAGCATGTGCTTGAACTAAGATTAGACAAAATGCGCTTGGTCCTCAGGTCAACCACAAATTTAACTGGCAAAGTTCTATTTTACTGTGAAGTGCTGTATTTGTAGCCTTCAAATCATGTTTTCATGTCTTGCCTTTAGTTTTTGGGCGGGTTTTGTTTGCTTTATTTATTCATGTTATTATTATTATTACCACCTAATTGGTTTCTTTAGAAAATCTCATTGCAAAAACAAGCAAGGCTTTTTTTCTCTCCAGTTAGGAAATGTTACCTGCACAGTTGCAGTGCTCTTCTGGCTGGGATAGCTAAAGTTTTCAAATTTGAAATTTATATCCAAACATTTTTGAGGATGGATGCCTGGATATATGTATTTAGATAATGAGCTTAGAGAAACAGGTAAAACAGCTTCTCAGAGCTGTTTTGGAGATTGCTGCTTTTGTGTTTACATTGGAATTGTTGCTTTGTTGTGATATCTGTGGAGTTGTGTAGGGCTTTAAATTGTAAAGCCAGAAAGACTGGGGCCAAGAAGGCACTTTCCTATGCAATGTTTGCATTACAGCTGACAGCTCAAAGAGGTTTTGCAGCAAGTTACTGTCTTTCCCTATTTTTCCTTCTGTCTGGAACATGTGGCGAGGAGAGGTACAGGGACTGTCACAAATGCACAAAGCTTTGGGGAGAGACTCCCTGCCATGGGAACCTTCAGTGCTTTCTCTTCCAGGCTCTGCTCCATGAGAAAACAGGCCCAGAGTTTTCATTTTACTGAAATAAGTCATCTTTTCTGTGTACAATCAATTTATCTTAAAACCAGAAACTTGAAGGATTACATAGATTTTTACAGGAAGGTGTAGCAGTTAAAATAGGGGAAAAAAGGGGCAGGAAAAAGAAATTGTAAAAATGCCACTTAATTTTGTTGTGGAGACAGGACAGTCACTGTTCTTTGTGTTTTTAGAGGCAGCTTCATAAATGTTGAATTTTCATTTTTACATTGAGACAAGAACCAAACCAAGACAATTTTCCATGGAAAAAGTAACAGCCGGGGTCAGAGAGGAGAGAAAGATGTGCCCAGGCCATGCATTCCCTGTATCATTGAGGATTTGCAGCAGCCCTGGAACAACCTGAACAACCTCTGAAAGGAAATATGCCACCAGCAGAATACCAAATGTGAGATGGGCCCTGACAAACTCATTTAAAGCCTGATTCTTAGCAAGTCCAGGCCAAGTCATGTGCTACTGCTATGGGGCTAATATGTGAGTGTAATCCAAACCCCAGTTCTTGATGAATTCTTGTTGACTTTAGAGTTGATTTCCTTTTACCAGTGGCCCTGTTAATACTTCCCTCAATGTGTTGATTGCCAAGGTCATGATTTTTATCAGAAGTCCCGCAGTAATGGGAATTTCATAGCAATTTTAATCACTTTTTTTTTTTTTTTTTGCGATGGAGTGAGGGGTTTTTTTTATTTCTTTATTGCTGTCATCAAGACAAGGTATATTCTGACATCCACTCTAGACCAAGTAAATGACATCGTTATAATCATCAAAGGTAGTAATAGGCACATAAATTTTTCAGTGAGCAGGCAGTGGAGATGAAATGACATCCTGCAACCATGCCAGATTTCTCCTGATATCCAAGGGTTTGGAATGGTATTCACAATCCAAACTTGGAATAGGTGGCATTCCCAAAAATTCCTACGTGTTCTCTAATATATAATGAAAATTATTATGTTGCATTCAGAATTTGATTTGCCCTTTCTCCCAAGAGATACTTCCTGCCAATTTTTCTAGGGAATGCTGTATTTGTAGCCTTCAAATCCTTGGCTGCTTTCATGTCTTGCCTTTAGATTTGGGAGGGGATTTTTGCTCTATTAATGTCATTATTATTTACCAGATTGATTTGTTTAGATTGTTTCAATGAGAAAGCAAACAAGGCAATTTTTTCTTTCCATTTAACCAATGTGACCTGCAGGAGCAAGGTTGCAGTGCTCTGGGGTAGCCTAAATTTTCAAATTTGAAATTTATATACAAACATTTTTGATGATGGATACCTGGATAGATGTGCTTAGATAATTAGTTTTGGTTGAACTGAATTATAATTAATGTAAACAAAGACACAAACTTCACAGTCCAGCAAGAACATCACTTTTTTAAACAAAAGGAGAGTATTTAGTAATTTTGTATGGATGCATTTGAGATCCTTTAGTTAGGGGTGTTGTTCTGGGGACTAAACTAGCATGACCAAGGAAAAGTAAGAAGCAGACTGGGATTTCCAAGAGGGGAAGGCAATAATGGATTTTTTAAACAGATGTAGGAGCACCAGGTGTCCTAGTTTGGACAAACTTAGGGGAAAAAACCCCCAGAAGAGCTCCCCAGGGAATAAACCCCCAATTCTTTATCCCACTAGACTTAAGAAAAAAATACTTCACTCAGGGGGAAAAGTGGAAAAAACCTATTTATTAACACATACAAGGGAAACACTTCCCAGCACAGATCCAGATGCAAAAAAAAAAAAAAAAAATTTCACCGAGGGAGAAAAAAAAGAGACGTGGACAATTCGATCTTCACCAGAAGGACGAGATGCTTCTCTGGCCGGTGTCCAGAGGCAGGCCACAGGGTTCCTCCGGAGCGAGCTGGTGCTGATCCTCGGGAGGTGAGGGGGGGGGGAAGGGAGAGGGGGAGAGAGAGAAAGGGAGAGAGAAAAAGGAAAGAAAAAAACAGCCAGCAAGCCTTAAACAACAGCGAGCTAAAACAAATAATTCAAGCAATATATAGCCAAAAAAAAATCAAGAAAAAAACAGCAAACTAACAAACCAGGCAACGAACTACTACCACAGCAGCGAAAAGCCACCACCAGCAGCAGCAGCAGCAGCCAGAGCCCAGCGAGCCACCGCAAGAAGAAAGAGAAAAAAAAAACCAAGGCCAGTCCACAGAGCCGAGCCCAGGCGGCCCCTCCCCCGGGAGCAGACAGCTTCATGGCCAAGGGGGGCAGGGTGAGGAGTCAGTCAAAACACCAACCCAGGACACCAGGGCATTATAAGATACTGAAATCTGCTGGGTTACAGTACTGGGGTTTCCAAGGGGGGAAGGCAATAATGGATTTCTTAAACAGATGTAGGAGCACTAGGGCATTATAAGATACTGAAATCTGCTGGGTTACAGTACTTAAGGGCTGCATTACCTTGCAATGTGAATGGTTAAAATCATACATGTGCTTCTTTCATAAAAATATCTTTAAAATATTCAGTTCACTTTTTGAGAGGGACTTTTTCAAGGGATATGCCTATTATTGTTTATTCCTAGCAGGTTATCTACTGTGACATTGTTATTATTTTAATGACAAGGCATTAATTGAGCAGCTCTATAATAGCTGTGTCGTGCTGGGCTTTTTCTTTCTCCAAACTGTGACTTTTCCTACAACAGATGGACCTTTGCACCCGAATTGTCTTGTTGGTGACTCTGCTGTGAGTCACCCCCACCATTTTCCTTTAGAGATTCTTTGAATTAGAATATCCCGAGTTGGACAGGACATATAGGGATCATCAATTTCAATTCCTTTCTCCTCACAGAATGACCTAAACCTCAATGCTGTGTCTCAGAGTGTCATCCTGAAACTCTAGCAGCTTTTGGGCCATGCCCATTCCTTGGGAGCCTGCTCTGTACCCCATGACCTTTGGGGAGAACCTTTTCCCAGAATCCAGCCTAAATCTTCCCAGGAAGGGAAGGGAGCTACTATTTAGTAGATTAGTCAGCTTTGCCTCAGCAGAACAGAGTGGGAGAAGCTTTCACTTTCATGTAGTCCTTCAGTGAGTCTGCAACATGGCTTAAAATATTTTGGGGCACAGTGTAGGATTCGCACTGACATTACCAAGTTGTCCTTTGGGCGGGGGTTAAGCTGGAGATCCACACCTCAGAACACAGCTCCTGCTCACCCCTATTCCATATTCTATGGCAAAGCAGCGTGATGACATTCAGATGTGTTAAATGCTGCCTGCTGCCAGGGTGACTTCAGAGCAAAACTGTAGCTGGAAGCTGTTTTGGATGTTTCTTGCCTTTTTATGAAAGACATTCTAATAGTAAACACCCCCATGAACAAGCAGTTCTGGGATTCTGTTAGGCAGAAGGTATAGGGAGCAGATTTCAAGCCCAGGGAAACTGGATTTCCTGATTGGGCAAATGAGATAAAATAACATTGCAGACATGCACTGGGCAGGCCAGAAATGTATGTTGATAATCAGGCTTATTTTTCAGTTTTGAAGAATTAAATTTGAGAGGGGGGGATAATAGAAGGAGTGTGTTCCCAGGAGGAAGAGAGTTCTTCAGTAACCACCTACTAGAGAAGCTAGAAGTCTCCTCGTCTTCCATGAGTAATGACCTGGAATGGATAGCTCTAATTCTCTATTTTAAAAATGCATTGGGAACTTAACTAGTCCTCCTTGTGCCTGATGGAGCATTTGCAATTCCATGAAATGCCTGTCAAAAGCTCTGCTCTGTGAGTTGCTGTTGCTTATGGAGTTTCAATTATTGAATGCCCAAAGTTTTTGTCCTTCCCTCCAGACCTGAGCTGCAAAATTGCTTTTACAGGGTTTAAATTTTGATTTTTTTTTTTTTTTTCAGTTTTGCAGAGCTTTTAGTACTTGAATCAAAATAGCCATGAAATAAGTGGAGTAATGTGTCAGGGAGGATTCTTGGTAGTCAATGGAACATTAGCAGCACACATTTCTTTGTCTGGAACAGTGGAGCTGAGTACCTTCCAGACGACTCAAAATTACTCCATTTTCCCTCCTTTCCAAGCAGGAATCCTTTGTGAAGCACTGGAGAAGCATCACACATCAGGGTTGTATGTGGAGGTGTGTCTGGGAAGAAGCCACAATAATTTTTCCTGTCAAAATCCCAGTTCTGGTCTCCTGTTCTGTAACCTGCTGTCCAACACCCTTCCCTCCTACATTAAGGAATTGTTTCCCAAATTCCAGCCAGTGACCCTGAGTCCATGGAGCTGCCCGTGTGTGCCCCAAGCCCATAATCAGGTTGGGTGAACCAATTACAGCAATGTGTGATAATTAAAAATCCAGTAGAACTTTGTTGCTTTTCCCCTAAATAGGGCAGGTTTTACACCTCAGGGATTGTTTTAATTAATATTAATTGGTGGCTCTAACTTAACATTCAGACAGCAATTTAGACCAGGTAACTGCTGAACACTGAATATTTGAGCCTCCCCAGTGCCATTTTTTATTACTAAGTTTTAAATAAACAGGTGGAGTATGGGAAGCAAATTGGACATAAATTATTGTTGGAAGCAGAAACATTTCAGAAGCTTAAATGTTTTCCAGCTTTCCCAGAGATCTTTGTGCCAAACATACTGAGAAATAATTAATTTCTTTCCCATAGCACAAAAAAAAAAATCTACAGAATTTTTAATTTAAATCATTTTATGTAGTTTGGTTTTTTTTTAATATGTGAGAGGTTTTCAAAGAATCCCAAGATGGTTTGGGTTGGAAGGACCTCAAACATCATCCAATCCCACCCGTTGCTCTGGGCAAGGATGCCTTCCACTATCCCAGGCTGCTCCAAGCCCCATCCAGCCTGGCCTTGGACACTGCCAGGGATCCAGGGGCAGCCACAGCTGCTCTGGGCACCCTGTGCCAGGGTCTCACCACCCTCCCAGGGAACAATTCCATCCCAATATCCCATCTCTCCCTGTCCTCTGGTACTGGGAAGCTATTCCCTGTGTCCTGTCCCACCAGTTCTTGTTGCAGGGTCCTTCTCCAGCTTTCATGTAGCCCCTTCAGACCCTGGAAGGAGCTGTGAGGTCTCCAGACAACTTTCTGTTCTCCAGGCTGTTCTCTCAGCCTGGCTCCAGAGGGTTTTCTCATAATTTTCAGGCCCATTTTGATCAGGTTGTAGTTGATACCTTTTTTACTGTATGCTGCTCATATACCTCCTGTGGGTTAAATTAATTACATATAGGCTTTCCCTTATTGATTATCTCTGTTTTAGTTTATTTTTCTGAGAGATCGACAGATTTAGTGGTTTGTTGTTTGTTATTATCCTTATAAATGCACATTCTCAATTTACAGCTCAATTTGAGCCTCTTAAGCTTGGTCATTGTGAGCAATCTGTGCCATCTCCCTTCTCAGGCCTTTCTGCCCTTTGTCCCCTCCTTCTGTTGCCCTACCCCTCTAATGCCATGTGCATCATCATTCCAGAATGGTCCTAATATTTGGAGATTTTAGCTGAGCTTTGTGATGACTTTCCTGAGCACCTGTGCACTTCCAGGGTGCTGAGTTGGTGTTTTGGGTTTGGGGCTTTTAGAGATGTGTGGCTTGTTACAGTCAGGTTTTCATGAGGTTGGGAAATTTATCTCCCAAATTTCCATTTTTCTTCAAAGTCTGTGCTTTGAGAGTGGGAATAGACAAACTTCTCAATGAAACAATGTCTCTTGCAATTCTGATTGTAAAATATGGGCCCTCACAACCATTGGGGATTTGAAACCACACTAGGCAAGGAATTTGAACTGTTTGAAGTTTTATTAACCTATTTTTCGTGCCCAGGAACCATGAATGCTCTTTCTCCAGCGTATAATGGTAGGGGGAGAACAAAAATTATGCTTTTACAAAACATTTTGTCTTTTATCTGCAAAAGGGGTCATTCTCCATTCCCAAAGTTGTTCCAGTTGCTTGAACATCTGCTGAAGTGGACGTTCAGGTCATGGTGAGAGCTGCTGGGTGCTGCCTGGTTTTGAAGATTTGATCCCCAGCTGCCTATTGATTAATTCTAATAAATTCTCTTTGGGGAAAAGAGGCCATTTCAACTTAAATGTCCAGTGCACAGCAGGAGCTTGGAGGTGATGGCAGGAGCTTTCCTCTTCCTGCCTGTGATTTTTTGTTTTCCCCTGTGTTTCACAGTAGCAAAGACTATAAAAAACATAAAAACGAACTTTGCAAATTGCTGAAACCTTTTTATTTAAACAATTAAGCCACATAGAGCATTCTCTCCAATGTCTGTCTGAATAGTGATGACCCCCATTAAAATGGTTATTGAATTCTTCTGAGTTGCATAGCCTACATATTCATGGTAAAACTGCTATAAATAACTTTTTATTGGCTCTGTGGCTTCAGAGGGATTTATGCTGAATGTGGGGACACAGCTCCAGGTTGGTGCTTTCCATTCAACTCCTGCAAATCTCAGCGTGGCTCGGAATTGGCCTCTCACAGCCAAACTTTAAAGGTGAAGGTGGGCTGAGAGATTAAATAAAGAGCAGCACAGAGCAGGACTGCCTTGGGTTTGGAGTGGGTTTTACAAAGCAACAGGAGATTTTGAGGCTGTCAGAAATACAGAGTTTTGCTAATTTCCATTTCTCTTCAGATCAGGAGGATTTCCATAATTTCATTGGGAAAATATCTTTCAAAGTCATCCTTAGGGCTTTTTTATCACTGTTTTACCTCCTAACCTAACAGATGTTTTCTAGCAGTTAACTTATTATGAGCATGTGACAAGTTTTCTTAAGGTTTAGAGGGGAAAAAAATCTGTGCCTCAGTAGTGTGGTAAAAATTTTATGGTAATAGTGAGAACAGTGGAAACCTTTCTGAAATATGGAGAGTGGCTGTTTCCCTGATGGACGTTGTACAAAGGGGGTTGTCTCAGTGAGCTGTGGAAGGAGCTGGATTTCACAGTGGCCATGCTTTCACAATATTTCCCAAATTCACCTTTTGGTGAGCAGCTCTCCCAGGGACCAGTGCTCGCTTTCCCTCTCCTATGGCCATCAGCAAATAACTCCACAGAGGAAGGATGATGTCCAGTGACTCCAGTTCCTTCAGGTGTGTGTCTGCAGGGGCTGCCCTTGGGAGGCTCCTGGAGTCCTCCATCAGGAAGTAAGCATCTGAGCTGGGATAAGCCAAGTTTTCTGCCACCAGAACTGTTGGATTTTTAGGGCTGATCTTCCCAGAGAACGCTGCAGGACGCCAGTGTCTTAGGCAGTTGCTGCCTAACTCAGATGAGTTCTGAGAGTGGATTTTGGAAGAGCTTAAAAAGCATTTCTGTACTGGCCCTTTGTCAGAAATTGTGGCAATACTTAAAAAGTATTTCTGAACTGGTCTTTTGTCAGGAATTGTGGTTCCATGCTGGTGGAACTCTGCCTGAGAGGAGAGCCCTTCACTCACTAGAGCAAAGCTGTCTCAGGAAGTCTATTTGTGAAAAGTAAAACATGTATGCGATGATAAACTGAATTTATTCTGCACAAGGTAGAGTGCATCTGTCTGAAATCACATTGGCTCACTGATCTCCACTAGAAAAAGCCAGATTTCACTTATTTCTCCTCATTCCCAAAGTTCTTCCAGTCACTCTGGTTCCTGTTAACTTGATTAGAGCTTGACTGGGGTTCTTGCTGTAGTTTGGCTGAATATATAACTATTTTATTTATGTTGTTTTTTTGGTGGTGAGATAAAAAGTTCTCTGAAGCAAATTCTGAGTAACCAGAGCTCCTTATGCACTCTTACCTCTGAATTTGTCTTTCTCAGGTCAGGCAATTCCTAGGGTGTTGTTCAATGTAGAAATTGTTTGAAACAAACTATATGAAACAAAATGCTAACCTGAGACCACAAAAAATATTTTCATTCCTCTTGGTATAAGTTTGGATTGAAAAGAAAATATCCTTACGTTTATTTTCATTATCATCACGAAGTTATAATTCCCATTTTCATGAAGTGGCTTATTTCTATTACAATGAAGGTGTCACTAAGCAGTAGTTGTTCTCCTGAGAGCTTTTCCTATGAGTGTGGGCAAGGTTCTAGTCCTAGAGGACATTTCTGGGAGAGATTTTTGATTGCACAGATTTCTGCATGGAAGGGAGTTTTGTACATGAAAAAAGTAGGAGGTTGCATTGCTCATCTGGAATCCTTCAGACATTCCTGGATGTCCTCTGCATGTACAGGAGAGGCCTGGCTTAAAGCAATTCAGCCCTGGAACTATGGGTTCAGTTCTAGGAAAGAGTTTGTTCATCCTATGTGAAACATGCTCACATAGTAGGAATAAAAGGAGAGACTGGGAGGTGTCCAAGCCAAATGAAAGAGAAAAAAAAAGAAGTTTTTAAATGGCTCCCACCCCCTCATTGAGAGTAGTCCCACTTACTGAAGTCAGATATGGAAATTATGGGGGTTTTTGTTTGAATTTCTTCTGTTCTGAGTCAGTAATAATGTTGGTGACCCAGGTCACCTTCTCCCTGGGTCACTAAAATGCACAATTGTGTAGTTTTCCATGCAGTCCAACAGAAATGGGACTGGAGAAAGTCAATTTTTATCTTCTGTTTCCTCCATTGAGGCAAGGAAGGTGCACAGATATGTGCATTTACTTTGATAAATTCAGCATAACCACAGCTCTTTTTATCTGCATTCCTGGTTTGCTTGCATGCCTGGTGAAGCATATTCTCAGCTACCATCATTTTTTGGATGATAAAATCAGTTGTAAGATGTTAGCAAGCTTGATATTACCAAAAATTAGGTTTAGCAGAACGACTGGAGGACAGTTGTAGATGGCCATGGGCATCAATCCTCTAGCCAGTGCCAGGGGTAATTACCAGGGGTAATTCTGGATTTCTCTACTAATTAGCAGGGGTAATTCTGGATTTCTCCACTTTTGGCTGTTCCTGCCTGTTGGCATTCTGAGTTGAAGCTGCTGTTTCTCTGTAAAGTACCTTTATCCTCCCACATCATTCACACATAGAACTATTAAGAAGTGTTTTCGGTATCACAAAGCACCAGCACAGGTTTCCCAGAGAAGCTGTGGTTGCCTCTGGATTCCTGGAATTGTCCAAAGCCAGGCTGGATGGGGTTTGGAGCAACCTGGGATACTAGAAGTTTTCCCTGCCCATGGAACTGAACGGATTTTAAGATCCCTTCCCACCCAGACCAGTCTGGAATTCTGCAATTCCTAATGACCTGGGACTTCTTGAACCAGTGTTCCAGCAGAAGTAAGGCAGGGGATGGGGGGAGTGTGGGGAGGGGGAGAAAAAGTAAATCCAAGAGGCTTCAGAGAATATTGGATCTCTAAAGTTAGATTTGATTTAATGAACTACAAGCAAAGCTCTTCTGATCATATTATGTGTATCAATATCCTCTCCTTAGACCCTCCCCAAATCCAGCCTTGTTCAGATGATTCCATGAAATATTGATGCATAAAGGAAGTTTTACCCTTTTTATGATAGAGATCAGAACCAGGGTAAAAACCTGCCAGGATAAATAACACAAGTATTGTTCTATTGATTGTGAGTGCCTTTGCTCCAGCCTGCTGTCTCCTGTCCTTTAGCAATTTTCCAGGACAGAGAACTAATTCTGCTGAGATCCTCTCACTGAAATGACAATTCCACAGCTTCCTCTGGGGACAGCCAGGAGTGTGATCAGATTTGCAGTCTGCAAACTCTTATTGATTTGCTTTCTAAAAACTTCCTAAGAAATCCCACCTGGGTGAAGAATTCCTCTGAACTCCATCCGCCTCTCTAACAAGTTCTTCAAAAGAATTATTATCTTTTAAATAGGACTGCAGTAGTATGTTCTCAAAAGAATATGAAATTAAATTACCTGAGCTGGAGTGCAGTTATTACAGGAGGTTTAGGAAGAGGTATAAAAATAGATTACCTGTCTATATTTAAGATATATACATGTATTAGATAATTAAAAATCATGTACATATTCCTGGATTGTTTGGGGGACTTTGTTTAATGATTGGAAAGTCAATGGGATTTTAGGGCTTTTATTCCCATATCAGTTAATACAGATGCAGGTAGTATTGGAAAGCCATTTAACAACAAAGAAATGGGTATTGGTCCAAAAGTGCCATCATTTTTTAAGGTATTGAATTCATATATACAAAATTTTATCTACTCCTTGAGAAATTTGGTGTTCCTTAATTCTGGCTGCAGGAGTTGGATGTTGCACTCAGGCCAAAAGGAACCTGGCTTCCCTGCAGAGCACAGGAAAGGTTTTTTTTACTCAGTCTCTCTTATTCTTTTTGTACACCAGAATACCTTACAATTAAATCCTGCAAATGTGGTTACTAATCCTGATTCCATTCAGTAGACACAGGAATGAATATGGGATTTAAGATTAGAACTGGGCTTTGCTCTTTCTCGATGAGTGTATGAAATACAGTTTTTCTAAGCCCTGAGCACCATCTTTTCCCAACCCAGAGCAACAGCCCTTGGCTTAAAGGTAGCACTGGATGATCTTGGAGGTCTTTACCAACCTTATGGATTCTGGGGGGTGAAACAACAGCTATTTTCAGGGAGGTTTGGATCTGTGCAGATGGGTTTAGTATTTTGATGTCAGAGTTCAAAGGGGAGTGCAGTCCTGGGGCTGTCTATGTGCAGGGAGTGCCTGCATTCTCCAGGGGATAAACCCAGCCCTAAAAGGTGCAGTGGGGAGTTCATCAACACCCTGTGAGAAGGCTTTGGGAGTTTCAAGAGAGAGCGAAGAGGAGCCAGGCTTGGAATATTTTGTCTTGACTTTGGTTTGTGTTTGTTTGATTCTGGTGAACAAGGCTAAATTTGTATGCAAGTCTAAGTAGGAGAGACCTGGCAGCAAAGCACATCAAGTGTAAAATTCTGCTCTCAGTTCACTGAGAGAGATTTAGGTTAGGCTGAAGAACACTGATCAGGATGTGTCAATGTATAACACAAGGGCAATTTGTGACTGGGAGAGGGGTGGGAGGGTGGTGTAGTCACAGGTTTGTTTCAGTGTCAGCCCTGTCCACCAGCATATGTCAAATAAGTCTGATTTGAAACAGAGAGAGGAAGCAAAATGCTCTCATAATTCAAGTTTCCATCAGTTATCTTCACTGGATGATTCCTCAGCTGGTCCCATTGATATTCTTTGTGTCTTGGGGGATACCACAAGATGAGGTAGAAGAGCTCTTAACAACTGAGGGGAAACAAATGCAGAGTTTGAAAAACACTCAGCTTTGAAGGCTGTAGGATGTGAAGTTTTGTAGGATTCTTCCCAGCATTAAAAATTTTAGTAATTAAAGAAAAATTTCTTTCTATCAAAAAAAATGCTTTTCTAGTTTTGAAGTGGAGGGAAGATGCAATTCCAGAAACATGAGAAAAGTACATTTTCCTACTTTGCCGAGATATAGCCCAGAAGGCCACAGTTGACAGAAACACAAGAGCAGAGGATGCCTTTGCAGGGGAAGTGAGTATCAGACAGAGGGCAGAGAGCAGAGGTTTATTTATTCTGCACAGATGAGTGTCTGACACTCAGAAATGTAACAAACTCTGTCTGAACTGATGTGAGAAAGAAGATCACAGGTGTAAGTGATACAAATGGGAGGGGTTTTGATCATTGCAACACTGGGTTTGAGTCTTACACAATACCATTGTTGGAGTTAAAAGCTGAAATTCCTGCCTTGTTACCAGCACAAGGGTAGGGAGTTTGGAAAAGTAGCAGATCCCCAAAGTGAGCTGAACAGCAGAAATGGGGAAATTGGAGACATGTCTGAAATATGCTTTATTCTGGTGTCAAGCAGCAGTCACAGGTGGTGCCTCTTGTGTAAATGTGTATGGCATTCATGGCTTCTTACATGAAGAGAGCCCACAGATCTGCTCACTCTTCCTCAGCAGTTATTAATAATTGTGGGAAGTTTAATTATTACAGGATCTTTGTCTTATTCTAAGTTGGAGAGCTATGGCACAGTGCAGCTTTTTGGGATCTATTTACCTCGGTTATCTGGGTCAGGTTATCTTTTCTTGTCCTTTGAAATAGAAATTTTGTTAGCAGAGTTCCTGCTGAGCTCAGAACACCATTGCAATTTGTCCTCACTCCCATGGGTAACTGGGGAAATCTGTTCTAAACAAACTACTTAAAATGGCAGCCTGGAACAGCTAAAATCCATCTAAGTCTTACTCATCCATGGATGTATGAGGGTCACACAGGTTGGGGAAGTCACACAGATCTTGGGAAGGTCCCAGTTTCTCTTTGCCCTCCAGCGAAACAAAAGCAGGTGTTGTGGCTGTGGCCCAGAGCTGAGAAACTTCAGAGTGGGGAATTCTTTCGGTCCTGGAGCCCTGCTGATCATTGGTGCCATTTTGGGCTCACAGGATGACTCAGAGCCAGCTCTTGCCTGCCTGCTGCATATTCCATATTCCCTCTCTCACTGGAGCCACAGGATGAGCATTAACCACCCCATTTATATTTCCACCTGCAAAGCAGGCAGCATTTAAAATGTGAGAATTGTTCTTGAATTCTTGGCTGAGGAAGAAAGAGGAAAATACCCAGACTTAGGGCTTTATGGCTTTCCAGTGACTGGTCTGAGGAATACATTGAGCTTTCAGAGGAATATTTCTCTGCCTCCTTTCTCTGGGATTGCTCAGCTGAATGGTATTTGCAAACTTAAGATGGAATTTGAGTGCCAAGGTGAATGTGTTGCTTTAGTAACAAGTACAGAGTAGTTGAAAGAGTATGAAATGGATGAAGTTTAAAGGCACCAAAAAATGAGAGGAATTCTGGTGTTATCAGTGGTGTTGCTCATTGTTTGTTTCAGGTAATGTTGTATTTTTTACCCTTTTGCTTCTTTCTGCCCTACATTAGAGCTTCTTTCGTTCCAGGGCATTGTGCAGGTGCTAGACATTCACAATAAATGAGACTGTGGCATTCAGTTCTTCCTTTTCCTCTTTTCTGTCTAAATACTTTTTAGATTTAATCTAATTTTTTACGAGAGTTGTAAATTCAGTGCTGTTTAACAAAGGTTAAATGGATATACCAGAGATTCTAATGGTGCCACAGCTGAAGGAAAATTTCAGAAGTTTGAACATTACTTGTACGCACTATTAAATTTAGGACTCTTCTAAACTGAGCAAGGTTTTTTCATTCATCTCGTCCTATGCTTGAAAGCTTGTGCTGAACAGCAGCCTCCAGCTATGTTATTTAAAGACTGCTCATAAATGGCAAGTTCCTGTTAGACTTTTGTATTTCTTGACTATTGAACAACAGCTAATGCTCTCTGTACAGCCAGGGCTGTGAAGCAAACCTGTGTGAAAAGCACTTGATCAAAATTCCCTTTTAACACTTTAACAAATTCCTGATGCTGCAGCTTTTCATTGGTGGCTGCATCTTCTCTTGCCTCCCTTCAGCCTTGGACTTTGCCGTGGGTGTTTCACAAACTGAAATTCCTGCTTTGCATCCTGTGCTGGCATTTTCCCCCTGACTTTACAGGGGTAAGAACAGAGTTTATTGATCAGTCCTTAATACTTGAGGAGTTTTATTTAATGTACTTTGCTAAGCTACGCCTGGGGAGACTCAGTGGGTATGTCTGGGTTTCACTACAGTTGGTCTTGCTTTAAGGATTTGTTTACCTATAAACACATAATTCCATATTCCTTTAGTATTTTAGGAAATTAGCTCAAATTAAAATGAAATGAAACTGTAAGTTTTATTAAAACACAGTTTAGCTCACACCATGACATAAGATGGGTGTTTTGAAAGAAGCAAATGCAATTTTTATTCAATAAATAGCAGTAAATCCCTGTTTTCTAACCGAAGTGTTTTATTACAGTGCATTATTGCAAATAAAATGCAATTAAATACAGAATATAAAAAACCTCCTAAAGTTTCTGTAAAATCAAAAACGTTGGTATGTAAATAGAAGTTTGATAGATAATGCCCAGGTGTTCTCATCTGTGTCACTTATCCCTTGCTGCAGAGAAATGTTGCAAAAAAAATTCACCTATGAGCTTTCTTTGCATATATTTTATCAAAAAGAGCTATAAATAAATGGTGTCTGTGGCCATGTAGATCTGTTGTGTCTTTAATATATTCATTTTTTCAGTTGAAGGTGGCTTTTAAAAATGCTGATCTCAGTTCTTCCCAATGCAATAGGCAAGTCTGGCAACTCTGTGCTCGTTTTTTTGTTCCTAAATCTAAAAGCAGAAAATGTAATATGAAAAAGGATTTGAAATCTTAAACAGCCATGCCAAACTCCCAAGGTTTTGTGCCAAAGGCTGGAGACCAGGGAATTAAAAATAGAATTGTTCATTAATGTTGAGGTGCTGTGATAAAATGTGTGGCTTGTGCTTGTTGCAACTGTTTGAGAAATTTTTTTCCTAAGGTATTTATCATATGAATGTTCTTAATTATGGAATTTGTACTTTTAATTGTGCTGTAATGTTGTGACAATAAGGACATGGTTGTCACTTTGCCTAAAAGCCCCAGCTACACTACGGGATGTTGGGATTTATCTTTGTTTGCTACGATAATAAAGTGCTATGATCTGCTCACACTGGTAAACAAGATCCAATTTCATTGCTGCTGACAAAGCCATGTGTCTTCAGTGCAAAGGAAAATTGGCCACAGGCACTGCACGAGCCACTACTGCATATTCTCCTCTCCTGGTTTGTAAATATTGTCTGCATTGCTTCAATCATCATTTGGGGCTTTCATTTGCTCTTCCTGCACAACAAACATTCCTCCGCTCCTGTTGTTAAGGCTGGAAGCTGCAGGGACTCTGCAGAGAGCGATTCTAAGGAAAACCTTCACAGCACAGGATTTGTCATCTTTCCAGCTTGTAGGATGAATGCTGGAGTGGTAACAGACTCAGGGTGGGAGTGAGGATGGCTGGGAGGGGACCTGAGGAGAGCTCTCTTCCCCTGCTCCCAGAGGCAGGGCCACCTCTAGGGGCAGACCAGGCTCTCCAGGGGTCTCCCTGGAAAAAGCTGAGTAGGGAGATGCAGGGCCTCCCTGGCAGCCTCCTGCCCCTTGCCTCCCCTCAGGGGGATCCTTTTCCAGCAATGCTACTTGGATTCCAGCCTGGAGGGAACTCTCCCTTTCCAGTGACATTAAATACAAAGTCAGACTTCAGCCACAGATTATTCCTGGGGCTCAGAGACTTGAAAAGGGACATTCACTTTTTAAAAATACTCTTCCAAAGCCAGCACTGAATCTTTTGTTTTCTGGGATATTTCAGATCAGGAAATGGTTATTTGCATTGAGGGTGTATAAATATTTCTGGATGTGTCACATTTACTTCAGTGCAAACCCTTGGAAGTGTTCAGTGTCTAGAAGGTTAGGACAGTATTTCAAGGCAGGGGTTACTCAGTGGAAAACAGGAAGGAGGTGAGAACCCTGTGCAAGTGTCTTTAATGACATGCACATAATCTCTGTACTTGCTGCAGGAGGAATGTCTATATTAAGCCTCAGTACATGTGTGAGGGTTTTTTTAATACTGCTTTTCTAAAACACTTGTTTGCCATTTGAGATGCACAAAGATCTGGGTAACTTGGAAACAACTCAGAGCTGTAAAACATCCTTAGGAAAGTAGTGGCATAAAGGAAACAAAAACCCTGCACCTTGTTTCCCCTTCAAACCTTCCAACCCATTGGTGACTTCTGAGTGACTGAGAGCAGCATTTCAGTGACTGAACTTCAGCTCAGGTCATTCCCTTTCCACCTGGTTTTCTATGTCCCAAGGAACTGGAAGACAAGAACTGAAGGGGAAAGGAGGTACAAAACAACAGAGCAACCAGCATTTCAGAGTAATCCATAGAAAGGTGTTGTTGTCTGTTTACTAACACACCCTTGGTCCAATGGGTGTTTAGAAAGACTTGGTAAATGGAAGAATCCTGTGTCAGCTGCTTTTCTTGAATTATTTCAACTCAGTTGCTGTTTCTACCCCAATCAGCCCCCAGATAGGTTGCGGATTTTCTTTTCAAATTACTTTTATGAGGTGGGTTCAGTCTCTTCTGCCATGTCTCAAGCCAAAGGATGAGAGGGAATGGCCTGAAGTTGTGCCAGGTGAGCTTCTCCTAGGAAAAAATTGATGGCATGGTCAGGCTAAGGAACAAATTTCCCAGTTCAGTGATGGAGTCACTGAAGGGATCAAGAGGCATCAGGAGATGGCCCTGGGCACATGGTTTAGGGGTTGGTGGTGCTGGGGAAACTATTGGATTCAATGATCCTGGAGGTATCTTCCAACCTTGGTGAATCTTGGACTTTGCATTATCATGGAAAGCAATTCATACCTGAGTTCACCTGTGTGAGTCTGGGAACCTTCCCTTCCCTTCCCTTCCCTTCCCTTCCCTTCCCTTCCCTTCCCTTCCCTTCCCTTCCCTTCCCTTCCCTTCCCTTCCCTTCCCTTCCCTTCCCTTCCCTTCCCTTCCCTTCCCTTCCCTTCCCTTCCCTTCCCTTCCCTTCCCTTCCCTTCCCTTCCCTTCCCTTCCCTTCCCTTCCCTTCCCTTCCCTTCCCTTCCCTTCCCTTCCCTTCCCTTCCCTTCCCTTCCCTTCCCTCCCACATACTTCCCTGAAACTTCCCTGAAACTTCCCTGAAACTTCCCTTCCCTTCCCTGAAACTTCCCTGAAACTTCCCTGAAACTTCCCTGAATCTTCCCTGAAACTTCCCTGAAACTCCCCTGAAACTTCCCTGAAACTTCCCTGAAACTTCCCTTCCTTGAAACTTCCCTGAAACTTCCCTTCCCTGAAACTTCCCTTCCCTGAAACTTCCCTGAAACTTCCCTGAATCTTCCCTGAAACTTCCCTGAAACTTCCCTTCCCTGAAACTTCTTTCCCTGAAACTTCCCTTCCCTTCCCTGAAACTTCCCTGAAACTTCCCTTCCCTGAAACTTCCTTCCCTGAAACTTCCCTTCCCTTCCCTGAAACTTCCCTTCCCTGAAACTTCCCTGAAACTTACTTCCCTTCCCTGAAACTTTCCTTCCCTGAAACTTCCCTTCCCTGAAACTTCCTTCCCTGAAACTTCCCTTCCCTTCCCTGAAACTTCCCTGAAACTTCCCTTCCCTGAAACTTCCTTCCCTGAAACTTCCCTTCCCTTCCCTGAAACTTCCCTGAAACCTCCCTTCCCTGAAACTTCCCTGAAACTTACTTCCCTTCCCTGAAACTTTCCTTCCCTGAAACTTCCCTTCCCTGAAACTTCCCTGAAACTTCCCTTCCCTGAAACTTCCCTGAAACTTACTTCCCTTCCCTGAAACTTTCCTTCCCTGAAACTTCCCTTCCCTGAAACTTCCCTACCCCCCTAAAATTTTAAAATTTCAGAGGATTATTAAACCTTTGCAAAAAATACAAGAAAAGACTGAATAAGGAGAAAATTCGGCACTAGGAGCACAAGACTAAACTGCTACGTGCTCACCTACAGAATGGATGTTCTTCCTTTTTATGCCCCCAGGCCCTCCCAAAGTCTTGTCAGTGAACTCCTCTCTGCCATCCATTGCTGGAGACTACTTTCAAACATCTTGATTGGAGGTCAGGTGTAGTAATAACCCAGCCCTCCCCAAACAGGGGAGGGTAGCCCTGATTACCTAAGACATCTCCTGACAATACAAGGGAGAGGGGAAAGAGGAGTATGGGAGGATATATTACAATAACATAATTATACATCCACGAAACTTACCTTAAAATACACACAATATTCATCCTTAAATTTTGAGAGCCAACCATCACATTACTCATCTATGACAAGTCTAAATCCTCACATTGCAGGAATCTGCAGTATAATATAGGACCAGGAAATAAAATGCCAAGACTGTGTTACAGAGTCCTGAGATGGCTTGAGTTGGGAGAGACCTTAAATCCCATCCAGTGCCACCCCCTGCCATATACAGGGACACCTTCCACTATCCCAGGCTGCTCCAAGCTCTGTGAAGCCTGGCCTTGGACACTTCCAGGGATCCAGGGGCAGCCACAGCTTCTCTGGGCACCCTGTGCCAGGGCCTCCCTGTGCCAGGGCCTCCCCACCTTCCCAAGATATTATTCCTCCTCGATATCCCATCCAAACAGTCCTTGTAGCTGCTATGGATGATGTGATATGCACAGGCAGCATTTGCACAGTGCTGTTTTCCCCTGCAGATGATGAATTTAATACAAGAAGGATTTTTTGTTCATTTTTTGTTTGTTTTTTAAAAATTTCCCTGTGTTCTTTTTCCTGTCAATGTCTGTTAAAGAGATTTCCAAAAGTGACTGAAAACAACGTGTGGCACTGAGAGACATCAGGCTCAGAAATGCCCCCCTCCTGATCAGAAGGAAAATCTAATTTGCAGAGGGATTTTCATTACTTCAGGCATATAAAGAAGGGCATAAAAGGCAGGCAAAAATCTGGGTGATGATGTAGATATTCACTAAGAGTATGAGTAACCCTAGAGGGGTAGAAATGGGAAATGATGTGGCAAATGAAGCTTTTAGGGTTTATTACCAGCTCAGGACTGTGCCTACATCCAGCCTTAAAGATGGACAAAGCATAAAGCACCTTCTAGTTATTCCCCTCAGAGCTGCTGCAGTAAGCAGGACAAAAACTGATACTCTTTGCTTCAAGAAATCTAAGATAGTGCCCCATTCTGGCAAAGGAAAATATGGGCTGCAGTGGGAGAATGCAACGTTTGGAGAAATTAATTTGAGAGTATTTAGCAGGCATCCAACTGTCTATCCTAAAAATAGTACTGATAAAACAGTAACTGCTGTGAGATGCATTGGAAATACAATTACCAGTATAAATATCCTGTCATGGCTCGATGTTGGAGAAGGAGGAGTATTTTATCTGGGCAATTATAAATAACATATAAAGATCTTCTGCACACTGTGCATGATTATAAGTTTAATAGATCTAGTGACAACATATCCATGTGGAATCAGAAGCTTAGACAACAGAATCCAACATGAAATAACTGCAGAGTAGTCACTGAGCCTGAAATGACTCTGCTTCTCTTTTTGTTTGCTAATTGCTTCACTAAAGAAATAAATGCCATCCATGATTCAGAGTAGGATTTTTGGCATCCAGAACCTTCCAATGCCAATTTGTCTGTTTCTTGTCCCAGTGGATTTCAGAGCAAATCTTTTGAGTTTGGGTTTGTGCTGGGCACAGAATTGAATCTGCCATAATTGATGTATCAAATGAGATGAGTGTCTTTGAGTAGTGCTCTATTCATGCTCAGGAAGAGCCTGGCTTTATTTACTTCTTTTCTCATTTCTAAGCAAGAATGGAAAACCAAACTCATAGGAAATGTTTTAATATCCATTAAAATGTGCTGCTCTCAGGTCCTGATCCCTGTTCATATTTTGGCAGAAGCTCAATGTGACGGCCACTGGGAGCATGTGGAGAACTGATTTTTGGGGACAGGATGAAACTCAGCACCCCTGGCTTATTTTTTAGGGCAGTTTTGTAGTTAAGCTCTCCAGTCTGCAAAAGGCAGCCCAGAGAACCACAGCACAAACAAGGAAGTGATACCTTGGGATCTGAGCAAGTGAATCAAAAGCATCTGTGATTCCTGATTTCTTGGTCTGAACTGCAGGGTCAGAGTGAAGGAGGAGTTAAGCACTGCTAATAAGCACTGAAGGAGGGCATGGTTTGGGTCATTGTCACCACAGCTCATACTAAGCACGACTGGATACGAGCTGGCAGCAGAAATAATTTCTGGAGTACCTGCAAATCATTACCTTTAATTCGCTATTTTTCAGGTGCTCTTCTGGGGTAGATAATTTCCTTATTTTTGTGAGCCGGTAGCTCAGGTCATCAAATCAGAAAGGATTTTTTTTAATCAGAAAGGATTTTTAAATAATCCATCTCTCAAGGAATTGATGCTCTATTTCAGAGCAGTGCTTCTCTCTTGGTGTGTGCTTCATCAGAACCCAAGTAGGTTACTGTGAATTAGGGAGATCTTGCACAGCTGGAACATTTAGGAATAGGTTTTATCACATGATTTATTTGTAGGTGAAAGAGTTACTGGCATCTGCCACACCTCTGGAGTGGTTCTTTCTTGTTGCTCTGTACAGTTGAGGAATTAAAAAAGCCCTTTATTTTTTCCCTGGTTTTATTTCTTTGTTTACAATACATCCATAGTTTCATTTTCTGATAAGTTATTTCCTGCACCTTCTAACCACTGATTTAAACACAACGGAGTCAGAGAAACACAGTTACATGAGGGAATTTCCTGTAGGTCTGGAATAAATGAGGGGAAGAAACTTTTCTCTCCAGCATGGTCTGTGAAAACAGCTTAAACCCACTTTAAGAGGGACTGAGAGGTACCTAGGGAAGATAGGGTAGGCTAAAAGGGGTTGGGAGGGGTTTGAGGATATTCTGGGGAGGATCTGGGGGGCAGGAGAGGGGTCTGGGGATTGGTTTTGGGTCAGTTGGGGGGAACTTTAAGGCACTTTTTGGTTATTTATGGGTCATTCAGGGGTTAATTGTTGACCTGGGGGAGTCACTTGGGGGTCACTCGGGGGTCACTTGGCTAATTAAAATAATCAGACAACCCCCAAGTTGATGGTTGTAGTGGTCTGCACTCAGAAGAATATAATTCTATTCTATTCTATTCTATTCTATTCTATTCTATTCTATTCTATTCTATTCTATTCTATTCTATTCTATTCTATTCTATTCTATTCATATTCCTTGGGGGGCTCTGCATGGCACAAGTTGGAATTTGGTGTGCTTGGGTTGTTACTTTATTTTTTTAGCATTAATTTTATCAATGCTGATTTAAAGGTGTTTGGAACATTCTGGGGTTCTGCTGCAAAGTGGCTGCATGAAGTTGGCATGGAGTTATTAAATGGAGTCACCCAAGATTTTCATTACTATTTTAAAGCCTGTGGCATCAAAGAAATGAATTTTAACTTTTTTTCACTTTTTGGAGGCATAAAGTAAAAGAGAGGATAAACTTCAATAGTACAATTTACTTTTTTTCTGCAACCACAGTGATTTGTTTTGTCTACTTGATGACACTTTGATTTTTCTGAAGAAAGTCCTGGTCCCTTGGTTAAAATTAATACTGGTTGAAATTAATTGCAGCTGTACAGAAGCTGTGGATCAGAATAAAGGTGTTGTGTCTTCCCTTTGCTGTTCTTCTGAAAGTCATAGGGAAACTGCAAAATTCTGTATGGGATATAAAAGCATGGGCAAGGATTTCTGTATCCACTGTATCCATTTACTGTACCTGGATTTCAGCAGGATTAAAGAATGGGTCTCTGATATTAAGGAAACATCCATGGCAGTGTGGTGGCTTGGGACTCAGGAATGCTTGGGAATTTCCTTGGGCTGTTAGGTTATATTCAAGCTGCTAGTTTGCCTCTTTTTTTTTTTTTTTTTTTTTTTTTTTAATGCATCACGTGGTTTTGGGCTTCTGCTGTTCTTTTCATCTTCTAGAAAGGTTTTAACTAGTATTGTTTGCATCCACAAGTAATGTTTTTGGGAAAAATGGGTTTCCACGATTATAGGGAAAGAAATTTTTAATTTTAATCTCTTAGTCAATTAGCAGAACTGTTTAAACAGAAGAAAACAGAAACTTGTTACACAAAGGCTGTCCCTGCTGTTGAATTCCAAGGGGATGGATGGACTGTCAGTTATTATTGGCATGCAGTAATATCCATTCATTATTTTATTACCTTGACTTGATCCTTTGTTGATCCTTTATGAGCCGTCCTGTATTTAGCTGAAAATTAAAGGTGTTGGAAAATGAATGGAACATCCCCTGCGTTCACATAAGGAATTGTGTGGCAGCAGGCTAGGTCATTCCTGTGGGATTTTTGGACATGGATCTCCAAGGCCTGAAGGGGTCAGGCTCTTTCTGAGCTCTGGTCTGCATGGCAGTGATGAGTGATTTTAAGCAGAATTGTCTCATTTAAGGAGAATGCAGTGATAATTCATTCTCCACGAGCAGCCTCAACTTTCACATTGTCTCCTGGTCCTGAAAATTGCTTTTCTGTGTTGGATGTGAGAAACGTTCTTTGGAGGAGTTCTGCATTGCTTTGGCATGATGGATGAGGATGGGGAATTTATACTTTTACTGGCCAGCTCCTCTCCACCCCACTAGTCCGTACTGGCACTCAGTGTGAGCCTGCCCCTCTCGCTGTGCTGCCTGCCTGGTTTGCCATGGCACAGCAGGGATCAGCATTTGAGCAGCAAAGCCTCAAAGCCACCTCCATGAGCATTCCAGTCCCTTTCATACTTAATCCCTTCAGACTTAACCTTCCAGATAAGCTGTAAAATGTCCCTTGCTTTCCCTGTCGACTGTGGCAGTCATCTACTCAAGGTATAAATCTATATACTGTGAGGCTGGCAGAGCAGGAGATCATGACTTTTGGTTATAGTAGTTATATAGACAAAGAGTATTTGTCTGGGAATATTTTTAACTGTAAAATGAGGCTGATATGAAAGTGAAGCTGCACTTTGATACAAGAGCCTGTAAGACTCTTACTTACTACCTACCTTAATTTGGATTCTGTTGTCCCCAGGTGAATAAAGTTCTACCATGCAAACTTGGTGACATTTCAGTAAATGAATTGTTTACCTCTTGATTGATTTTTATAGTCCTTCTTGCATTGTTTTCCCCTTGTTTTGTTAATGTGGAAGTCACTCTAAATAAATGATTCTCAGGCCTTTCTTCAGTGCCAAACATGAGCACTGCTCCTCAAATCAGGGCAAATCAGGAGATGGTGCTGGAATATGATGGGCATTTAGACAACTTCACAGTTACATTTCAGCACCATTTCAGTTTGGGTTTTGTAGACATCAGGGAAGTGTAATTTACCTCTTCAAGCAAGTTGGGAAAATGGGACAAAAGTGCTTAAACCACCTGGAGGAGGGGTAGGAAGGGGATGGCTAAGGCTCTTTCCCACTGAGAACAGGTTAGATAAGAAATTCCATGGAGGGATTTTTTTGTTCTGTAAGAAGAGTGATGAAACAGTAGAAAAAGGACCAAGATAAGCTGAAGCAATTCCATTCTTAGAGATCTTCAAGCCTGAATGGATAAGGCTCTGAACAACCTCTTGAGGTTGACCTGCATGGGGCATCAGGTTGGGTTATAGGTGATTGTTAAGACACGAAGAAAAGGATTAATTCAGTTTGAAGTACCTGAGAAGAATGGCACTGTGCACAGATAACAAGTGCATGTTGTGTGTATGCTAAATGTGTTTCGTTCTAAATATTGGTGCCGGATTGAAAACACTTCTCTCAATGTAGAGGATCGAATGAAATGAGGGAGTATAGACTATTTGTTGTGTGTGTTACACTGATACCAAGCCCTGAGATAATGCTCCACCTATCACCAGGACCTGAAGGTTCACTGAAAAAAAACCAGTTTATAATTATAAACTGTTATATTTATAACAGTTCAACATTCTAGTGTCAAGTAACAGTAAAAAATTTGATACTACTCTTTGTCAATATGTCAAACTTTCATTTTGATGATGGCACGAGAAGCTGCATCCAAATCCTCCTTTGGGCTGGAGTGCCATAATATGTGTTTGTCCCAGCTAAGGACCTGGCCCTGGATGGCCCCACATGGCCTGATAGGAGCAGCAGGCATTGGAGCAGGAAATTAAAGCCATGGGGTCATTCTTAGCCAGCAATGGAGAAGTGGCACATGGTCAATATGGATCTTGAATTCCCAAGTTTTTCTTGAGAGTTACAGAGCATTAGAGAACCACACAGGCTTTTTACACATTCCTTTCTGGAGGGAAAACTTTTCTAATAGATAAAAATACTGCTTTTGCTTACCCTTTAATGGGAGTGAGATAGGGTTTATATATAAGAGAAAACTGAAATAATGTTTTCAACCAGCACAAAAACTTTTGGAACTTCTGAGGTTACTGAGAAATAAAATGAGTTTTATGTGTTTCCCTTTTCTGGAGAGCTGAAAAACCCTTCCCACTACTAGGTCCAGTAACATAAATAAAGTTATTTGCTGTACAGCCAAGCACTGAACTTAAATCCTGTGTGTGGCATGGCAATTTAAGAGGTTCTGTTGCTGGTGTTTATTCCAGGTTGTTGGTAATCATGGAATCTCTGAGGCTGGAAAATCCCTCCCAGCCCATGGAGCCCAAGCTGTGCCCAGTGCCCACCTTGTCCCCAGCCCAGAGCCCTGAGTGTCACCTCCAGCCCTTCCTTGGACACCTCCAGGGATGGGCACTCCAAAGCTCCCTGGGCAGCCCCTGCCAAGGCCTGAGCACCCTTTCCATGCAGAAATTCCTCCTGCTGTCCAAGCTGAGCCTCCCCTGGCACAGCTTGAGGCCGTTTCCCCTTGTCCTGTCCCTTGTAACCTCAAAAGTTTATAGGAGGTGTTTGTGCTGGAGCTGCAGTGAAAAAAAAAAAGTCTTTTTTTTTCTATGCAGTGAATTTTCCATTCAAATTTGAAATCCTTTTTTGTAGGGTGATCTGCTTCCAGATGTTTCTAATGGAAAGATAACTGGAATGGAAAAACTGTTTCAAGATGAATTCCATTATCTTGGTGTGTGAATAATGTTGGGTCAACAGCCGGATATCAGATTTGCAGGAGGGTAAATTTTGCTAAAAAGGTGCAAATGCATTTTTAGTGTGCATTTTATAGTTAAGGTAAATTTTGTCACTTGGCATAGATTTATTCCCATAAAACAAAATACAGATAGGCAGTCTGGACAAATGTTTACAAAGTTTAAGTGGAGATATTTCAATTTATTTTTCTATTTTCTTTTATGTTTATGTTGGCATTTCACTCATCTGTAAATAGAAAATCTTTCATTCTGAAAGTCATTTCCAACTTAGATTAACTGCCCATGAAATCTGTACATTTGAGTTCTGTGAATAACCTTTTTTTTAAACTGTGTTCCACATGCTCCTCGTATTTTGCACTTTTTGTTCATTAAATTGAAGAATGACTATAGGGGAAAATACAAATAAGATGGGAACAGTTACTCATTAACTTGCATTAGTTCTGCTGCACATTGCTTTGCTTCCCTATTCAAGTTTTCCCTCTACTTCCCTAAAACCTTCCAGGGCAGAAGGAACATGCCCAGACCAGAGTAGAGCACTTTCAAAGGGATTCTTAAGTCTGTGTACGAAGTTCACCTTTTGTGTTTTGAAGTCTTTTTCCTGCCTGCATTTATTTTAGCTTTTTACAAGCATGGTTGCCTTCAGATGACCTCACTAATTGAAAATTCCTGGGGTAAATAAACTGGGGAAGACTTTCTCTTTCTCCCTTTCTCTTTCTTCTTTCTCTTTCTCTTTCTCTTTCTCTTTCTCTTTCTCTTTCTCTTTCTCTTTCTCTTTCTCTTTCTCTTTCTCTTTCTCTTTCTCTTTCTCTTTCTCTTTCTCTTTCTCTTTCTCTTTCTCTTTCTCTTTCTCTTTCTCTTTCTCTTCCTCTTTATATCTCCTAAGCACAGTACTTTTCTCTGACTTATTGGTAAATATGAAGTGTGTATGGCAAGAGAACTGTCTGAGGACCTCACACAAGTTGCTGCTTCTGAGGCCCAGAATTATTACACCTCAGATAATTTTATTTTCAGTTTACTTTGATTCAAAAGCTTTGTGGGAAGGATTCAGCCATTACAGGAAGTACTTTATAAAGATGCATAGTGATAATAAAAGGGTTTTTCTATGGATATAAAGCCAGCATTTTATATATTTTCTTCTAAAATTAATTTCTAGCCAACTCTCCATTTCTCATTCTCTTAGGTTTCACCATTGGTTATGAATTAATGCGACATATTTGCATTAATATTAGTATAAACAGATACTCTCCACTTGGTTTTTGTAGTGATATTAAAAGATCTGGTTTTAAAATACTGGAATAAAATAAATCAGAGAATTCTCAGTTCAAATGCCTGAAACTGTGCTTGAGGTTCTTTGTGATGTTAATTGGGACAGGAAGGGACAGGGCTAAAGTGAGCTGGGCTTTTCTAACTCAGAAATGGCTCAGTGCTGGGTAGTGGTGAGTGAGGACCCAAACCTTTGGATTGTAGATTTTGTTTTCAAGGTCAGAATTCAGGAAATCATCTGTGACAGAATAGGGATGGAACTTTCATAGCTTTTTGGATTAGGTGGACTGTTAAGTAACAGAAATAACCTGGAGGGAACATGCTCGGAATGTGCAGTTGTGGAATCACAGAATAGCTGAGGTTGGAAAAGACCTTCAAGGCCAAGTCCAACCACCAACCAGCACCACTCTGTTCCCCACTAACCATGTCCTCAAGTGCCACATCCACACATTTTTGGAACACTTCCAGGGATGGGGACTCCATCCCTGCCCTGAACAGCTCCTCCCAATGCTTCACAACATTTTGAGTGGAGAACTCTTTCCTGATGTCCAACCTGAGCCTCCCCTGGCACAGCTTGAGGTTGTTTCCTCTTGTCCTGTCTCAATTCCTTGGGAGCAGAGCTTTACCCGCCCTGGCTGTCCCCTCCTGTCAGGGAGTTGTGCAGAGCCACACGGTCCCCCTGAGACTCCTTTTCTCCAGGCATCACTGAGATTGAAATTTGTAAGCTGCTGATTTGAATAAAAAGGGACAATCTTTTTGTAAACTTGTTTACTTTTGCAGTTTTCACGCGACATCACTGTGAGAAACGAAGCCCACTCCTCTAAAATTTGAAGAGTTTGATAAATGATAATAAAGGACAAATTCATAAAGCAAAAGTTACAGCACACTCTTGCTGCATGGCTATGCTAGAGGTACACCTGCTTCTTTAGTTAGCAATCTTTTATACTAGTACAGTTGCACTACTTCCTCAAATGACTTTGCAGATTTTCAGAGTCTGTTTATCACAACTCTGCCTCAGATTGCTACAGCATTTCTTACATCCACAGCTGTAGTGTCTGAGGGTCTGTCATGTCTATCATGTAGGCAGTCTAGGGTGGTCTTCTCATGGTCTTCAGATGCCACTTTTTGTTTTGTACTTTTCCTGTTATGGTATTCTGCTCTCTACTTGTGCTATCTGGGATATATATTTTTTGTCATAGTCATATTTGTGATACATCTTTTGCAAGCCTGTTTACATCTTGTGAAAGCCTTGCTTAATATATACCCCCCCCTTACACTGACTAAAAGCAATTACAAATTCTACTATACTTAAAAGAAGTTAAAGCTTATAATAATTATTGGCAAGCAACTGCAATTTATAATAAAAGCAAATAAATTAAAGTGAAAGCCAATTACTACATAGTTGCTTATAACAATCACTAATTTTATATCAGTGTTTATTCTGCTGGCATCTCTATATTCAAATACAGAGGCAGAGCAGAGATAGAAGAGACTTTCTCTTTTAGAAAATAAATCTTTCAAGTCCAAGTGTCACAAAGAAAGGCAACGAGTGTTGACATGGGGTACCTGGTACATATTCTGCAGTGGGACCTTCCAGTTAGATGGCAGGATAATGTCAGTGTAAATCCACTTCCTAAACCTGATTCCTGGGCAGCTGCAGGTGCTGTGGCAGGAGAACTTAATGTATTCCAGAACAGGGAGCTCATGGCAGTCTGCCCTCGGCTTATTTTGTCTTTTTGCTAACTCATAAAAGCACTGTAGAAGTACTTCTTTGAAGTGTTTGCAAGGTTATTTTAACTGGAAAGTTAAAATATAGAGTATTACCTTTGAATGTGCAAGAGGTGTAAACCACTAGCCTTAGCGTCATAAATACACAATGAAAAAATGCCTGGGTTTTATGATCTGTGACAGCACTTCCATAAAACACCTTTCTGTAATGAGTGAAGAACAAGTTTCACAGAGCTAAAGTTTAAAACAAACTTTATTGCTGGAGCTGCTGCTGTTTTCCAGAATGAGCCCCATTGTGAGAACTTCAATCTCATCCCCGCCTTTTGCTGTTTGTGAATTAATACTGCAGGTCATTTTAATTCTTACATAATTTCTGTACTTGTGTTTGCTTAGAAGCCAAATGGGATGAAAGGATGAATCATTAGTGCTCTCAAATGTGAGAATCAGAAGCTGCTCAGAATTTAAATTGGAGCTCTCTAAATAAAACACATAATCAATCTCCTGGGAATGCCGGAAATGCGTTTTGATGCATTAATTGTACATCAAACGTCTTTTGCTTCCCTCAGTAAATGTCAGGTGACCCAGATGGAGCTGCACCCTGAGCAACCTGAACACAGAAACAACAGGAAATTGGAGAGGAAATTTGCACTTTAGCACTATGAGAAGAGAGAGGATTTTTGCCGCCACTTTTCGTAAAGAGCTGAAACATTCTGTGTTTTCTGGAGTCCCAGAGCCACGTGCACTTTGCCTGTGATAATGGCAGTTGTCATCACTGCTGGTCCATAAGTTCCATTGGAATGGAGGGACTTTCTGCCTCACTGCCTGAGCCACATCCTGGAGTCTCTCATTTTTGGGAGCTGCTGTCAGAAGTTGACATTTCTTCACTGTTTGTTTCAGGTGACAAGAGCTCAGGTGAACTTTTGCAAGCAAGTCACTTAATTCCCTTGATTTCCAAGCCGGAGGAAAACAAATTACTTTATTCTGGAGTCACTGCTGCAAATTTAGTGGAAGAAACTTTTCCTTGTGAGAGTGGGGAGGCCCTGGCACAGGGTGCCCAGAGCAGCTGTGGCTGTCCCTGGATCCCTGGAAGTGTCCAAGGCCAGGTTGGACTCTGGGGCTTGGAGCAGCCTGGGATAGTGGAAGGTGTCCCTGCCCATGGCAAGGGGTGGGAATGGATGGGCTTTAAGGTCACTCCAACCCAAACCATTCCATGACACTCTCAATGAGCTTTTTTCACCTCGGTGTAGTTGTCCATCGCCTGTCAATTGCACATTTGGAGAGAGCACTGGGGAAAACCAGCCTGTTGTGTTCCAGAATTGGGTATTTATGGCAAAATGATGGTTGAGGCCTTGCTTTGAACAGCCTTGAACAGGGCAGTGCTGTGGGACTGAATAGGCAGGAAAGGGGACAAAGACAAGGAGGGTGTGATTGGCAGGAAAGGGTCTGGGCTAAACCTGTATGGGAGGTTTCAACCCTGTGCCTGGTGTTGCAGAGTCTGGAAGTCTTCTGGCATCTCAGAACAATGCTGCTTTTTTGTAAGAAACAAAATAATTCCTTTCTTTCTATCCTTGAGTTAGTAAAATTCAGTGTTGTCTCTGCTGTTGAGCAGGATTGTGCCCAAGCTGGAGAAAACTTTGTTTGTTTCAAATTAAAAATTATCCAAATTTGCAAAAGTTGTTTAATGAACTTCTTTAAAACTGAATATTTTACAACTCTCTGGAGTAAAAAGAACATCTGTGAAAGTAAAGGTTCAAGCAATGATCTGCTTGGAGTATATTCCAAATTCCAAGGCGAGAAATCTCAGGGAGTCAATTATAGTCTTGAAATTCTAGAACATGCAATCCACACTTCAGAAACAGGGTTTAATCTGAACCTTTTCCTGCTGCAGGAGGCTGTAAATATCTTGTGGAGCTGCTAACAAATGAGACATGATGATAATGGGAGATTTTAATCCTCAAAAAAACCACCCGAAGTTTGGGTATTTCATATCCCAAGCTATTTTACATTGATTGTTCAGTAATGCAGCATGTGTTTGCCTTAGAAGTTTTATGTGTATATAAAATGGAAACTATTGCAGTTTTATTCTACATTTATATAATTATTGTATGTCTCATTGTACTGGAGAAAATGTAGAAAAATATCAGTGTATTTTTGTTACCCATTAAAGCATTTCATGATGGGAAGGAAGAATTCCAGAGGATAAAACTGATTCTCCATTAGGCTCCCACTCTGACCACCCCCCCCACCACTGCCAAGACATGGAGCAATAAAATTTCCCCACAAGGTCGCTGGTGAGACCAGGAAAGTGCCAGAAACATCTGGCAGGAAAATGAATTCCAGATTTCAGCAGCTGCCTTCTGCCCTTGCCAAGCTGTGCCATGGGAAGGCTGGAAATTGGCTTTAGGAATTGAACTGGTTTAGTGTTTTTGTTTTAAAAGTTGAACTTCTTTTTTTTTTTTTTTTTTTTTTTTTTTTAAAGAAAAGAAATTGCACTGTTGCATAAAGAATCAATATAGAGCTAATCATTAAATTATATAGGTTCACAGTACAGTTTATATTTAAATTCTCACGCTGTTTTGGGGAATAGTGGGATACTTTGGGATGATGCAGAGGAAAGAGGAATCGAGTTCCAGAGTTGTATTTAAGTTGAAGCTGAAGTACTTCTGGATTTAATATCCCTCAGTACCTCCGTGGCAGCATTAAACATCATTTTGTAACAATGATGGAGAGATGGACACATGCCGAGCTTGGATCAGAAGCCAATTTTATTGAGTATACAAGGTGTTTCTTTTAGGGTTTTACTTGTATGGCACTTATAGAGGTTCTATTTTTGGTAACAGTTTCCCACTGGTTATACATTCTTCATGACATCACATCACCTGATAATCTTATTTTATTACAAATTTCACAACATGTTTCTTGGGCACTTCTTGTCCAGGGAGCATTTATCTGTGTCTGTCTCTCCCATAATTTCTGTTCTATTAGGCCTAAAATATCACACCCCTTTATCAGTTCCATTGTACTCTCTGTTTTATTCACCATAATTTTGGAGAGGTTAGAAAGGAATAAGCAAGTGTGCATGCAGAGGCTGTTTCCTGAAGCAGAAATTTTAAGGCTTTACATTACATTTTTCACCCTCTAAAAGAAGGAGAATAAAAAAAAATCATTCTTTTTCCTTTAATCTTCCATTAGTACCCATGTCAAATGACACATCCCTTAAAAAGGTGGAACTTCTCTGTGGTGCTCTAAAGCTGCCTCTACATGCAACAAACCCCTTTTCATCCATATGTATGGAGGTCTGGGCCCTCTAGAGTGGTCTGGTTTCACCTATCTCTTTGATTTTAGGTAAAACACATGACAAAGGATTTATTATATATGTGTGTATATATATATATATATATAAAATCATAATATATTATGATTACCAAAAAATCTCCAATCCTTCCTCACACAGTAATTTCTGGTACTGCCTCTTTTCTTAATGCAGACACTTCTTCCATAGTTATTTCTCCCAGCTTTTTCTTCCTCACATTCCATGTCACACTAGAAATTTTTTCAATTCAGAGTTAAAAATAGATGTTGTGAAATTTAAGGACTGTTTTTGTTAGCAAGAAAATTAAAACAGCTTCCAGCAACAATATATCAAATCAATCTATCTTTGTGGTAATTATCTTAATACACTGAAATTCATAAATTAGATCTTAATAGGTTAAAAAACCCAGCAAAATGTGCTTCACTTTTGTTACTGGATTCTGCTTGCAGGATATTTGTATTTATCATGGCATTATCCCCTAAACTGAAGTTAAATTTATTCCTTAGAAGCAAAATATAAACCAAAAAGCCAAGAAACAAATTTTTAAAAACGAAACACGAAAAGACACACAGAAAATTTATGCTTTTATTTTACTCTGTTCCCTTTTCTTTGGTACAACATTCCCTGGAGACACCATACTCCTATTTCTTTGAAATGGAGCCTGGATTTTGAGGCTGCAGCTGCCTTGAGTGAGCTTTATTCTCTGCTTTTGGTCTGTGGAATATTCACTGATGTCGAGGTGTGTACCCCGAATTTTTTACTCTACACTGATGGCATTTTCTGCTGCTGAGGGTCTGTCAGTGCATGTTTGGAAGCTTTGGCACCACAGAAGGAGGTGTTATGTTAATTAACTGCTTCCACAACTTCCTCAGAGGGTTGGGAAAAAATGCTGCCTCCTCCTGTTCTGTCTCCAAAAATCTGGTAAGTCAAGAGCTGAGTCAATACTTATTTCGTTTTTTCCTTGAGCTGTGCCCTCATAGAGCTCTTCACTTTGAATAAATCACACAATAAAACAGGGAAATTTCCATAACCCTGCTCCCATGCCCAAAACGAAAGGAAAAGGAAAGATTGCTCAGCATCTCTTCAATTAAAAGCCAAACAAACACATTGGCACTGCTGCCTTGATGTAAATTAGGAGGTGTAGAAGGTTTTCTGGCTCTGTGTTTTGAGTAATCCTGACTAAGCTTCATCTCCACCAAGGCTTCATTTAGACATGGCTGGATTTTGCAGACTAGATGAGTCATTAGTAGATCACCCCTAGCAGTTCCTGAAGGGCTACATGAGCTCTAGAAGAGTCCAAGCAGCAAGATAGTGGGAAAGGAATTTATATCTTGTCCAATCTGATCAAATAAAAATAATCAGCTATATAGAAAGAAGAAAGGAGCTGAAAATGAAGGGGTGAGAGAAGGATAGAGATGCTGCAAAAGGAAAGTCCTGAAATTGCAGCAGTACCTGGACAAATCCTTTATAAAAATGCTTGTCCTAAAAGTGTGGGTGGTTTTTGTTCATTTTTAAAAAGTAATCTTTCTTCCATCCTTATATTTGCACTGCAGCATTTGGTTGGGGTTTTGTGCTTTCCTCTCTGACCCGAACCAGTGTCTCCAGGATTCATCCTTATTCAAACTTTACCATTCTCAATCAATTGGGGCAGGTTCTGTGTTTGGTTTAGCTTGGCTGGGCAGTGTAACTTGTGAATCCCTCCATGGTAATTCAATACTGTGGAGTCATTTTCCATCACTGATGTGATTTTAAACTTACACTTTGTAGAAACTGAGCTCTTTGTGATCCCTTCTTTTTGCCACAGAAATTTTTTTGGAGCTAATAAATAGTTGAATATTCCATTTAGCAAAAAAACTCTTTTTTTTTGTCCTTCTCTATCCTTCTCTGCCAGGTTGTGTATGTTTTCTGTGGATTTACAGCACTAACTCTTCTCTGTGTTTGTGCCTTGTTGTCAGACTTGAGCTGTGTCACACAGGAAGCTCTCAAGCCCAACTCTTTGTGTTTTCTCCGTCATGAAATGCTTTCCATTTCCTACAGCTCAGAAATTCCTTCAGCTGCGTTCCTTAGCGAAGGAGTGCAAAGAAGAAAGCCTCCTTTTTTTCCCATTTGATACCTCTCTCTTCTAGGAACATCCAAGTTTTAGAGTTTGACCATGGGTGTATAACTTGGCTGCTGGGAAAACCCCAGCATGACTGCAGGAAGAGGGGAAGTCCAAACAGGTTGTCTTGCTGAGAGTGCATATAATCATCAAATCCAATGGATTGAGTGGGAATCTAAAATATCCTCTTCTCTGACTGATTAGAAGTCTTTAATATCACAGAATCCCAGAATGGGTTGGAAGGGACATTAAAGCTCATCTCATTCCACCCAGTGCTGTAGGCAGGGACACCTCCCATTATCCCAGGCTGCTCCAAGCCCCATCCAGCCTGGCCTTGAACACTGCCAGGAATCCAGGGGCAGCCACAGCTGCTCTGGGCACCCTGTGCCAGGGCCTCCCCACCCTACCTCAGAGGGAACAATTCCTTCCCAATATCACATCTAACCCTGCCCTTCTTCATCCTAAGGCCATTCTGGTCCTTTACCATTCTGCAGTTTGTGTGTGTTGGCATCTGGCCAGCCCAGATGTACTGTACCAAACCTTTAATGGTTTTTCACTGTAGATTTTCCTATAACACAAGGCATTTAGGCTGGAGAGGCCACCAGGCACCTGCCTTTCCAGCAGTCTGTGCTGGATAATCCTGCTGTACATTAATCAGGATGCTCTGAGATGGAGCAGCTCATTTTGCTCCTGTGTCCCCTGCAGCGAGTCTGCTTTCAACATCCTGTCTCAAACTGCCCGTGGCTCTTTTACACATATTTATCCTATGCCCACAGCCTTCATTTTTCTGAGCTTAGTTTGTGTTTGCCCTTGCACAGTCGGTGTGTGAAGAGAGCAACAATCTCATCTCTACACCTTCGTGTTGTCAGATTTAAGAAGTTAAGTGCATCCTGCCTTGTTTTGTTAAACTCTCAAGGTGTTTCTCCCCCGTCTAATTCCTTCTCTTCACCTCTTCTGCACTCCAAAAAGATTAATTTCAAGTACACAGCCCAGACAAGAGGTGGTGTTGGAGATAAGACCTCACGTTGCTCCCTGGGATCTCAGCAGGCATCTGGCTGTACCTGAAGCCAGGCGAATGGACGTGGCAAAAAGCAGCAGCAAAACTGAGGATTAAAAAAGCATTTTGAGATGTAAGCAGCTTGGGGAAGTGAAGCATGAAACTGGAATATCACACACTTGGCATGTCCTGCTCTGTCACCTGTAAATATTTATGACATCAGAGATTTGGTTAAATACTTTGTATTATAAAAAATAAAGCACCATATTTAATTGTTGTGCAAGATCCAGAACCAGCTGAAGCTGTTCTGCTTAGCTTCTACTTTATCAGCCATATAGTTTGATCATATAGATGGATTATATTAGGTTCAGGATTGTGTGATTTTGTTTTTTTAATCAGTAGTAAATGTGGTGACTTTTGGTTAATTTCAGGTGTTAGGCCCATTGTGGTCATTCAGAAGTATTTTTTTTCCTGTTCTCCCCTGGACTGATTCTGGGCTTTTCCACTGATAAATAATGGATTTAAGGAATCCACAATGTGAACAATTGGTCTGTGATGCACTTCATGATTTCATGTTTGAAGGGGCTGCACAGTCTGTGAGACTGAGCCTGTGCTGTCATGCCTGAGAAGGTTCAGGGTTTGTTCTGGAGTTACTGGTGTGTTTGTCTAATGCTAGCTGGGAATAAAGCACTCCAGAGCCCTAAGGAGACTTTTCCAAACTACTGAGTCATTTGCTTGTGAAACTCAGGATCAGGACAAAGCCCTTCAGGTACAGGTTTTCACTTGGCAATAATCACCTCACCAGGTTTCATCAGGTATATGAGATGTAGCAATATGACACACTGCCGTCATCTCTTGATGTCATAAAGCTTTCCACTTTCCCCTGGCACGACCATTCAAACACACCATGGGAGTGTTCACATCTGACATCCCACAGGAATGTTTGCACCTGACATGCTGCAGGAGTGTTCACATCTGACAGATGACAGGAATGTTCACATCTGACACTTGGCTGCTTCTGCAGGTGATGTTGTTCACTCGGTGAGGACTTGTTTATCACTGGGAGCAGTTCATGCAGCAAGCACTGCCAGCTCAGCACAGCAGCTTTTTCTTGGCTCTGCCTGAAGAGATGCTCCTGCTGCTCCATGGATCTAGCTCCAACCTTGTGGGGAACCTCCATTCTCCACGTGGAGCTCATTCCTGGGCTGGACTCACTGCCAGGCTCTCTTGAGATGTGCTTTGAACTGGGGCACTTCTGTCTTGATGTAAATTATCATGGAATCATGGAAGAGTTTGGGCTGGAAGGGACTGAAAGCTCATCTCATCCCATCCCTTGCCATGGACAGGGACACTTTCCACTGTCCCAGGCTGCTCCAAGCCCCATCCAGCCTGGCCTTGGACCCTTCCAGGGATCCAGGGGCAGCCACAGCTGCTCTGGGCACCCTGTGCCAGGGCCTGCCCACCCTCCCACAGAGGGAAGAATTCCTTCCTAACATCTCATCTAAAAAAGCCTTGGTGTATGGCTTTAATGATGAACCATGCTTGCTCAAACAGGTTTTATTGAGCCAGGCTTTAGAGGTTGTACTGTTTTGTGCAGTCTCAACCCTGAGTTTGAACTAAAGTGTAGTCACAGGGCTGGGCTGGGTGACTTTTAACGCATCCTAAAATAATTTGTCTGAATATGGGATCTAGGCCCCATTTTGCAGAAATGGCCTTATTTCTTATTCTAATCTGGTAGATATTATTAATTTGCTTCAATATATTTATTTTTAAATAAAGGTGACTTAGATTTTAATGTGGATTAAACCTTGGATTTTCATCTGGGTGGAAACCTAGTCCAGAACAGTGTTTGTGACAAAAGATCAGTATCTTATATGTCTTACTGTTTTTAACTTGTTCTGTAGAAACTTTTCACATCTGTTGCTAATAATTAACATCAATACATTAATGACTTTTGCTTAAATACACTTTCACTTCAATAATTTTCATAGTGTGTTAATTGCTGTTCCAACCTAAGATTTTTTGAACAGATATGTTTCCCTCAAGCAAATGTTTTAAAGTGTTCTCAGCTGTTGTTTTTCCAGGTGTGATTTTTCTGGGTTTTGTTTTTCATTTTCTTGCTCTTCAGCTCCTAAGTTGCCCTTATCTGAATGATAAGGGCAGCTGTTCTTAACACCAGCCTTTCCCCTCCTGTGAAAGAGTACCAAACCCCTCCTGGAGGAAGGATGTGTATTTTAACTTTTATCTGTTGAGAGAGCAGATTTGGAACAAATTGGGAAGGATTTCAGGCCCACAGCTGCTCTGGACTTAGGGGGACAAGAAATAGAAACAGGAAGGCTGCTGTGTTTTTCATACTTTCTGATGTAGTTTCAGAATCATGTTTCAATTCATGTATATGTGAATGGCTTAAACAGAATTATCCTGAGAATTTTCTGATGTTAAAGTTTGTTTTGGCCTCCCAGGTTTTACCCAGCTGGTAAAGGGTTTATTCCATCAAAACTGATGGTGCCCACAGTTGTTTTGAGAGCTTACTTTTATTGTTGCTGTCTCCTTGGCTGGAACAAGCTCTGTTATATATCTTCTATTTCTCTATTGAACTGTGCTGCAGATGACAAAGCCCAGCCTGCTCCTACCTCTACAATTTCTGCCCAAGTGCCCAGTTTGGTTTTCTTCCAGTTGTTATTTTAATATCATTCAGTAACTCATTATTTGCATAAATTCTCTGGGCTTGGTGATGTGCTGCCACCAGCTGCTGCCAGAGGTGCACAAGAGCCCTGATGAGGGCAATAGGGATGGTTTGTGATGAGTCCTCTCCTCCTGACCTCAGATGGGGAATTAGCAGTGCTCTTCTCCAGGCCCTCTATTGTTTGCTGAGACAGTGCAGCTGCACTAAAATACCTCTGTGCACAGGGCATTTTGCATTTCTTCAGCTGGACTCCCAAGGTAAAAGGAAAAGATGAAATTTTTTACAGCTGAATTGTGGAATTCCGGAGAAAATGCCTATTTCATCTCCTCCAGCCTTGCCTCTGTCTATTAAAGGCACAGAGAGCACAGCAGCCTCTCTTAGCCCTTATTCAAAACAACAAAGGAGAAACTAGAATTTTTTTAAGTGGAATCTGCCCTGCAACCATTTCGATTTTTTTTTTTTTTTTTTTTTTTTTTTTCCCCTGGAGTAGCTAGTAATTCCAGAAATCAATGTCCAGAAAAACTGATTAAGAAACTATCTTACTCTTTGTGCTGCTATCAGCCAACACTGTGGTTTAAAACGTTGTCTAATTTAGCATATTAAATCCCAGTATACTTGTTCTGTTTCTTATAAGGCATAGAAAGGAAATGAAAGATCTCTTTAAAGATTTTTAGCCCTATTTCTACCAAGAGTTAAAAAACAATAACAATAAAGCTGCCAAAATGATACAGAGATCTTATCTCAGGCCTGACTGTTCCATTGGTTTTGATCAGCAATATTGGACACGAAGGGATTTTTAGCTGTGTAATCATTTGGATTATGCTTGGTTTTTGTGAAAGCAAAATTGCTCAGTTTTAGTCCACTTATGAATAACAAAAGACTGTGAAATCTCAGTCGTGGTGTTTGGTTTTCTTTAATGTTTATGTTGAAAACTTAGGGAAATTGGTATCTAGAGCTTATAATTAAAAATCAAATACAAAATTGAGTCTGCATCCTGCTGCAGGATTGATTCGAGTCATCCCTAATGATGGGGGAATGCTTCTGCCATGATTAGACAGCTTCAGGCTCAGAGGAAAACCCTTTAATTAGCTGGAAGAAGAGAAGATGCTGTGACTGAGGCTTTGCAAGGTGCTTAATTTGCCTACTTGTCTTTGGCAGCAGGTGCCAGTAATGCTGAAAAAAAACATGTTGTAGAAAATTTTCAGGATTTGTGAAAGGGGTATTAGAGAAAGACTAAATTATTTCGTCAATTCCCATTTTTTTAGTATTTTGCCCTGTGATATTAATCTATAAATACATTGATTTGTCTTTAAATATCTTGTCTAAGATATAATTGTCTCTCTTAGCAGTGATGGCTAAACTGACTTCCTTCATTTATCCTCAAAGTAATTATTCTGTTTATTCCCATTTTTTGACTGTTAACCATGGAATACACACTGATTCCAGAGGTACTGCTGGCCATGGAGAGCCATATAGTCTGATAAATCTTTTATGTCAGGATACATTTCCCAGGAATTTTTGTTGGCTTCCTAAAAAAAGCTCTTGCCATCCTTTAAGACTTGGACTCTGTTTTCAGAACTTAAACAAATTCTGCCCTTTTAGGGATGATTTTTTCTTTTAAATCAGTGTAAGAGCAATGCAGGAATACTCATCAATTTAGAGCTTCCTGTCAGGTTTTATACACACTGCCTGAAGCATAAATCACTTAGAAATTCATCTTTCAGAAATCATTGCCACTTAAAGGAATATTTATCTTTTCTATGGGTGGACATGAAAAGCCCTGAAGGAAATCAGATGCTTTTGGAAAGGCGTGATGAGATACCTGGGCTTGCAGTAGGATGTGTTTTTAAAAATCTGACCAAATATTTGATCTTTAGCATTTTTAAGGTTGTATGATAATGCAGACTTGCAGCTGGACTAATTTCTTATCTGTTCTACATTTTTTTGTCCACCAGAGTGACAGCTGTACTTATCTTTTTATGGCCATTGTGTACATCATCGTTTGTGTTTTGATTGTGTCATGTCTGAAGACAGGGAGATAAATGGAAGCTGCTCAGAGGAACAAAGAATGAAGTTGGTGGTGACCAGTTTTATGGCATTGCTGGAACCAGCACTTAAAGGGAGTTACTGGAAACTTGGGAGCTTTGAGACCTTCCTTTCCTGGAATACACCAGCACACCTGGGGTCTGCCTTCCAAAACATTTTGGGTATAGATCCCTCTTTTCACCCCATCCTAAGGTGATTCTTGGGCTTTCCAGGTGGGCATCACTCTCTATGACCAGGCTTTGTCCTGGTGAAGAAATTCCCTTATCATATGGACAGGTAACACTAGGAAAGATAGCAGAAAATCAATCCCTGACACCTCACTTGTCACACAGGATGGATTTGAACACATACAAGGAATCCCAGCCAATTCATTGAACCCTAAGTACAGATGTATCATTGGCCAGGGAAAGGGGTTAAGACCCCAACCAGCCACATAGGTATATCCAGGAGATTCCTGGATAACAGAAACACTCTATATTAGAAGGAACATTATGTTCCCTCTGGGAACAATAAAGGAGCTTTTGTCATATGGATCTCTGAGAGTACTGTTGTCTCTGTCTACAGCCATGTCCTATTAACGTGATACTCACTGCATTCTGGCTCTGTTAGTACTGTAGTGAGGGGAAAAATTGATGGAAAGATCAGAGGAAACACAGAATTTCAGGTGAGGGAATCTTGCTTGGTGTAGGGTTAGCCCCCAGCGAGGACGGTGCCGGTGATGGGAGCTGCTGCTGGCACAGAACTGGGGAAGTGGTGGATCTACCTGGGGCTAAGCTGAGCCCTTCAATGGGGCCATGAAAGGCTGGAGACTTGGGTGGAGAGAAACTGGATGAGGTTCAACCAGGGAAATGCAGGTTCTGAGCCTGGGCAGGTACAACCCCCAGTGCCAGCACAGGTTGGGGGGACCTGGAGCAGCTCTGCCAGGAAGGACCTGGGGATGCTGGTGTGAGACAAGGTGACCATGAGCAGACAGAGTGTCTTTGTGGCCTGGAGGGCCAGTGGGATTCTGGGGACATCAGGAAGAATATGGCCACAGGTCAGGGAGGGATCCTGCCCCTCTGCCCTGCCCAGCTGAGGCACATCTGGAGTGTTGTGTCCCAGCTCTAAGCTCTGCAGCTCAAGTAAGTACTGGAGAGGGTCCAGCAGAGGCCACAGAGATGATCTGGGGTCTGGAGCATTTCCCTAATGAGGAGGGACTGCAGGAGCTGGGCCTGGTCAGTCTGGACAAGGGAAGGCTGAGGGGAGATCCCATCAATCCACACAGACATCTGCAGGGGATGGCAGAGGAGGGTGCCAGGCTCAGTTCAGTAGTGCCAGTGACAGAATGAGGAGCAGTGGCCATATGACACAAGTTCCACCCCAACATGAGGAAGAACTTTCCATGGAGGGTGGCAGAGCCCTGGAACAGATGCAGAGGGAGAGTCTCCCTCTCTGGAGACATCCCAAACCCAACTGGACATCTTCCTGTGCCACCTGCTCTAGGTGCCCCTGCCTGGGCAGGGGGATTAAACTGGATGATCTCCAGAGGCCCCTTCCATCCCCAGCTATTCTGGGATTCTGGGGATATTTACTGTGCCAGTTTGTGGCCCTGCAGTGGGCTGTGCATGATGCAGAGCTAGTGGTTTTGTCTGATACTGCCCTGCCTCACGAAGGGTGGGAATTCCAGGTGATTTTTACCTGCTATAGGAGCAACAGCATTAGTCCTTGCAAGAGCAGGGACTGGAACCATCCTCAGATGGTTTCAGTATGCTCTGGGAAATTGTCTTGGCTCTCAAGCATTTCAGGCTGAGGATACTGGGAATTCTTTATAAAGTCCCCCACAGCATGGCCGTGCATCATAGCACCTCTGTTTAAGGCAGGGACTCATTTTCCAGTTTGCAGAAGGGTCAGAGGGAACATCAGCACATCCTGGGGTCATCTCTGTATCCTCAGGTTGGTAGTTCCTGCTGTCAACATCCTGTAATTAGTGTCTGAGAGCTGAATTATTTAGTGTTCTGTGTTTCATAGCTGCTGAAGGGATGAATTTTATTTACTGCCTCAGGAGCTGTTTATTCCATATCTGAGTAGGTGGATATTCATGGAGAGAGCTCTTCACTCACTGCCCTTGCACTCCCCAGATTTGTTTCTCCTATCCAAGGAATAGATTCTCTTCCTTGAGGAAGGGAGAGCCATGTAAACTGTGTTTAAAGGGTGTAAAAAGGGTTGGGTTTTGGGGTTTTTTTTTGCCTAATCTCATGGGGAGTGAAATCATTTTTATTATAAAATGCCACACTGCCTTATCCCTTCTCACAGTTCCTCCTCTCCTGGGCCATTCTGAACAACAAGTTCTTCACAAGTCTGAGATCAATGAAAGGAGACTGTGGGATTTTAGTTTTTCACTGATTTAAAGTCTCTCACAGTCACATAAGTAGACACTACAAAAAAGTGAAAAGAACCTCTGTGTTAAACTCTGTAGAGTCACAGAGTGACTCTGAATAAAGCATGAGTTTTAATTCAGTATCTTTTTTTTATTTCATACAAGGCCTTAATGTTATTATTTGTAGCTTTAAAGCCATGGCTGACCTAGAATAGACTGTATTTTTTAATCTCATTAGGAAAAAATGTTTCAATATTTATGTTCTTGAATTAATTGGGTGATTAGTTTTGTTTTAAACATGACTGAAGTGACTCTACAATGACTTTTAAAAGGAAAGGTGATCCTGAGGTCCCCTGCAGTGTGAGGTCACAGAAAGGCTTAGCAAAAAAAATGTTAATTTTATTATATAGTTAAAAGTCACTACAAATGTGAAAATTACATGAAACTTATCTAGTTCTTGTTTGCTTTTAGTTTGAAACTTTTTTTTTAAAATGTAGCCTTAGTGTAGCAGTGTTTTGGTGAGTTTTGGTTTTGTTTTGGTTGGTTTTCTGTGATATGTTTTTTTGTGCCCGTGGTCAAACCCCCTTTCTTAAAAAACAATAAGGAGAAGTTGTTTTAATAAGTTTATTTTTGTTGTGAAACTCATTATGTATATCCAGTAGGCTGACTCTTACCTTTGTTTTTTTTTTTTTTTAGAAAAGCAGGGTAGATATTTATTTTTTTAGTTTTTCGAAACAAAGCCATGTCTGTTAAAATTAATTAGAGTTGAAGGTCGAGTGTCAGTGCTGCTGTAGTTGTTATGACACATTTTTAGGAGTTGAATCTCAGCAGCATTTAAAATCACAATCAGCAAAATCCAGTGAGAGGAGCCGAGGGAGGATGCTGATTAAACTTATGCTTGTGCTGTTTGCTCTTGTGCAGATTTAAAGAAAAAATCAGCCTAAGAAGGGCAATATCGTGGGGTCAGGAGTGGGACTGGATCCTCATGGGTCCCTGGCAATGCAGGACTCTGTGATTCCAGACAGAAATTCTCTAACTTGCCAAAAGAAACAATCAAACCATACTTTCATTCACTTCAGATTCACCTGAGGTTTTTTTAAACTTTAAATCAGAGTACATAGAAAATAAAATCTACCAGGCAGACTGAGAATGCAGCATTTCAAAGCCAGTGAATCAGGGAGGCTTGACCATTCTCTTGGAGAATAGCTCCTTTGTTATGCTGATGGCATCTGGAATTTTGGTGGTACAGGGAAGAGCTTCTCTCTGCTGTGCCAACCCAAGGCTTTCACTGGATGTGGGCATCAACCTTTGCTTCCTGCTGCTGGCACTAACACAGGGTGGTCCCCAGCCCTCTGATGTTTAGAGGGAGACATCAAAGCCAAATCCCTCAGCTAGAACTTGGGGAATGCTGTTCTGCTGTCTCTATTCGTGGAGGAAATCAAATTTTGAAGAATCTACTTGGGTTCTGCTCCTTCGGCTTGGAATTAAATTCCTACCACTCATTTTTTGCACACAAAGAAGGTCAGCAGATCATGAGGGGGCTGGAAGATTGAGTTTGAATTTCTCTGATCTCTGAGAGCCCTTGCCTCACCTGAAACCACACTGCTCCTTTCCTTGTCCAGAAAATCCTTCCTTTTTCCTCTCTTAAGTACATCAGTGAACAAATTGGAAAATCTGAGTTGAGCTACTATTACATGAAAGTTGTTAAAGAATCTTGGCTAATCAAGACAATGTATTCAAGTCTGTTATTACTGAAAGTTAATCTGGTGAGCCTTTATAGGTTTTTGAGCTGGAATAGCAACTGAAAATGAATAATTTTTTATTACAGAATGTTTTCACGTTGTTGGGAATGACACATTGCTGCAAGAGCTGTGCTGATTCTAGACTTGCTATTTATTTAGCATTTGTTTAAAAATTAGGTTTGTATCAGGAATTAAAAGGATTACATTAAAATTAGAGATGATTAGGTGAACTGTCATGGGAAATTTAAAAATAGCTTCGGGTATAATAAGCAACTTCATTGTATGAATGCAAAATATTTTTCTACCATTAAAAAATTCAAGCATGTTCCAAATGTTTTTTTGGTTCCTAGGAAAAAAAAATCAAAATCCTAATTTTTTTTAGAATGATTGCTTTGTTGTCAAATTAACTTTTACCTACAAAGTATTTTCAGAGCATTTCCCTTATCTCAGAGAAAATACTCTAAAAAAATATCATCCAGCTTGAAGGGAAATAGCCATTTGAGTTTTCTGTCTCTTCCCTCAGCACCTAATATTAAATTAATTTATTAGTTATCAGAAACAACTACAAAGCAGTGCTGCAATTCTCCTACTAATTTTGATTTCCTCAGAAAGTGCATTGTTGTTTTCACTTGGAAAAAACCAAACTGTGCTTGCTGGAAATAGCAGTGAGATGCACAGATGAGAGGAATTGTCATGGGAACATTTCATCATCCATGGGAAGCAGCTCATGATCCTGCTGTAGCTTCCTTGTGTGGACTGAGAGAATTCATTTCTTCCCTGCCCTTCCCACAACCAGGAGAGGGAAACCAGGGGGTTTCAGAGATAAGAAGGCCACACACAAAAATAAATGATATTTTTTTTAGGGTGGTGATGATGTATCTGTGCTTTGTGGCCACTGGAATCTGCTTTTTGTTCTTATTTTCCACCACTAGCATTTCATGGGGATTTCTCAGGAGCAGCCTTCTAGCAAAGGCTAGAAGAGCCAAGAGGTGTCAGGAGTGATTTTGGTGTCATCAAAACTCATTCCCTACTTTGAATGTTTCCTCACAGCCAGGACCCCACTGCTCTGGGGCAGAGCCTGACTTACAGATTTATGAACTTATTTAAGGTTTGTATAAAAGCAAAAGAAACTTTGCTTCTTGTTCCTTCTTCAGCCTGGTTATAAGTGCAGCCAACGCCCTTCCAGGGCAAGAGAGGGAGAGTGTTTAAAACTGCAGCCTGCCAAATGAATAAAGTTCTTTGGCCTTGGAATTCCTTCTAATTCTCAGTTCTAATGAGCTTTAGTCACATACCTGTTTGTTTTGTGTGCTTTGCCTCATCCAAACTCAGTAACTGCAGCATTAAATATTCTCTGTGTGCTTATGAATGTATAAAATAATGGGAGAAATAGAATTATGACAGTGATCCATGGATGTATTTTGGAAATCATACACAAGCAGAAGGAACCATCAATCTAGTCCTGCAACAGTTTTCAAATTTATTAAGCCTGTGCAATGAAAATTTAAAATGAACTCATGTATTTTAAATTACCGTGTTTGGCACAGCTGAGCTTGTTTTGTTGGTGGTGTGGTCAAATGACCTCAGAAAATACTTATTTTGAAGTATATTCCCTCTTGCTGAAATCAAGGCTGTTACTTGAAGGATAGGTAGGAGAATACACTCAAAGGCATTAGTTATAAATCAAACCAATCCTTTCTCTGCAAAGCATTGATTTATGCACGTCAGATTAACTTTTCCAAACTTGCTGTAATTTATCTCAAACACAGGACTTCTCAAAAGGAGGGAAATGAAATGTATTTGTGCTGTGCACTCAAGGTAAAATTTTGGAGTCAGTATTAATCAGGAGCAATGTGTTCCAGGATGAAGGGAACGTAATTCAGCAGATTCCTTTGGAGCAGCTGTTGTTCTCCTGGCTGATAGAGGGACTAGAAAAAATGGTAAGAAAACTTCTTTTAACTGGAAAGTGTGTCTTCAATTCTCTCCCTCTTTCTCTCTCCTTTTTTTTTTTTTTTTTTTTTTTTTTTAATTTGCTACATTAATAATCCGAAAATGCATATTGGGAGTTTTGATGGTGAAATGTTGAACAGATAAAACAGGTAAAGATTAAACTGTTTAACTGGAATTGTGTAATAGTAAAGAAAGTGTGATGGTTTATTATCTCCAGAGGTATAACTAATGTGTCATTTCTGCTGTTCTACATGTACAAAAAATAGTTCTGGGGTCTGGGATAGATTTATTACTGTTCATTGATTGCCTCATTCTGTAGCAGGACGTTTCTGGCAGTAAAGCAGCAGAACTGTCACATCCATCATGATGTGTCGGAGATGTGTCAAGACTGGGGCTCTTTCTTGAACTTTACTGCTCCTGAAAAATGTAGCTGAGCATTATAGGCAGAAGTCTGACATTTCCAAGATGAAAATCAATCTTTTTTTATGCGGTGATTCTCAAAGCAGACTTGAGCTTTGATTGCACAGGGAGTGGTTTCACACGTCGGGGGATACAACAAGGATACCAAATAATTTGGATAACAGATCTGGCAGGTGTTCTGTAATGAATATAAATTGGAGAAATGATCATAGAAGAGATGCTCAAGTCAAGATGGCACAGCAAACATTGATCTGCTGCTGTCACACCTGGAATCCCGAAGGTGTTTCTTTTTCGTTTGTGTAATTTTTTATTTTTTTTTTAATTTCTCTTTAAAGCTGGGGATTAGATGGGTACATACAGCCTACTGTGTCTTTATATTTCATATTATACCATGTTTAGTGGAGTAAAAATGAAGAATTGTTAAAATTAGTTGCAAAAAGCATGAGAAGCAATGAGAGGTCCTAATGTACAGGAAGGGAGGGCAGATGAAACACTTCGACCTTTAAAATGACTGCTGAAAAAAATGTTCAAGCAATCTATATAATTGTAATATCTTGAAAAAAGAAAAATCATTGTGTCACAGGTTAAGGGGCTCAGCACTTGGGCATTATGGTGTTATTAGAGACAAAAAAGGACAGTTCTGTGCTGGCAGCTGTGTCTAGAGGCAGCAGAAATCTGAGGAGAATGGTAGCACAGAACCACAAATAGCCAGACACGCACAAATTTTTAGATGCTGGGAGTGTGATGATAAAATATTTTGATGTTGGGTTGTTTCCCAGGGAAGGCGTTAGGGAATAATGAGCAGAGCAGTCTTGTTTTCTCATATTTTTTATTCAGAGAAATATCTAAATAAATAAGATGATGATGTGGTACTCAGTGGTCCCTTTCCAAGAACAAGGAACATGGAAATTCCATGTAGTAGCCACTTTCAAAGATCAGTTCAAGATAATCAGTTGCTATTGAAATCAAGAGGTTTCAGCTTTGTTGTTTCTCAATTTAGCCACTCCAATGCACGCTGATTTTCCTCACAAATAATGCCCTGTCAGCCACAAAACACTGACTCAATTTTGTTAAGGAGTTTAGCAAGGCATGAAATACTTAATTAGGGGAGGAATGGTTTGATCCCTTTGAGTTTCTAACAATTATTTAATTTAGGACAAACAGCAAAAGTCCCTAGAGCACACGAGTAGTCTGAAGTTTAAACAAGATGACAGCTAAAATGGATCGATGATTTCTCATCCCTACAGTTACTAATAATAAGGTGAAGAAAGATTTCTAAGGTAAAGGCACCAAGAGAAGCAAATCCACTCCACTCCGGAGTGGACTTCATTAACACAAATTGCCTTCAGCCCATAAGCCTCAGCATTGAGCTGAGTTAAGCAAGAGTTTGTTTCTAAAACTCTGGAAGCCAAGGAATTAAACACCACCTGAGTTTTAAAAGCATGTTTTCTGAGCCTTAATAGAATGACACTTTGTCTTACTTCTGTGTCTCCAGTCATGCAGGAAATTAGAGGACTGGCTTCTTCCTGCAGACTTTGGGTTTCAGGCTTCAGGCTCAATTTGGCAGCTTATATTGTTCAAATTGGCTTGTAAATGAGATATTTGTTTCTAAAGTATGACTGATATCAACTTGCTTACAAATACTTACAACGTGGACATGTCTCTCATTTGATTCTGTAATTATATGATAGTTTTTCTTGTCAAGAGAGCTCAGAAACTTAATATTGATTTATGTTCCTAGGTTTCTGAAACTGCAATGTGTCATTGTTGAACATAATTTAGAGGGCCTTTTTTCTCCCCTCTAATCTTGTATGTGCCAAGCTTGAGCTCATTTGGGGCTGGAATGATCTCAAAAATCATTTAACCCTTGTGTGGGTGCAGTGACAGTGGCATGAAGATGATGTCATTGAGGTGTCTGATTTCTTTATGGTTATCTGTTTGCTATGAAATGATATTTTCAGTCAAGGCCCTGAATAAACTCAGCATGAGAATTATTAACATTCCTTTCTCTTGGATGTCTTGTGAGGCTTTATCTTTTCCGGACACAGCTGGGCATGGACATGGATGCTCAGCCTGCCTGTGTCCAAAATGCACTGGAGGTGCTGCAAAGTGCTGTGCTGACACCCCAAAGTCAGACAGACCTTGAAGGGATCTCTCTATGCCTTCTCAGCAAACTGAGTTCCTCAATGATGCCCAAAATGTTATTAAAATTTTAAAATGCCAGGTTTTGATGGAATAAAAACGCAAATGATCAGTCTTTCTTGATAAACAAGGGAAGAAAAAGGTAAAAACATCAAGGGACTATCTTCCAACCCAATACATTCTGGGACTCTGTAATTCTATGATTAGTAGATTCTGTGTTGTAATAACACCTTAAGGGGCAACTACATTTAAGGAACATAGCAGCATATTTGTTTTCTGTCAGGTTTTTCCCTTGTATTTGCATTCCAGACCATCTGGAGAGGCCCAGGCAAACTGCAGTCTGTGCCCTAAAGTCTCTGTTGAAATCACTGCATCACAATTCCCCAGTTCAAAGGAGGCTGCCATTGAGCTGATGTAATTAACATGCATTAACAAACCTAGTCCATATTTTCAATCCATTTTCATAACAAAACTAAAATCATGATGTTGTGCTGGATCCCAGAAGCCTGGGTTTTTTGAGCTTTCTGTGCTTTTTGGCACTGACCCCCTGGAGAGCACTGCTTTTGACCTGAGGCCTTGAATAAGGCTTCCAAATTTGAGTGATGGAGTTAGAGTAATGGGTGTGTGCTTTTACAGGGTGGAGGGTTTTAAATTTGAGGCTTTTATAATATAATAATAGGTATGGGACAAGATGGAGGATTTTGGGTGGTGTCTCCTTTCGGTGTTCTTCCTTCTTCTTCTTCATGATTTCAGGTAGTAGTTTTTGGTTGGATGGTTAATGCTGCACTGAGGGTCACAGGACTTGGTTATTGGGTCAAAAGTATAAATAATATAGGTGTTAATTCTCCATTGGACTGTTTGGCTTTAAGAGACTTTGTAACTAGTTAGGTTCATCTCCATTTTGCTCACTTCTAGCTGGTGGCTAGAAGTGTTGCTGAACTTTCTGTACTTTAGAAAAGATTTAATAAACAACCAAACCTGAACAAGAAAAAATTCGTTTCCTGTGTGTGTTTTTTAATCCTGGCTCTGAGTCAAGACATAAGAGACTTCAGACAAGCCACTAATTAAATGGTGTAAAATACCACACAGTTACAATGTTGAGAATTGATTTCAGCTTTTGCATTAATAAATTGATGGGAATATTCTGAATAATAAATTCTCCTGGAATTTCTTTTGAAGCATGATGCATTATTTGAGAGACAGTTTGTGGCACGTGGAAATGAATTTTTGACACATGTTGACATTGTGATCAGAGCTCTCAGTTTCCCAGGGTGAAATGAAACCAAGGAGCTGAATCAGGAATGGCTGGATCATGTGGACTCTGTCATGGATACTTTTGTCTGTGTGCTGAACTTGTGCTTCCTAGTCCCTGACCTGGGATCACACAAGGAAGTGTGGTATGTAGGCAGGAGTTTGGGCTATTTGATTTCATTTGCATGGGAAGATTTTTTTTCTTAACTCAGTGTTAACCATTCAAATTTATTCAACACAGTATGAAGTGCTAAGGTTTCAGGACTGCTGTGCTGACCCCATGAGTTTCTTTAACTAGGATAGGATAATTCCTGTCAGCTGGAAAGTTTGAGTAGCTTGAAAAACACAACTTTCCTCTGAGGGCTGGTTGCTGGTGGGATCGAGGGCAGTGGTGGATTGCAGTTTTAAGAGGATCATCAGAAGCATGAAGTGGGGAGGCATCCAGCAGAGAGGTGGTGAGAGGGCAAAGCTCATGGAGCATTCCCAGCTGCCTTGTCATGGAGACAGCTGTTAATAGAAACTGGGAACTGTTCATTTCTCTGCTATTTGATGAGTGGAGCAGCATTTCTGTGCCTTCACGGACTGACTGGTGTCAGAGAGGGTTGTTTATCATCAAGTTTTGTCCTTGTGGAGGGAGCCAGCACAGGCTCAAACTGGTGCACTGGTCAGAAGGGCACATACCTGAGGGAGAAATGTTTTGGCAGAGCTGCTTTGGTCAGATAAAGCAAGCCTCCTGCTGGAATGCTATCCTTGTGCAGTTCTTTCCTAGTTGCTCACAGCTGGAAAGTGCAGAATACACACCAGCAGTGATATCTGTTCAATGTTTCTGTCCAAAACCCCCTCCCAATGTGCCTTTAATGACTCTTTAATTCTGAACCATTTCTATCTCTGATAAAATTGCATTAAGTACTCATATCCCTGTATTCATTTTGCTATGAAAAATAATAAATTTTCTTTGTGTTATTGCACAGCATTCTGGAACAAACTGAAATCCAGGTTCTCTAGTGTTTGTGTCATCACGGGAGATCTTTGAAGCACAGGCTGAAGCAGCAGAGCTGTTGTGCACTCGCAGGGGGTGCATTTGTGCAGAGGATGTTTTCCCATCCTGTACTGACAGATTTGCTGGCAGAAATGCTGTCACCCTTAAATTTCATTTAGGAGAGATTGTGGGCCAGCAGGGGCCCCTTGCTACCTGTTGTAAACAAGGGGGAGTGTTAGGTTTTCCTTCAGCTGCCCAGAAAAGCCTTTCTGCAACAGCACCAGCCAAATCCCTTTACATCTGTGACTATGGAATAGTTTTGGATCTGTTTAGACTTTCCTCTCAGAGGTGTGGAGGAAGGAAAGGGGTTCTGTTTCCCCCAGTGATGTTTTAGAACAGAAAGGCTGGATTGTTAAAAGCAATCCAAAGCTTTCATGGTGTCATTTTCCTGTTCATGGAGAAAATTAGTGTGAGACAGTTGATTGTGGACCTAGAAGGCCAGTGGCCCCTGGGCTGTGCCAGCCGTGGGGTGGCCACAGAGCCAGGGCAGGGCTGTCCCCTGGGCTGGCCCTGCTGAGGGACCTCGAGGGCTGTGGCCAGAGAGCCCTGGAGGGGCTGGAGCGTGTCCAGGGCAGGGAACGGAGCTGGGGAAGGGGCTGGAGCCCCAGGAGAGGCTGAGGGAGCTGGAAAGGGGCTCAGCCTGGAGAAAAGGAGGCTCAGGGGGACCTTGTGGCTCTGCACAACTCCCTGACAGGAGGGGACAGCTAGGGGGGGTCGGGCTGTGCTGCCAGGGAACAGGGACAGGACAAGGAGAAACGGCCTCAAGCTGTGCCAGGGGAGGCTCAGCTTGGACAGCAGGAGGAATTTCTGCATGGAAAGGGTGCTCAGGCCTTGGCAGGGGCTGCCCAGGGAGCTTTGGAGTGCCCATCCCTGGAGATGTCCAAGGAAGGGCTGGAGGTGGCACTCAGGGCTCTGGGCTGGGGACAAGGTGGGCACTGGGCACAGCTTGGGCTCCATGGGCTGGGAGGGATTTTCCAGCCTCAGGGATTTTTGACTCTACAGCAAGGCTTCTGTGGTAATGAGGAGTTTGGTTTTCACAACTGAAATCAAATAGTGTATTTTTAAAAGCCAAAAATAGTTCCAAATGTGGGATCAATAGTAAAATCCTGAAATGTTTTTTCATGTTCCTTCAATGCAGGGAGGCATCCACCTCTTGAGTTATTGGCACCTTTGCATCTTAATTATTTCTGAATTTTACTTGAGTTTTCCTTCAAGGACAGGTTGGATGGGGCCCTGAGCAACCTGCTCTAGAGAGTGACATCCCTGCTTATAGCAGGGGGGTGGAATAGGAGATTTTTAAGGTGCCTTCCAAACCATTCCAAGATTCTATGTTTTTAATCTAGTGTTCCACCTTGCCAGAGAATAACAGGTGAGTCAGAGGTAAATATTGGCAAGCATTTCATATGCCACAGTGTAATAATTTATGCTTGAAATGAGCTTGTGGATAAAGACCTCCTTTGTGAAGTTACAGCTCCTTCTCTCTGTAAAACAGGGTGGAGTGGGGGGGGAGTGAGGAAGGGGTGTGTGTGTGTGTGTGTCCCCATTTGGAGGAACAGGTTGTGCAGTTTGCTTGGGTTTGGGGTGCATTGCTGCATAGACAGTTCTGCCCACACAGCTACAGACTGGTGCCATGGAGTAGCAGACACACTTTTCCATCTCTTTTTTTAACCAAACAGGTTTGTATTATCAACCTATTAAAAAATATGTCTTGTCCTTAATGAATGTTTCAGATTCCTACAAGGTTACACGGACATTATTTCAAAGTATAAATCAGTCTGTTGAGGGTTGTCTCAAAATTGGATGCAGATTTTGTCTGTTATGAAATTCAAAAATCTTTAAATTTGTCTAAATTTATTATTTAAATATATATGTATATATAACATTCATGTTATTAAATATATTTGCCTAATGTATTTTGCATAGAGAGTTTGAATATTAACTGACCCTATACACCCTCAGACTCCCTACCATGGTATCTCAGAGAAGTCTAACTTAAAACTTAATTTACTCCCAGTTCTTATAAAGGATGAAAAAAATACAACTTTTTACATTCCTGATGTGAAATTTTCTGCATTGCCTCAGCTTGAGGTTTACTGATTTCCATGTCTGTGATGTCAGGACTGGAGACAGGCACCTCATCCCCAACAGTTCTGTAGCATTGTGACACCAGGGGAGGTTTAAAACAGATATTAGGGGAAAAACTCACTGAGGGAGTGGTCAGATACTGGAATAATTTGGTCAGGCATTGGAATGAGTTGCCCAGGAAGGTGGTGGAATCACCATCTCTGGAAGTATTCAAAAGTTTTCCAGATGTGGCCCTTGGGATGTGGTTTAGGGGCAATGCTGGTGATGCTGGGGAACAGCAGATGATCTTGAAGGTCTCTCCCAGTCTGGATGACTCTGTGATTCTAGAGGCTGTGACATGAACTTGTCAGGTTTGATTTGGGTTAATTTCTTCAGCTCCCAGGAGATCTGCTGTGCGTTTGGGTGACTCTGCTGGTGCTAGACAGATTTCCACACACAGACAAGGAAAATTTATAAATAGCAGTGTAAATCATCAGCAGCTACTGAATCTGTACAGCTCCCAAATGATCCCAGTTATCAGGCCACTGGAAATATTTGGTGAGCAAGCTTTTCCTTCAGTTTCTTAGGCAGCCAAATGATTGTGCCGAGCAAAGCAATGTTTTTAGGAGCGTGATTTCTCAAGGGCTATGATTACTATGTGCTGAACAAGAGGGATATTGGATGTAATGCTAAAACTGCCTATTTATAAATTAATGTTATCTATTAAAAATTAGTGTTGAAGAGGCCTGATTGCCATTCCAGTCAGTGGTAATATGTTCCTTGAGAAGTCGTTAGTCATACTATATTTTTCATTAAGTTGCTAATTTTGGTGGTTTTTTTTTTTTTTTCCATGTGATAAATTTTATTCATATTTCAGGTTCAACTTCACCTGAGTTTAACCAATGACCCAATGCTTCACGTGTTGAGCATTGCAATGGGCTGCCCAGAGCAGTCCTGGAGTCACCATCCTGGAACTGTTCAAAAAATGAGAGGATGGGGCTCTTTCTGGTGTGGTTTAGTTGCCGTGTAGGATTTGGTGGAAGGCTGGATTGGATGATCTTGGAGGTCTTTTCCAGCCTTATTGATTCAATGGTTGCATGACTGTGGCAGCACTTCAGATGATTTTACAGCTGTTATGTTTTCTGCTTGCATTTCTTTCCTTCCTTTGCACGGCAGACACAAAGCCAAGGCAAAGCCCAGCCTTAAGGGATCACTCTCAATCTTCTTCCTAGCAAAAAGGTGAAGAGAGCATTGCAGAAAAAAGACCTTGCTGCACTTGTATCTTTTGAAGCTGCTGCTTCTCTTCAAACTGGAATGTTTTATATTTAATAATTTATTTTCATTGCTTGTGGTAACTGCAGCTGTCCTTATGTGGGGGCATTCACCAGAATGAAGCATGAAAGCTCAAACTACTTTAAAGTAGACTATCTACATGTGGTGTGGAGGAAAAATATCCATCTTTAATCAAATTGCACATTATCTTTTGTTTCAGGCAAGTAGCTCCTCAGAAGAGATAGACATGAAAGATTATTAAAAAAAACCTATTCAGCAGCAGTCATGTTTAAGACTCTCATCCTGTTAAACCTGGCAGCAATTGGATTTACACTTCCCAAGATCAGGAAAAAATTAATTCAGAGAGAAGTAATGGTGTACATCCATATAGTATGTCACATATATTATATCATGTATATTATATTAAAATGTGATAGCAGAGAGAAGAAGAGCAAGCATGTGATGTTGGTGTATGAGCACAGAGACTGAAGCAAGTATGAATTAATGGAAATAATGAAAACAGATAAAATTCATCCTAAAAAAAAAAAGCAGTGCTGGAAGTTAGGTTACTAGCACTTGCCTTGATTCATTGAGTTGCCCGTGGTCAAAACATTCAACTCAATACTTAAATACCTAAAACTGGACATAAAGGGAAGAAATACCTAATACCTAACTATCAATTTTATTTTTCTCTAAATGCAGCCAATACAACTTAAAATCTTTTAACCCCAAGTTGTTTTCTATTGAAACATGTGGGCAGGGGTGTTCAAATGCAAGTCACTTCTATCAGTGTGCAGGTAGAGAGTTGCTTGCCAATTGCTCTTAAACAGGCAGGAGTTTAATACACTTGTAAAGGATGAAATGAAAGTGCATGAGAACACCTAAAAAATACACAGATGACTTCCAGAAAAAAGCAGACATATGTCTGAGTGTCAACTATTTCCTGCAGGTTTCCAAGAGGTGAAATGGAGATGCATGGGACAGATACACCTATAGCTCCTGTGTGACATTTTGGGGCAGAATCAGGGCACTAAAGCCAGGGAGCTCCTTCGTCCTGCTACACAGTTTTCCTTAGGGAACCTTCTGGGCTGGGATCTGGTAGAGAAGAAATGGTCAAGGAATGGAATATGTTCATTTTGTATAAGTTTTCCCAAACTGTCTTGCTTAACAAATCAAGGACTCTGTGTGAATCTATTTTTAAAGAAAGAAGTCACTGTCTCCTTGAGGCAGAAACTCTGGGGTCAGGTGGAAAATGGAGCTCCTGTCACTAAGGATATTTTTGTTTCAGTGTAGACATTGAAAAATAAGAGACCAACTTAGTAATACAAAATTATCAGGCTAATCTGTTATTTAGACAAGTGGAGTCCCCATCCCTGGAGGTGTCCAAGGAAGGTGTGGACAGGGCACTCAGTGCTCTAGGCTGGTGACAAAGTGGGGACCAGGCTGGACTCCAGGGGAGTCCTTTTTCAACCTAAATGATTCCATGATTCTAAATCCATTTGCTGCTCCTTCTCATTTTCCTGGGGTTTTTTTGGGGTTTTTTGTCTTTTTTTTTTTTTTTTTTTTTTTTAATGTAGTTTATTTCTGGAATATTTATTCTATGAAATCTCTGCACATTTTCCTTTATCATCTCCTGGCATTTAACAAATTATATGTGGTATAGACACCACTTAGCTCACAAGATTTTAGCTATTTTAGGGTATTTTGTCTATTAAAGAGCTCTGGTTTGGAGGAAATACAATGATTACAGAAGTCTCTGAGGATTCAAGGAAATGAAAGCAGCATATGAGCAGTCTTTTCTGATAAATCTGGAAAATTACTTAAAATAGTTTGTTCCAAAAATGTATAAAAATGACAAGATTTTCTGGGACTTGTGATTTTGGTGGCCTGACTGTCTTTATCTGGTGTTATTTGGTGTTACAGTTGGTGTATCCCTGTGTCATGTTATCAACTTTTAGCATTTATTTATTAATTTTAAATAGAAGTATTTCTCAGGACTTATGATCTGACATGTTTTAAATCTTTATTTAAATTCTTTAGTCCTGAGTTTCTATGTCTTCACCCCACTCAATTTCTATCTCTGATTGCTGCATCATCTCAGATGTGTGAAGTTTTTGGTCTTGCAGAGAGAGAACTTTTGTCCACGAGCTATAATTTACTGATGGGCAAAAGTTCTGGAGGAAAATCCAGGAATTCTAACATTCCTCCCATCTTCAATTCTGTTATCAATTCTTTTATTATTAAATCACACGCTCAAGTACTAAGTAAGGAGAAACATGCAAAACTAACTATATGTTGTATGTTGATGACTGTGTTAAATGAAAGATTTCAGCTGTAATTTTGTCCAAAGTACTTTTTGATAATGAGTTCTTGGTTATCTGCTGAACTTTCAGGTGTGTGGTAAGGTAGAGTTTATCACAATCAAAAATCCCAATCTGTTTTGAAGTACTTGAGGTTTTTTCCTGAAAATTATAATCGTTTTGTGATCTGTCACAGGATATTTGAGCACCTGGAGTTAACAGGATCAGAGCAGGGGAATATGAAAGGAAAGGGGGAGAGGGGACATAAAATCAGAATATAATGATGAAAATAACTACAACTAGGCAAAAATCTAAAAGGGGAAATTGCATGTGATTATAGAAGAAAAATGGATTAAAATCTAAATAAATTCTGGCCCAAGAAGTCCCTGACCTGCAAATTTTGGAAGCCAGGAACTTGTTTGAGTGAAACAAAAGGAATATTCTCACAGGAATTTTTCATTGAAAAGGATTCTCTCTTCTCTCTTTCTTCTTCTTCTCTCTTCTCTCTTTTCTGTGGTCAGAGTCTGAGTCACACAAAGTGGGAGAAAAGGAATGGAAAAATAAATTTAGCCCTTGATGTAGGGATTGCTTAGGGGGAGAACTATATGCAAAACAAACTGGTGAACACAGCAGGAGCTAAATAACAGAATAGATGGAGTAATAGAAAAAATATTTTACATTATAAAATCAAGGGTAAATTAGGAGAGCTTGTTTAAATCACAAATATTGACATTAGATCAAGGGGGAAAACCTGAAACAGAATATTCCTTGAAGGAAGCAATCAGTGTTGGGCTTAAGCACCCATGAATTGTTTTGACTTGTGCAGTTTCATGCCTTAGGAAATCATTTCATTTTCAGATAATCAGGAGCAGCCACAGCTGTATTGCCACAGTGGAAGAGCACTTCCTCCATGTAGAAACTGCAGGGAGACCTGTGTGTATTTCCCCGTAGAAATTTCCAAAGTCCCAATAAAAATCCCAGCCAAACCCAATCCCAGAACCGATGCCATCATTTTTTTTTCTTCATTTTTTTCACTCTGCATTTTCTGATCTGAGACAAAACTTTTCCCTCTCTGATTTAAGTTGGAATTCCCTTTAGGGAAGACCTTGGCTGCACAGATCAGTATCTGGATTTGAGGGCAGCTCCACAGTGGAAAGTACAAGGAAAAGCAAGTTAGTTAAAAGAACCAGCAGATTTCTGAGCCTGGGTTGATCGTGAGGAGCAGTGTCACAGCAGCAAACACCTGAGGGCAGATGAGCAGCTTTATCCAGCACAGGTGACTTTCAACTGAGATCATGGGATTTATTTTCACAGGTCCAGAAGGGAGGAACATGCAGGGCCTGATGGCAAATCTCAATCATCTGTTCATTCTTTTTCTTTTGAAATAACATTTTCTCCTCTACCTGTCAGGTTCTGTATAATTAATGCTGTGTTCCTGTTCTCTCAGCTCCCACATCTCTTCCTTCCCATATCTCCATGACATTTCCTTTGCAAGTTTGAAAGAACTAATTATTCCACTTAAAAAGCCAGAAAAGTTCAAACTGGTTTTCCTGTGACAGCAGAAACATCAGCTGTGTCCTTGCTTAAAAACCAGTGCATAATTTCCTGAGAATGGATTTAAACTTTCCCATTCCAGACCTCTCTGGGAGCAAAGCCTGGTCTAGTGGAAGATGTCCTTGCTCATGGCAGGAGGATTGGACTGGAGGGTCTTTAAAGTCCTTTCTAACCCAGATCATTCTAGGATTCAAACAGGTCCCCATTCCAGACATCTTTGTCCTCTCCTCAAAGGCCACTTGGCTGCCTTGGAAGGCACCACTGGCATCAGAAGTCTCTGTCAAGAAATCTTTATAAGTGGAACACTTGGAAGTGTTTTGAGTTGTCAAGTACCAGCTCCAGAAGTGTGGTGGGACCACTGTTGGATCCATAAAAATGGTGTACTTTCAGTGCTTCTGAATTTGGACATTGTGTGGAGGATCTGGGAAACTGCTGGATGGATTCTGCACTTCCATACTCCAGCTAAGGTGTTAGGAGCAGCTAACCCTGATCAAAGGCTTCAGTGGGTGTGCCATCAACACATGGCAGCAGGGTATTTTTGCAGGAAACCCTCTTAAAATCGAGGCTTGAATTTGTGTGCATTTAGAGACAAGTGACAGACATCAAAATTAGATCAGTCCCAGTAATTTCATAGCAGAGCAGTGCTCCTCTGGTGCAGGAGTGGCAGCAAATTCTCTCCTGCTGTGAGGGTTACTGGGAATGTGTGATAAGAAGGGTTTCACATGTGTAAGCACCCTGAGTTTGAATCTCCCACTTCAGGCAGGGGCTGACTCCACTTGCTTGCTCGTATGTCAGAATTCTGGTGTGTTATAGAAAGAGCTGTAGTTGCAATAGCATAAAAATTTTTGCCTATGGATAGAATAGGAATGTCAGTCGCAAAATTATTCAACCAAATCTCTGTTCTCTTCCTTTGCACACTGTATTTTAGGCTCCAGGGATTACATTTTCAGAGAATATAAATTCACATCATTCCCTTGGGGCTTTACAAATATCGGTGATGGGGACATCCAAGTTTTTATCAGAAGCCAATTTTATTTAAGTGTACAAGGTGTTTCTACTTGTATGGCACTTATACAAGGTTCTATTTTTGGTAACAATTTCCCATTGGTTGCACATTCTTCATGACATCACCTAATCTGGTAATATTACCTTATCACAAACTTTCACAACATGTTTCTTGGTCACTTCTTGCCCAAGGAGCACTTGTCTTGTGTCTCTCTCTCCCACAGTTTCTGCTCGATCAGGCCTAAGATATCAGGCCCCTTTACCAGTCCCATTGTGCTCTCTGTTTTATTCCCTGTATACAATGATCAGCTGTTTCATGAACTTAGCTGAGTTTTGTTTTGGTTTTTTTTTTGAGGATTATGTCACAGCCTTATCATTTCTTGCCATCATATTTTGTATGGGTTCTGTTTTTCAGGGAAGCTTATATGGCACTTGGGAAGCACACCAGTTTAAACTCACAGATTCTCACAGACTGGCTTACTTCAATGTATGCTGCAATTTATGCACAGGATTTGTTGATGTCTCAGGATTATTGGTAGATGGCATTCCTGGGTCACACATTCCAAAGATTTACAGCTGACTGTGCAAATAATGGGAGGTTACTGGGCATGCTGACTGCAGCATATATTTTCTAAAATAAACATCAGTGTGGAGCTTTTTCAGCTTAATATGCAGTTTTGTTTCTTTGCTCTTCCCAAAATTTGATTAATCTGATAGCTTGGTACCTTTAAACCATCCCAGCAGCTCAGACAGATTGCAGATACTAAACCTTATGTTCACATCATAGGAATATTACTGAAAATTATTGGCAACATCTGAATTAAATGTAGATGTATCTTGCTCTGTTTATATTCTGTGAAACTCAGTGGGATCTAGAAAAGCAAAATCTAGGAAATGTATAATTAGTAGTTTTCAAAGTTAAGAGCATCAGCATGGGCATCTACCCTTATGCTTGCTTTCTTCCTTTTTTTAAATTCTTTTCTCATAAGCTACTGCTGAGTGGGAATGATTTCCAACTCTTTCAGATAGAGCCAAAAATATAATTTACTTGTTTCTCAACCCAAATATCTTCCCTTCCCTTGTCATGGATTTTATCCATTGCTACACAGATTGCTCATCCTTAGGGTATTGGTCTATATCCACTCAGTTTGAGCTGGAATTGCTCCCCACCTGTTAGGAAACTTCCTGTGTGCTGATCCCAACCCAAACAAGCTCCATCCTTCTGTATTTTTACTTCTTACCACTGTGTAGGAACAATGAGGACCTTCAAAGAGGAAAAAGAAATCTTCAGATGGACAGTTCTTCCCACATAAAACATGGGGCTGTTCTGTGGTGCTGCTGTCCGTGTCCCATTGTCCAAAGAATTGGATGAACTCAATTCCTAACAAAGAATTGAGAGAATTTCTGTCAATTTGTCTTTCTGCAGAGCTTCATAGTGTGATCTTCTGCAGTGAGTCCCCACCCCTGGAGGTTTCTAAAGCACATGGAGAGGTGGCTCTTGGGGACAGGGCTTTGTGGTGAACGTGGCAGTTGGGGAATTCACTGATCCTGGAGGGCTTTGCCAATCTGAACCATTCTGTGATTCCATGACTAATGATCTCTAACAAGATGACTGCTTTATTTCTGAGCACACGACATGGTGCTCGTAAAACTTTATAGAAGTGTCAGTAGCTTTGCTGGCTTGAGGAAGGTTATTTTTTTTTTTTTTTTTTTTTTTTGCAACAGTGGCCACACTGTTAATATGATCTCTGGCAGAAGGGTCATTTAAAGGTTCATTAAATCTGATTCCTGGGGCCTTGATAACACAGTGCAGGCAGGGAAGAACAACTGTGATTTTCTACAGTTGTCTTGAAAAACATGTTTCTATGGTATTTGCTGGAATATCGGCTTGCCAAAATCGAGTGAAGTACCCTCAGAGAGCTGGGGTGTGTCTGTAGCTCTTCACAATAAAACACTCCACTTTCCTGCCTCTCAGTGGGGTTATGACTACATTACATTACTGAAGTGATAATGGCTATCACTCATTTAAAAGAAGCTGGTATGAAAAAGCTTATCTGTTGGGAACTTTGAGAGTTCTAATTGACAAAATCAATAAGCTCCCAACTAGAATAGCACCTCTCTTTTTAAAATTTTCCACAATTGCGTAGCTGGGAGTGATTTATCACCTGGCTTCCTATTTTTAACAGTTTTTCCAATACTCCTTTCTCTTTGCTAACCCCAAAAATGTGCCCAGCTACTCTGAGACAGGGAATACATGAGAGCTATAAATACTTTTTAAGTCTTTTGTTGCTTTAATATTCCAGGGGCAGCAATTTGAGACTACAGGTCAAATAGATGCTGTTGTAACCTCTGTCTGCTCTGTTCCCTTGAGCTGCTGTGACAGGCTGGACCCACCTTCCTCTCGCTGAGTTCAGTGGAGTGTGTGGTACCTGCACTTCAATTGGAATGGACAGGGCAGCATTTCATACCTCCTGCCTCAGCCTGAGGGACTCTCTTCCTAATCAACTTCTACAAAGTCAATAAAAATGTGGTTGTGGGAAGCACTTGACAAAGCACAGGTGAATGTTAATCCTGAGAGGTGAAGTTTTAGAACTCGGTGATAATTTCAAACTGGGAAATAATGAACATTCAGATAGTCTGACATTCACATGACATAAAAAGATGGGCTGGAGACCCACACCAAGAGTTGCTGTGTAGCTATTACAGTCCAAAGCAGCTGTTTCCAGAGGTTCAACCTGTGAGGCCACTGTTTGTTCACAACTGATTGTGATGTGCTAATAACAAGAAGTCACATGAATTGATCCTTAATCACTGCAAAACTCAAGAAAGCAGACTGAGTGATCCCTGAAAGCATTTTGTTTAAAATAGAGTTAAATATGCTACTAGGTTTGTTTGTCTTGTCTTAGGATCTCTTGATTAGATAGAGAAAATGGATTGTTCATCATAATGTGTTTTCGTACTTAGCCTGTTACAGGCAGTGCAGACCATGGAAGAAATCAAAGCAGCATGATAAGATATAGCACTGAAGATGATTTTTTTTTTTTTAGTAAATGCCCACAGTTTAAATTATTTTATAGAAAACTGATTTGGAAATTAATTCAATAACCTCCCCCCAAAACAAAAACAAAAAAAGCCAACCAACCAACCAACCAAAAAAAAAAAAAAAAAGAAGAAAAAAAGCAACCCACCCAAACCATACAACAGTTTTGTCTGCCATTCTGTCTCCATTGGAATTCTGTCTCCATTGGATATTTTGTTTAGGGCCAAGTCTATGGCTTTCTTCTCTTTTTAGCCCCAGGCTGCATCATTCCCTAAACTGGATCTAGAAACTCTCTGGTCTTCAAGGATTGAGGAGAGCCAGCTCACCCTGCCAGAACTCCATCTTGCAGAGGGCATGACTGGGGGGTGAGTCCCACCACAGGATTTCTCAGCTGTCAGCAGCTGTCTCCCAGCAGTGGTTGGACCCACACAGTTTTAGAACTCTTTCCTCTTCTGTCAGCAGATGGGCTACCAACTGGAAAATAGCCATCGTGCATTGGGTTCCTACTGAAGTTAGCAAAATTGCAGATGTTCTCAGAGGGAATTACTTTGGTTCTGCTATATTTGTCCCAGGACCATGGCCCTATTTTAATGGAACTTCAGGTAACTGAATTCAGGAAGAATTGGTTTATAGCAGGGGTTGAACTGTAATCTAAACAAATGGAAATAAAAACAAAAGGAAGATGAACCATGACTCTGGTCATCATCTAAGTGGTGGGCAGCTTCCCAGTGCCACAGCTGATTCCATGGGCAGATGTACAGGATAAATTATGCAAATTATGGATTATCCATCACTGGCCTGGCTATCAGAGTTTAATGCTGTCCTGGTGCCAATCTTGGGGTTTGAGAAGCTCTTGCAGGGCTTTTTTCTCACAGTGCTGGAAGTTAGATCTCCTGTGCCTCTTGGTAAGGTTGTGATGGTTTCCTCAGGAAACATGTTCACTGCTGGAACATGTGTGTGCTCTGGCATGGAATTCCAGCCATATCCACTTAAAATACAAGGGATATCACTTCTCACCCAAGCTTTTTTTATTCTGAACTCTCCTACTGGATCTGGAACTCTTCCTGTGTCATGCTGTTGCCTTAGACCCAGTTTTTTCCTTGTTCATTTATGATCATTTGCATAATGAACTTCCTGATTCTCTTAGGGCAGGCAAATCTCGGTCTTGCTATTTTTGAGAAAGTCTCAATAATTTCCTGTGATTCAGCACTGCAATTTTAGCTGTTTTGTGTGGAATTCAGTGATTGTATTCTACTTTGTCTCCATGTGTCTTAGAATCACTGAGATGACAAAAAATCTCTAAGATCATCCAAGTCCAAGCATTCATCCAGCAGTGCCAAGGCCACCCATGGAGCCCAAGTGCCACATCCATATAGCTTTTAAATTTCTACAGGGATGGGCACTCCAAAGCTCCCTGGGCAGCCCCTGCCAAGGCCTGAGCACCCTTTCCATGCAGAAATTCCTCCTGCTGTCCAAGCTGAGCCTCCCCTGGCACAGCTTGAGGCCGTTTCCCCTTGTCCTGTCCCTGTTCCCTGGCAGCACAGCCCGACCCCCCCTGGCTGTCCCCTCCTGTCAGGGAGTTGTGCAGAGCCACAAGGTCCCCCTGAGCCTCCTTTTCTCCAGGCTGAGCCCCTTTCCCAGCTCCCTCAGCCTCTCCTGGGGCTCCAGCCCCTTCCCCAGCTCCGTTCTCTGCCCTGGACACGCTCCAGACCCTCCAGGGCTCTCTGGCCACAGCCCTCGAGGTCCCTCAGCAGGGCCAGCCCAGGGGACAGCCCTGCCCTGGCTCTGTGGCCACCCCACGGCTGGCACAGCCCAGGGGCCATTGGCCTCGTGCCCCCTGGGCTCCCCTGGGCTCCTGTCCAGCCCTGGCACAGCACCCCCAGGGCCTTTCCCCAGGGCCCTTTCCAGCCCCTCTGCCCCAGGCTGGAGCTGCAGGGCTTGAGGTGACCCCAGGGCAGCACCTGACAGTTCCATATTATGTTGTTCTGTAATGCGTATCTGTATAGGGTCCTCTTTTCTAACAGCATCACAGAATTATGATATCATTCACTGGAAATTATGATGTCTTGGCACAGTATTTTGGTGTTCCATAAATTTGTAAGCTCTGTTAAATCTTCAAAATATAAACTCCAGATAGGCAGCATATTGAGAATATTGTTCTCTTAGAGCTACTGCACTGTCAGCAGCCATTTCCTGGGTGTTGTCTCCTGTAATGCACCTGAGAAAAAGCTCTTTGAGTGAGCTTAAGGTGTGATGTTCCTACATGCACCGTTTTCATCATGTGCTGCAGGTATTTCTCTCAGCTGTTTCCCAGTGCCTCTTTTTGTTTGCTCTGGCTTCTCCTTATCTCCCATTCCTGCTGTGGTTCCCCCACAGTGTGAGGTACCTCTCACAGCTGCAGCAGCTCTGAAGCCCTGGGCTTCTGGCCAGGTTTTTATTATTGTTCTTATGAACTGTTAACTCTCCTTTTTCAAAGGTACATGAAGGAGGCAGACCTGGAGGGTTTTACTTGTACAGCTCGTCTGTCTTTGGTTTCTCCTGGCAACGCCTTGTTCTCGACATCTCTTGTTTGTGTGGAAAGAGGTTTTTATTCTCTTGGTGTTAGTCACAATTCCGAGCAGCGTCTTTTACCCTCCCACCCCTCACTGTGCTCAAATACCTGTTTCTGAAATATGAACAACAAATATGTATTAAAATTTACTGAAGACACATTCAAAGAGTAAATTAGAATTATAATTCTCTCTATGTGTTTTTTTAAAATGTTACACTGGATTTCCATAAGTGTCATCCTAATACTTTTTTTGTTCTAGCTGTTTCCAAACAATTGAATTAAAAATTTAATGCAAACACAGGATAGTACTCTTAGTAGTCTTAATTTCAGTAAGCAAGGAAAAAAAATAGATTTTTCCATTTCTATTGACCAGAAAAGCCGCCTCTTAATCCCTGGAAGTGTCCAAGGCCATGTTGGCCAGGGCTTGGAACACTATGGGATAGTGAAAGGTTGCCCATGGCAAAGAGTGGCACTGGATGAGCTTTAAGGTCCTTTCCAACCCAAACCACACTGTGTTTCTATGATAATACTCCTACTGAAATATTTAACATGTTTCATCCTAATGCTTGGTCACACTGATGTGTAATTGAATTTCCTCTGTGCACTTATTGCTCCTAATCTGCAGTATTTCAAATATTGTTTCCTTATTCCATGTGCAGGTGACTTCTGTGGGTATTTGGGAATAGAACATTTTGTTCTGGTACAAAGTCTAGTTGACTCCCTTTTTTCCTTGGGGATAATGGATAATCACGTCAATACATAATAAGAAATAAGAAATCAAACAGTGTTTGTTAGTTCTCCTTCTGATTCCAGCTGAATGTAGAAAAGATGAAATTGCATTGCTTCATGGTAAAAGTAACTCCGGTATTTAAGTGGATATCTCTTCTCTCTGCCACCTCCCTATGCCACAAAACTTGTTATTTCCCAACCAGAAAAGATCTGTCTGCCTAGCTTATTAAGTGCACCATGTGTCCCCCACACCACTAGAATAGAAATTGTTCAGCACACAGGGACAGGAGCTCCTGGAGCGGGGCCAGCGGGGCTGAGGAAGGGCCTGGAGCATCTGGGTGCCCAGGAAAGGCTGAGGGAGCTGGGGCTGCTCAGCCTGGAGAGGAGCCCCAGCTGAGAGGGGCCTCAGCCCTGGGTGTCCCTGTGTGCAGGGAGGGGCAGAGCAGGGCCCAGGCTCTGCTCCAGGGCCCAGCAATGGCCCCAGAGCAGGGCAGGGACTGAGCCCAGCAATTCCCTGCACAGGAGGCACAGCTTCTTCCCTGGGCACTGCCCAGCCTGAACAGATTGCCCACAGAGCCTCTGGGCTCTCCTCCCTGGGGCTGTTGCAGAGCTGTGTGCACACAGGGCTGTGCCCTGTGCTCTGGGATGGCCCTGCTGGAGCAGGGAGGTGACACCAGGTGCCACTGAGCTCCCTTTAGCCTGAGCTTATCGGAATGACATGGAATGACATGGTTTTCTCCTTCCCAAGGGAACAAGCTGAAGGTGAAGGAGCCCTTTGCCAAAAAAGCTGGGAATGGGAACATTAGCAGGCCACTGTGATGTGTGCTGAGCTCCTTCAGAGGTTTGTAAATCAGAGCTGCTGGGGAAGGAGGGAGCTTAGGACCAGCACCCAAGAGCCAAACAGTGGAAAATTCACCTAGGCACTTTGTACTGCATTCATCTGGGTGAATGCAGCATGAAGTGTGGCTGGCGGGCCCTGGGAAGGTTTTAACTCAGGAGCTGTCCAGTGGTGTTTGATATCCTAAGCTGGCATTTCAAAGGCCCAGTGCAGTGTTCTGGTTTCCTCTGGAGTGTAGCAGTCACAGAGAAAAAGTGACTGGATCTCTACATCTCCACTGGTCTCCAATCCTGTGTTGCCCAACTGCTCCAGTTCAGAGGCAACATCACAGCAGTTTCTGATGAAACTCTCCGTGTGCTCATATGTGTTCTGCCATGTGTAACATCAGGAGCAAACAATGTCCTGTGGTGAAACCAAAGTTTGGTGGCACTTCTCCCATGTTCAGAACTCCAGTGAGCTGCAGACTTTATTTTCTTGTCTTGAGAGTAATAAGTTTGAGTCCAAGTCCTCCTGTAAAGACATGTACAAGGTCTCCAAACCATCCCTGTTTTCCTCTATTCACAGGTTACCATTTATCTTTGGCTTCCCAGTTTAGCCAGCTGATTGTTTTTCCCATTCCCTGTGAGTACTTTTCTTTCTGCTACTTGCACAATAATTTTCCATGTCCCTTTTCTGTGTCTGATTCCAATTCCCTGCTCCAGCCTGGTGTTCTCAGCTGCATTCCTAGGCCATCACCATGGTTAGTTCTTTCCAGCCAGTTCACTAGAGCACTTTGGGTGCATTTTAGAGAAACACAGTTAAAGGCAGTAGATAAACTTGCAGTGAGTCATTCTGTCAATGATATGATGGGGTGTTGGACTTTTTGCTCTCATGGCAGCAGAATTGGGGACAGGTGCCCAGAAGGGCAGTAGGAACTGCCATGGAAGTGCCACAGTAACTGTAGTTAAACCAAAATGAAAGAAAACTGCTTTCTTTCTGTCACAGCTTTTTGGATTAATTCTTTAGGGTTTTATTAGTCCTGAAGGAAAAAATGATAAGTTGAGACGTTTTTATGTTCTGTGACTGGAAATTCTCCTGCTGGGCACTTCCCCTCCTCAGTGGCGCTCTGGAGATGGGTGGCACTCAGTGCTTGAATAGTTCTTGGCCTGCAGAATGACAGAGCCATTTTATTTCTTGGAATCTTAGGATCACTAAGGTTGGAAAAGACCTGCATGATCATCGAGTCCAACCTTTGACCTAATACCACCATATTCACTAAACCATTTTGTGCAGTGCCATGTCCTCATTCCTCACACTATACCAGAAAATGTTAGAGTGGAAAATTGGAAACAAATGTGTTAAAGGAAATAGAGGAAATACAGGGCTGTGGATAGACTGTTTTGACAATTATACTATAATTCTTTCAAAATTTTGTTTTCTCACCTCTCTGTTAATTAAGTCACCAGCTAATTTATGTGTTTGATAACAAGTGAAAATGGTCTCCTCCACCTGTTCAGGACTGCTCTTCCATCCATGGGGACATTTTTTGCTCACTTAAAGAACAATTAAGACAAAAGTCATCACAGAACACAGGGCAATTGCAGACAAAAAAAAAAAAAGGATAATTTTGTACTTTCCTGGTGAGCAGAAAAGGGAAAGTGTTCACCTTGGTTCCTGATTGCTGCTGAAAGAGCAAACAGCCATCTCCAGGATGATTTGCAAAATGTATCCCCATCATATCCTTCTCTTGACAAGGAGAGCTGGAGAGGGACTTTGGACAAGGGATGGAAGGACAGGACAAGAGGGAATGGCTTCAAATAGACAGAGGGGAAATTTAGGTGTGATATATGGAAAAAATGGCCCCCTGTGAGGGTGAGGAGGCCCTGGCACAGGGTGCCCAGAGCAGCTGTGGCTGCCCCTGGGTCCCTGAAAGTGTCCAAGGCCAGGTTGGACTTTGGGACTTGGAGCAGCCTGGGATGGTGGAAGATGTCCATGCCCATGGCAGGGGTGGGAATGGATGGGCTTTAAGGTCCCTTCCAAACCTAACCAGTCTGACAATTTTATGAACAGGTGAGAATCCTCTTTTCCTTAAGTCTCCAAAGGTATCTGTAATAGCTCACATCATGGGAAAAATGGGTAAAACTTAATTGTTTGTTTCTTGTAAAACATCAAAGGGAGTGTCCTGCCACCACTACACCAGGATTTGAATATGCCAATGCTACATTCCTCACAAAACCTTATCTTGCAGTTTTGTGGGAGTGTCTCCTTTAAATAACTAAATAACTTGATCAAGGAAAGCATAACTAAATATAAATACATGGAACTACAAAAAAAAATATTCAAAGAAAATAAACCAGCAAAACAGTGTGGGTAAAGAATTGCAGCCATTTTTCTTATTCTGCCTGACAGAATATCCAACATGTAATGGGATGTGGATTGCCTTGGTACCTGTGCTGGTTTTGGCTGGGGTAGGGTTCATCTTCTTCCCAGTGGCTTGAATAGGGCTGGTTTTGATTTGTGCTGTGCTCTTATGATCCACAAACCCATCCTACCTGGCTTCCCAAGCACCTCTGGAAAAAGTGTTTCAGAAACTTTGATGACCTTCACAAGTTTCGGTTCGGAGACAAATTTAGGAGAAAATGCTCTGGAATGAGTGTTTCCTCTAAAGAAAAAGGACTTCAGCAATCCCTTTTCTGCCAATGCTAGATATTGAACAGCCAGAACCTTACCTAGACCCCCCCTACACACACCCCCACACCCACAGCAGAACAGAAACACCCCAAATTCCAAGGGAAGAAACAAACTGGCTGGCAACGTGGCAGGGCATGGCAAGGCGTGGTGGGGCATGGCGGGGTGTGGCAAGATGGGGCGTGGTGGGGGAGCCAGCAATGGCTTTTTGAGTCAGGGAAAGGAAAAATTCACCCAGCAGCTCAGGCAAAACAGATGGGAACCTGCTGAACTTCTGGCGTTAGTGTCCTACCTCACAGCAGATGGAGCTGGTGGATTTTGGTGCTCCTTCTCTTGCTGGTTCAGCTTTTCCCAAGGTCTGGGGCCAGGTCTGGAGTGGTTTCACAGGTCTCAGCTGACCCTCTCCCAGCAGTTGTCTGATCTGACCAAAACCAAGTGAAACAGTTCAAGAAAACACAAAAGCCGCTGAAGGATTGCTGCTGCAATCTCTCTAAACCAGGGAAAGGAGGAAAAAGAAATTTCTTGCTTAAGCTGACAGGAAAACTAAGTTAGTTAAGCAACAAAGTACCGGCCGGTCTGCACCGCGCTGAGCATGCCCAGGAGCCCCCAAGGCTCCCAACCTACTCTGGACCCGCCTCAGAGCTACAGCAGACATTTCTGGACATAAAGTAGATGTTTAGGGAATTTAGTATCATCATAAAATCACCAAGACAAGGGGGGGGTTTCACATGTTTGAAGCATGTGATCCTGTTGGAGTCACACAAGAAAACAATGAGGGAAAGGGAATCTCTACTTCAAGTACACAAAGCACAAAAAAAGTAAGACCCCAGCCCTCCTTTAGTACAAATCAACAGCCTACAAACTCCAGGGAATGCTTTTCCACCATTGTTGCTGGCCCACTGCCCCCTTGGCATAATTTTTTTTCTGAATGATACAGCACAACAGGAAGTAACCAGATACAATTTTTTCCCCTCTGCTGTCCTGCAAACTCCTCTTTGTGTACCCATTGTCAAAGGCAAGAGTTTCACAGCAGGAAACCTCTCAGCGCTACTAATTCAATCCCCTGGGAGGAAATTCAGCACTTATCAGCATCTTCCTCCTTTTTTATTAGAAATGAAGGCGATCCTGAAGTAAAAGGAAACATATTGGCAGCTGTCAGCTCTTTGGAAGACATCACCAATAATTTTGTCATGAAAATAAGTGTACAGCCCATAGCAGTGCTGTTATTTAGTCTGTTAGCAACCTTGGGAGATATCTTATGATTATTTTACCCCAGCACCCAGGAACTGCTGCATTCAGGTAATTTGGAATACAAAGAGTTATCAAAATGTTCATGTGGTTAATGTTTTCTGCTTTAGAGAAGAGAAGAAATTGGATTTAGTTTTATGCCAATCTCTGACCCTGAAAGTGAGCAGTCCTTTTTACAGGCTTTTAGTAATTTTCTTTGTTAAAAATAACTACAATACAAACACAAACACCTGCAGCCACATAAGATCTGTGATATTTTAATAACATTTGCTAATCATTTTCGTGTCTTTTGTAACTCCTTTGAAGCTCAGTTTCTTACTACATCCTAATACACATCGTCTTTTAATATCACTGTTTTCAAAATGTCAAATTAATTCTTTAACGATCTTGTTGACACCCAAAAGCTTTTGAGCTTCCATCAGATAAAACGAAGCTCTCTTAGCCCAGCATCAGTCTCCAAATGTTATTAACTTTGCTTTGTGCTTTGTGCAGACACCTGTAATATTACATGCAATTAAGAGCCTTTTGATCTTCAAAGGCTGACGTGCAGGGGCTGAAACGATCCCTGGCTGCCAGAGTCACAGGGACATCTGCTCTTGGATTAATTTTCCAAACCCCAGACAATTTCACTGATTTCACAATATATCCTGTATGAAATACATCTGGACTTTTTACCAAATAGATTAAAGAAGACAGTAAATCTTCTTTGTCTCTCCTGACTGGTTTAAAAATCTTCCGTAGCGTATTTTTAAACTAATATTCAACCTAATCTTTTAAATAATCAGAACTATTTAGCAGTCCAAAATCATTACAAATAATACAAGGTCCAACAACCAATAAATACTGAATTTTCCAAACAAAAGCCCCCTTCTTTAAGTGCTCTTGTTGTTCCTTTAGACAACACTCATTGAAGGCTGGGTGGCCACATGTTTCAGGGTGACAAAATTGGAGCTTTTTTGGCTCCAAAAGTTGAGCCAATCATTTGAACAGATAAATCAAAGCTGTCATGTACTGAGACAATCCCAAGTTAATCAGAGATGGGATGGTGGAAGATCCAGAATCTTCTGTATGGGATTGAAAACTGAGTTATCCTGTATGTTGTAGCCCCAAATCTGTGGACTTTGGCAGGACTGGAACAATATTCCTTTGTCATTAACAACTTACCCAACTGCTTTGCTGCCAGCCTCTTCTGAATATATGGTTTCAATCCTATATCCAACAATCAAGTAGCCCCAGGCACAAAACTCTTCCTAAATTAAAGTGTTGAATATCTGAAGGCCTTTTATAGCTGTGAGCTCTACATTGAGTGTGGACAATACTAATGAGGGCAGAGCAACAACAGTTATAATGATTAAAAAATTCTAATTTTTAATTTCACTGTTTGCTTATCATGGGAAACACATGGAAAATTATTTCCCTGAATTAATCTAGAGTGAAATCCAAAATTCAGAGGAACATGTTTCTGGAAAAATCTCTAAAAAGAAATAACTGGCTAGAAGCACTACCCACCACTCAGCTGGAGCTTGATTTCCTGCAAGGAAGTGCACGGTGGCATTGCTTGGAGTGAAGGCAGGGGGAAATTCCTGGTCCTCACAGCCTTTATGAAAGGAAAAAATCCCAAATATGTAAGAAATACTCAAGTACTTCTGAAAAACCTCAGGTGTTTCTAGAGCCCTGCCAAGGGAGTGGAGATCTCCATCACAAAATGAAGACTTCATTTCAGCGGGAGAAAAAAAATCATTGGGAAGATAAATCCTGTGAAAGATGAAGAACAGAGCAGTAGTTGAAAGAGAAGGAAAAGGAATATAAAGCCATCCTAATTCCATTTAAAAGTACAATATGGAATTTTGTATAGCTTTAAAAACTCCTGATAATTCACAAACAGCCAGAGAAGAAACACACTTCATATGTCAGCTATAGATAACTCTTATATTACACTGCTTCCCTGCTGTTTCCCTGCTTATTGTATTGCTTTTCCAAGTCTCCCAAAGTCCTTGCCTCATAAACCATATAGATAATTCCACTATATTACCCATCATCATCTGCTTACAGATCTTTATGGTCCACGCTCATTCCAAACCAGTTTTCCCACTTGCCTGTATTGACAAGACATGAATTTTGCCACAGCCCAGGCTGGCTCAGCCCTTGGTTTCGTGGGGATCTTTAGGTACAAGCTAAATTATTAAAAATGAACACAGGACACTTAGGAGCTTCCAAAGCACTGAAAAAAAATTAAATAAAATCTGTGTATTCCCTCCTGTGGATGTCACTAAACCCACAGAGGTTTGTAGGCAAAGAAGACCTTAGAAATGACCCAAATATCTTCCTTTTTCTCTTATTTCAGAAAAAACCCCAAATTAATATCTTCAGGTTTTTTTCTTGTAAATCACATTACAGAGGGCTGTGTTCTTTTACATTTCCTTCCATGTATAACTATCTACTTCCATACCCGTGGAAGCATTCCAGCAGCAAAGAAACATCTCCTGACATAATTGTGAAAAATTACAGCAAGATTTTTTCCTGCTGTTCCTCTTCAGCTTCGATTTTAAAAAATAAAATTATATTTGATCCAATTTCTTGATTTCCAGATGAGTAAGCTCGTCTTGGTTCATAGAGCTGGGTATTGCTATTAACTGATAATAGACATGAGTATACCAAAAGTATTTTAAAAATATGTCAAATTTCAGTTTTAGTTTTAAAAGCTATATTTGATTATGTAATCAAATACTTTTTTATCTTCTTATTAACCAAAGGAAATTTGAGAACATTTAGTATTAGCATCTATTAAATGAAAATTAGATATTAAAAGTCCCAGTTTTCTTTTCAGGATTGGCCTGCGTGTTTAAAATAGATTGGATAACGCTCCCAAGATGTGAAATATTGGACCTGGGAATAAATCATAGCTTGTGAGTTGAAGCAAAAATTTTCAAGACCATTTTGGGGAATTATCTTCTGCATTTAACTGGGAAGATGAAAAGGTTTCAGCAGAGTTTTTCCTACTGTTTGTAAAGAAACACTTTGATCCTGTGTCCTTTAGCCAGCATTAGAAAAATTTTTAAAAACCCCACATTTGCCTTTGGAATATCTCTTCCTTTTTGCTGTGCATGGGATCTTGCTGAGTCATCACTCAGGCACACACATCCCCTGGAGGCACAAACTCAGCAGGGGCTGGGTCTCATCTCCAATCTGCTCCAAGAGGGGAGGTGAAAGGACATCCTGGTTGGGAGCTTTATCCAGCCTTTCTTCCCTTTGGAAAAAGCCCTTTGTAGGCACTCCACAGGTTTGGAACTCTTTGCTGAGAAAGCAAAGTTACACAGGACTGGGGAGTAGATTTCAGATTTCAGGCACCATTTTCAGCAAACCACAAAATCCCAGAATGGTTTGGTTTGGAAGGGACCTTAAAGCCCATCCAGAGCCACCTCCTGCCATGGGCAGGGACACCTTCCACAGTCCCAGGCTGCTCCAAGCCCTAAAGTCCTGGCCTTGGACACTGCCAGGGATCCAGGGGCAGCCACAGCTGCTCTGGGCACCCTGTGCCAGAGTGTCCCTGCCCTCACAGGGAGGAATTCCTTCCCCATATCCCACCTAACTCTGCCCTCTGGCAGTGGAACCAATTCCCTCTTTTCCAGTCACTCCAACACATGTCCAAAGTCCATTTCCACCTGTCCTGCCTTTCTTCTTCCTGTCATTTTCCTGCTCATGTGAAGCTCCACTTTTTTTCCTGTTCTCCACTGTTAATTTCTCCTTCCTGTATGTCTTGGGTTGCAATACAGGGTGTAACCAGAAGTATGTATTCTATCACCATCTCTTGAAACCTGGTGGGGCAGTGTTCTTTATCATTTCCACAACCCATCCTCCCTCCAGGAAGATATCATCTGCTGCTGGCCCATTCAGTCCCACTGTGTGACTGATAAAATTCCATCATCCCACTGGGAGATGCTCCAGCCAGGGGAGGAGCCAAGCCTTTCCTACCCAGATAAAATCTGATATTTGGAACATCAGAACAGCCTTTTTCCACTGGATTCCAGAGGAAAATCAAACCCTTCTACATCATCCCTGGACCATCAGAGGAAAACTTCACCTTCTCCAGGAGCACTGCTCCAGCTGAACCACATCTGCCACTGCAGGAGGATGCAGCCACCATTGAATGGGACTGTGCCAACACCCTGACTGACTGACGGGTGTCAGCTTGGATTCTGACTCTGGCAGTGTTTTTGTTGTTTTGTATTATGGTATTTTTAATTTTCCTAGTAAGGAACTGTTATTCTTATTCTCTTATCTTTACCTGAGAGCCCCTTAATTTCAAGGGCCTCAATTTATTTCAATTTATTTCTGTAGCAGAGAAAATACTCAAGTCTCTTGATTTTCATGAAAAGTTGGTATATAGCCAGGACTTCTTGCCAGGCTTAAAAAAGCAGGAATTTTTATCTCTGTGATATTTTTTTTCCTGCTGGTGACTCAGAGGAACAGTGCCCACTTAGACCTTTTTCTCTCACTGATGATTCCTCTAAATCAGTGTAAGAGGAAATAAAGAGATTCTCTTCCCCACCTTGCTGCATATTGAACTACAATCTTAAGCATCTATGTAAGCAGTGTGACCCTAAATTTTATGAAACACTGTCATTAGTGGGAATATTTGTATTTCTGAAGGTAAAAATCTGGTTTTGAGCCCTCAGTCTCTTCAGCATCAGCTGTTTAAAGAGGAACTAAAGCTATCCAGTCAATAATTCCTAAGGAATGGAAGTAATTTCTATTGAAACTGTATATTGCTTTAATCTGATAGAATTCTTAGAAATTATTAATGTCTTTCACCCTTTTCTAAACTTACATTAGGAACAGTCCAGGATATTGCAGAAGGATGTACCTCAAATGAAAATATAGATTTCTTCTTCCATGCTTTTAACAGACATTAATTTTCTTAATGGTATAACTAAGTGGAGGGAGAAGAGTTGGAAGGGTAAGTTTTTTTGGCTTTTTGCATTTCCTAACATTTCCAGGTATTCCAAAAGCATGGAAGCACATTTCCCGTCCACTGACACGGGCAATGGCTCAGCACTGCCTCAGTTATCATGGAAGCTAAAGCTGATTTAATCAATGCACCCTTATTCCTTCCTGAGCTCTGGGCCTGCATGATTTGACTTGACAAGTTCTTCATCATTTTTTTGTGATTTTACATCTCCTTCAGGATGCAGTTCCCCAAATCCACGTGGGAATTGTCAGGTAGCATCTGGTAAAACGAAGCTGACAAGTGTATTCTGTCAGGTTTAGTAAATTAACGTGTGAAGAAGTCAGGCTTGGGGATGGGTGATAGCAGGAGGGTTTTCTGCCTTACAGAGCCAGAAAAGAAGCCCAGCCTGTCTCTACAGCATCTGGCTTGAGACAACAGATTTTACATTTTCTATAGGTTCTTTTTTTTTATTTGTTGTGCTCAAAAATCGATGAAATCAAAGGGAATGCCTGGGCTGTCCCAGCCATTATATTAAAAAATAGTAAATTTTATTATAGTGCTACAAAAATGCAAATTGGTCTGTGAAAAATTCCTATTTTGCTGTTAATTTATTGGATATCGCATATTAAATCCTCACATCCTGGGTGTTTTGAGGAAGACTTTCAATATAGTGTCTTTTACAACAAAAAGCCTGCTTGTGTTTATATTTTAAGGATTTTGAGGCCCTCTCAGGACTATCTGCACACTGAAACCAATAAAAATCATGTTGCTGCTGGAGCTTGACCTTCTTTTACATCAGAGTACCTCGTGCAGAGAAACTTTATGTCCTTCCCTGATAGAGATTTTAAAAAGATGCATCAAAACACCACCAAAATTCACTTTGGAGGTCTAGGAGTTGGAAATGCTTTAATTTGTAGTCATGAGACTTTAAAAAATATTCACTGAGATTAATTTGGGATTGGCTATTCCAGCTGGGTTTTTTTGCTGCAAAACATTCTAAATCCAAATTGTTCCATGTTGTGGGGGGAACAGCATGGATGTAACATCGTGCTGCTCATAACCAGGACACTTTTAGCCTGTTTAATGCATTAAGTCCATTAAAGGCAAGTTTTGTGAGGATACTGTTTGATCTCTCCATGGAATTCTGTACTCCAGCCTGCTTTTAAAAGTGTTCAATGCCATACACAGTGTTTTAAGAATGTGAAAAAGGCATTCACATCTGAAATGGAAATCACAGGGGTGAAATTCTGCTTTTTAGCCGTTGCATGTGTGCTTGAGGTGGGTCCTGTCACCTCTTGGTGCTGTGGGGAGCCAGGAGCGAACGTTCTCCTTTGTGAATGCACTTTGCCATCACCTGGAGGGATCAGAGATTGTTTTTCCCTTCCTTTCCCTGGCATTAGGCATGCTCAGTTGGCACTGATGCAGTTTGCCAGTTCCACAATAGTCTTTGTAGTTCTGGCCCATGTCACAGGTCTGAGAAATGGCATCACTACTGAACCTACCCTTGGTACACACGTTTAAGGACATTGGGTATCAGGCCACTCAGGTAAGATCTGTTGACTCATTAAGCAGAGAGTTGTTGATGTCTGCCTGAATCTGAGCTTCTGTTCCTCATATTTAAAAAAAAAACCACGTTGATTTCAATGACTTTCAAATAATTTCTTTGTAAAGTCTTTTCAGCTTTACAAATATTGCATAGATCTGAGATTAGCCTGAGATGCTGCCAGATCTTGTCAAGTGCAGCCCTGAATAATTGCAGACCAGGGTGATCAGTCTTTATATCAACCCTTTTCAGTGCAACATGCAGGAAAATGGTGCTGGGAAAAGGCACTTTTGCTGATATTTGGCAGAGGTTTGGAATGGTTCAGTGTGCTCTCAGAGACAAGCTTGCTTGGGCATCTGATGTGTGGAAGAAACCCACTGACAGTTACATAAAGTGTCAGAGGCCTGTCAGAAGTTTGTTACCACCAAAATGTTTGCTACCACCAGCACAGCACAGCAGAAGATCCAATTTTTGTATCTTCTTCCTGCACAAGGAAAGGGTGCAGGGCAGAAATCCATCAATAATTTTTCCTTGCTGGTCTTAAGAATTTAAAAATATTTACGAGCCAGGGTGCGATCTCTGCTTTCTCTTCTAGAGCAGGCAATGACTTTCTAATGCCATAACACCAGGAAAGTTCCTTGGGCACCTTATGAGGAATGATTTTCCTGTTTGCTTTGTTTCTTATTATTGCTAGAATATATTCTTGCCTCTGGTTTCCAGTCTTTTCAAATCTTCCTTCTTAATCCAGATTTTGGAATGAATATACCGTATTTTGCTTTCAGCAGGTGAATGCACAAGTCAGGGAAGGGAAGGGAACATGACTGATCATTTCTTGTGATATGAGTCACAAATGAAATGGGCACAGTGCACTGATAGCTGTGAGTTAAGCTAGGGAGAGTGGTTTTAGCATAGGAAAGATGATTTGGTCTTTATTTACAGCTCAGATGTTCACATTGTACAGAACACACAGAACTGGTGCTTATTTTTTGTTAAATTCCCCTAATTCAGAATACTCAGCCATAGCCAGGGTTTGTAGCTGACCTCAGAACAATTTCCTATGAACTCAACAATTCAAGAGCTCTCTTAAGCTTAACAAGGGAAATTGGGAATCTTGTGCCACCCAAGATGATGTGTAAAATACTGCTTGGAACTGATGAGTAAAACAGTGCTTGGAATATTCCCTTGATGAGTTCATATAACCTGGATCACTTAAAGTGTACACTCCACTTATTGAGAGAAGTGCTGCGCACCAGAGCTGTAGAGAAGAGAAAAGCCTATACCTCCAAAAAATGGTTGTATTAAACCAAATTACTGCTTTAAAAAGGATGCCTGTACCTGTCAGAGGGGCTTTCCCTCTCATTGTTACCATGGGTGCTGACCTGTTCCAGCATAGCTCTTGAGGCACAGTTGAAGTATTTAGGGATATCTGTGTATTTTAGCGTGCTCAGAAAGAGAAGAAAATGTAAATTTGTAAAACAAACTGATTGGAGCAGAAAAACTCATAATTCAGTGTCTTTTTCCTCCATGCTTATATCCTTTTATCTCATGTTGTTTTGGCTGCATGTTGTTAATGTGGAACCAAACATAGAATACTGGAATTATTTAGGCTGGAAAATCCCTCCCAGCCCATGGAGCCCAAGCTGTGCCCAGTGCCCACCTTGTCCCCAGCCCAGAGCCCTGAGTGCCACCTCCAGCCCTTCCTTGGACACCTCCAGGGATGGGCACTCCAAAGCTCCCTGGGCAGCCCCTGCCAAGGCCTGAGCACCCTTTCCATGCAGAAATTCCTCCTGGTGTCCAAGCTGAGCCTCCCCTGGCACAGCTTGAGGCCGTTTCCCCTTGTCCTGTCCCTGTTCCCTGGCAGCACAGCCCGACCCCCCCGGCTGTCCCCTCCTGTCAGGGAGTTGTGCAGAGCCACAAGGTCCCCCTGAGCCTCCTTTTCTCCAGGCTGAGCCCCTTTCCCAGCTCCTTCAGCTGCTGTTCTCTGGGCTGACTCTATAAAACATATCCTACACTCCATAGTGTGGGATTCCTTTCCTGCTTTACACAAAATGCTTTCACATTAGAGCGATTGTGCTTGTGCAGGTCTCATTTTTATTATGTAGGACAGGTATAAATTGATTTAAATGTGTAGTAAGTAAGAGCTAGTAAGTCTGATTCTGCTTATTTTACGGACCTGCCAGCATCAGCAGATCAAAACAGTATTAAGAACATTTCTTTGGTTTTTGTGACTGTAAAAGGTTTAAATACATTTTCACCTTCCAGCTTCTGACAGCAGTGCTCCCTCACCAGGGATAACTACTTTTCATTCATTTTCTGTGGCCTGATAAAGGTCAGTAATGGATCAGGTGTGGGGAGAGCTTTGTGGGCACTCAGTGCCCAGGATCAGTGAGATGTTGCTCCCTGGGATTGAGCTCACCACAGTCATGTTCTCCAGGAGCTCCACTGGGTTCAGAGAGATGGCTGGAGGCAGGAGGTGCTGCTTGGTTTGGGAAGAGTGTGGACAGAGCTGGTTCTTCTGTAACTGCTGTGGGCAGTGCTTGGTCAGCAGCATTAGCTTTCTAGGGAGGGTGAGGTTTGCTGTTGTTTTCCTCAAGATCCTTATTTGACATTATTGTGGGTTATTTCAGGGTGTGTGATGTGAAGCCTCAGACAATTCCCAGATGTTCTGTTAATATGGACACAGATTTCTCCCATATAATGGATGTGCATGGAACTTAGACGTGAAGAGGTGATCAGAGGGATGGAGCAGCTCTGCTGGGAGGAAAGGCTGGGACAGTTGGGATTGTTCTGCCTGGAGAGGAGAAGCTTCAGGGTGACCTCATTGTGGCCTTCCAGTACCTGAAGGAGCTACAAGAAATATGGAGAGAGATTTTTTCCAAGGGATGGAGTGCCAGGACACTGGGCTTCCCACTGCCAGAGGGCAGGGATAGGTGGGATATTGGGAAGAAATTGATCCCTGGGAGGGTGGGCAGGCCCTGGCACAGGGTGCCCAGAGCAGCTGTGGCTGCCCCTGGATCCCTGGCACTGCCCACAGCCAGGTTGGACTCTGGGGCTTGGAGCAGCCTGGAATAGCGGAAGGTGTCCCTGCCCATGGCAGAGGGTGAAAGAAGATGAACTTTAAAGATGTTCTCTTCCAGCCAAAGCCATTCTGAGATTCTGTAAATAGTTGTTCTATCAATCTAAATTTGAATTACTGGCATTAAGCATAAATTATTTTCCTCCTATTTGGAAATGACATGACAGTATCCTCCTCTGGCTCCTCTGCATCTGGACTTTAAGAACTGGACTTTAATCACTAGCAGGAATTTATGGAATGATGTTATAGTGTGTGTATATATCTTCTGCAGTAGCCTAATGACTGATATGAGGGGCAGGGAGGGACAAGTTTCTCTAGGATATTTTATACATATATATGTGTGTGGGTGTACATATATATATATATATATATATATATATATATTTATTATACACATGATAAACCTGGACAAGTGAAGCTTCAAGGAAATCCCTGATATTGAAGCCAAGAATTATTGTCAAGCTTATTACAGAATAGAGCATTAAAGGATCAAGGTAAAACCTTCTAGCACTATTAATCTATTAAGTGGAATGCAGATTTTATTTATTTGTGTAGACAGAACTTCAAGCCAGAGTCTGCTCACCAAGAGCCTTTGACCTATAGTGCTCAGTTTTAGGTCCCAAAATTTAACGCATTGTAACCCAAGCATGGCTTCATCTCTCAAGATCAAGGAATATGCACTGATTCCCTGCATCAGGGTATAAATGTCTGCTTCTTGAATGGAATGCTAGTTGGAATATCAATAGCAGAATTCAATTAATCCAGAAACCAAGGAAGACAGAAAGTCAGTTTTAAAGCTCCCCATGATGCAGATTTTGAGCCTTTTACTTTGGCAAGTTCTTTTCATTCACACACTGAGGGACAAGGTTTGCAGGGGTTTTATTTGCCTTGAGACTGCATTTTTGGAAGCCAGAAAAAAGAAGAAAAAGTTCATTCATTCATTCATTCATGGAATCCCAGAATGGTTTGGGTTGGAAAGACCCTTTAAAATCATCCAGTTCCACCCCCTGCCATGGGCAGGAACATCTCCCACTCTCCCAGGGTTCTCCAAGCCCCAGTGTCCAACCTGGCCTTGGACACTTCACTTTTGACCCCCTGAATGCTGAGCTGTTTTCCAACTTTTAGGGAAAACCTCCAAGTTGAAGTCTTGGAAATGGAGAAACCCTTGTTGTTCTTGTCTGGTATATTTTCTGGCCCTGACAGTTGTCAATGACTGCCTAAATCCTATAAGGGAATTTTCAGAAATGGACAGAGAAATTGATTTCTCACAGAGAAATTATTTGAAGGCCTGACTCCCATTTCTACCTTAGAAAATGTTGCCTTGAATTTTTGGTTCCAAAGTGAAGTTGTTGAGGAATATTGTGTTAGTGATGGCATTTTTGATTTGAGTGGAGTGTGACCCAGACCTGTTTGAGTGCAATTGTAGCTTGGGTATTTCAAGAGCTTGGTTTTTCTGTCCAAAATTAGAAAATATCTGCTACAGAAACATTGCTTACAAACACAGTCTGATTTATGAGCCTTCTGAAGATCTATTTACTTGGCTAAGGAAATGTTATAATTAGCTGGGGTGGCACAAAGTAGTTTAAGTATATAATTAACAAAAAAAATCAGACATTTTGGTAGTTCTTATCTTTCTTCTAAATAATTAACACAGTTTCCCTGTGGTTAGAAATGTCAACTCTGGATCCAACCTTCCATACTTGGCCATTTTAAATATAATGAAAATGCTGTAATGTGATGACAAATATCAGGAAACTGAGAATCTACATGGAATTTTGTTTGCCTCTCAATATCATCCTTCAAAGATCATGTTCAGGAAGTGATTCTTCCACCATTTCCTCCTTGATTTTTGTTGTGAGCTCATCCTTTCACTTTTGCAGAGACAGAGGTTGAAACTTTTGCAAGAACACTGATTTCTCCACACTGATTCACTCTTTTCTCTTCTTGAATCACATAACTTTGTTCTCACAAATTCCATGATCCTCCATAACTTCTGTTGGATGGCTATTCAATATCTTGGTTGTGAATATCCAAATGTGGAGAAAAGACCTGTGAGGTTTTATCCAGGTGTAGTTCCAGCTCTGGGATATGGGGCAGGTGACAGAGGACAGGATCCCTGTGCTTGTGTGCCATCTACTCCTTCCTTTGATAGCACACTGCTCTGTGCCACCAGTGCCATGCAAAACAAGGAGGTGGGAGACAGAGCCTCGCTCTGTCTGAGGGAATACTTAGGATTTATTTCAAGAGAAGACATCCTGTTATCATAGTTACAGGGAAAAGCCAGCAGCATGGATGAATTGGAATCAAAGGAATGGTTAATCAAAGTAATAAATTTCCTGAATTCCAGAATAAAGGCAACATAGTTCAGATAACAGATTATGGATATGTAATGATCAGGGAATAATCAGAATCCCAGACTGGTTTGTGTTGGAAGGGCCCTTAAAGCTTATTCTGGGACACCTTCTATATCCCAGGCTGCTCCAAGCCCCATCCATCCTGGCCTTGGACACTGCCAGGGATCCAGGGGCAGCCACAGCTGCTCTGGGCACCCTGTGCCAGGGCCTGCCCACCCTCCCAGGAACAATTCCTTCCCAATATCCCATCTGACCCTGCCCTGTGACAGTGGGAAACCATTCCATGTGTCCTGGCCCTCCATCCCTTAGAAACAGTTTAAGTCTCCATCATGTATTCCTTGTTTAACTGGAAATTTATCTGTGGAAGTTTTCTGGGTCTCAGCACTAATGGGAGGATTTTTGCATTTCCTGTGTAAAACCTCCTAAACAGCACAGTAATATTTGTTTATTACTGTGAAGTGGTTCAAAGCACAGCCTGCAGATACCAAGGTGAAAATTAATTTGGTGAATAGCACTACATTATTTCATACCCTCCAAAGTTAATCATGGTTAGTAAAGAACCTAAACATTCATGGTGTCACCTGACTAATTGGCTTTCGACATCGAGATTTTTTAGAAGATGAATTGTTCTATCCAGCCAGCATAAAGATTCTGTGCCAAAAATAGCCTGCACTTCAAATGGAAAATAATTAAACAATCAATGTGAGGTCCAGAAATGTCTCATGTTTTATTTTTAATCTTGCAAGTGATTCATAGCAACAGCAGAAATGCTTCAAGAGGCATTCTGTGGTGTGAGCTCCATGATTCAAGGCAGTGACTGCAAATGTGAAAGGAGAAATCCACTGAGAAACCAGCTACACTTGTTCATGGGTTGAAAAAGATATACCTGCAAGATAAATTAATGTAAAAAAATCAAATCATTAGTGCTTTTGAGGTTGCAGCTACATCAAACTGATTTATTTCTTTTCTGAATGTTGGAACTGGGATTGAACACATCTGTACAGGCCATTCAAAAGTTTGATTTTTATTAGTTTTATTTTTTTTTATTAGAAAGTTTTGGTATTTAATTAATTATCACTGTTTTTCAAATGGCTTTTTTTTTTTTTTCTTAGGGTGTTAATAGTTGAGCAAAACACATTTTTGGAGTCTTTTATTAATTTGAAATTTGTAAGGGAGACCCCTGAGTGAACAATTTTCACCCTATTAGGGAAAACCTTGTAAAGTTTCAGTCCTGTGAGTGTCAGTTTGGGGGTTTTCTTAGTATTTATCTCCCCTGTTTTAGCCGTGCTACTCATTGCTGCTGCTTTTCAAAGAAATGTAGCATTGCTTTTTCATGGAAAATGTACCATTAAATTGCAGATGTCATGGATGAGAGCACTGTAATGGCAAGAAAAGAGATTTGACATGCAAATATGTCAGGATCTAATTTCATTCTTGCTGAAGTCAATGGGAATTGTAAAACTGACTTCAAATGAGGATGGGAGCAAATGTAAGATGCTGAGGTTAAAAATGGAAAGACCTTGCTGTTTAATCAGAGATGCTTCTTATTGCCCTGGACCCACACAGACCTGCAAAGTAGCACTGCTTAAAAGTGCCTGGGTTTAATTATTTGTTTAATGATGTCAATGCAGCCTTGCAGAGGAGTCTGTTCAAAGGCACAGAGGTCTGGTCCTGACAAGCACTGAGTGCTCTCCAGTGCCCCGTAGTTACATGGACAGCATCAGGCTGGTAATGGGGCTCCCAGTCCTTTGTTTGGCCTCTTGGCACCTCTGATCAGTTCCTGGAGGAGCAGAACATGGGGATGGATCAGTGGATTCCTTGGGAATCTTCAGGTGCTTCCTGACAATGCTTTTGGCTGATGGTTTCGTCAAGCAAAGTGGTAATATCTTTTTTTATGATTGATTTTTTTTTCCTTGATGCCTTGTTTTCCAGCAAGTGCTTGGGTAATTACACAGAGTGTGAAGACAGAGGGCTTTCTCTCCTGTATTGTACCTTGGTTGCTTCATTTAAAAATGTAATGGTTTCACCTAAGCATGTACAAGGTGGAAGCTGGAGCATTCTGAATGCAGAATGCCCTGATCAGGAAAAGGTTGCTATAAAAGCTTAAGAAGCAGCAACAGTGAAAAAAAATGAGCTTTTTGTTGAAAAATGGAGGGGTTTAGGGAAGCTCTGTGCAAGTACAGAGCTTTAGCACAGTGTTGGGATCGTAGATCTTGGTAGTGGTGCAAAACACTTTCCCTCATGGAGGACCCTGGGGTGGAGTGAGGGGAGGAGGATTTGGGGGTAAATCATCCTGTACCATGCAAAGCCCTGCACGTGCAAAGCAATGACATTGCTCTTTTACAGCTGCTGAGGTGTTACTGAAGGATTTCAGCAAAAAGTTTTAATGGCTGAAATCCTCACTTGGACACACCCCCAGTAACTGTCCTAAACCTGCAGTGCATTTACAGCCAAGACACTCAAGCACCGCTGAGTGAAGGTGCAGCCCTCCTTTGGAAGAGCTGAGATTTATGCTCTGACACCCAAGATTTACACTCTGCCTCTTCTTTCAACCTCCTTTGCTCCTTAACAGTCCTTTCATTAAACTCTCAACAGCCCCATATATCCTCTACTTTGCTGGGAAGACACAGAGTCTCCTGAAACTCTCTGCTCTTATGGATGTCTGCACTGTCAGGAACTGCAGCTCCCTTGGAATTACATATGTAAGACACATGGTGTGGTTAAGTTTCTCTAACTTTTGTCTGTAATTCCATTAAGTAAGAACCATATTTTAATTTGCTTTCAGAAATTATTTCTCTAAGTGTAGGGTTTTTTTACTTCCTCAGAAAATTACTGAGGAGGAGGGAGGAATGTTAATATGGGATTAGTTACAAGCTAAAAAATGACGATTTGTTGACTTACACCTTTACCAGACCTTGCTTCAAATGGTTTTGTTAAATTACTGTTGCCTGCGGGGGGACATAAATAAGATTGTCTTCATAAAATCTTTATGGACACTTGAAATTATCCACGAAGTGGATATTCCTATTTCACAATGTTTGCTAAAACATATAAAATCTTCAGATTCAGATTGTTGCCACAAAATGTTAAAACATACTCTTGAAAGAATAGAGGAGAAAGAAACTTTTGATGGGATCTCAAACGGCATTTCTAAATGTCACTGATGATCAAGAACATGATAACACTGAGTTTTTCATTTTGACATTATGAGAATTTTTCTGGGTTTTTTTATACCAAAGTGAAAAGAGATTTGACTGAGCCTTGAAAAGTGTCACATGCAATTCAGTGATATTTTTGTACTTGTCCTTTCAAATTGCTTCCCTGCTTTGTTCTTGTCTGAAGGAGGGAGGCACATCTGCAACAGGTTCCCTGTGTGAGGGAAAAGCCTCTGTCTGCTCTCCCCAGCCCCATGAAGTGTCTGATTTCAGGGTTATCTCTGTGGCTGCTCTCAAGTGAGTTTTTACAATCCAAATCATTAAATTCTTGCCCCAAGAAGTCACTCGCAAAAGCTCATTCTTCTCTAATTTTTGGTTGTTGCTGTCAATACTAAATGCTTTGGGGGAGAGTGAATGAAAAGATAAAAATTTATAGCAAACCATCAGGAAGGATTTTTTTTTTAACATATGACCAGAAGCAGAACCTTTCACAGCACTTGATTTCCTATCAAAATACCTCTGTGACACAAGTAAGGAGCTCTGGCTCCTCGGTATTACCTGGGGATATTGCCTCAGAGCATCATCTCTTGGTGTTGCTAGGAACATCTTGGCTCCAATGACCTGTGCCAGACCTCTGGCTCAGCTGCTCTTTTCTTCACTGTATTCTTAGATCATTCCATGCAGTTCCAACATTTCTAGAGCTCCCTTCCCTTTCGTGTAGTTGAAGCCAAGAAGTAGAAATATTTTGTGGTGTTTGTTTATTCTTTTTTCTTTTTTTTTTTTTTTTTTTTTTATCACATGGTAACAACAATTCTCAGCTGTTTAGCGTTTTTTTGCTACTCCCTTTTATTTTCTTTTTGCTTGAATATTTGTGAGATTTGGCTCCTATTTTTCTCCTCCTCATAAAACCTTTCAGTGCCTGTGCACAGAAAAATGGGAATTGTGAGGGGATACTGAACTACAAAGGGACTCCCAGAATCCCAGAATGATTTGGGTTGGAAGGACCTCAAATCCCATCCTGTTCCACCCCCTTTTATTTAAAGCACAGGAAATCATTCCCACCAAGGGGGGTGGATCTGGAAGACATTGTGGGCTGCTGGCCACAGTGGAGCTGCACATGCAGGCATGCCTCCCAATATGCTGCTCACAGAAGAAATCAGCCTAATTACTTTCCAAAACACAATCAAGGATGTTTGAAGCATCTCCGGGTTTGACATCCATGACGAGTTTTGAAAGACAGGATTGCAGATAATGTCAAGAAAAAAAACAACCATGTATTAATTTCTCTCTGCACATCTCTCCGTGTGGGAGCATCCTTCCCCAGAGTCCTGTCACTGATATTTAATTAATGTAAAGAGCCTGATGACTCCCTTGGTGGCGTATCTGTGGCTGTGGATGGCTCCAGGGAGGAGCTCACCTGGGAGAGGTTGTGCTCCCTCAGTTCTGTCCCTATTATCACTGACAACACAATACCTGTGGGATTGTTTTACCTCTTGTCACCTTATTGGCCACACCAATCTTTAATCTCCATGAAGATTTGGGTTTTTGGGGTTTTTTTGTGTTCTGCTGTGGTTTTTTAGGTGCTGTTATTATAAAAGAAAAAGTATGATATTAAAATATCCTTTTTAATACAAAAGCCACAGGTCCAGAGGAAGCCACAAAAATGCTCTGGTGGCTGGATCACAGTCCTCCAAAGATAAGGAGAGCTGGGGGTATGCACATGGAGAAGAGAAAGTGTGGGGAGACCTCAGAGACCCTTCCAGTGCCTGAAGGGGGCCTGGAGGGACAGGGACTATTTTTATGGGCACACAGTGACAGGTCAAGGGGCAGTGGTTTTAAATTTGCAGAGTGCAGGGTTTGATGGGATATTGGGAAGGAATTGTTCCCTGGGAGGGTGGGCAGGCCCTGACAGCTGTGGCTGCCCCTGGATCCCTGGCAGTGCCCAAGGCCAGGCTGGATGGGGCTTGGAGCAGCCTGGGATAGTGGAAGGTGTCCCTGCCCATGGCAAGGGGTGGGAATGGATGGGCTTTAAGGTCCCTTCCAACCCAAACCAGTCTGGGATTCTATATTTTGCGTAAAAGTTATGTTTCTATTGACCAAGAGGTTGCTGTTGCACTGGCAGAATAAAGTACTCTGAAGAAAATACAGCAGGAGTTTTCACAACAATGTCACTTGTAAGTGAATTATTGTGTGTTCACCAAGACACTGTGACAATAAAATCGAATTCAGGCGCCCTTAATAATTCTTACATAAAATAAACCTAATTTTATACTTTTTGCATGTATCACACACCTCAGATGTGATCCTTGTGATTTGAGTGTTGGACTTGATGGTCTTAGAGAACCTTTCCAGCCTTACAGTTTCTATTCTGTGATTTGGAGGTGCGCTGCTTCAGTTTTAATGGGGTCTGTGGTTTGTTTGTTTGTGTGTTTGTTTTGGCACCATGGGGCAGCCACAGTTTTTCTGGCAAGGCCTGTGCCAGCCCCCCCACCACCCTCACAGGAAACAATTTCATCTTAATATCCAATGCAGTCCTGCTCCTTTCAGTTTGAGACCATTCTCCCCTGTCCTGTCATTCCATGCCTTGTAAATAGTCTCTCTTCACCCTTGTAGGGTCCCATCCTTCCTCCTGTCCCCACAGTGCTACCTTTGGAGCTGGTTAAGGCTCCAAAATTCCCATTTCTTTTCACACACTTGGCTGATGGACACAGTGGGCAGGGACAGAGAGCTCCGAGGGGACTGGTGGTGACATGGCCTGGTAAGAGTGGTCTTGTTTGGCCCCAGGGTGACCCAGAGACATCAAACTGAGCTGGTTTCAGCTTTTACCTTTTCCTGCAGGTCTCAGCTGTGTTTCCTCACAGGAAGGGTGGTCAGGCATTGGAAGGGCTGCCCAGGGAGGTGATGAAGTCACCATCTGATGTGGCACTTCACGCCATGGTCTGTGTGCCAAGGTGGTGTTGGGTGTCACACTGGACTTGATGGTCTCGAAGTTGATTCTGTGGTTCTGTGGCAGCACAGTTCTGTGCATGGCCATTCCCATGGGATCAGAGGGCCCTGATGGATCTCAGGACAGTCTCAGTGCCACTTTTGGGGGAGGTGGGTCAAAAGCACAAGTCACGTAGTGAGGGAAATCATCATCATTTCTACCAACTTCTTCCTAAATTCCTGGGATTGCAGGAAGTGCAACATTCCTTTAGGCAGTGATATTGATGTTCAGGGAACTGTGCTCCCTACAAAAGCTCCCTGTGTGTGTGTTTTGTGTGCCTGACCTTTCAGCAATGGCAAATAGAGCAACACCTGTTTTTTATAAAACACATTTGTCTTCCAGTCCTTGACCTGGGCTCAGTAAATGAAAACATAGCAGAACTGAATCCCCACAGGATCAGGAGAGGGGCAGTGTAAGCGAAAGGGAAATAAAGAAAAATGTACTGGCACTTGTGCTAAAGAACAGCAGAGCAGAAGCGACTTTGTGGCTGTAAAAGTCACACTTCTTATCAATTATTCCTTATCCCTGGTGGACAGAGGGTGCTGCCCACCGCACTGTGACTTTGTGAGACACCATACTTCCCTGAGGGTTTCTAACTTTGTATATTCACGTGTCCTAGGAACAATTTCTGCATAATTTCTCTTGCTATGAACCCTCCTAAGGTTACATTTTGCTCTGCAGAGAGGCAGCAATAATCCTGCTTTCCCCTTCCTTCATGAGAAACCTCCTGTGGTAACAGCTTTTACAAGAGCTCATAAAAGGCTCCCTTTCTTTCAGTGATTCCCTCCAGGAATCTTCTATTGATTATTCTGTAGACAAAAGAGGGAACTAAAGAGTTGCCATGCAAGAATATTGTACAGCACAAGGCAACTAAACTGCAGTTTTATTAGGGTGGGAGTGGGGCTTGGTTCTTGTGGTTTGCAGATATGACATTTGGTGAGGAGGGAAGAAGCCACCCATGGAAATTATTTTTCTGAGAGGAGCTGCTACGAGCTTCCTCCATGTCTGACAAAAACCAATCAGTGATTAGTATTGAGAACTGACAACCTGTTAAACCACTGAGAAAGCTGAACATGCCTCTGTGAACACACATGTTAAAAATTAACAAGGCTGGGAAAAGCTCTCTTGCTTTCTGGCCTTTGCAGAGAGAAGTTCTTCCCCGTCCTGGCCGGGCAGGGCAGGGCAGGGGAGGGGAGGCTGAGGCTGGGCCGGGCCATGGCTGCTAACATCTTACCAACATTAAACCCTGCCTTGCTGCCAGCCCGGGCAGAGCTGGGATCCACCGGGCCCCGGGAGCAGCTACGGGCTGGGCCAGGTCCCCTTTGCCATGGCCCAGCAGGGGAAGGGGAAGCCCATCAGCTCCCGGCTGGAATTAAACGCAGCAAAAGCCGGAAAACAGCCATGCAGCCAGAGCAGCTGCCACCATTTCTCGCTGGGCTCCTGCTATCCTGGCCCAGCCCCCCAGTGTGGCCTGAAATACTCCACCCCAACAGCTCCAGCCTCTGCCCAGGAAAGATATTAACTCTTTTAGTGCACAGATAAAACCTAAAACATCGATTCTCTCTCTCTCGTGAAAGAAAAGGAAAGAATAAAGATACGGAGAGAGCAACATGGAGACATCGAGGTCAGTAAAGAAGTAAGAGTCAAATCCCAGATGGGTGGGGAAAGAGGAGATGCCCTAGCTTGGGCTGAAAGTTCCTTGTAAGCAATGGTGAAGATGTGATTGATATATCAGACCCTTTTTCCCTGTAACTCATTGGAAAGCATGGGGGGATGAAGCGTTCCAGTTGTAACCATGAGCAAAGGCATCCATGCTGAACAAGGAGATGTTCAAGTAGGTGTGATCCCATGAGAAGCTTGAACAGAGAGAGAGAAGAGTGATGAAGACCCTTTGCCCCCAAGGATGAAGAAGAGAATCTCTGTTTCCAGAGACGGAGATGTTTTTAGAGATAGATGAAGAGAGCCCTTGCTTCTGAACAGCTCACCCTTAAAAGTGTACCCCATTAGCTAAAGATTGAACCCTCGAAAACAGTTGTGGGGAAAGCCGTGGGTCCCTCTTTTGCACAATGATCAGATTTCCATTTTGATGACATTGAAGCCATGAGAGAACTGTTTTCTTGTGGAGAAGTCTCCATGGCTCTCCAAATCTCCAAGAGAGACTCCTTTCCCTAAGCAAACTGGAGAAAAACTATTCTAGAGGTAATAAACTGACTAAATTGTTTCTGTACGTTGTCAGTGGGAAAGGAAAGAGGGTGTGGGGGGAGGAGAAGTGTTCTGAAAGTTTTATTCTGATTGTTATTATTCTTTTAGTTCTGTTAATAAAGTTCTTCTCTATACCCTTTAAAGTTTGAGCCTGCTTTGCCTTCTTTCTAATCCTATCTCACAGCTGGAAATGAGTAAATAATTCTACTGGGTGCACTGGCGTTTTGGCCAGGACTAAACCCACCACATAAATTGGTGTATTGGCCAGGAAGTCTCAAATTGGTGAACCAAAACCACTACAGTTCTTCAGATACTTCAAATCAGGAAGTGAAGTTGATAAATTCAGGGGTACCCATGCAAAAACAAGCAATTATTTTGTTTCTGACACTGATGTTGCTTAAAATGGAATGATCTAACAGCAAAAGGTTTTTTCTGGAGTATGATTTGTTAAACACTGTCAGTGTTTGTTAAAATAATGTGGGGTTTTTTTGCTGGAAAGAATAGTCCAGTGTTTCTGACAGAGAGAAATCTTTTCTGTGCAGGGTACTGTGCTCATGTGAAGAATCTGGGAAAAGAACAGGAATATTTGAGATCCTTGAATGAGCCTGTTTGCCTTCCTGCTTCAAAATAGGCACTGGCTGGTTAAAATGCAGTGATAGGAGAAAGGCCACTGAAATCTTTGGGGTCCTTGTCAGCTATTGACTGTTTACCTTCCTTTTTGCTTGGTTCTCTGTGAAATACATACATTTATTAGCACTTTTGCTTTTGGAAAGCTGCAATCTCTGTAACATGAATAGTTTGCATTTTGGAGGTTGTCACACCTGCTTTAGGATTCAGTGACTAGTTCAGGATGAATCCAGCCTGTTTCCCTGCTAGGATATGAAAAAAAAAATCAGTCTCATTTCTTTCATCATAAGTCTTGTGAAGAAATGAAAACTCCTGGCTGTTGGGGAATTTTGAATCTCCATCTGAGGGACATTTTAACTTTGACTGTTACCATTTGAGTAACAAATTCTTAAAGGTTCTGATTTTTTCTAAACAGAAGCATTTATATATTTTCTGAAGTTTTTAATGCACAGCAAAACAGAACAGGTGACCAAATACCTGGCCCCATGAAAGCCACCCATGACCAAACTGAAGGAGGAGGTTTCCTGTATTTCCTAAATCCACTTCTATTCCCTTTTGCTTTCCTGAGCAGATTTTGGTTTAGAGTCATAAAGACATCATCACATTGGAGGTGGCTTCCCTGACAAAGGACTGGGAGTTATGTCTTTGTATCCCTTCAAGGAAAACAGAGAACTGAGCCCTTCTTGCACTTTGTGTCTGAGAACACTGATATTCTGACTCTGAGCTCTGATATTCTGATACCTCAGGAGCAGCTCTGTCTTAGGAGAAAATATCAAACTTTTGTGCTTCCTGAAGAGTCTGACTCGTGCTCCATAGCAAACCTTGTAAAGGGGCATTGATAATCTCAAGGACACACAGAGGCCTCAGTTTTTGCTTTTCTAGGGCCTGTGTGTGAGTGCTGAGCTGTTGATATACCAAGGCCAGGGAAGTGATGGAGCTCTGAAAGGGGAATTCAGGTTTTCTTCCCTCCTCCTACTGCTGCTGGGTACCTGAGCCTTAACAGGGTGGTTTACAAGTGTCCTACAAACAGGAGCATTTTCATTCTTTGCTCCTGGCAAGTTGCAATGTTTTGCAATTGGGGACGTCTCTGGACAAGGCCTTCAGGTGACTTTAAATGTCCCTAGTTGGGGAGAATGAGCATTTTATCACGCATAACTAAGGCTGGCTCATTTTTACACTGGGCAGGTAGGGGGAAATTCAGGGCTGTCTGAAGCCTTCCTTTCAGGGTTAAGCACAGAATGCAGCTCTCTTGTTTCTTCCTTTAGCTCAGCTTTGACTCTTGTGGCCTTTGAGTGTACCTGAATAGAATATACCTCAATGAATTCATATTTGTTCTTTTTGTTATACAAGAAAACATTTTTAAGAGCAAGCACTTAAGATATTTTATGCTGTTCCTAAATTTAATCACAGGTGTCCTGAGAGTATTTAGTGATCTCTTTGAAAATAGAAATGGTGTAATTTAGGGACCCTCTGTTGAAAATGAAACGAGCCATGGAGTACAGACTAGGAAGAAACAGCAATCCTTCCTGTTTTCAGGGTGTGGAGATGCTGTAATAGGTCCCTTCAGTGCAGCAGTGACTGCAGGAGAATGCTGGCACTTCATTCTCTGAACAGGCTTCCCTGGAAAACTAATGGAGGAGAAGAAGGGCTGCTTGCACCATTTGTTCCTTTCCAGGCAATTTTTCTTTGGGTTGGTTTAGTGTCAGGCTTTAGCATCTTTAGTAAAGGCTGTGTTTAGTTGTATATTGGTAATCTGCTCTAGGAAAACACCTTTCCTGGCCTTAATCTTTCTCATGGCATCAGGACCCTGCATTCCAGCTGCACAATGCCTGTACTTCCCCAAGGTGAGACTTTGACAACGTTATTCCAACTTCTGATTTGCATGGCTTGATTTGCTTGGCTTTAAAACGGAGAGAGGCTTTTAAGAGAGTCCTGAGCATTGATTTGTGCCTGGTATTCCTGCAGCTGGGTGCATCCATTTGAAGCTCTTTAAGGTGATTTGACACAGGAGAGGCAGCTTGAAGTGACCACAGAATCCCAGAATGTTTTGGGTTGGAATGGACCTTAAAGTCCAGCCCATTCCAATCCCTGCCACGGGATTGAATCCCCTGGATTCACGGATAGGCAGACAAGCTTTGCTTTATTTTTTTATGTCTATATTTTTATTAAAGAAAAATCAGCTACAAAATATTTTCCCCAAACAAGCCCAAGTGGGACTTTGTGCACTGGCAGCTTTCCATCCACATTATACTGATGATTTGAAAGCAGGTCTGAAACCAGGTGTTAAATTGACCCTGCCTGAAAAAGCACCTGCACATTATTCTGTTCAAGTGGCCAAAGAGTGCTGATGCAACAGATCCCAGCATCGACCACACGAGCAGCTGGCATTAAGAGCACACTCCCTGCATGCCGTATTTGAAAGTTCAGCAGGTCATTGTGGAAATTTGAGATGGTGAAGCTGAGTCATTGTTAAAAAAAGGATCTGTGTAATTCCAACCATGCTTCAAACAGAAATGACTGTAGCTTTAGGATTAGGTGATTATTATTTCAGTTTAGACAGCTTAACTTGTTTATGGCCATTCTATTACTGATACAGCATTGCTTAAAAATAATTCTGTGAATGCATTTTGAAAATTACACTTGGTGAGTATTGGAATAAAAATTCTCACCCTGATGACCCTGGAAGTTTGCTGAATGTTGATGTCTCATGGCCTGTCTGCATAGGCAGTGCCATTTGCTCACTCCCTGAGGCGCTTTCATTATCACCATGTAGGAACACCCAGCCTAAACTCCTGGTTAATACTAAAGCAAGTTTAATTCATTGAATTTCTTAATTTTATTTGAAAAATTAGGAGATTCCAGAGTCACACCTTGCTCTCAATTTAGTATTATATCCACCCAGTTCATATGTTCAGGTGTTTAGATACAATTGTGTGATTCTCTGACAAAATCAGAGTAGGCAAAATAAAGATTCAATTATTTTAATTGTCTGCTTTTAGAAGGGGTTCTCACTGTTAACAGGGCTGAGAGACCACAGGGAGATTCCATTATTTGGGTAACAGGAGTCAGTTCATCAGCAAACCAGTCAGCTCTTGATAAAATATATCTTTCCTGTTAATATTTCACAAGCCATTGCTTTTACAACCTCTAATTTATAGTAGGAGTTTGTAAGATTGAGATTTGAAAGAATAGTATTTTTTTTTAATGCTTTCTTTTTTTAAAGAAGATGCCATTCCTGGCAGCTCTAAAAGCTGCAGAAGGGGTGAGTGCCTCAGTCTTCACTGCCAAAAGTAGAACAGAATTGTTTGCATTTTGTTCAGTGACTGCGAAATTCTGGGAGTGACTGCTTGGATGGGTGGAGGTGATATGGGTACGTGGAGTTTCTCTCACCTGATGATTTTTAGTCCTTTAAGAAGCTGGTGATATTTAGATTGATGTTGCATTCTTGAAGAGGAGAAAACTAGCAGAAAATGGGACTTTTTCATGATTTTGCCTTCTGTTAGGTTATTTCTTGTGGGGTGGTGCCTCAGCCAGAGCTTTACTGGGGTCTTTGATGCCATGTCTTCTTTCCTTGTCAAATCATCAACCTTTACTTCAGCTTCCTCTTTATTTATCTTTTTCTACTAATAGCTTGAGTCACATAAAGTAAAAGAAGAGGGATTTTGGCAGCCTTTAGGCTTGCTGAACGTGTCTTGTTCTCAGTTTTGAAGAAGGATGGCCTTGGTGGGAGGAGAAAAACACAGCACAAGGAGAGTCCAGTGATACTGCCTCCTTATTTTGTGCCCCTGGTTTCAGCTTGTCCAAACTCTCTGGGTGTTGTGCAGTCAAGAGTTAAATCATATCCCAACTCAAAATTCAGGTGGAGAATGCAGGCACAGCTCTTCCAGAGGAGAAGCCATGAAGTGGGTGCTTGGAGGTGTAACACGAAACTGGGGCTTTGTTCGATGTAAGGAGAAAGATCCATAGGAAGTGTGGAAGAAATAAGGCAGAGTTTAGCATGATAAAAGGCAATTGGAGTCATGTTGGAAGTGATTAGAATTTCATGGATAAGCTGGTGTGCTGCAAAAAGTGGCAAATAAGTGAAATCTCCAAATGCAAACTGCTGTGCAAACATGGAGAGGCAGCTGTTGTTCCAGATGCCTCAAACAGCTTAACAGGGAACGGCTTTTCACCACCATCTGATCATTGCTATTGTTTGCAGAGCTCTCATGTAGGACCAAGAGCACTGAATCCAAAGCCAGGATGCTCTGGGAACAGGTGATTGGCTTCTCAGCACGACTCAAGGAGCAGAGCACTAATTAGAGACTCCAGGGAGTTTTCCACAGAAACCTTCAGAAACAATTCCGGAACTCTTCAGGGAACAGCCAGGTTTAGAGCGCCCCTTTGTGGGACTGATTTAAGGCACCTGGTGAGAGCTGTAGATCTCGAGGCTACAGGAATTAGACTCCAAGCCTTTGGGAAGCATAACTAGTAAGAGCTCTTTGGGTTCGCTCTTTCCAGTGAAGTCGTTGTACCCCTGGGAAGTGCCACCCTCTGAGAGGGCTCTGCCTGTGCCAGACTAGAACTAATCAGAGAAAAGATGTGGATTTAAGGCTGGAAGAAAAATTGTATAGAAGGAAAAGCTATAGGAGGTAAAACCCCTTTTTCACCCTAGTGGGAGACAGAAGAGATCAATTCTGGGTTCTTTTTAGAGGTGGTTGCTTGGATCTGCTTCCAAGGTTTTGGTTACTTGAGGTCATCCCAGCAGGGAAAGGTTGGATTTCTCCTGGTAGCTTTTATAATCCAGTACAGAGATGGGTAAAAATGTAATTTAGCTATAGTATAATTTTCAATTTCCTTGTAAGATTAGTTTTTCTTTTAAATGCTTTCAGTTCCATCTCTGCTGTGGGATTGATACGCTGCATTCCTCCTCTGCTTGCCAGGCCCATACCCAGGTCTGCCTTGCAGAAATGCTTGTAAATCAGCTCCTGGAGAAAAAATATTTTAGAGCAAATGTTTTACTAGAATATCCTAAACACATCATTATGCCAGGGGAACTGTGGGAAAATTAGGATGGAAGAGAAATAATACTGTCATTAATTGAAGAAGAACATAAACCTTAATTTTTCTTGTTAAGCAATCTCAATGTTTCAAAGTTTCTCCCACACATGTTGGTAAGGTGGGAGAATTACAATGAATGTTACAATAGCATAGTCATTAAGTTTTTAAAGTGTGTTTTATTTCATTTTAGATGCCTGAAACCAAGGACAGAAACTCCAGTTTCTGTCAGGTAATAGCTTCAGTGAAGGAGAAGCTGCATTTGGCACAGTGTGTTTTTCCTCTTCTGTTTTCCTCATAAAGAGGAGATAAAAACATTTTAAATTATCATCTTCAAAAATGTAAACAAGTGGACTTCAAAGTAATGTAGGAGATTTATTATTACAGATTCAAATCAGCAAACATGATCAATCATGTTACACTTGTTTATGGTTAGCCATTGCAGTAATTGAGTTTTAATTTAAATGGTGAAATCAAAATTTGGCAATTCAGATAGACAAGTCTGGGAGACTGAGGTTAACACTAATTTTTTTGTGAATGCAGTCAGGAATTGACTGAGAAGTTTTATTTCTGACTTTTGCTATTTCATGAATGATTGGGAAAATCCATAAACATTTCGTTTGCATTTCATTTTTTATGCAATAGAAATGCCAAAGTTTGGATGAGTTTTTGAGTAACCTGGTCGAGTGGAGGTCCTTCAAGGCACCATTGGGGCTGAAAAAACAGGAATTGTGGTGTCCTATCCTAAGGCTTAAGTGCCATGTGTCATCTGTGGGGTTTTTTCATGGAATTTCTTGTAGATTTATGCTAATTTGAGTACATCAAGTCTCTTTCCTCATAGGAATTTGCATCCCTTGCAATCAGCACATTCAAACCTTGAGCACTCTGCACTATGGCTGGGAGTTGGTGCCTTTCTTTTGGGTCAGTAAACTCTACCCAGGTTCATTTCTCCCCTCACGTTTTCTCTGGGAAATTTGGTTCTGCTTGGCATGGGAGTTCCTAAAATTTCTGATGTCAAGTATTTGACCTTAAGCTTTATATTTTCTGTATTATACTTGAATCATTATTGATTTGCTTCCTTTTATCTATTTTGCTGCATTGAGAACATTTTATGGAGCTAATTTCCTTGACACAGTGTGTCTATACTTAAACACTTTGCTTGAATTAAAAGGACACACTGGAAAGAGCAAATTCTTTTGAACAAAATTCTCTAAAGCTACTACTCCCAAATCCCAGCCTTCAGTCTGGAACTCCTCAGCTTCCATTAGAGCAGAGAAAGCAAAGCAGAAAGATGGGGAGTCATGAACAAAGTACTCCCGGGGTAATTTTTGATTTTGTTTTGGTTTGCATTTATCTAAATATAGAAGTGTCTTCATTTTCTGTGGGCTGAATTCACAGCAAGCAAGGACTGGAGTGAATTCACATTTGTGCCAAAGGGATCAAATCAAGCTGGATGTGGAACAAACAAGAGTTTCTTTAGGTAACAGGTGAAAATCTGTTTCTAACTTGCAGTCTAAGGAGAGGAAGGGAAGTTTTCAGGCATCTGCAAGAACAGCCCCAAAAGCCTGGTCAGTGCAAGGAAAGCCTAAGGAAATTGAAGAGGAAATTATCAGTGGTGTTTTGTGGGTGTTGGGAAATATGATCTCCAAAGCAAATGAAAGAGATTTCAGCCTTGTGCATTCAGAGAGAGCAATGGGAACAGTTCAGGATTCAAGACTGGATGGAGGTGAATGTGAGTAGAAGTGTCCCAACACAACACAGTCCATAGACACTTTTATCCATCCATGCATCTGCGTATTTCAGAAAGAATGTTCTCACATGAGGAATTATTGATAAAACCCCTTGGAGAAGGCTCTTCCTCAGGAACTGGAGTGATGGGGCTAGAAGCAATGGATACAAACTGAAAAAGGGGAAAATCATTGGGAAGAAAGCCTTCCTGGGAGGGTGGGCAGGCCCTGGCACAGGGTTCCCAGAGAAGCTGTGGCTGCCCCTGGATCCCTGGCAGTGTCCAAGGCCAGGCTGGATGGGGCTTGGAGCAGCCTGGGATAGTGGAAGGTGTCCCTGACATGGCAGGGGTGGCACTGGATGGGCTTTAAGGCAGCTGCAAAAGGTAATGATTAAGTCCAGTATTGTTCAGGCAGCAGGAAACTGGCTGGAGCAGAGGTAGGAACTGAACTTCCAGAGGTGAAAGAGGTTATTTCCAACTAATAGAGGGACTGGGGAAAGCACAGGCACTGAAAATATTCCTGTGCTTTAATAAATAGCTTGGCAAATTGTTTAAGCAATGATTGGTGAGTGGTGGCTGGGGAAAGCACAGGGAGTCCTGAGAGGTCCATTCCAGTCCTTTATTCCCTGCCTGTTCACTTTGGGATGATGCATTTGCTGTTCTTGTTTACAGGCACTTGGCAGTCTTTTATGTTCTGTCATGTCCAGGAGTTTAACAGACTAAATGCCTGAAAACAGCAGGAATATATGAAGGCAATGTCCCTTATCTTTGCTGATAATCAGATCTGGATATTGCAGGAATGAATTCATTACTAAGGCATAGCAGGAGCAAAGTTGATGCTCTTGTTAAGCTGAGCTGAAGGTAGATTTAAAAGGTGAAAAATCCTTTGATTTAATAGAAAAATAAAATAAGAAAAAAGAGTATTACATTTAGAATACTCTTTTTCCTGTACAAAAAAGGCTTTTATTCATTTCAGAAACAATTTGAGTCAGAGAATACAGAATCTCCAAAACCAAGAAGGCAACTCAATTTCCATGGAAGTTAATGGAAAAATTTCTGGGATTGTTATGACAGGTCCTAGAAGAGTAAGAATGATAAGTAGGGCAATTCAATAATCCCACAGGGAGAAGATCATCATCTCTGTTAAGATAAAGATGTTAGTTTTCACTTGTATTTGTTTTATGAAGTGCACTGAATATGTCTCACTGAATACATATTGAATACAACTTCATGGCAGAAGTGATATAAATCTGTGACTGGGCTGCTGGGGAAGAGCAGCAGCTCCAGGCAGCTCCTGGAGTTCAGGAAATCCACATGTATTCTGCTTTAAAAGGAATTGTAGATTCTTTTTCCTGCTGATAGATACCACAGAGAACAGGAAATATTTAGTGTCCATACTGAACCATTTTTATGCTGCAATTAAAGAACAATATTAAGGTTTTCCCCTCCCTATGGGCCCTGTGCCAGTCTCTCTCCCTGTCCACAGGTCATTCTTCACCTCCAGAGGTTGGAGATGGAGCTCAGGGGAGAGATGACTGAGCAGCTTTTATTGTCCTGCAACCCAGAGGCCCTGGAGGTGCCTTCTATCTCTTCCCTGGGCTCAGCTTCCTGCTCTTCCTGAGGTGCTGTTTGTAGCCACTTCAGTGAAAAACAGGGAATTGCCTGTGGGTTACAGCATTTCAGAATTCAGAACATGACCTCTTGCTTTGCCTTTGCTGAAGGCATTCCCATGAATGAGGCCCTTCTCCAGGATTTGGGCGTCAGTACCATTCCCACTTGATGTCCTGTTTGCCTTGCTAGGAGCCAATGCTTTGTTATGTGGCTTAGCCTACAGCCCCTGACTACTTCTGCTTGTCCTCTGCTGCACTGCTAAAGCCTTTGCAGTGTTCTTTTTGATCATTGGAGGGTTTAGTAGGCTAAAATATTACATTATTAGCACAAATTCTCCTGCTGGGAGAAGTCAAATGTGCCAGTTATTTGGGAAAACTAGAGACTCCAATTAGGGATCCAGAGCAAGGCACTGTTTTCTCTCCATTTATCTTTGCTACCTGCCACTAAAGTAATAATAGAGATTTTATTCCAGCTTCTCCTATTTAACTGCTTTTAAATTGGAGGATTTTCTCTTGTCTTTCATGTGTTAACAGCTCTAAGAGGATTTCAAGGGAAATTTTCCCTCACACAGTTGTTCCCATTCATGCCTATTGCTCTGGTTTTCCATGCTGTACCACTCCTTTGCTCTTTAGTGTGATCTGCATCCCACTCCCTGCAAGGATCCCTTGTTTTAACTGCTCAGGGGATCTCATAGGAGTAGGGATGTGTAAGTTGCCTCATTATCTCATCCTCATCTTTACTTACATCTAGTATTCTAGACAGAAAATATTTCTTTTGGGTTATATTATTTTATTTCTTCACTATAGAAGAAATAAATATAATAATAATAATAATAATAATAATAATAATAATAATAATAATAATAATAATAATAATAATAACTGGATTAGGGTACCTGGTTCCAGGTACTTCATAAACTCTGTGAGTTCTGGTTTAAGAATTGTGGAATGGTTTGTGTTGGAAGGGACCTTAAATGGCTGCAAAATCCAACTCCCAAAACTGAGCAGGGACACCTTCCACTATCCCAAACTGCCCCAAACCCCATCCAGCCTGGCCTTGGGCACTGCCAGGGATCCAGGGGCAGCCACAGCTGCTCTGGGCACCCTGTGCCAGGGCCTGCCCACCCTCCCAGGGAACAATTCCTTCCAATATCCCATCCATCCCTGCCCTCTGGCAGTGGGAAGCCATTCCTTGTGCCCTGTCCCTCCATCCCTTGTCCCCAGTCCCTCTCCAGCTCTCCTGGAGCTCCTTTAGGCACTGGCAGGGGCTCTGAGGTCTCCTTGGAGCCTTCTCTTCTCCAGGTGAACACCCCCAGTTCTCCCAGCCTGGCTCCAGAGCAGAAGGGCTGCACCCTGTGGAGCATCCAGCAGATCCATGTCTTTCATGTGTGGCAAGCCTTTCACTGATGTCAGAGATCTGATTATCCAACTCTGTGCGCCCTTCTCTTCCCATGCTTGTGTCTCTGTTAATCACATACTTTTGGGGGGTGACTGTCATTGGAAGGCAGCAGCTATGAAAACCTCCTCAGCTTGTTTTTGTCAGCCATGGGAGTTACCTTGTCTCCTTCTTGTCGGTTTTCTGCAATTAAATCCTGAACAGGCAGCTGGGAGCTGGATTTGCAGGGCAGACAAATGAGCTGCCTCCCCTGGGGACACTGGTTTTGGTTGGATAATAACAGCTATCAAGGTTAGTAAAGAGTAGAGGTTTGGTGTGACTGAATTTTGTTGCTTAATGACAAGACAAATGCCAGCAGTGGGTTGTGCCTGAGTTGCTGAATTGCAGGCAATTTGTTTAATTTCTTAAGTCAGAAGTTTATAAAGGTTGTTATTTAAAAAAAAAAAGAAATAAAAAAATAAGCATATACTGGAAAAACAGCACGAGGAAAGTAAACTTGACTGCTGGTTAGCTTTTGCCCAGGAACTTTCTCTTCACCATGTACTTGGCATTTTAGAGCTGGTTAAATAGAAATGTTTCTCGGTACTCCATCCATGTCCTCACTTCATGTGCCCTCTCTGGCAGTTCCCTTGTTGGAAAATGCGAAGGCCAAAGATGTTCTGCCTTTTCCAGAGTAAATGCTTTTATGTAATATAGAAAACGAGGCTGAGATGTGTTTGGTACTTTATTTTCTAAGAAACTATGAGTGAACAGGCAGTTTTCAGTATCACAATTCACTGCTGTGGAAGAGAGAAGCCCAAGTGATAAGAAATTTATTACAGAAAGGACATTTGAGCTGGATCACCTGGATAAACCCCAGCTACATGAAAGGTCATGCTTCACAGCAGTTGATGCAGAAGCTCCAGAATCCTTTTGGAAGACCTCTATGAGGAGTATTCATGCAAAGCTCTGTAATAAATCAGAGACAAAAATATTTAGATTGGTTTCACAAACCTGCTCTTCATAGAAAACAAGTTCTCTGAAGAAATCTCTTCTATTATGCATTTAAGCAGCTGTGACATTAATCATTATGTCATTAATAATTTGACATTAGTAATTTCTCCCATCATTTAATCCCTTTTAGTCTCTCTGCTATAAGATGCAAGCATTAAAAACAATTACTCATATTCAGTGTTTTCCCCTCTGTCCTCAGAGCTGGTTAATTTTTAGGTGATGTGGAGAAGTCAGATCTGTCAATTCATTAATACCAGATTTGTGGGCAAATTCAGTTGTTTTATGGGTTTCAGTTTATCAGAATTCATGTTTGTTCATGTTGCAGTTCTATTTCATTTAGGCTTTTTCCTTTCTGTCCAGCATTCTCAGAGGAAGATTAAATTTTTGTTTTTCATACTGTTGGTTGGATAGGGCAAAATTTTTATTTTTGGGTCCTCCAGCTGTTTTCACTGTGTTGGGTTGAATTACCCTGGGATTAGCTGTGGTTTCCTTATGGAGCTATAGCTTTGGAAGTCTCAGAGAGAAGGGCAAAATAGCTGCAAACAGGGCCTGGATCTTCTCCCAACTGACAGGAATGAAGTGGCAGATGGATTTGTCTGTGGGCTTAGAGATGGCTAAATAAAAGCAGAGTGTTAAAAGGGTGAGGTTATCAAGGACAAAGAGTTTATAAAATTTAACAGATGTGAGTTTAATTGTGTGGCAGCAGCTCAGAGCTGCACTGGAGGACATTCCTAGATAATACTGAGGCAAATGAGTGTGTGCATTGCAGGTGTGTTGGGGCAGAGATAAGGCTCCATTTGCATATTGCTTTCATTTGGTTCCCTTGTTTCCAGAAGTTGCAGTTGAGGACAAGCACAATGCTGCTTTTGCATCAGCTGAGTTGCTGTTGTTTGGTTTTAAAGGATTTTTGTGGAAATTTGAAAGCTGTGTGAGGGCTGCAATGACTGTTCAAGCCATTGCTGTGGTTTCCAGGAGAGATGGGACTGTGTCTGAGGGAAAAATCCCCTCCAAGTCTGGCTGCTTCCTTTTGTAGAGCCCCATTCCTTGAGCCAGGGTGCATTGCCTGCAGCCCCAGATGCACGTTGCATTCTCCATCCAGTTCCATTTATCCCCAGCTGCATTTGGAATTCTCCTCCTCTTTTGGATGCCCACTTGTCTGCAAATTGGCTGCTTCCCATGTTGTCCTTGGCTCCTGGGTGTGTCTCTCACCAAAGCAGGGCATGGAGAGTGCAGTCTGCCCTGGGCTGTGAAGTGACCAAGAGTCCAACAATTTCTGTGCCCTCAAAGCAGATTCCAATCAAACCAGAGCATTTCAATCACAAACCTCTTCATTTGCCCTTTTTTATTTATTATTAGTCCTTATTTCTTGTCCTTTTACTTACCTCCACTTACTTTTATCACTTACCTTTTACTTTCCTCTCACTCATACTGATCTCTTTATCATCAGCCCTTTTCCTCAGGAGCAGGTGTTTTGCACATATTTTAATCTATATTCTTCCTGGCTGTCCAGGAGGAAAAGGGATTGTTTTTCATGGAAATCAGTGCATGCCATGCCTTGGATAAAGGGACAAGGTGACAGATCAGCCTTGCCATAACCCCCAGGGCAGGCAAGATGAAGACCATGCAAAGCAAAGCTGCTGAAGGAGTGAAGCAGTCAGGAAGCTCAAGAGATGGATAATGACAGAGCCCCTGGTTGAAAAGGAATTTTTTTAGCAGATGGAAATAAAAAATGGAGAAGACAGCAAAACAGGAATGTGCTGTATGGCATGAAAGGCATGATTGTCCTTTGCAGTGGTGCCACTGAAAGGAGACAAAAGCAAGATGCTAACAAAGGTGAGTCCCAGGAATGTGAGGGAAGAGTGTGAAATGAAGCTGTAACTGAGAGCTCCATTTCTCAGAGACTGACACCCCATTGCAGGGGAAGAAGCATTTATGAGTATGTATAAAAAAGGGAAAAAAAGTTAAAAATGAAAAGGAATCCCTACTGTGTAGCTGATGGATACATTGCTGTGCCATTATCCTTGCTCTTCTGAGGGGACACGGATCTAAAAAAGCTCCCAGAGTGCGCCAGGAAAAGAGAAAGATTTACTACCAATTTCTTATGACATATGGCCACCCATCCCTCCTCTGAAAATGTAGGCATTAGTTAATGAGTAAAACTGTCAAACTTGGCTTTTAACATTAAAAGCAGGGTCTTTGGGAAAGTAGAATGCTCTCCCAAATTGGAGTCTCAGAACAAGATCTCAAGGTTTTATGTGATTTGGCACTGATACTAAGTTGAGTTGTCTAATAAATGGCAGCAATTCATCATCTACTTTGGGAGTCTGAAGTTTAGTAGGCAGTCATATAGCGTGTCTTTTGGTACCTACACTACCTCAGGAAAAAAATCATGGATTTTGGAGGGGCAAGGGGATTATGGCTTGATTTATTTGGCAACAAAATTGACTATAAAACTACTTTTACTATGCTCAAGGGAGCAAGGCATAGAGATGTCATATTGAGTAATAACGTCAGGATAATATCAAGGTCTTTGGTCATCTCACTGATTTCACACAGGCAAAGCCACAGATATAAAACACTTGATACCAGTGGAATAGGACATTTCATGTGGATAATAAACACCTGGGAAAATTAATGACCTGTCTGGCTAAAGAGATAAACCCTGAGTCACAATAAGTGAGAGCACTGGAGGGAGAGCCAGTGTTTAACTGTTTTAGTGCTGCCTGAAGTAGCACTTAGCAGGAGAAACGTGGTTTGTACATCAGATATTCCTGTGGAAGAACCAGCCCTGCATCAAAGGAATGGCCTGAGGTCTGCTGAGTGCTGCCTAATTGCAGTAGTTGATGAATGAAGTGCATTTATTGTAAGGTCTCTTTTCCCTGGGACACATTTTAATGGCAAAGTGAGGAATGAGGGTTTAGAGCTGGCAGTAGCCAGGTGTCCATACCCTGTGTCAGTGAGACACTGGGAATCTCCTCACAAAGGGATTGAGCTTCCCTGATTTTTGCCTGGCTCCATAGTGAAGTGCCCAGGATAACACAGCAATGTCTGGGAATGTCAACAGCTCTGGGCACTCAGAGCCCAGCGGGTCAAACCCCTCAGGGCTGTGTTAGTAATGTGAAGCACATGGAAGCAGCAGCACTTAGGACCTTGTGGCAGCAGATCTCAGAGCTTTTCCCCCTGTGGACATGGCTGGACAGGAGCCCAGGGGAGCCCAGGGGGCACGAGGCCAATGGCCCCTGGGCTGTGCCAGCCGTGGGGTGGCCACAGAGCCAGGGCAGGGCTGTCCCCTGGGCTGGCCCTGCTGAGGGACCTCGAGGGCTGTGGCCAGAATGCCCTGGAGGGGCTGGAGCGTGTCCAGGGCAGGGAACGGAGCTGGGGAAGGGGCTGGAGCCCCAGGAGAGGCTGAGGGAGCTGGAAAGGGGCTCAGCCTGGAGAAAAGGAGGCTCAGGGGGACCTTGTGGCTCTGCACAACTCCCTGACAGGAGAGGACAGCCAGGGGGGGTCGGGCTGTGCTGCCAGGGAACAGGGACAGGACAAGGGGAAACGGCCTCAAGCTGTGCCAGGGGAGGCTCAGCTTGGACAGCAGGAGGAATTTCTGCATGGAAAGGGTGCTCAGGCCTTGGCAGGGGCTGCCCAGGGAGGTGATGGAGTCACTGTTACTGGAAATGTTCAAAAAGCACATGGATGGGGCAGTTGAGGATATTGTTTGGTGGAGAACAGGGCGGTGGTGCTGGTTGGCAGCTGGACTTGGTGATCTTGGAGGCCTTTTCCAATTTTACTGATTCTGTGATTCCATGATACTGCTACTAATACATTGCAAACAGATGAAATAGATCTATCCTAAAGGACAATGCAATTCAATCTGGGGTTTCCCTCTGCTGGGCTTGTTTCTGTTCAATTTTTTTGTTTGTTGGTTTGCAATGCCTTGCTTTGACCTCCTCTGGTATTTTTTTAATGGGGACTGTCCCCACATTCAGTGGGATTGATTTCAGCTGGGAGTTCAAATGTGCCCTTCCCTGCAAGCCTGGGATCCTGCTGAAGGCAAAGCTGAATGAACTCCTCAGTGGAGTGAGAAGGACGTGGAGGGCATGCCCTGAGCACTGCTGGGTACCTGCTTAATCATCTGCTCACCTGACAGGATCTTTGACAGGACAAACTGAATTAAGCAGAGAGGAGGAAAGGGCAGTTTGCAACTCTTGCCAGAAAATCTCTCCATTTTGCTCCTGCACAAAGATTATATTCACACTGGAAGGGGAAAAAAAACCAGATCAAACTCTCTGTGGGTACAAAGCACATGCAACAATTGATCTGTTACACCAGTGCCACCTTCCCCTATTCCTTAAGGTGACCAAAATTGGGACTTTAAATGGCATTGTGGAAGATATATTTATGTCTTCCCCAGTAAATAGATTCATTTTAAAATAGAGAAAAATCTGTGAGCAGTTCAAAAGAACCTCCTGAGCCTTGGGATGAATCAGTGAGTGATGAATCAATCCTAGGGAGGTAGAGCAAAATAGGGACAAAATCTGGCAAAAGCTAGGGAAAGCAGAATGGTGTGCAGGCATGAAATGAGTCCAGATCCTGCCCTCATTGAAACTAAAAATGCTTGAACCAAACTTTAATCATATGTGGGTGGAAGAAATGCCATAAGCAAAGATTTTTCAGATCCAAACATGATTTTAGCTAGGTAGTTGGGAAGTTTTCGAAGGAAAAAAAGTGAAAGATGGCAAGAGTTGGTTTAGAAATGCAGAGATGCAACCTGGAATTGCTCTTAGTTGTGCTCTAATTAATTCTGTATACTTTGTATAAAAGATGTGAATTTAGATTTTAAGAGACATTTCTGTGAGGTTTGACCATTGTGATGCTCCTGATGCTGAATTCTGTAGCAGGTTAAGTTATAAACTGCTCCAATATTTGCATTTTTAATACCTCATTACATTTTATGAGTTACAGTTGATGCTTTCCCATTTATTATCATTTTATTTGGTCTGTACATGCAGAGCTCTCACAGCAAAATTGCAATTTACAGCTGTTCTCTCACAAAGAAACTTTTTAAGAATAGCCAGGAACTCAAATCACTAACAAATATGTGTGTTATGTAAATGATAGATTGTGCTGTGGTCTGAATACAAATAAGTGATAAAAACACCAACACATCTTGTCAATGGACAGGCCAAAAAGGAAATGTTTATAATCAAGCACAAATGAACAGGACATTTTTCACAAAATATAGTGGCACAGAAATGTCCCTTTCTCCAGGGGCCAGAGAAATTAGGAATTCCCAGAGGAAGTGTGCATTGCTGTGTGTGCACAACCTGAGGATGCGTTGCAGTGCTGGATTATAAAATAGGAAGAAAAAAAAAAAAAACCAAACAAACAAATCCATAACCTTAACACTTGATCTTGAGGAAGTTTTGGTATATAGAAGCTTGATCCAAACTCTCAAAGGCTGAGATAAAAAAGACAAGGCTGGGTGAATCAAGATCTGTAGGAAGCAGGGAGGAAAAGGCAGTTTATGGTCCAGAGACCTCACTTGGTAGGGGAAAAAAGAAAAACACAGAAAGGGATCTGGCAAATTGCCACCCTGGGGGCAGTGAAGAGGTGTCTTTGGGACAAGAGAAGAGAAACAGGATCATCTCCCCTCTCAAATCAAGCAACCTATTGCTGTTTTCCCTTGGCTTTAAATAAGCAGCAAACTCAGAACCAAAGAGAGCCAACCAAAAGTTCAAGGGCTCCCAGTTCTTACAAAGCCCTGTCTGTGTCAGTCATGCTGGGGGTGTGAGCTCAGGTTATGGATACATCCAGTTCCTTGGCTGACTCTTGAGGCAAATAACCGAATTTAGTATTTTTTTTTTCTTTATTTTATAAGTTCCAGATCATGGCAAGTCATTTTTCACCACTGAGGTTTGCTTGCAAAAAAAGGTGTAAGTGCTAATTGGTCTTTGAGTTTCCTAAAGCACTTAAAGATGGATTGTTGGGAGTGATTTACCAGATTTGCTTGAATAATTCAAATTCCAGCTATCTTCTTCAAAAGTTGCCATAGTGCTGTTGTTTCATTTATTTGTATTCTTGGAGATAATTTAATTTCTTTGTTTGTCAGGGAGAAAAAAACAGCTTTTGCCATTAGGATGAGATTAATTTCACAGAGATGTAGAAGGTGAAACAGAAGAGAAGGACATGATTGTGCAGACTTATAATTGGCCATTTCTTCTGTAGCTTTCTGTGGAGCATAGGGAAAGGGTTGAATGGTAATGTTAAGAAAAAAACACCACCCCCACCCCAAAAAACAAAACAACAACAACAAAAACCAAAACCAGAAATACATTTTTTTTATCTATTGATTTGACTGTGACTCCTGGAAGAGTATTTTCATATTTTCACAAGTGACCTGTATAGGTTGGGACATCTAAGATTAAGTGATGGAATCAAGACCTCATTTTCCTGCAATGATAATTAAATATATTAAAAGTATAGCTAACATTTTGGTTGTGTCCTGAGTCTCTGATCTTCAGTGCTTTTAATGCTGATGGGATTTTTGTTCTCCCTGTGCTGAGGTGAAATAGTTGAAGGATGAGGCTGATCCATGTAATTCTTTCACACTTGGACCTTTCCTAACCAACACAGTTTGTCCTTGCAAACTTCTTGTCCTCACAGTCCCAGTGGGTGGGGAGTAATTGCTTGCAAAAAAAGATGGTGTGTTGTTCAGGTTGCTTTAAAAGTGAAATGAGATGCATTCATTATGTTATGCTTCACAAATTTAGGAACTAAACCCATATTCTCTTCAAACTCATCCCTTTTATTGTGCCAGGTCTGTATTACCTGGTGTATTTATGAACTGAATTTGCATCCAGTTTTCTGATTTAAAAAAATGGTAAAAAATATTAAGAGTCACTTGAAATTACATGCAGATAAATGAACTGTAAATCTTTGCTATTATAGTCAATTAAGAATATTACCAATTGGTCATCTTAGACATTTTTACACTGCTCTATTTATGTGGTTGTTGCAGAGACTGGAACTTCCAGTGAAAGAAGGATTTTAAAATGCTCATTTGTTTCTTTAGACTGGAAGTAATGCTTTGCAGAGGATGGTTGAGCTCTGCGAGAAATTCCTGCAATTAACAAGGTCGTTGAGATCTCTCCAGGGGAGAAAAGCAGGAATCTTCGAAGTGTCCCTGCAGTACATTCAGAGATTCACAGAGATTCAGAGAGAAGCGTTGGAAGGGACCTGGCAGCTCATCCCATTCCACTCCTTGTTTCAAGCCCCAAAATCCAACCTGTCCTTGGCACTTCCAGGGATCCAGGGGCAGCCACAGCTTCTCTGGGCACCCTGTGCCTGCCCACCCTTGCAGGGAACAGTTCCTTCCCAATATCCCACCTAACCCCGCCCTCCTTCCCCTCAAAGCCATTGCCCCCTGTGCTGTCACTTTATTCCCTTATGAAAAGTCCCTCTCCAGCCTTCGTGTAAGCCCTCTTTAGGTACTGCAAAGGGAGAAATGCAGAAATCTGGGAAAATGCAATTCCCTCTGCTTAAAATCTCTCTGATTTCAAAGTGCACTGAGTCTGAAAGGGAGCAGCTACACCTTCAGCAGGTTTTAATCACAGAGCAGCCCCTCAGATGATTTCAATTAGTTATTCTTTATAATTCCTTATATTAAAATGTTTATTTCTGGAGGAAAAGCAGGTTTTTAAATAGATAAGGTAGAGAATAATCAATTCCTCACTGAAGTGCCTTGAACTCACTGTTCAAGGGAGTAGGGATAACCTTCTGGGACATGAAATAGTGGAGGTTATCCAATGTTTTCTGCTGTTTATTTTCCATTGGCAGTAACAGGTTGAGGTCAGGAGTGTACAAACACAGAGCTGAGAAACTCAAAAGAGTTCTCAGAGAAAGAGAACTCTGTCTAAGGCTGCTGATGAGAAGGGAATTAAAGGAATTCCAGGCTGAATCTTGCTGCTGTGACAGGAGCAGACTCCCTGACAATGGAGATTTTTTGGAGGGTTTTGATCTCTCAGAGTCAATATTAAATGTCAGTGTGAAGAAGCTGATACTGCCAAATTGTTCATGATATATTTACTTTCAAGTGTCTTCAGCTTTTAGGTCTGGCAGAAGCTTTCATGAAAGTTGAGTTAATTTCCAAGACGTTTTTTCTAATTTGGTACCACAGAGTCAGCATTAATCCTTCATGTGTTCCATGATAAAGGCCATGCTTTGAGTGATGGCAGAGATGCAGTGGGAGAATAACTTCCTGCTTCTCAGAGACTCTATTAATTTTCAGGAGGTGGTATTTTCAATATTGATGTCTCTGCAGAAATAAATCAGAGCTTTGTTCAGCAGGGCCTCAGAGTGTAGTCAGTCTCGCCAAGAGCAGCAGCCAAACAGTGCATCCTCCAGAGGGACCTGGAGCTGGACTGTCAGAGACAGGGGAGTGCTGTGGTGCTCAGGTCTGGACCAGAACCTCGAACAGAATCACAGGATCATTACAGCTGAAAAAGATCAAGGCCATCAGGTCCAACCATCAACCAGCACCACCACCCTGTTCTCCACCAAACAATATCCTCAACTGCGCCATCCATGTGCTTTTTGAACATTTCCAGGAATAGTGACTCCACCACCTCCCTGGGCAGCCCCTGCCAAGGCCTGAGCACCCTTTCCATGCAGAAATTCCTCCTGCTGTCCAAGCTGAGCCTCCCCTGGCACAGCTTGAGGCCGTTTCCCCTTGTCCTGTCCCTGTTCCCTGGCAGCACAGCCCGACCCCCCCTGGCTGTCCCCTCCTGTCAGGGAGTTGTGCAGAGCCACAAGGTCCCCCTGAGCCTCCTTTTCTCCAGGCTGAGCCCCTTTCCAGCTCCCTCAGCCTCTCCTGGGGCTCCAGCCCCTTCCCCAGCTCCATTCCCTTCCCTGGACACGCTCCAGCCCCTCCAGGGCTCTCTGGCCACAGCCCTCGAGGTCCCTCAGCAGGGCCAGCCCAGGGGACAGCCCTGCCCTGGCTCTGTGGCCACCCCACGGCTGGCACAGCCCAGGGGCCATTGGCCTCGTGCCCCCTGGGCTCCCCTGGGCTCCTGTCCAGCCCTGGCACAGCACCCCCAGGGCCTTTCCCCAGGGCCCTTTCCAGCCCCTCTGCCCCAGGCTGGAGCTGCAGGGCTTGGGGTGACCCCAGGGCAGGAGCATCACCTGATACAATCCTTTCCATCCCAGACCATCCTGGGATTCCATGATGAGATTCCACAGGTTTTCCTTCAAAGTTGCCCTTTGTTGTTTACTCTAAGGGGGGCTGGTGATGGTTTTCTGCTGTTCCCCAAGCAAAGGCTGAAGTATCCTATCCAGACTTGTTAGTCCAATCAAAATTAAGTTTTCCAACAGTGAAAATTAATTCAAGCAATCTCAGTATTTTTTAATTTTTTTAATAATATAATAGACCCACTGTCAATAAGCTGTCTTCCTATTTTCACATTTCTCACACTACCTTTTCTGCTCATCTGACACGCATTAAAATTTAAAACTGTCTTCATTTTTGTTAACAGCATTTCAAAGCTAGGCTGTGACACTACAGTTACACAAGAAGTAACATACAGCACTTTTAAAGGCCTGCAAAAATGAAATTCTAGTTTTTCAAAACGGGTTAATGTCTTGCAAACATAAACCATGAAGGTTTAGAAACAAGATAAAGCCTTAAAAAGGTGTAATTAATTAAAGAGTACTTAGAAAATAATTCTGTACTTGAGCAGAACATTATCATTTTTAGGGACTGGTGAGGTTTATACTGAGTAAATCTTTCCCTCTTAGTTGGGAAATCGTGGGACTTGCTCTGCATGAGGTGTCCAAGCACATCACTGACTTTCCCTATGATTCCCACATCAGGGCTTGAGCCCCCCCAGGTTTCCCATGCTTTTCCCAATGGAAATTATATCCTTCAGAGTTTTTCCCAGTGAGAGTCTGACTTACATCAAGGTGGTATTGGCCAAAAAGCAGAGGGGCAGGATGGTTTAGATGGAGGTTGTGTTTTATTGTGTTCTGCAACATTTTTATTGTAGGGGTTGGGAGTGGTAATTCCTCTTGGTCTGTTGGATGTTAAATCTCTGGGATTCCTGAGGTGGAGTTTCCCTCTGTTATGAAATCTAGGTCATCTCAAAAGGGATACTTAGGACTTTCTGCATGCTGTGATTGGAATCCAAATCTTCCCCATTACTTGAAGTACAGTCAAAAAAACCCGTAACACTTCTGAGTTAGGGAATCACAATTTAAATTTGCAGCATTCAAGAAATCAAGTCTTGAAGTGCAAAACTCAGGTAAGAAATTAAAAAGCAGAGTTGGAATTACACAAGGTCAGAGACAACACAGCCTTTTCTACACATCATTTACTCCCCTTGATACCTCATCCATGCTTCCAAATGAGCGCTCCCCGTGCTGGTTTTTAGGGAGATAAGTTTATTTTCTCATCATGAAATGAAGTTTGAAGCATTATCTCCCTTCTAATGCAGTGAAACTTGTTTTCCCTTTCCCTCCTGAGTGCAGGTTGCCAGAGGCCTTGCTAGGTGCTCATAAATTTGGGGTTAATTTCAGCAAATTCCAAATTCAACAGTTTTCCAAGTGGGGATGTGCTGAGGTAAGGGACTTTGCTAAAATATGAGGAATTTAATTGTGTTCTCACCTCATTAGAAATGTTGGAGAATTTGCCAGAAGTAAATACTGTTGTCGTGGTTTCACAGTTATTTAGTGGTTAGCTTGGTGTGTTTTAACATTGCAATTAGAACACAGATATGTTTTAATTCTTTTGTAGTAAAATGATTTAGTATGTATAAGTAATTTAGTATGTAAAATGAATCAGGCCTGCTCTAGGTTTCTCTCTGCATTCTTAGCTTTATGACAGGGCTGTGTGAAAAAAAATAAAATATTATAGGCACTGGCATTAATTTTTATCTGTAATGCATGTTCCTGTTAAAGAAGCGAGCATAAATATCCCAATGCCATTTCCAAGGGCAGCTTTTCTCTTTCCAGGAACCTTGGTTTTGTCTGGAGAAAGCAGGGACCAGAGCAAGGAGTGCCTCATTCCTTGGGCACCTCCAGGGATGGGGGCTCCAGCACTTCCCTGGGCAGCCCCTGACACATGAGCTGAATGAATTAGAGGAATTGCTGTTTGATTTATGTGTGACTTAATGAAGTTGCAGCAGCTGAAGCTGAATATTCCTGTCATTCCCAAAGCAATGACCCCCATCTCCCAGCTGAGGAAGGTGTGCCAGACTTCCATAATGCCACTGGTTTTTTCCCCAGGATATTCCATTTCCCATGGGAAATGTTGCTGTACCTGTGCCTCCATCCCTCTGTGCACACTTATTACAGCTGTTTAGTTTCTTTATAGGTGAGGATTAAAACTCTGCTGTAAATATGGGTACATTTTTCAGGCTTCTCTCTCCACTTCATGTATTAAAAACAGCTGTAGATATGAACACACTCTTCTTGTTTCTACCAGCTCAAGGCTGGCTCTTGCTGTTAGTTAGGCTCCAGCTTTTAAATTCCTGGAAGGCTGGATTGGCCAGTGTCTGGCAGCAGCCCTCACCTTGGAGAGGCATCACCAGAGTAATTTAATTTTTCCTCTCTCTGCTGGAAGCTGAAATTGTTATTTCAAAGAAAAACATGGGATAGAGGCTCTAATGTTGTTTCTGGTTTTCCCCTCATATTTTCTGACTGCATCCTTCTTCCCTTGTGAGACAAATCCAAAGTTCTAATCCATTCACAGAGGTTTCTGTCTCTCCTTCTCAGAGTGTTCAAGCCTTTGACGTGATTCCTGTTCTCGCTCAGTTGTTTTAGAGTGTTAGTGATGCATTGGTGGATCAGGGGGTTATTTTCCCTAATGGCTTTCTTGGCTGTTTTCCTGATAGGAGAAGTGAGAATTATGGACATGAGCTTTGTAGTAGGACATGAGCTGTGGCTGGTCTTGGAAGATCTGTCAGCCACAAACAGAAATCCTCTTGCCTTCCCTGAGAGCCCAGACCTTGGAGGCTCATGATTTCCCTACCCATTTTCACAGCTTCATTTAATGAGTCTAATCAAAACCAGGATAAAATTCAAGGGGTGGTTGCCCACTTTCCCCTGGCTGTAAGATTTTGGTTTTTCCTTCTTGAAATCTCCTGCCTGCACTGCTGAACTGAATACTGTGCAGGAAATCCTGGGAAGGGCAGAGACTTGCATCCTCTGGAATGCAAAGGGTTGATAGCAAATGAGGATAACACCCAGGTCACAAGACTTCAAGCCTGTAATGGACTCTGATATCAATGTGAATGAAAAGATAATCTGATCCCAGGATTTCCAGGATGATGTGGAGTCTGTGGATCCCTATATCCACAAAAGGCTGCTCACGGACCTGAGGTGAATTTCTCCTGATATGATTTATGTGTGACATATTTGAAAAAAAAATAGAGGAATATTTTGAGAGCCCAGGGCCAGGTTTCTTCTACCTGTTCCCTCTGCAAGTCTGTCTCCTGGGACAATCTGAGGGACAGCCAGAGTGGGTCCCACAGGATGTTTCTGTTGGAAAAGAGGGAAGTGCTGTCACATTCTCTAAAACTGCTGCTGTGTATTGGGAACCAGACCCGTCCAGCTAAGGAGATGTCACTGTCCCCCAAGGAAGGTCACACATGGAGTTCCTGTTTGAACCTTGCTTCTCATCTTTATTAGATATTATTTTCTAACAGGAAGCATTGTCCCTATCTCTAAAAAGTGTGGAAAGGAGGAGCCTGGGAATTACTGCCGTGTCAGCCTCCCCTCTGTGCTGGGAAGATCCAGGGACAGCCCCTCCTGGAAGCTCTGCTGAGCTTACAGAGCACAGGGAGGTGATTTGGGACGGCCAGCATGGTCTCACCAAAGAAAAAGCCTCCTGACTGACCCCATGGCCTTCTCTGGTGGAGAGATCCATCAGTGGACAAGAGAAGGGCCATGGATCTCATTTATCAGGAATTCTGTAAAGCCTCTGACAAGGCTCTCCACAACATCCTTCTCTCTGGACTGGAGACAGCGGGGTTTGATGGATGGACTGTTGGATGGATAAGGAAGTGGTTGCACAGTCACAGCCAGAGGGTCATGGTCAATGGCTCAGAGTCCTGATGGACGTCAGTGGTCAGTGGAGGCCCTCAGGGGTCTGTACTGGGACCAGTGGTGTTTAATATCTGCATCAACAACACAAACTGAAGGGACTGAGGGCACCCTCAGCAGGTTTGCAGGAGACACCGAGATGAAGGTGACCTAATGGTGACCTTGCCGTGCCTGAGGGGGCTGACAGGAAAGATGGAGAGAGACTTTGGACAAGGGCTTAGAGTGCCAAGACAAGGGGAATGACTTGCCAATGCCAGAGTTCAGGGTCAGATGGGATATAGGGAAGGAATTGTTCCTGGGAGGGTGGGCAGGCCCTGGCACAGGGTGCCCAGAGCAGCTGTGGCTGCCCCTGGATCCCTGGCAGTGCCCAAGGCCAGGCTGGATGGGGCTGGAGCAGCCTGGGATAGTGGAAGGTGTCCCTGCCCATGGCAGGGGGTGGCACTGGATGAGCTTTAAGGTCTCTCCTAACCCAGGCTGGTCTATAATTCTGTGAAATTGCCTTAGTTCCAATGAGCTGCTGTGCACATGGGAGGAGAAATTTGTAGAAGGAAAGAAAGGCAGTCCTATTTTCTCTCCTTAATTTTCTTCTCTTCTTTTCTGTCTTTATTGGACACTTGTTCAGAGTTGATGGTGTGGACTGTTTTATGCAAGGTAAAACATCATCTTTTCCAAAATCAGTCTCCTACTGTGTGCTGTCTGAAAACTCCATGTCTCATTTGATGGATAATTACATATTTGATTTCAAATGAGAATTGTTTTTTGTTCTGTGACAAGGAGTGTAAAGGAGGATTTTAAGAACTGAAATCCACATTGGGCCTGTTTAAAATTCCTGCTGTTGTAATAGCACTGGAGAGAAGTGCTGCTTTATAGTGTTTAAAAAGAAAAGCTTTTCTCTAGCAAGAAAGTAGAACCCTCTAAATAAACTCCTTGTCCATAATGGACAATTCCAGGAAATGCTGGCACAAGTGACAGATCCTACCAATCTGAGGGACTGTCCAGCTTAGTGTCTTCCATGTGAGAAATTAATCTTCTGTGAGCTGTCACACCATGGAATAGAAAGTTTTATCTTAATTGAGATTGAGTTGAAGATCATGGGAGTGTTAGATGGATGGGTGTCCTGCCTGTACAATTCCTGGCTTTCCCCTATCCCAGACAACCAGAGGGAGTTGTCTGTAAATCAGAGTGTGCTTTGATAAAGGGAGCATTTTTCCAAACTGATAACATGGATAAATAACACTGTGAACTCTTGGTTAAGAGTAAGCCAGGCCTTTTCTCAGAGGGTATTTTCTGTACAAGAACAATTATTACTCAGTCACGTTCCTTTGAGCCACACTGGATGTTTATTATTCCTTATCACAGATTCTTGAAATAATAACTTTTTGCTGCTTTATGCTGAAGATTTATAGTTTCATAGAACCATGGAAGGGACCCACAAGGATCATCCAGCCCAGCTCCCAGCCCTGCACAGACACCCCAAAAACCCCACCCTGGGCATCCCTGGGAGCAGGATCCAAACCCTCCTGGAGCTCTGGCAGCCTCGGGGCTGTGCCCATTCCCTGGGGAGCCTGGGCAGTGCCAGCACCTCTGGGGAAGAACCTTGCCCTGATCTCCAGCCTGACCCAGCTCCAGCTGTTCCCTGGGCCCTCTCCCTGTCAGAGAGCAGAGAGCAGTGCCCAAGAGGTGCTGCAGGCACAGCCTTTTAATACTTCAACTTTAATGGAAGTAACAAAACCCAGCACTGGGTTTTCAGGGATTTTCATAGCAGATTTGTTGAATGCTTATAGCAAAAAACAGGAGTAGTCCCTGGCTAGGCTGCACCTAATAAATATCTATATATTGGTGTCATTTGCTATGCTCTGCTTTCTTTGAGGAGGACTTGGCAGTCGTAATTAATTCGAAAACGAACCCAACCCTGAATTCCACATTACATGGCTGACAGTTTTTCTCATTTTTGTTAGAAGAATCCAATTTAGTTGCGATTGACCTTTGTTCCTTCTTTATAGCAGAAGTTATTTGAGGAGCAGGTTTTATCTGAAGCTAATGTATTTGATGTGTTTAGGGCGAAATTTATAAGGAAGCTCTGAAAAGGCTGCATAAAAGTTATGGATCTGAAAATATATGAGGAAAATATATTTGTTGCATTCTGGTGTGGGTATTTTAAGGCTGTGACAGCATTGGATTCAATCTGTTTTCCTTAGCTGAAATGAGCACCCAGATTTAGCACCAAGTCCCACTTGGATTGCTTCTGGTTGTTTTTTTTCCTTGTTTTTCATCTCCCCTCTTCTCATGTTTAAGAATGAGGTTGTGGTGCCATGCTGGCAATATTGCCCCATGTTGCTTTGTTATTATTATTACTAAAAATAACATTGTGCCATGAGTATATATGGGGATTTTTCATAGAAATAAAATATGTTTGTCTCCCTGAAGGGATCAAATAATTGACATATTTGCAATGTGTGCAGTTATGGTATTTAGTAGACATGGCAGAACCCTGCTTGGAATGGAAGTGAGTGAGGCTGCTTCTGGAAAGTTCCTGGAGCTTTAGAAACTTCCTTTCATCCAGCTGAATGCTTCAAACTTGGCCAGAAATTCAGAACTCAGAGATGTGGATATTTTCCTGTCCATCTCTTCCTTTTCTATCAGTCCCCTAAAGGGTATTTTTAAATATAACTAAATTTATGGTGAAGGTCTTGTTCTAACCTGTGGTACATTTTGGGTAGTTAAAGCTGTATTTCTAAGTGATGGATGGAAATTTGGCATGTGTTCTTTATGTTGTGAAAAAAAGAGATGCTTGGGCCATGCCTCATCTAATCTTTGTCTCACTGCAGAAACAGAGGTGCCAAAGACAGGCACAGCTCCTCCCTGGCACAGAGAATTATTTTCCTATGTGGAATTAGTGATTTGTAGTGGCAGTGACAACAGGAATACTCACAAAGCAGCTTTCACCTGGGAGAATTCCTGTCCTTGGGCCTTCTCATTGGACTTGGGGAACTGGCAGAGCTGGGAACACCCTGGAAACCAGGCTGGGGATGAGCAGCTGGAGCAGCCCTGGAGAAGGACCTGGGGGTGCTGTGGGTGAGAGCTGGGACCCAGAACCCCCCTGTGCCCTGGGCTGAGCCCCCAGTGTGGGCAGCAGGGGAGGGGGGATTCTGCCCCTCTGTCCTGCTCAGGTGAGACCCCACCTGCAGAGCTGCCCCAGCCCTGGGAACAGCACAGGAGGGACCTGGAGCTGCTGGAGAGAGTCCAGGGGAGGCACCAGGATGGTCAGAGGGATGGAGCAGCTCTGCTGGGAGAGCTGGGATTGTTCAGCCTGGAGAGGAGAAGCTCTGGGGTGACCAAACTGTGGCCTTCAGGCCAGGTGATACAAGAAAGATGGAGAGAGACTCTTTCCAAGATATGGAGTGCCAGGACACAGGGAATGGCTTCCCACTGCCAGAGGACAGGGTCAGATGGGATATTGGGAAGGAATTGTTCCCTGTGAGAGTGATGAGGACCTGGCCCAGGGTGCCCAGAGCAGCTGTGGCTGCCCCTGGATCCCTGGAAGTGTCCCAGGCCAGGTTGGACTTTGGGGCTTGGAGCAGCCTGGGATAGTGGAAGGTGTTCCTGCCCATGGCAGGGGTGAGAGTGTATCATCTTTGAGTTCCTTTCCAACCTAAACCATTCCATAGTTCTGTGATTCTGTGACATTTGCTCAGGCTCATATTCTGCTTTCATTTCATGGAGACGTGCAGAAAGGGTTGATTTTGATCATAGTTTGAATAAATTTCTGGACAGAGAACACAAATTAATAATTTCCCTAAATGTTTTATCTTACCTGTGTCTGGAACTTTTATCCAGACATGCTATTTTTGAAGCTAACAGCAAGTACTAAGCTTAGGAGATTTTAAAAACACTTATTTTTTTATAAATCATCCTCTTTGACATTTACTTTTTTTTCTTTTTTTTTTTTTTTAATATACTGCTGCATCTAGCAGAACAGATGTGAGAACTGTTTTGGAGTAGAATGGGATATAGCATTGGTCTAGTGGCTGCTGAAGATGAATAGTCTCTAAATAAGTAATAAAGCTGAAGTGGCTGTAACTCTGAGGAGTTTGTTTATTTATACTTTCTGCCACTTGAACTTAGATTTTGCTGCCATCAACTTGAAATGGGCACTGCCATTGGTTTTTGTTTTTTTGATCTTTGTTTCTAGGAGGGGAGGTGGAAGTTAATTGTGGGATTTGGGCTTTTTGATTGGTTCTTTAGAAGCTGCATGAGCATTATCCTGACAGGGCAGTTATTTCTTATTAAAATGTACTCCAAAGGAAGGGTTGAAATTACAATTTAAGGGAGGTTATTATACTTTACTGTATTATCTAGAAGTTTGCTAAGCAAAATACTTGTTTATGAAGAATTACATTTGGGTTTCTGTACAGCTGAACCAATGACAAATCATAATCGGTCTTTTGTATGCAAAAATATTTGTCATGACTTCAGTTTTTTATTAAATTTATTCCTATTTGTCCCCTTCTCCATATACTAATAATATTTCATTTTAAAGCTTATATGAAACTGAGTACAGCCATGACTTCAATTTTTGATCCATATCTCAAACAGTGCCCTCTCTTTTTAATGAGTAGAACAAAAAATGTGTGAATGTATCTATGAAAACTTCAGAGAAGCTGTGGCTGCCCCTGGATCCCTGGCAGTGCCCAAGGCCAGGCTGGATGGGGCTTGGAGCAGCCTGGGACAGTGGAAGGTGTCCCTGATCTTGGTGTGGGGTGGCACTGGATGGGCTTTAAGGTCCCTTCCAGCCCAAACCATTCTGGAATTCTGGGATTCTGGGCTGGTGTGTCTCTGGACACACCAGACAGTCCTGGAGCAGGGGTCAGCCTGAGACTGGGGCTCCTCTTCACTGTCACATGGTGGCTTTTCCTTTCTCCAGCACCTGGGAGAGTGGTCAGGCTTGTGGTGCTGTGTCAGGTGCACAGTGGGAAGGGGGATCTGGATTTGGACAGCCCGTGAGGTATCTGGGTCCTGGGGTTTATTTAGGAACCTAAGGAGATCAGAGCTTCTCCCTGGCTCGCCCCTGTGAGCCACCCTCAGCCCAGCATCTTTATTCTCTCCTGCCTTTCCTGCCCTCAGGGCAGATCCCTGCTGGCTGGAAAGGCTGCACAGGAAATCTTGGTTGTTCATGCAGTGTCTCTGTTATCAGGGTTGAGCATCACCAGCCAAGGTCCCTGGGCACCCCATGACATTTGTCTGCATGGACTGCCCTCATTTCCTGGCTCTCTCTGCACTGCCAGCGTCTTTCCTCCTGCCAGGATGACTGCTCTCTTCTTTCCAGCCCCAAACCCTGGGTTCCCCAGCCTGACCAGGCTGTGTCCAAAGCATACACGAGCACCTCCCTGATTTGTGTTTCCACCTCACCTCTCTTTATTAACAGATGTGCCAATTTTGTTTAATCCATCATTATGAAAATTTAATGATAGAGATAATGAGTCGAAGGCTTCTGTGGAGAGTTCACATTCACACCTTCATGCTCAGTTCTGTGCTGGCTGACACTGTTTAACCATCAGAAGGACCTCAGACTGCTGTGTCTCCAAATGTCCTGACAGCTGCAGGGATCTATGGCACTGATTTTTTCCTTGTGCTCACTCCTGATGGAGCCCATTCCACAAGTGGCCATAGCTGATTAGGTGGGGGATGATCCTTCTCATCCCAATGGTTTTCCAGCCCTGCAACAAATTGTCCTTTTCAGAAGTCATGTGATTCCTTTGCATTAGCAGGTCAATTCCAGGCTGATTCCAGCCGGTTTAATGGAGCATGGGAACACTTCTCCAAGTGCTTGGCTGACAAAAGGGGAAGATGGATGATGGTGGCAGGAACCACTGTTGCTGCAAGAGCAGCTCAGTGTGTCCCTGCTCTTCCTGCTCTTCTCAGCTGGGACAGCAGGAAGGTGTTCCTCAGTGCTGAAGCACCTGTGTGTGCTCTGGGCTGAGTATTAAAATCCTTTTGGCTTTTGTCACTAAACCTGAGAGTTTTGGAGTCACTGCCTTCCCTTTCCAATTCCAGGTTTCTGCATCTGCTGTGGTTTCCAGCTGTTGATGGTTCCAGGCACTGCAAGGGCCAGGGCTGACAAGGAGCAGTGCAGGTCAAGGCAAGGAATATCCTTTCTGCATGGAAAGGGTGCTCAGGCCTTGGCAGGGGCTGCCCAAGGAGCTTTGGAGTGCCCATCCCTGGAGGTGTCCAAGGAAGGGCTGGAGGTGGCACTCAGGGCTCTGGGCTGGGGACAAGGTGGGCACTGGGCACAGCTTGGGCTCCATGGGCTGGGAGGGATTTTCCAGCCTCAGGGATCCTGGGATTCTGTAATTCAACAGTAATGAGACAATCCTTGGTGCTCTGGACTTCCAAAGGGAAGTAGATTTGGAAGAGATTTCAATGCAGTTATGCACAGGGGGGGCCTCAGAAGTGCCTTTGCCTCTTCTCCCCCCAGGGTTAGTTCTTGGTGAAAGGAATGTTTTGGAAAGATGGGAGCCTCTGGAACTGAAACAAAGCTCATGTTTCTCATGGCAATTGTGGAAAATCTGGAAATCTGACAGTGCCAAACAAAACTGCTGTAGGTGAGGACTCAGCAGTGGTAGAGGATCAGTCTCTCTGTGCTCCATAGAGGTTGCTGTGTGCTAGAAAAATGAAATATGAACTCTTGGTTCTTATTCCAGATATTCAGGAATTATTTTACTGAGGAGCAGGGCAGATTTTGCTTGTGGTCTCACAGTGAGCACATACCCAGGTAGGAATGACACGCTGACCATGGTAATCACAGATGATGAGAGTGTTGCTGTGAGTTTTGCTGAAGAGTATAATTTTAGGCACATCTTATAGCAATCAGGATAGTTGAAATCTAATGACTATGTAGGAAATGTCAGAATTCAACAGTCAAACAGTCAAATTCCAAATTTGGCACCATTAAATTCTGATCATACAGAAGGGAGATCATCACCTGAAATGTTCAGTTTAAAGACATGGCCTCACTTTAAAGGCACTGGTGCTGAAATACACACAGAAATACAGAAACATCACCATTTGTACCTTCTGTGATGGCCAAGGGATGTTCTGTGCAAATCTGGAGCAAAACCAGATGAGCAAAGGGTGCAACATTGTCTTTTGGTGTTTTCCCACTGTCTCACAGGTGAGGATGAGCTCCAGGTCCCATCAAATCTCAATTCTTTAGTGATTTTCTGATAATTAAATTAGGAGGGACCAACAGAGAGTGGAAGAGACCTTGAGGCGTTTTCACAGAATAGAAGAAAATGGATGAGGCTCAGTGACTGCAGGGTCTCCAGCAGGTTGTTCAGAGAACAACTCTCAGCCAAACAGACCTTAAAAGACAGGATCAAGTAGTTCTTTTATTTAAATGCTTTCACACAGTGTAGTACCACTTTTATTAGACTATTCCATAAAAAGTTCTATGCCATATAATCACAGTAAAATAAAATGTGAGGGCTTGAAAGATTCAGCCAGATTGTGTTGGCTGTGACTTGTATCTCACCAGATCATTGGTATTCACCTGTGTCTCAACCCTCACTTTTGTACATTGTAATAATAAAATATCAAAATATGGCTTCATTTCGTAGAGAGTATAATAATTTTGTGAGAATTACTCTGTTCTGTCATTAAAGATGGATAGTTCATAGAATTATTCCTACTTCCAGAGTATTCACTGATACATTTACATAGGTGATATGTTCTCCATGTTCAGAATCCCAGATTCTGGAAGAGACCACACTGGGGCATCTGGTGCCACCTCCCTGCTCCAGCAGGGTTATCCCAGAGCACAGGGCCCAGGATTGTGTCCCCACAGCTCTGGAATAGCCCCAGGGAGGAGAGCCCACGCCTCTCCAGGCAATGTGTTCAGGGCAGAGCCTCCTTCAATCTTCTGCTGAGGTCACAAAGGAAGGTGCAATGCCTCAGCAAGGATGGGAATGAAATTTCTACTCTCCTTCTTCCAATCCTAAAGTAAATCCATGTGCCATTGCAGAGCAAGAGATGGCAGAGGAAGCACTTAGGATATAACACTGGGGTCTAGTGGCTCTTTCTTACAGCCAGAAGCACTAAAAATCATGTGATTAGCATTGTCTTGACTTGCAGTTCCCCTCTCATCTGGTCCCTCTGGGGTTTTCCTCCAGAATTCCCCAAAGGAAAATCCATAAAGGCTCCCTGCAGTCAGCAGTCTCTGCAGGCCACGTGCTGAGGCTTTCACCACAACCACAAGCCAGGTTTCCTGTGTGACCAAGATCACTTGCAGGAGATTTCGAGGCCTGGAAGGTGGGGAAAAGGTTCTGCAGATATGCTTGAACAAACTCAGTCATTTAAATCACCGTGTATTTAACATAATTGTTCCTGAAGGCTGTGAAAACCTGGAATTATTTCACATCAAGTTGCCTCATTATAGAGGTTATTGGTAGTGCCACATTTAATTTGCTGGAAATGAAATGCTGTGAGAAGAGATGCAATTTTCACAGTCATGGAATCTTGTTTTGCAGCATAGATGTTTAAACACTCTTTTAAAACTGGGGAGCACTTACTGATTAATAAAATATTCTCAGAAACTTCTGGATCCATTGGAAACATCTTGTGGGAACTCCCTGGTGGTTTTCAATTGAGAGCTCCCATGAGTGCATGCTTTTAGTTCTAATTAAAGGGATTTTCGATATCTTACTTAAAAATATATCAATGAAAATAGAAAGTGGAGCCCTGTGATTCCTGTGATCTGAAAGCTTTTGTATGCTGCTTGTGACACCCAGGGAGTGTGAAGTTGTAGAGACATCACCAAATGTGAAATTGGTGAAGGATGGGCCATGGAAAACATGATCTGGTTGGAAACCCCTTCCTGCACACTTTTTAAGTTGTAATAGTTAAATCTATTCAATGCTTTTGCTGGCTGTAAAACATTTGCTATCTGAGGAGGTTTGTCCTTTGCAGAGATCCCACCTGGCCTCCATTTGCCTCAAGTTCAGCAGCTCAGTGGGAAAAGTTAGGTTGGTTATATGAAAACAATTCTTTCCTTTGAGGATGGGCAGGCCCTGGCACAGGGTGCCCAGAGCAGCTGTGGCTGCCTCTGGATCCCTGGCAGTGTCCAAGGCCAGGTTGGAGGGGCTTGGAGCAGCCTGGGACTGTGGAAGGTGTCCTTGACCATGGCAGGGGGTGGAACAGGATGAGCTTTAAAGTCCCTTCCAACCCAAACCATTCCATGTATGATTTTTATAGCTGGGGCAGCCACAGCTGTGTGGCAGGTGATGAAGTATCAACAGGAAGGTTGCTGAGGGTTCACATGCACCATAATTCCACACTATCTTTCCCATGCAGACGTTTGCCCTGTAAGATACCGACAATTTTATAGCATTTCTTGCAACCCCTGGGAGTGAGTTATGGGTTCATTTCTGCAGGGGAGAATGAACAACATTAATGGGACTTTGGAGAGCAGTTTGAGGTGCAGAATGATGTATCCTTTTCTTTTGAAGTTCTCCTGTACCAATCTTTGGAGCAGATACGAAATCATTCAAATGGTGCTTTATGATCTCCCTTTAGGAAAACAAATGTCCGTAAACATCGCTCTCTTTTGATGCCCTAAGAAGTAGCTCCTACCTTTATATACTGATTATAGCCACTGTACTTATAGATCCTGCTGTCCTCCCCTTTATCTTCTTATTTTTAACCCAGCTCTTGTACATTCTTTTGGTTCAGATTGGTAAAAGTTTTTACATTCAGGGTGTGGAAAAGTATGTCCCAAAGGAAACCTAGAGATCTTGTGAGTAGGTACTGATATGACTTATTTCTACTTGTAGGCCACTGATGAGAATTAAATTGAGGTCAGCCCTTGGCACAAAGGTTTATTTGAGAGTGTTGGTGTTGAGATGAGATACAATTAATGTGTGACCTCGGGGTGCTGCATCTGAGCACATCCTATTGTTCAGCAGTGAAAGCTGCTATCCTGCTCCAGAGTGAGAGAAAAACAGCTTCAAAGGATGCTCACCAGGGTGGTGGGACACTGCTGGGGTCTGGTATCCATAAAATGACCATGGGACACCTTAAATTCGTTTGTTTTCTCCTTTAGGTTCCAGTTGCTGGAATCTTTCCCCTGGGATCTGCAAATTTAGCCTTAGGTGGTTCCCCGTCTTACTCCCACCTTGTTGGGTTCATTCCTGCTGTACAGCCATTGGGGAAGGGAAGTTTCAGGGAAGGGAAGGGAAGTTTCAGGGAAGGGAAGGGAAGTTTCAGGGAAGGGAAGTTTCAGGGAAGGGAAGGGAAGGGAAGTTTCAGGGAAGGGAAGGGAAGTTTCAGGGAAGGGAAGTTTCAGGGAAGGGAAGTTTCAGGGAAGGGAAGGGAAGTTTCAGGGAAGGGAAGTTTCAGGGAAGTTTCAGGGAAGGGAAGGGAAGTTCAGGGAAGGGAAGGGAAGTTTCAGGGAAGTTTCAGGGAAGTTTCAGGGAAGTTTCAGGGAAGGGAAGTTTCAGGGAAGGGAAGTTTCAGGGAAGGGAAGTTTCAGGGAAGTTTCAGGGAAGTTTCAGGGAAGTTTCAGGGAAGGGAAGTTTCAGGGAAGTTTCAGGGAAGGGAAGTTTCAGGGAAGGGAAGTTTCAGGGAAGTTTCAGGGAAGGGAAGTTTCAGGGAAGGGAAGTTTCAGGGAAGGGAAGGGAAGGGAAGTTTCAGGGAAGGGAAGTTTCAGGGAAGGGAAGTTTCAGGGAAGGGAAGGGAAGGGAAGTTTCAGGGAAGGGAAGTTTCAGGGAAGGGAAGGGAAGTTTCAGGGAAGTTTCAGGGAAGTTTCAGGGAAGTTTCAGGGAAGTTTCAGGGAAGTTTCAGGGAAGTTTCAGGGAAGGGAAGTTTCAGGGAAGGGAAGGGAAGGGAAGTTTCAGGGAAGGGAAGGGAAGGGAAGTTTCAGGGAAGTTTCAGGGAAGTTTCAGGGAAGGGAAGGGAAGGGAAGGGAAGGGAAGGGAAGTTTCAGGGAAGGGAAGTTTCAGGGAAGGGAAGTTTCAGGGAAGGGAAGGGAAGGGAAGTTTCAGGGAAGTTTCAGGGAAGTTTCAGGGAAGTTTCAGGGAAGTTTCAGGGAAGTTTCAGGGAAGTTTCAGGGAAGTTTCAGGGAAGTTTCAGGGAAGTTTCAGGGAAGTTTCAGGGAAGGGAAGGGAAGGGAAGGGAAGGGAAGGGAAGGGAAGGGAAGGGAAGGGAAGGGAAGGGAAGGGAAGGGAAGGGAAGGGAAGGGAAGGGAAGGGAAGGGAAGGGAAGGGAAGGGAAGGGAAGGGAAGGGAAGGGAAGGGAAGGGAAGGGAAGGGAAGGGAAGGGAAGGGAAGGGAAGGGAAGGGAAGGGAAGGGAAGGGAAGTTTCAGGGAAGGGAAGGGAAGGGAAGGGAAGGGAAGGGAAGGGAAGGGAAGGGAAGGGAAGGGAAGGGAAGGGAAGGGAAGTTTCAGGGAAGGGAAGTTTCAGGGAAGGGAAGGGAAGTTTCAGGGAAGGGAAGGGAAGTTTCAGGGAAGGGAAGGGAAGTTTCAGGGAAGGGAAGGGAAGGGAAGGGAAGGGAAGGGAAGGGAAGGGAAGGGAAGGGAAGGGAAGGGTAAGGGAAGGGAAGGGAAGGGAAGGGAAGGGAAGGGAAGGGAAGGGAAGGGAAGGGAAGGGAAGGGAAGGGAAGGGAAGGGAAGGGAAGGGAAGGGAAGGGAAGGGAAGGGAAGGGAAGGGAAGGGAAGGGAAGTTTCAGGGAAGGGAAGGGAAGGGAAGGGAAGGGAAGGGAAGGGAAGTTTCAGGGAAGTTTCAGGGAAGTTTCAGGGAAGTTTCAGGGAAGTTTCAGGGAAGTTTCAGGGAAGGGAAGGGAAGGGAAGGGAAGGGAAGGGAAGGGAAGGGAAGGGAAGGGAAGGGAAGGGAAGGGAAGGGAAGGGAAGGGAAGGGAAGGGAAGGGAAGGGAAGGGAAGGGAAGGGAAGGGAAGGGAAGGGAAGGGAAGGGAAGGGAAGGGAAGGGAAGGGAAGGGAAGGGAAGGGAAGGGAAGGGAAGGGAAGGGAAGGGAAGGGAAGGGAAGGGAAGGGAAGGGAAGGGAAGGGAAGTTTCAGGGCAGTGGAAGGGAAGGGAAGGGAAGTTTCAGGGAAGGGGAGGGGAGGGAAGGGAAGGGAAGGGAAGGGAAGGGAAGGGAAGGGAAGGGAAGGGAAGGGAAGGGAAGGGAAGGGAAGGGAAGGGAAGGGAAGGGAAGGGAAGGGAAGGGAAGGGAAGGGAAGGGAAGGGAAGGGAAGGGAAGGGAAGGGAAGGGAAGGGAAGGGAAGGGAAGGGAAGGGAAGGGAAGGGAAGGGAAGGGAAGGGAAGGGAAGGGAAGGGAAGGGAAGGGAAGGGAAGGGAAGGGAAGGGAAGGGGAAAGGGGAAAGGGGAAATAGCCCCTTCCCTGCAGTGGTGTTTAATCCAGGGATATTTACGGCCAGGAGCTTGATCCCTTGTCAGACCCATAATGCTCTCACAGTACAGGTGCTCTTTGCCCACATGTGCACCTCTGTCAGTGCAGGTACAGTGGGTCTGGGTAGATGAGGCCAGAGTAATGATGGGATTTCTCTTTGAGGCTCTCTCTGCCTTTGCTAACACCTCATCATAGGTGTTTGTTCATGGTCATCTGGGATAGACTGATTTATCCAGACTTTCCTCACGTGAAACATGGATCACCACGATAAACACTGAAATTCGTTCTAACCACATGCTTACCCTTAGGGCCTCTTTCACACCCTTTTTTAGTAAGGGATACTTTTGTAGGTGTGTCATTCTCGTGGATTGTGAAAGAGATGATGCAAATCTCTGCATGGGAGCACCTGGCATGTTTCTGGGTTCCATCATGTGCCAGCTGTGGGTCACTTTTCAGCAGAAATTAAAATATGCTCTTTTTTCTTCATATAGAAATTGTTTAGTGTAAATCATGGTATCACTATTATTAACATTGCAGTGTTACCCCTCATGGATGGTTCAAGCTTCTTCCCACACAAACTCTCTTAAATCCATGGAGGAATGACTTGGAATGCCACAGGGTATGCACCCAAATGTTATATTCTCTACATCCTGGTATTTAATAATCAGTTGGTGTTCCTTGCCTCCCACATATTGCTTGGAAAATGTTCTCATTAATTCAATCTGAAGTAAATCCAGTGTCTTGTGCTATTGAGGCTTTAAAGATCAGGCTGGATTGGGGATGGTAGAAGGCTGGTAGGTGTCATCAGGCTCACATTGCTGTGGTATAGTTTGGGGTTTTTGGTGTTTGGGTTCTTTTTAATTCCCAAAAATTTATAGTATTTCTTTGTAAGACTTTTGTAAAGAACACATCTTGCCAGCTGGGATAATTTGCATGGTGGTTTTTCCCATTTCCCTGCTCCTGCTGTTTATGCAGGGATGTAATTTCAGTTGTAATTTGACACAGGCTCATTTTTCTGTCACTGTGAAGATGTTGGTGAGGGGAGGTTTGCTCTCCATCTCAACTTGATGAACAATACAATATTCACATGCTCTGTGGACCCTGTATTTCAATTTGGCTCATCATTGGATGAAATATGGAAAATGTTCAGTGCTGTGTAATCAAATAATTCAAACCCTGCCAAGGCGAGGAGGTGAGGGGTGGGAGTGTTGAGTTTAAAAAGCAAACCCTGACATCTGCACAATCTTTGGTAGGTTCTAAAGTAGTTTTAGGAAAAGACTGAGGAAATGCAGGCCTGTCTTGAAGAGGGAACATGGAGAATATGGAGAACCACGATAAATAGAGAAGCCCTTGGTGTAGGGTGCATGGAGAACTTGGAATGCCACAAGTTGGAATGGTCTCAGGAGGGATTCACATTGGGAGTTTGTAAGGGTGTGTTGTCCTGATTCCTTCCTGCTGTGTTTGGATGGCAGAGCATGGAAAACTGGGAGTCCTTGACTTGAGGTAAGCATGACCCAGCACCAACCACAACATCAAAGCCTTAGCAATGGAATTCTCATCCTAAATCCCACAGCACTGAACTAGCTCCTGGGAGGAAAAATATCTTAGGCCCAGCCAAAGACAGGGCTTCTGAAGGAACAAGAATTTGCTTTGCTTTCATTAATCTTCAGAGGGGTGGAACAGGATCAGACATGGAGGTGACACAAGGAAAATTTGTGAGAGTATGTTGGATTGGGATACTTGGATGTGTCCATAATCGAAGGAATGCAGAGGCTGAGACAGAACAGTTGAATAACATTATTTTTGGCTATGAAAGACACTTTCAACAGTCACATTTTTCAGAGCCTCCCCATTTTTCTTCAGTGATTCCCAAATCATTACCTGTTGGCAGCTGGGATTTGTGCCTCTAGCACTTGGCATTCTGATGACATCAGTTCTCTATCACTTGTTTAGTTTTTCTCCTTGTTGTAGGGATTCTGAAGTTTTTAATAATTTTATAGGCTGTACAGAACAATAATGTTATGCAGAGAAGAAAATATCTAAGTTTTATTCAAGGGTTTTTTTCTCATTTGAGGTTTGTGGGGAAAAAAAAAAAAGTGGGTTTGGATTTTTTGAGTGTTTTTCTTAGTGCAGCCTCTTCCAATTAAGAACTTCTTGATAAGAAACAGATTATTAGAAGAGCTCTCACAATATGAGAATGAAATGAGTTGTTTGTTTTAGGCTTGTAATTATTCTCAGCAATGGTTTTAGAATTGTAACTAATTTGTAAGCTTTAATAATCATAATATGCCATCACACCTTGCAGCATTCCATGGATAAATCCATCTCTGCTTCCAGCTTGGAGTATCAGCACATTTAACGTGCTTGTGTTTCTCATGGTTTAATTAAAATTTTAATCACCACAATTTCAAATTGCCCATTCTGGCAGCCTGTGGTTGGATGGAATGGGGATCAAATTGTTATTTTGGGAGAACGCTGGGATTTAGAGAGGAATTTGTGCAGCCACCCATGGCTCAGGTGGTTTGGGGCATTTGAACACCAGTGTGCGCCTTCCTCCTCCATCAGTTACAGGCTTTTTGTAAGATTGCTTTCTCTGGCACGTGGGCAGCAAGAATTCTGTGTCCCTGACAAATAAAATGAGTATTTTTCCCTCAGAATTAGTGAGGAGAGGCAGCCGGAATGACTCCCTGTCTGTAATGCATTCATTCGGAGCAGAACAAATGGTGTGAGATCCCCGCTGTCTGCTCAGGTTCCAATTTCATTACATGATGACTTAAAAGAGAAAAAAAAATCTTGGGATGTTATTTTGCTCTATTTGAGATGTGGAAGGAATTTTAAGTTCTTTTATGTCGAGACCACTTTGGTGTAGTAAATACATAGCTGAATATTTGGCTTCAAACAGAGATGAGAATAATATATTTTGTCATATAATATAAAATAATAATATTACCACATAATTCTCTGATATAACATAGCAAATAACATCATTCAGCTGAGAGGCTGCAGGGGCTAAGGGTGAAACTGAAATCCTGGAGAGCATTTCAAAACCATCAAGAAAATATGCCCCTTATTGAAGGAAACAAATATATTCAACTGTGGTCTCAGGAATGGAAACACCAAAATCATCCAGACTTTAAAGTAATTTTGATTTTTTTTTTTATTAATATGCTTATGACACTCAAATGTCCACAGAAATTAATGCTATTACAAAACCTCGGTAGCTTTAAAATTAATTATTCTTTGCCAGGAGCAAAGGCTTAAAGTCACTTGTGATTTTGTGAAAGAAACATTTGAGAGGAAAATTGTCCTTTTTTTTTTTTTTTTTTTTGGCTTTTCTACTTATTGTGGCTTTAGTCAAAGCCTTGTTTTTTACATTATAGTCAAAAGTCTTTAAATCATTACCCTGAGCCTATTTAAAGCAGTGAGGCTGTTCATTGGGCAATGCTGTGAAAAGGTAACCAAAAAATTATGACTGGTCACTTAAATTCTATGTTTTTTAACAATTTCCTGTGGGGTTGAACCAGAGCTTCTGGATATTGGGGTTTTCTTCTTTTTTTTCCTTATAGCTGAGGAAGGTGGAGGGTGTGGAGCTGGCAAAGGGGTAAATTTTAATGTTTTTTGTCCTGCAGACACTGTTCCAAGGCTTTACCAATGGGAAATGCCACAGCTATGTTACCAACATAATTCCTTTTTTTCTGGGAAGACTCTGTGATTCAGCTGATAAACATTTTTCTCTGCATTTGATTTCACTGCTTGTTTTGTTCAGTATAAGGGAAAAGGCCTGCAAAGGGTCATGGAACTCCATCATTTAATTTAGGGAGGGATTGAATCAGAGGGTCTTGTTTTCAGGGGAGAAATATGAAATAAAGTCTGTGCATTATATGCTGGATATAAAATGCTAGTTATAAAATTGCAGATTTATTTTACAGATAATACTTAACTTTTAAGTAGTAAGAGGATGATGTTTGCCAGCAATAAAGAATTGATTGGAAGGTAATAGGGTACCAACAGCTAGATCATAAAACAGTTTCCCCCAGTGTGGCATGAGAAGAAATTACACTTCTCATGGATGGCAGAGAAATTCTGCTGCACACAAATGGGATTAGTTAAAGGGGGTGCATGAAAGGAATCAAAATAGGACGGGAATATGCTTTGCTGAACATCTAATTGCTACATTAAAAGAAAAACAAACCAAACCAAAAAAAATTTCTTCTGAGCATCTTCTGACTTCAGATACAGCCAGAGCCAAGAAGGGGAAACTGCAGCCTCAGAATTCTTCCTCTGAGCTGACTCTGCCTTGGTTTGTCAGGGAATCCCAAACTGGTTTGGGTTGGAAGGGACCTTAAAGCCCATCCCATTGCACCCAGTGCCATGGGCAGGGACACCTTCCACAATCCCAGGGGGCTCCAAGCCCCATCCAGCCTGGCCTTGGACACTGCCAGGGATCCAGGGGAGCCACAGCTGCTCTGGGCACCCTGTGCCAGGGCCTGCCCACCCTCCCAGGAAATAATTCCTTCCCAGTATCCCATCTAACCCTTCCCTCTGCCTTCCATGTGTCCTGACACTCAAGGCCTTTTTAAAGAATCTCTCCCCATCTTTCTTGTCAGTCCCTCACGTACTAGAAAGTCACAACTAAGTCACCCTGAAGTTTCTCCTCTCCAGGCTGAAGAATCCCCATTTTCCCAGACTTTCCTCAAGTGCTTCACCTTCCCGAGGCTTTACTCTTGAATTTCAAGAAAAATGTCAAATTTTCTCATATAATTTTCTTGAAAAAATTGCTTTTGTTCATCCCTTTATCCACTGGGACTTGCCATTTCCTTTCCTGGATGGCTTCCTGCCTTTATTACTTAATTATAAAATAAATGGATTTTATTTAGAAATTTTCTGGCATATTAACAATGAAGGTAATCATAAATCCTGTAATGGAGTGCCCATCCCTGGAGGTGTTCAAGGAAGGGCTGGAGGTGGCACTCAGGGCTCTGGGCTGGTGACAAGGTGGGCATTGGGCACAGCTTGGACTCCATGGGCTGGGAGGGCTTTTCCAGCCTAAATGATCCTATATTTCTATAATGAATAGGAAGAACTGCTGGGAAAATCTAAGTGCATCTTCTGGACCATTTTTGTTATATGCCATAGACTGAGGCAGATCTCTCTTCCTAGGGATGAAGTGCAGGCACCTCTACAAACACATTTGTATTTTGAAGATGTTATTGGCAGCAGCAAGAACTTCAAGACTGCCTCATTAAGTGGTGCACACCAGACTTAATGGGAAAAGTTTGTTCCTTCCCCTGATTAACAGGGAAAAAAATATGAATTTTTAGCATCAACTCTCAGATTGGATACCCTGCAAAATTGTGACATTCCTGAGATTCATCCAGGTATTAGAGATCATTCTGGGATTCTGAATCCACAAGAAAAGTATCCCTGGAGTGGTGCAATAGTATTGAGTTCTGGCTGGGTCCATCTGTCCCCCTGGCTTGGGGATAGGTGCACATCAGACCTCTGATGCCAAGTGCTTTGTGTTGCTCCTCTGCCTGCCAGGCAAATGTGGCAAATGGAAAATGTGCAGAAACTGCCTGGAAACAAACTCATTTCCTTTGTACAATTTGCTCTGTAGAGCACAAGCAAAGAAGCAGAAAAACACAGTAATTAGAATCCTTTTCTTGTAATGGATATTACAATTATGAATGGGTAATTTCCCTGATTTTTCTCTTCCTCACTAGCCTGGAATTCTGCATGAGCAGACCCAAGTGCTTTGTGTTTCTGTAAATCCCCTCCTGATTCAGTGTTTGAGGCTGGTTTCTCTCCCCCTGGCCTGTTTAGAAGTGAGAAGAGAATATCCTGTGCCACAGGGGACCTCTGGAAGGGGCAAGGATGGAGACCTGAGTGTAAAATCCTGGCTCTTGTGCTTGGTGAGGATGCAGGAGCTCCACATCCTGCAGTGCTGTCAAGACCTCCAGGCACACTCCAGCAGTGGTTCCTCCTTTCTGTGGTGTCCTCTGGGTGACACTCTGCTGTCTCTCTGATTTTCAGACTCTCTGCAGATGTGGCAAGATGCTCGTTCAGCCATCAGCAGCACAGCAAGTGGTTTTCAGTTTATCTGGGTTGGCAAGAGACGGTTCTTGGGTCTCTTGAACCCCTGGAAATGACAGCAAAAGGAGATTGAGAGACATGTCTGGACAAGATTTTGTGCAGCAGGACAGGATTTTTTTTTCTCTTTTCCTGCCTTCTTCCCAGGAGACTTTGTGGGTGGGAGTTTTGCCTGCTGTGTGTGTAAGTTCTGCCTGCTGTGTTTGTTTCTTTAGGATGGTTGGATTTGTGCATTTTATGGATAGATGGGACTGCTGAGAGATTGCCTTTGCTTTTGTTTAACCAAGTGAACTCTGTATTTTTTGGCCAGCTGATATGTAGAATCACAGAACCTTTAAGGTTGGAAAAACCCTTTAAGGTCATAAGACGCAAACATAAACCCATTATCACCCCTAAACAATGTCCCCAAGTGCCACATCCACACAGCTTTTGAACACCTCCAGGGATGGGCACTCCAAAGCTCCCTGGGCAGCCCCTGCCAAGGCCTGAGCACCCTTTCCATGCAGAAATTCCTCCTGCTGTCCAAGCTGAGCCTCCCCTGGCACAGCTTGAGGCCGTTTCCCCTTGTCCTGTCCCTGTTCCCTGGCAGCACAGCCCGACCCCCCCTGGCTGTCCCCTCCTGTCAGGGAGTTGTGCAGAGCCACAAGGTCCCCCTGAGCCTCCTTTTCTCCAGGCTGAGCCCCTTTTCCAGCTCCCTTGGCTGCTCCTGGGGCTGCTGGATGTGTTAACATGAAGATAAGCATATAGATATGACATTATACAATACTAGTTTAGCTTTTCTTTCTAATTCTCTATTTTGCATTTCTGCATTGCAGCACATTATTTAGTCAGGGAACATGGACAGGGAATATCCTTCCCTCTTGGCATGCAGATGTGAATTCACAAGCAAGTGACCTGATGGAAGAGGTGTTCGGGTTGCTTTTACTTTTAGTGATTTATTTAGTATCACTGTAATTAATTATGCAATGTTACAACCTTGAAATCTTCAGTTCTCCTTGTCTTTAAATGATATTAAAACTCTTGATAGCAGCATTTGGCTGCACAAGCATGTCCCTGAAATCCATATCCCACTGGTGGGCCCAGGACTTCCCTGCTCCCTCTGGATTTGCTGCCTCTGTGAAGATCAATGCCCCAGAGTTGCCAGTAGCTCTGGATGAGCAATGCCCTGACTTCTGCTTCATGTCCCTGGGCTTTGAATGTGTCCCCAGCCTGAGGAGGGGTCACAGAGCCCCACATAAACCCTCCTCTTCTAAAGAACTCTGCTTTGTGTGATCCCTGTTCAAACACAGACTCCTGGCCTTTCACTAGCAGGACATTCACTCTCCTGGGATAAAGTGGTGGAGATTTGTCCGAGCCATGAGAGAATGGACTACATGACAGAGAGAGATTAAATGGTTCTGCTGTTGCCAAGGGTATTCCCTGTGGACAATACCAGAATCATTGATCCTGAAGCTCAGTATGATTCTTTGTTTTATTTTCAGGGCTAAGATTTAAATCCTTCCAGCTCTTTTCCTTCCCATAAAGTACAGTAGAAAAAGCATTAATGAGCAGTGTGACATGAAGAAATCATGGTTGTGAACCCAAAAATGCCATCAGATTTCAGTTTATCAGTAAATTAAGAACCAGATCTGGTGATGTTAAATACCATTTAGGGATTGTTTAGCCCCCTCTAAGGACCTGAGGGGCATTAGGAGAAAGAAATATGATGCTGGATGTGCTGTACTTTTGTTAGTTATGTGAAATTTAAGAGATTAAGCAGACAAAAGACTTTGTCTCAGCAGGAGATGCTCCCAAAGGTTGGGATAACAGATAATCCCCTCATACTAAAGCTGTATATCCCAGCTACAACAGCAATCAAAGCAAAGCCAGGACAGCCTGCAAAAAACCTGCCTGAAAGGCTCTCCGGGTGCTACAGAGGCACTTTCAAAGTTGATAGAACAAGATCAATTCCCTCTTTATCTAAAAACTGCATGTTGCCTGTTGGGGCTCCTCTGATGCTGCCAGGAGCTCTCTCCAGGGAGGAAATCTCTGGGATGTCACCTTATAGAGTAGTGTTTAGAAGCTGTGATGGATACTATGAATGTTATAAAGCCCTGGAACTTTGTTCCAAACTTACTGGGGTAGTTGAAAGCCAAGTGAAATGTAGGGACAGCATTAGGATGGCTGAGGGTACAGCCCACCGAAGAACCCCAAGATGGCAGACACCACATGAGGAGTCACTCACCCAAGATGGCAGACACCACATGAGGAGTCACTCACCCAAGATGGCGGACACCACATGAGGAGTTACTCACCCAAGATGGCGGACACCACATGAGGAGTCACTCACCCAAGATGGCACACACCTCATGAGGAGTCACTCACTCAAGATGGCAGACACCACATGAGGAGTCACCCAAGATGGCACACACCTCATGAGGAGTCACTCACTCAAGATGGCAGGCACTACATGAGGAGTTACTCACCCAAGATGGCACACACCTCATGAGGAGTCACTCACCCAAGATGGCACACACCACATGGAGCAGGAGTCACTCACCCAAGATGGCACACACCACATGGAGAAGGAGTCACTCACCCAAGATGACAGACACCACATGAGGAGTCACTCACTCAAGATGGCAAACACCTCATGAGGAGTTACTCACCCAAGATGGCGGACACCACATGAGGAGTCACTCACCCAAGATGGCACACACCACATGGAGCAGGAGTCACTCACCCAAGATGGCAGACACCACATGAGGAGTTACTCACCCAAGATGGCAGATACCACATGAGGAGTCACTCACCCAAGATGGCAGACACCACATGGAGCAGGATTCACCCACCCAAGATGGCAGACACCACATGGAGAAGGAGTCACTCACCCAAGATGACAGACACCACATGAGGAGTCACTCACCCAAGATGGCGGACACCACATGAGGAGTCACTCACCCAAGATGGCAGACACCACATGGAGCAGGAGTCACTCACCAAAGATGGCACACACCTCATGAGGAGTCACTCACCCAAGATAGCACACACCACGTGGAGCAGGAGTCACTCACTCAAAATGGCAGATACCACATGAGGAGTCGCTCACCCAAGATGGCAGACACCACATGGAGCAGGAGTCACTCACCCAAGATGGCAGACACCTCATGAGGTGTCACATCTCCCAGATGGCACACACCTCATGAGGAGTCACTCACCCAAATGGCAGACACCACATGGCGTGGGAGCTGGCTGCTAAAGATGGCGGAGCGCGTGCACCGCAGGAGCAGCCACCTTGATCCTCTGAAGATGGCGGAGCGCGGGGAGCAGCCTGCAGGGGCAGAGATGCCGCAGCAGCCAGGTGTGGGTGGGGCAGCGGCTGGAATCACCCCTGTCGTGGCGCCTGGGACTCCATCCCGTGCTCCCAGCAGAGCTGCTCCTGCTCCCAGTCCTGCTGCCGCTCCCACAGCTGCCGCAGCCTCATCCCTTCTGCAGCCAAGACTGGAGCAGCCCCAAGAACCACATTGCTGAGGGATACACAGGACACCCACAGAGCACACCGAAGTCTCTGCCCTGCTTCCACCCCCGAGAAGGAGCATTTGCAGTATTGCCAGCACCATTCCTATCAGACACCATCCCAGCACACATTAACTTAAAACTACGAACCCTAATGAGAACTGCACACATGTCTATTCAAACTTAAAACAAGACCCCAGCCGTGCCTCCACAACCCCTCTTTGAATGGGGTTGGTGTGTTTGAGGAGTATGAGTTCTTTAATTCTTGTTTTATTTTTTGCCAGCAGCAGAATTACTTTATTTTTAACCAGGTGGCAGCTCTGATGGATATTTTGCAGGCACAAGTATCTGCTGACCTGCTGGAAACAGGGGAGAAGTGGGAAAATACAAGTGAATTCCACTTAGAAGTTGCAAAAGAGAGTGCTAGTCTGAACTGCCTTTTAGCCACTGTCATCAGGCAATCAGAGCAAAAATGTCTGTGAGGAGTTCAATTTTTAGCCTTTCCCCTGGGGCTCCCTGAAAGAGCCCTTGCCTGGGGCTGAAGCTCCATGAAAGATGCTGCTCACTGGAGCTTGGCACTGCTGGACATGAGGGTGGGCAGGATTTCCCACTGCATCCCTTCCCATGGGAAGGCCAGGGAAGGAAGCTCCAGGCGAGGGGCTGTGGCAGCAGTGATGACTTTGATGCTGGCAGAGCCTTTCCACGCTCACAGGGGCATTTCCCAGACTCTTCCCCCTTTTTCTTTGGTGTAAGGATGCCTTAAGGCTGTTTGGATCCGGTTTCCTGGGATTTCTCCTTGCTTTCTGTGCCTTGCCAGAGCCTCCTGTCGTGTGCATCGGGGGTGCGTGGGTGGCTGTGCTCCTGTGATAGCTCTGAACACTTCAGCACAACGATGCAATTTCAGAAAGGAAAGATTAGGGAAAGATTTTCTTTTGCCTTTCAGTTGTGAGGGCTCCTCCTGACAGCCAGAAGCCCTTTCAGACATTACCCTGTTATCTTCCTTGAGCTGTGACTTTTATTTTTCCGGTGATATGCAACCATGACATGATGAAATGCAGAACCATCATCAGGCTTTTACAGAGACAGATCTTTGAAGCTCAAAACACTTGCAAGCTCATGTTTAAGATTTCCCTTCATCAGTGAAATGTCACAGCAAAAAAATGACTAATTTTGTACTAAATAAGGGACAGGAGAGGTACACTTCTATGGGAGTGCTGCTGCACTTCCCAAATTTAAATAGCTGTTGGTGATGATGGCAAGTTCCTAAATGATTGCCATGATGGAGATGAGTGATCCAGCACTGGGTGGCCACATGTGAGGGTAGTGTCAGGTTATTCTTTGGAAACCACCTACTGTGTAGTGCCCTCCTCCCCAACATCTGCTGTGCTCTTCATATGTCATGTATTTCTCCTCACTCCCTTCTTGGATTTCCTTGTTTCTCTTTTCCCATCTTAGCCTTTAAAGCCCTGCTACCTCCCTGGAGTCTTTGTTTAGGACTTTGGAGGCCATGCTGAGGAAGGTGTGCAAGCACCTTGCACCCAGTTCACTGAGCTGTGATTTGGGCACAGCAAGGATGGAGAGTCCTGGAGGGTTCATCAAATCAAGCCTTTATAATTGCAGAAAATAAAAGGAATATTAGAAGAGTAACAGAAGAAAAAAAATCTCTCAATGCCCAGGCTATTCTCTTTGTAACCTTTAAATGCAGTATAACCACCAGGAAAGCACTGAAACATTTCATAACTACCACGTGAGGACAACGATGCAGACATAGAATCATAGGATCACAGACTGGTTTGGGTTGTGAGACACCCTAAAGCTCATCCCATGCCATGGGCAGGGAGTCTTCTACTAGACCAGATTGCTCCAGGCCTCATCCATTCTGGCCTTGGACACTTCCAGGAATGTGGAGTTGTTCTAACATTGTTCTGTACAATGAATACGGATGAGAGGACAGCTGTGCTGAGTCTTGGCTGAGCATTACCTGGTGTTGAAACAAAGTTCCCTGGGAGAGGAAAAAAAAAAAAAAAGTGCATGTAAGAGCCTCACTATTTGATCATTAGTTAAAATACCACACCAGTTTTTGGGCAGTGAACTTTGAAAATGATCAGTTAAAGGGTTTGCTTTGATACTGAGGGTTTGTAATGGTGGGTGAGTGATTCCTGCACCATGTGGTGTATGCCATCTGGGAGATGTGACTCCTCATTAAACCCCTGGAAGGTGTGTGTGAGGTCACAGCTGAGCTCCCAAATCCATGCCTGTGTGTCCCCACAGCACATGAAGCTGCTTGGAGGAGCTTTACTTGAAGAGCTTGTTTTTCTTACTTGGTGTGTTTGCCTCAGTCACGTGGAGAGCTTTTCTCCACACTGCTGAGTGTAACCAGGGAGGTCTCTGGGATTCCACTCTGCTGCCTTTGCTGTTCTGCAGCATTAGGCATTCCCCCTCCTCCTCCCATGCTTCAAAGGTAGTGGAACCCAGCCCAGAGCCCAGCTGTGTTCCTTCCTCTTAATCAGCAGCCACAAGGCACCCTACGTGGCACCTTCCTGTTCCCCAATGGAGACATTTGTACCTTGGCATGTGGGACATGCCCTCCATGGAAAATCACCAGCCAGGAAATTAAAGGTTGTTTTTAAGGCCATGAAGAATCCCAGCGCACTGTGATGCCAGTTCAATATTATTGCATGTCCTTTGGTAGCCTTGGTATCCTTTTTGCCCTCTCACAGAATGATTGAGGCTGGAAAATCCCTCCCAGCCCATGGAGCCCAGGCTGTGCCCAGTGCCCACCTTGTCCCCAGCCCAGAGCCCTGAGTGCCACCTCCAGCCCTTCCTTGGACACCTCCAGGGATGGGCACTCCAAAGCTCCCTGGGCAGCCCCTGCCAAGGCCTGAGCACCCTTTCCATGCAGAAATTCCTCCTGCTGTCCAAGCTGAGCCTCCCCTGGCACAGCTTGAGGCCGTTTCCCCTTGTCCTGTCCCTGTTCCCTGGCAGCACAGCCCGACCCCCCCTGGCTGTCCCCTCCTGTCAGGGAGTTGTGCAGAGCCACAAGGTCCCCCTGAGCCTCCTTTTCTCCAGGCTGAGCCCCTTTCCAGCTCCCTCAGCCTCTCCTGGGGCTCCAGCCCCTTCCCCAGCTCCGTTCCCTGCCCTGGACACGCTCCAGCCCTTCCAGGGCTCTCCAGTTAAAACCAGTACCAACTTTGGTTTCGGCAAGAGATCAACACCAAAAAAAGGCTCTGCAAAGGCTTTTGCTTTCAAGAACTTGTGTGTTGATTCTTTTAAGGCGTCACTGCAGTAAAGCCCTGGGAACTGCACAAGAACATAGCAAGTAAAAAGACAAATTGTACTAAGGTGCTTCTGTTCAGGCATAAAACTTTATCTCTGCAAACACCTGGTGGAGAGGGAAAAATATGGAATAAGGATCAGCACCAAGGTATCACCCTATCACCTCTTAAATGTGGGAGATACTGCTGAGAAGTCATATCAGCTCAGGCACCTCAAAATCCTTCTATGAGCCTTCAGAGCTCAACAATTCCTCTTTCCTCCAAAAACTGTGGCACTTGTGCACCATCTCTCAGTCTACCAGAACATACATTCATCCATTTATCATAAAACAATCAGTCAGATGAAGCAACCTTTGGGGTTTTGGAGCCTGAATGTTTCCCCATTCTGTTTAGTAAAATATTTATCTTAAGGCATTTTTTGAAGTTTAGTTTTGCTCCCAGGTAAGTGTAAAATGCATGGCAGTGCTTTTCCAAAGGCTGAAGTTTTGAATAGTATAGTTTATAAATATTGTATTAAATGCTTCCCCTCAGCATGAGGAGCATTGGAAATACATCGAGAGTTTCTTCACTAATTTCAGGAGATAATGCAAGGGTCCAAGGAGGAATATATAAAGTTAGAAAAATAATTAAGGGATGATTGTTATTCAAGTCACCAGACTCAAGAAGTTCACCCTGAAGCATCTGCAGAAGTGGCCAGAACAGTCTGAACTGTCACCTGTGACCCACTCGAGTGCAGAAAAGGTCCCAGAGGACTGACAAGGGAAATTCTATTGCATAAATCATTGGTTAAGTAGATTTGTATTTTTTTTCCAATTCAGTTGTTCTTTTAAAAATTCAGAAGTCAATATCAGAATTGTAATGTGGGGTAAGCCTCCAGAAATGTAGTCATGGCTGAATGTGAACCCACTGTCTTCCATGCCTGCTGCCACACAGGGAGGTGTTTTCAAGCCTGTCCCGAGCTTGTGACAAATATTAAGCCATAATTGTCATGTTATTTTTTTTTTTTTTCTTCACTGGATTGTGAGAGACCATAGATTAGGACCAGGAAGTCGCAGACAGAGTGGCTTCAGAAAGGTCTGGAGGTATTTCAACAAGGACAGACTTAGGATTCTAAATGACCCAGGAAGAAATGATCTGAAATAATTAAGATTTATTTGGCAATGGCAAAGAGAGAAGAAATGGCTGTGCATAGGTAACAGGTCTGAAAAAGGCCTCAGGAGGGGTCACTGGGTGAGTGGCATTGTGCAAGGAGTCACGGGGTGTATTTGGGGTGTTCACTTTGAGAGGTGCAGCCAAGGCCTGGGATTGTGGAGGGACAGAAACTCCAAAGTGGGGGAAAAGGGGTTATGGGAAATCTGAATTCTTTCTCCTAACACAGGGAGTAGGGTTGGCACATTTGCAATGAAATTATCCAGATTTCAAGCAAGCCAGTGGATTCTGTGCCACGGCACAGGCAATGCTCAGGGCTCACTGCCTCGGAGAATGAGGGGATGAGGAGACCTTGGAGCTGCTTCCAGGGCCTAAAGGGGCTCCCAGAGAGCTTGGGACAGGACACAAGGAATGGCATTAGGAATCTCTGTAAAATAATTTTTAGGCTACTTGCCATGAAAATAATTTTATGACTTGCTTTTATTGTGCAATAAATTACCCACAAAAGAGGATAACAGATTAATTTAACCAATTTAACTTAATCCCAAATAAGTGTGTTGTTTTATTAAGCAATGCTGTGGTGTAATTAAGAGTTGTAACTGATTAAACACCTTGTAAAGACAGGGCTGTTAATTAATACTAAATTACAATAAAATTACCAAAGTAACATAAACAAGCCATGTAAATGTTTTTAAATGACAGGGATAATTCATCAGCCAAAAGCTGCTTATATGAACTATTTCTCAAAGAGTTTGCTTCAATTAATATGCATATAATAATTGCAAAAATGGAAATGGGGCAAGAAGAGCTTTCATTAAGTTTTTTTCAATTTGAATGACTCCTTTAATAAGAAACATGGGAGATTTTTAAGCTGGATATTCTCTAATAATGTTGAAGAAAACACCTTGAACCCCAACTTATGGTATACAGGGAAAAATCTAAAATTAAACCTCAATGACACTTTCAAGACCACCTCTGCACCTGACACTTGTTTGTCTCACTAGAATACAAATCTGAACAACTCCTGCCTTGCTAAGCTTTAATGTGAATATTATGTATTAATGCTACAGCTCCAATTCAGATCTCATTTGCAAGAATGTCAGGAAATGGCTGAAACTTCTTTGCATACCTAAAAGGTTTGCTGGATTGGCTGGTTCACAAGTGCTGGAAATCCCATAGGTATTCCTTTGTCGTTGAGAATTAAGTAGAGAAACACAAAATCCAGGATATCAAAGTGCAGGCCTACAGGGGCTTGTGGCTGCAGGAGACACAGAAATAGTCCTGAACTTTTCCAGGCTTGGGATCAAATCTGATTAAGACCAAATAAGTTGAAGCAGGTTTTAGCAGTCTCTAAGAACCCCCAGAGCAAGACTGCCAAGGTGTAAAATACCACTCAGGTCTTGGGATTTCATTCTATGTGACACAGTATACAAACTCCTCAAAATATATCTCAGTTTTAATGGAATTTTGGAACTTAGTAAAAATTTAAATGGATTTTTTTTTCTATTATCTCACAACCAGAAGCCCTAGAAATAAACAGTGGATTTTTCTCAGCAAGCTATTCAAATTTAAAGACTAACATTATTATGCTTGTATCATGCTGTTGAATAATGCTGCAAGTGCTGAAATTATGCAAAATAGAGCTGGTGTGGGTACAAATTGAAGTCCCAATGTCTAAACCAGCAGGCACAGGGCACAGCATTCTGTGCACACAGCCCTGGAACAGCCCCAGGGAGGAGAGCCCAGAGCCTCTCTGGGCAATCTGGACACCACCAGTGACAGACCTGTAGGTAATTTTAAGGTACAGATCTGGGCAGATTTGTGGGAATTTACACCCTTATTGTGCACACTTACTGTGTGTGATCCTTAACAGGAATGGCCTTGTAGGTACCCCCTTGCTTTCAGATGCCAAAGTTCTTGCAGATGTGAGTGTTGTCTTGAGTACTAAAGGCCATGAGTTTCTGATTTTATCTGTAGTTTTGTTTATCAGTGGATAGAGGGCTGATGGAGGAAAAATAGCTGGGAATGTCTGTGTCTGGAGATATAAATCTATACATTGCTGAAAGTTTCCTTGAACAGTTTTGTGTAAGTGGGAAAAAGATTAACCAAGCCAAATACAGCCTAAAATGTGCTTACATCAATATTACACAGAAAATATTACACAGACTGTGGGATGAAGACTGTGAGAGCCTTTACACCTCAATATACTGTTCAGACATTCCTGAGCCTTATTAATCTGGAGTGTAGGAGGGAGATTTCAGGAGGATAGGGATGAGGATGAAAAATATGCAAGAGCATCCCTTTGTTTAAAAAGCATGGTGTAATTATGTACTGCAAGTTCATGTCAATCCTATTTACAAACTCCTTCTGAGCTGTGGGAACACCCAGAGTGTAAATGAGGGATTGTGTCTGGGAGCATCCATGCTCTGGTTGAGCCAATGTTGTGGCTCAAACCACAACATTGTGTTTATGGTCCAGCAGCAGCTGCAGCTCCATGTTTGCACAGATAAATCCCGAATTCTTTCCTGTCCTGTGTGGGTTTTTGCATTTGGTGCCTCTTACTGTCAGTTTGTAACTGCAGGAATGGGAATCTGATTGAACCCTGCATCCAGTGCAGACCTAAACTCCCCTGAGGACTGAGGTTTGAAATGCACATTGGGGGTTAGGTACCCCATCTTTCCAGAGTGGAAAGGCTTTTCCAAATTTCTCCCTGTCTGTGCCAAGAAGGACAACGTGCAGCTCCCCATCACCGTCCCTGCATTCCCACCTCCCCAAACCCCACAACTGCAGAGCTTCTGGGGTTTCTTGCCAAGTGAACCCTTCCCTTCCACTCATTTGGCTGTGATGGAAGCAGGTTCTGGAGCACTCCATGGTCTGTGCTCCCAGCAGGGCTGGGAGAGTGGGAGCCTAGCCAGAGCAGAGTGAGGAGCAGCTGGACGTGGGCAGGGACACACATGGGCACTGCCAGCTCAGCTCTTGGTGGAGCTGGAGCTGCTGAGGACAGATCCAGGAATTCTGCCTCTCCCTGAGTTTCTCTCCAGCTTCCTGATGAATAAGAGCATTGCAGAGCAAAAGGCTGGCACAGTGTTTTCTGCTTTTAGAAAGAAGTCAGGATTAAGAAAGCTAAAGCAATTGCAGCCCTAATTAGCCAGAGAAAAGGTATTTTTTGCATCTCTCCTCATGACAAACCATTGGGGTATTCCTTGTTGGAGGACCAATTTCTTTTGTGCTTTAAGACATCTTCCAAAAGGAATATGATGGGGAGGAACAAGGCAGTGCCCCTGTGCTGCCTGCACACCACATTCCAGGGATGGGAGTGTTCATCTGGAGAGGAGGAGGCTCTGGGGACAGCTCAGAGCCCCTGCCAGGGCCTAAATGGGGCTCCCAGAAAGCCAGAGACTTAGGACAAGGGGTGGAGAGTGCCAGGACACAGGGAATGGCTGCCCACTGCCAGAGGGCAGGGATGGATGGGATATTGGGAAGGAATTGTTCCTGGGAGGGTGGGCAGGCCCTGGCACAGGGTGCCCAGAGCAGCTGTGGCTGCCCCTGGATCCCTGGCAGTGCCCAGGGCCAGGTTGGGGAGGGGACTGGATGGTCTTTAAGGTCCTTTCCAACTCAAACCATTCTGTGGTTCTACAAACGAGTTCAAAACCTCACTTCTTAGAATTCTCAGCTCCTGGCCCGGCTGTCATATTCAACATCTAGCAGCAGAGAATCCTTGTCATCTGTTGGGTGGGTTATGAACCTCCCACACATCAAGTTTTCAAAAATCTGGAAAGTTCAGGGCCTTCTTGAGTCTTGTTTTCTGCTCTGATTTATCAGAATTTTGCACTGGAGTCTGAGGTTCCACCTTGAGCAGCTTGAAACCCCTAAAACCAAACATTTTCCAAGGCACTGTGGAATTTTGAGCAACCTGCCCTTAGAAAAAGATCCCTAAGTCTTTTTAAAACTACTGTTTAAGTTTAATTTTATCATAAGCAGTAAATTCTTTAAATACACTTCAGATGTAGTTATGAGTTTGCGTGGCAAAGAGCGCAGAAAAGAGAATTTAGATTTTCATTTTGGAATTCAATCTCTGCTCCTGTGTGCAGCCAAGCAAATTCCACCAGCTGAGTGAGAGCAGCATTTCCATGCAGTAGAAACAGAGGCAGACATAAATATATATGAAATGTATTCAGAAAACATGAAATAATGCTAAAACAAATCTTACTTTGACTCAAGCTTACTTCCCATTGCCAAGAAAAACATGACTGGGTTGATTTTCCACAAAAAAGTTGGCAGTAAATCAGCATTTCATGGCTCCAATTTGACAAGAAAACTTTTAATAAAAATGCCAGGGCAGTAGCCTTTACATATTTGTAGTATTTGATGGAGACTTTTTGGAAGATGATTGTTTTCCAAGAGATTCTAGAAACAAAACCTGTACTTTTTTTACCAGTAAAGGAGTGTATATATGTAACTCAAACCTGGAGCAGATGAGTTATATTAGTTCTAGAGGATATAGCTGCATTTGTATTTTTGCTGCTGAAAACTTTTAACACACATTTCAGGCAAAATCAAACCCTGTTTTTTGCTGCAGATGAGGAGAAAAAATGTTGAAAGCAAAAGAATTCTGCTGCCCACCCCAGCCCAACCAATTTTTGTTCATTAATGTGCCTTGCAAGCAACAAAAAAAAAAACAACAAGGAGTGATTTGTCTTTGCAGAAAGCAGATTTTGTGAATATTTCAAGGCCGGATCAGTATCCTTTAATTTCTTGAGTTAGAGATAAAAATTTCTAAAGTTCTGCATCAAAATGCCAGATCAGCCACTGAGAGAAGTGCAGAGATGGAGTTTGCTAGGGGGTTAAATAGGAAAATGTACACATTGTAAGCATCATTACAAGTAACACTGGCTCCATTAAAATGAAGAGGGTAATTTTCAAAGCTGCAGGAGAGATTTAGCAGTCTTGCTTCATGAGAAATGTGGATTTGCTTTCCTTAGCTAATACTGGTCTTCATGCTGGTTTTTAACATTTCTTAGTGGTTACATGAGTTACTTCTTTGGTTGGAGAAGAGGCTGAGTGAAAATGTCGTGCTGGGCTGAAAAAGGTAAACTTCAGGTGGAAACAAATAAGGCAGGGCCAAGAAATTAATGGAGGTGATCTTTTTCTGAATTCCCAGCTAATGTTACCTGTGGAGGTCAGGAGGGTTCAGGTAAGGTCAGACTGGGAGGGAACTTCAGGAGCCTCTTTGGAGAGGTGTAACCACCAAAACCCTGGAGCCCTGACTTTAAACCTAAACCTTACCCTCACCTCTCACCCCACTCCCATAATCCAATTCCTAGCCCCACTATGTTAATCATAGAATCATGGAATGGTTGAGGTTGGAAGGGACATCAAAGCTCATCCATTTTCATGGGCAGGGACAGTATCCACTATCCCAGGCTGCTCCAGCCCCATCCAGCCTGGCCTTGGGCACTGCCAGGGATCCAGGGGCAGCCACAGCTGCTCTGGGCACCCTGTGCCAGGGCCTGCCCACCCTCCCAGGAACAATTCCTTCCCAATATCCCATCCAGCCCTGCCCTCTGGCAGTGGGAAGCCATTCCCTGTGTCCTGTCCCTCCATCCCTGTCCCCAGTCCCTCTCCAGCTCTCCTGGAGCCCCTTCAGGCACTGGAAGAACTTGGAGGTCTCTCTGGAGCCTTCTCTTCTCCAGGTGAACACTTCCAGATCTCCCAGCCTTTCCACCCCTTTAATCATCTCCATAGCCCTTAAGAAGAAGGCTGCCCTCAAAAATGAGAATCTTAGGAATGCACCAAAATAATGCTTCAGATTTAATGATGGGAGTTATTTTTTTCAGGAGTCACCAATTGCAGAAATTAAGTTATTCTTTAATTTCAGCCTGGAATATGCAGATAATGAGCACAATGTCATACAATGATTCAATGCCATTGGTGCTTATTGTTGTTTATTGAATTTTGGGTCAATTCCACGTGGTTTGGTGCATGTGAATGAGGAAACTAAGGCAGATTTGGTGTCCAGTAGGCACCAAATGCTCTGCTCTCACTAACAGGGGTGTGAGAGTCCAAGAGGGTGACTGATCCTTCCCAGGGAGGGTGTAAAATCCAAAGCCAACCCCAAAATTAAAGTGTGAATGAAATGGATCCAGCAGCTCTTGCTTTCACCTGCTCCTCTCACACCAAAGCCCAGGCTGATGGAACAGCCACAGCCCACGGTTCTGTTGTCACCTTCCAGGGAAACTCAGAATTGAAGACTCTGGCTCTATTTACAACATTAAAACAGAAACCAATTCCCATCCCAACAGCCTATTTTTTTTTCTGCAAAACAATCTCCAGAACTACAAGCCCTTGCTGATTAGAGGAGAAGTGTTCTGCAGTGTGTGAACAACACACAGCGTGATGCATCTTCATTACCAAAATTCACAATGACGATCATTTATCATAAAAGCTGCTGAAAATGGGCATTAATCTCAGGGTAAAGCAAGGAGGAAACTCTCTTCTCATGGCAGTGGAATTCATTTAGTACCTCTCATCCATGCCTGAGGGAGTGGGAAATCTCTGGGCAAAGCAATTGCAGTCTCAGCAGTGTGGATTTTTAGGGGTAGAATGGGGAAGTCTTTTACTCAGATGTGGAATCCAGAGGTGACCACGCTGCTGGCAGAAGGTGCCTGTGTTTCACACAGCCCAGAGCAGCTTCCCTCTCATCCTCAGTTTTGGAAGGAACCTTAAAGATCTCCCATCCCAACCCCTGCCATGGGCAGGGACACCTTCCACTGTCCCAGGCTGCTCCCAGCCCCATCCAGCCTGGCCTTGGGCACTGCCAGGGATCCAGGGGCAGCCACAGCTGCTCTGGGCACCCTGTGCCAGGGCCTGCCCACCCTCCCAGGAACAATTCCTTCCCAATATCCCATCCATCCCTGCCCTCTGGCAGTGGGAAGCCATTCCCTGTGTCCTGTCACACTTCATCCCTTGCCCTCAGTCCCTCTCCAGCTGTCCTGGAGCCCCTTTAGGCACTGGAATGGACTTGGAGGTTCTCTGCAGCCTTCTCTTCCCTAGCTCTGTTTAAAGCAGAAAATAGGAATTCTATCTTTCAGGTAGAAGTTTCAGCAAAATATTTCTATGCTGAAAACATTTCTTTTTTCTTTTTAAAAATATATTAGAACCGTTGGATGTCTTCAGAAATACAAACAAATGTCTGCTGTAATGAACTGTCTATGCCTTATTTTTGTCTGGTTGTATTTCTTTCTTTTTGTATATATATATGTATAAATATATAGAAGAAATAAATGATTTGGTCAAGCAGACCTGGGAAGAGAGATTCACTCCCACACACATCTGGTGTCTTGTTAATGAAGCTTTTCCCATATATACTCAGTTAAATTCTGAAGGCTATGAAAATACCATGTTGTTTCCCCTTATGGAATATTTTGTTGGAAGTCATCACAACATGCACGTATTTCCCCAAATTTCCATCAGCCTTCAAAGCTGGGAGTTATCTCCTAAATCTCACTGCCCAATGTGGTGTGGATTTATTCCACCTCAGAACAAGGCAGCAGTTTGGGTTATTGCAAAGCAAACTATGTGCACCTAAAAGTCCATGTTTCTGCTTGGAGAGCATGGCAAGCTGGTGAATTCCCATGGAATATGGATTGTGTGCTGACCAGCATGGAGAGGAGAAGGCTCCAGAGAGAACTTAGAGCCCCTTTTAGTGCCTAAAGGGGATCCAGGAGAGCTGGAGAGGGACTTGGGACAATGGATGGAGGGACAGGACACAGGGAATGGCTTCCCACTGCCAGAGGGCAGGGATGGATGGGATATTAGAAAGGAATTGGATGTGTTTATAAGGACCTGGACTTTCCCAAAAGCAAAAGGTGCAATGAGCCCAGAAGCTGAGCAATTTTATTTTCAAGCCCCTCAGTAACAAGTTCTGAGGTGCCTCCCACTGTCCTTGGTCTTTCCCTCCACATTTGGAGCCCTGGAGTCTGTGCCCTGTGTTTCCCTTTGGTGCTGGGGAAAGGGGGAACCTCCAACCCAGTCCATGCCTGGAGGCCCAAATACCTCCTGAATTTTCCTGAATTCCTCCTTGGCACAGTATCAGTTGGAGCCAGTTAGATTTTCCTGTTCAATATTTCATCTTGGGGAAGGGTGGAGAATATATTTGAGTCAAAACAAATTACAGATGAGTGTCTGATGTGTTTTAGGGTGGGTATTTTAGAAGGATAAAACTTGTTATGAATTTCTCCCCGGTTTTTGAGTTGACAGCCTTCATGAAAATATGTAAACTACTTTAATGAAAACCTCAGGCGTTGTTTTCTTGTTATTTTTATTTTTTGAAGTTGTCTTTATCAGGAATAAAACAGCAAGTATTGAAATCTGTGTGTTCTACTCTTCTCTGTTTTTTTGGGAGATGGAAACTGTTTAAGTAAAGGAAAATGTGTGAGATTAGTTGCTCTTCTTAATCAGTAATTAAAATATGAACAATATCATTAATCTTCTATTTTACATTTTCCAGGTGATCAACATATAATCTCCACAGCTATGGCTGAGAAGTGCAGTAAAGGTACTGTGAAAATTCCCTTTTAATATGGGCATGTTTTTGCTGGAAATCACTCCCAAAATTCTCTCTTGAATAATTTGTAATAACCTGTATTTCTTGGGGCTGAGTTCACCTCTGGATGGTTTTCATTTGCCAATTTGTCCACTGCATTTCCTGAAAACTACTTTTTTTTTCCCCCTTGTACTCATAAACTTTTGTTTTCCTGATGTTAAAGGAATGTTTTAGGATGTCTGTACAAACATACAATGAGAACCATGCTTCCATGATGAAGGTCATTGAAATGACTAACACAAAAAATGTGGTAGGGAAAGGATGGAAAAAGTGTCCCTCTGGAACGCTGGCTGCTGCACACTCTGTGGCACAGAGAATTTGTTGATTGGGATCACAAGATGGAAATCGGCTCAGCAGCTCTGCTGGACCACAGGGAACAGCAGCTTGGTTTTGCTGGGAATGCACATCTCATGACCAGGATTATCTCCCTTCAAGTTGTGTTGTGATTGAATTCTGGCTGGGATTTTGAATACAGAGTGGCAAGAGGGGAAAAGTAGGAGGAGGAAATGTGGCAGCTTTTTTCTGGGTACTGAACTTGGGTGCCAACATAAACTGCAGTGGAAAAAAAAGGTAATTTTTTCCTTAGGAAAAATTCAGATAAAGGTTCAAAATTGATGAAACGGTTGTTCTTGAATGGCAGGAACTAAATCTTGGCAAAGAAATTGTCATGGCTGGATTTCCATTCCCTTTCTACGTCCATCAGTTTAATGTTGCTGTCAAGGGAAGAAGCTGGAAAATCATCCTGCAATTCCAATTCTCCTTTTAGTTGGGATTTTTTGTTGCTGAGTCTGCATGATTTATTTGACTAAAGCATAGCAAAGCTCTTGGCTTTGTTAGCGACTTCCTTTGGAGAAAGTGAATACATCACTTTTTCAATTATTATCTCTGCTCCCTAGCAAAAACCTTTAATGTTTATTTCCACCTGGGAATATAATGCATTCTGATGTGAAAGAATACTGGGCAAAAGGAGATCCTGGAAAGTCCATGCAGACAGCTGATTCCTTAGGTCAGGTTTGGAACAAAGAGTAATCCAGAAGGTCCTAAGTGAAAAGTGGGATAAAAGGGAAAATTCTGCTCAGCAGGTGATTTTATCTGAATACCAGGCTGGTTCTTTTTGCTGAGACAGTGAACATCTCACACTACAGAGATGCAGGGGGCTTAAGCTCTCTGGATTTATAGGCAGCATTTATTCATTGCAGTTCCCACAGGAAATTATTATTGAAAGCAGAGATGGCACAGATTAATACAGGAATTATAAGGAGCTGGCTAAGGCAGATAAGGAGCCTGGAAAAGAGGGGACTGGGACAGGATGAGATGAGCTCCAGGTGCAGGGGAGGAATCAGAATCATTCCTGAGGGACAGGTCTCATGAAGAGCCCTCCCTAATACTTCTTTAGTGACCTTGGCACAAGGTCTTTGACACAGATTTTGAAACTCCTGTAGTGCTGTGAAGGACACAAGAATTACACAAAAGAATTTTGTTGACTTTGTGGATTAGTAGAATAAGTGCAGCATAAAATTTAATAATCATAAGCTATTGTGTTAGGGACTAAGAACAGGGAGGGCTGCTGTAAACAAAACAAGAGTTTTAGCATTTTGGGAGTTCAACTTTTTCTTTTAGGGAAAGTGTTTGATTGTAGCACATAGCTGAAGCTTTCACAACTCCAGAATTTGCCAGGACACCTGTTCCTTAAAGAGCTCCACTTTAAATAGTTCAGAGCCTAGGTATGTTATAAAGGGAGAACAAATAAAATTTTAGACCCAAAATATCAAGTTCTGAACTTGATTCCATCAAGTATGAATCGGTGCAGGTGTGAAGCCAACCTTGCCTGGGAAGTAGGAGGAAGGTGCCAGACTAGCAAGAAGTGGGTTATTGTAGCATCCTTGGAACTGATTTTTATGGAACCAGCCCATCTGCCTCCTCCCCTCCAAAAATCCCCATTCAAACCAAAGAATGGAACCAAGCCAGGGTGGATCTTGGGCTCTAAGTGAGCAGTCCTGTTCCTTGAGGTAGGAAGCCTCATTAGGGGAGGGGAACTGCAGCAGCTCAGCCACTGGGACAGAGCTGGAGGCAGAACCCTCCCAAGGGGAGCTCAGAGGGAGCTCTTCTATTCCATGCTCCTGCCATGGGCAGGGATAACTTCCACCCTCCCAGGCCTTGGGTGCCAGGTCCCAAGCTCCATCCAACCTGGCCTTGGACACTGCCAGGGATGGGAAATCCTTGCAGAGTAGCATCCCCAGACTGATACCAAAATGATAGTTAAAAGGAGCAGGTGAACTCCAAAATGGGTCCTCATCACTGAAACAGGATTAGATCATCACGAGTGTGCTGTGCTCTCTGTCAAACCCTCTGAGGATTTGGGATTAAAGCCAAAAGGATGAGAAAGAAAAGGAATGCTCTAAAAATCAGTCAAAAAGTTGGTCAAAAGATAGGAAACAGAAGGTTGGAGTAACTGAGCAGTTTTCTGAGTGATGTTAGCAGCACGGTCGCCAAGGAATCTGCACAAACCTGTGATACTCGACTGATAAATGAGCTGCAAAAGACATGGGGTGTGCTTCCTCCAGAGCACTGGAGCTGAGTGCTGACTATGGAAAACTGCAGCAGGACTGAGGCAGAATTAACTGCTGGGCAAGGTAGTGGCAGGTAAAATCCTCCAGAGGTGGATGCAAAGGGAAGAAGATAAAAATTCCACCCACAGGTGATGAGTGCTGAGCTGGGCATTGCCACTCACCCACCAAGAGCTGTAAAATACAAAAGATGCCCCTCCCAGAATCATCATCAAGGAATCATCCCAGAATGGCTTAGGTTGGAAAGGATTTCAAAGCCCATCCCATTCCAACCCCCTGCTATGGGCAGGGACACCTTCCATTATCCCAGGTTGCACCAAGCCCTGTCCAACCTGGCTTGGAGCCCTTCCAGGGATCCAGGGGCAGCCACAGCTTCTCTGGGCAACCTATTCCATGTTAGCTTTAGTTCTGGGAGTTTCATAGCAGGGCCTGAAGAATATAAATGGTTTTTGTTAAGGAAGTGAGTGAGCACCAAGTCTTTGGGGCCAGTTGGAAATCTAGGGAAATTGTCCCATGGTTTGAGTATCTCTACTGTTCCTTAGGGACTGCTCCTGTCAGGGAGGGATTTCTGGGTTTGATGGACTCTCCTGTAAAGGGGCTTTTTGTAGCTTGTCTTGGGGCTTAAAATGGGAGGAGCAAGGAACCACTGGTGATGGAGCTCCTAAAAAATCCCACACTTGCTGGAAGGAGTTTCAGGCTGTGTCTGGTGAATTTCTCCAGTTGTCCAAGGCTCACTCATGTGTGTGTGTGTTTGGGTTGGCTGCCATCAGATGAAGGTCTATTTAAACTTGGAGAGTGGAGAGAAGGATGAGCCATGGCCTGGTGTGTTTCCCTCCCTCCTCCCTGGGACAGAACTGATGGGATCCAATTCCTTTTCTAGCAAAGCAGAGATGTTCAAATTTTAACAATACATTGAGGGTTCAAATATCATCAAGGGAATAGAAGCTGATAATCCAGCTGGAAAGGCTTGTGGACTAAAGTGTGTCCTGAGTGTGTTTAAACTGGAAATTGGGAAAGGAGCCATTAACCAGGGAGATGAGTGGAATTCCCAAAGGGATTTCCAAACACAGCTGGGACACAAACCTGTGTTTTTCAAGTAGGATTTTAGGGAAAGGATGAGTTTTCTGAGTGTTGGCCCACTTGCAGTTCTTAGGAACAGCACCCAGAAGTGAGAGATGAGCTCCTAGATTGTGGGTGTCCCCAGGCTTTGAAGAAAAAAACTGAGGGATATGTCAGTTGTATTTGCTCTTTTCCAGAAGTGCCATTGCTGATTATTCCTCTGCCCTGGGACTCCACAAGTTGCCTCAGGAGTCCAGGAAGACCTTTTTTATTTGATGATTGCTTGATTTCCCTTCCTCCATAACCAGATGGGTCTGATAAGGTCTTAGGTATATTTTTATGGGATGTGTTCAGTGTCAGTCATACCCTGCCCTCACATCCTCCACTTTTCCCCTCATATTCTCTAATTTTGGAGCCTTTCCAGCTCATCTCCTAGAGATCATAATGTGACAAAGACTGCATTGTCAGTGGGAGCTCAAGAACAAATGACTCTCACTTATCCACAGCCTGCTGAGCCTTCCTGCTGCTACTTGGGCATCTCCACATGGATGAATCCTTCTCTCAGAGGACTGATGTGACACTTGGATGCAGCAGGATGGATTTTTGTTCGGGACACTGAGGTTAGATCTGTTAGGATCTAAAATCTTTGGAACCATACACAGTACAGATGCTGGGAATCTCAAGTCCATTTTAAAGTGCCATTTTAAAGCCTCTTAAGTATTGAAATAATCTGATGGAAACCCCTGACTCTTGTAAAAGAGGTGGATGAAAGAATAAAAGAGGCAGATTAAAACAATGGAATGAACAGGAGACCCTTAGTCATGTGAGCCAACACATTTTCACCAACTTGGTTTTAATAATATTTTTTTCTTTCTTTTCTTTTCTTTCTTTTTTTTTTTTTTTCCTTTTCTTTTTGTAGCTGTTGTTTTACAACAACAGAAAAAATAGAAAACTGTGCATGTAATAAGATGGAAAATGGTGTCACTGTTACATCTAACAGGGCCCATTAAGGACAGATGTTCCCAGAGAACAGATATCCATTAGAACACGATGGAAAGCGGGAGATTTTGAAAGGGAGCCAGAACCTACAGATGGAAACTTTAAAAAAATAAAAATCAACTTGTAAGTAGCCAGTATAAATAATGCAGAGGATGTGTAACATGTTCTGCATTGCTCACAGCAGCAGACAGACAGTCCCTGCATTCCCAGTGGGTTGGAAGGGATGAAGCAGCCTGCAGTGGGATCAGCTGAGAGAGAGTCAGCGGCTCTGGGCAAAAAGAATGTCAGGACTCCAGGAAAGAGCAAAGATTTTGCAGAACTGGTTGTTTGAACAGTGATTTTTCTCTCCCTGGTACTGTCCAAGAGTTAGTTTGGGGATGCTCCATCCCACAGGAGTTCTCTGGCCTATTTTGAAGATAAACAAAGGCAAAGGGAGTGGATGTAGAAGATATTGCATGTTTGAGTGTATGAAGAGATAAAAGATGGGTAAAAAGAGTCGTCCCACCTGGTCCAATCTTTGCATTTGTTTCTTAATAGGGGAAGTTTTTTGGGCAGAGTTGCATGAACAAAGACAGAGTCTCCTTTAGAGAGTGACATTGGCACAGGGTGCCCAGAGCAGCTGTGGCTGCCCCTGGATCCCTGGCAGTGTCCAAGGCCAGGCTGGATGGGGCTTGGAGCAGCCTGGGACAGTGGAAGGTGTCCCTGCCATGGCAGGGGTGGCACTGGATGGGCTTTAAATTTTCTTCCAGCCCAAACCATGAGTGATTCTGTGATTTCTGCCCTATTTTCCGTTCCCTTAGCTTTTTTGCATCCAAGCTCTGCAGTTACACATTACCAAGAAAATATCTGTGTATGTTGTGTTCCAGCTTTCACACACCATGGGTAAAATACTGTCATTAAAGGAACCAATTTAACCCCCAAGTTATTAAATAAATGCTTCCTGTTAAACATACTGATAGGGGCTTGATGCATGAGGGAAATTGCTGGCAAAATTGTGTCATAAACCAGCAACTTCACATTAATTAACAAAGAAGGGAGAAGGCTTTGCATTTCCTTCTGCTAAAAGCCAGTATGGAGAAATTATTTTATACAACTTCAGCTTGTTAGTGAAACCTTGTGTCTAGTGATTTCACCTGGCTTGATAAAAAAAATTGGGTTCTATAAAATCTATGATTCATCATTGAAGTGATTTGATTTAATAAAAGGCTGTGCTTTTTTGGTCTCTGGTTTCTGGCAGTTTGGGTGATCTGGGAATCAGACATTCACACTCTGCACAACTCCCTGGCAGGAGGGGACAGCCAGGGGGGGTCGGGCTGTGCTGCCAGGGAACAGGGACAGGACAAGGGGAAACGGCCTCAAGCTGTGCCAGGGGAGGCTCAGCTTGGACAGCAGGAGGAATTTCTGCATGGAAAGGGTGCTCAGGCCCTGGCAGGAGCTGCCCAGGGAGCTTTGGAGTGCCCATCCCTGGAGGTGTTAAAAAAATGTGTGGATGTGGCACTTGGAGACGTGTTTAGTGGTGAGCAGGGTGGTGGTTGAACCTGATGAACTTCAAAGTATTTTCTAACCTTAGTGATTCTAAGATTTTCTCTGACTACCCTTGTGCTGCTGTGCTAGAAGCCAGACCAATGTGTTCAAGGAAGCTTAAGGGCAAGACTGGCCTTTGTTACAACAATAATGACTTCATTCTTCAGAAATTAGGATTATTTTGATAAATTTTGCTGCAGAATCTGCGTTGCTGCCTTTCCTCCCCTCAAAGCAGTGGCTCTGGCACATTAAAAATTGTGTTTTAGTGCAGTGCTGTTTTCTTATTTCATCTGTCTCCCCAGCTAACCCCGAAGCTTGATTTCTCCAGCCACAAATTTTCTTTATTTTCAGTGTCCCATCTCAATTCTCTGCACTAAAACAGTGCCATAAGGAACAAAATGTTTGGTTGCACTGTTGATCATGGCAGTGGGAGCCAGCAGGATTGCCTTTGCCATAATGTCACTTCATTATAAAATTAGTGGTTATTGGGGTTTCCAGGAAGATGAGTGAAACAGAGAAATACAAGTTTGTGTTGTGGTTTAATTCTATCCCAGCCCAAAACCAGGAGAGGATGGTTTTTAAGGGAGTTTAAAATTGGTGGAAAAGAGGTGTCAGTAAGAGACATTCCTGTGTGAAACAGAGAGTGAATTTGGCAGTTTTGACTCCCTCAAGAGGAGTAGAATCCAAACCTGGGATTGTGCCTGGGCACTCCTTGGAGGACAGTGCTCTTCCATTCCTGATTTTATTCTCTGGATATATTTCTGTCTGTATGTTAAAAAAAAAATAATCCTTTTCAAGATTCCTTTTTGATTTAGGCTGGGGCCGGTCTTTTCTTGGTTAAACCCTTCCATTATTATTTCTGTAGATAATATAAAAGCCTTTCCTGACTGAAGAGTAGAATATTTCCCCAGGAAGAATAAATAACATGCACACTGACCTTTTGGTCCCAAGGAGAGCGTCTGCTTAAGAACTTCACACCTCCTTGCCTCAGTGCAGGTTGACATTTGCAAGGTTGATAAGTTGGTTATTTGGATGTAAATCAACAGGGAAGGAAAAATGCATTCAATAGTTGTGATAAGAGCCCACTTTCTCTTGGTTTAATTTAAAATAATGGACAGTACATCACAGAAACTCACCATCACCACCTAATTTAAATAGTGGCTGCTGTTATGTATCAGTCTGGAGGTCTGAAAAGGAAGAGTTAAAATTTATTTGAATAAAAAGGAAGAAAATTCCTATCAGGGATTTTGCTCACTGTGGTTTAGAGCATCTTTGCAAGCAACTCGGTGTGGTAGTAGTATTTTAGGGATTAAAAGGGCTGTGGAATATGAGTCATCCTGAATTCTTATCAAGATGTGCAAGCATCTGATACAGAGAAGGGAGAAAAATGAAGGTTTAGGGGGTTTTTTTGTTTGTTTGGGGTTTTTGTTTTGTTTTGTTTTGTTTTGTTTTTTGTTTGTTTGTTTGTGAGGTTTTTTTTTTGTTTTATTTCTTCCTTTGAATACCCTAGATTTCATCCATGGTTCTGAATGGTTGGCTCTGGCCACAACAGCAATGACTGGCCACACTCCTTGTTCTTGGTTTAGTCAAAGTTTTTTCCAGAATCTTGAGGAATTTGGTCCAGGCAGAAGCAGGTTGATGTACTATCATGGAATATCTTGCATTGAAAGGGATTCACAGGGATCATCTAGTCCAACTCCTGGCCCTGGCCAGATATCCCAACAATCCCATCCCATTCTTAAGAACGTTGTCCAAATGGTCCTGGAGCTCTGGCAGCCTCAGGGCTGTGCCCATTCCCTGGGGAGCCTGGGCAGTGCCAGCACCTCTGGGGGAGAACCTTGCCCTGATCTCCAGCCTGACCCTCCCTGCCACAGCTCCAGCTGTTCCCTGCTCCCAGAGATGGGAGCTGTCCCTTGTGACAAGCCATAGGATGGCAACGTGGCCTGACTGAACAACCTTGTGCTCCATAATTCTCCATCTTCCCATTAGCAGATCATCTTTTTGGAGAGATGGGAAAGATGTTTGGGAAGATGAAACTCTTTGTTTAGAGGCTTCCCAGCTTATTCTGTGCTCCTGACCCTCAAGGAGCAGTGGCTAATTCAGTGTAGCTTTAAACATGACTGTTTATAAAATGCTGCTGGCTGGGTAAGACTCTGCTTCTGAGTCCTCTGTGGTCACTGAAAACTTTGAGTCCTTACTTGAAGAGGGGTCCCAAAAACATTCCTTGGACTCTCTTGTTCCTAAGCATGCATAGGCTACTCTGGACTGGAGCTGTTCCAAATCACTCTGGAGCTGAGGCAGAGCATCTTGTTCTTCTGGCATGCCAGCAGACTTTGAATGAGATATTGTGGAATTGTACAGACTGGGAGGCAGAAGAGGGAGCATTTCACCTCTCTGTGCAGTGCCTGCACAAGGCTCCAGGATTGTTGCTCTGATGGGCAACCTTTCTCCCTGCTCTGCTCATGGCTCCTGAGTGTGAGAGTGCTGCCTTTGATGCCTGTCCCTCTGCAGGATTTACCTGTCATGGCCTGGCCTGGGACACAGACTTTTAGGAATGAAGCCTTCACACTCAGCTCCCTCTTCAAACCCTTTTGGAGCATTGTCTTGGACTGGTTTTGTGTTATTTGGGGTGTGTTCTGCACTTTGTCCCTTCACCAAGTGAGTGATGCCAGGCTCTGCATCATGCCTGCCAATCTGTAAGACAGGGATTGAGATCACACCTGAAATTAATTCTAAGGGTAGCCTGGAACTCTTGCCAGGACTGATCCACCACCTCCTAGCCCTTGCCTTGAAACTACTGTTACAGTCAAAAGAGAAGTGCTGTAATGCATAGAACATTTGCTAGATATACATTAGGCCCTCCTGGGATATTCCTACACTTTTATTAATCTAAACTTTCCCTGGTTCTCACCTCAACCCCTGAAACTTGTTATTAAATTTGTAGGAAAAGAGCCTTACAGAACACGTTTATTCATCTGGTTCAAAATTATTGGCAAGTCTCCTTCCTGAACATCAAGGCAAAGCCAACCCCATCTCCTCCAGCCTCTGAGAGCTGCAAGTCAGCACAGTGAAACAGCCCAGTGCCTTTTATTAGATGTTGTGTACTTGACAGCCAAGTCAAATACCAAGCTTGGGAGAGCAGTAATTCAATTCCTGCCTGAGTAATACACTGAATGTGTCATTCCTGTCCTCCAGAGAAACCTGTGACCTCTACAGCCAGGGCCAGCTGAAAATTAAGAGTTGCCTGAGAACAGAAAGTAAAGAGAAAACTGAAAAGTGGTCATTTTGGAGCAAATCCAGAGCAGGCACCAAGATGATCAGAGGGATGGAGCTGAGATTTGCCTGGGATTATTTCCATGAACACTTTTGTTTCACTCCAAGGAAAATTTGCAAACAAAATTACTTTTTTCACATCAGCATTTCACTTGAATATGCTTTTCATATAATAACAGGTAGTAATATATTTAATAAATTAGCTTATTTCTAGCAGAAATGTTTTATAAATTGAATTTCTCTATGGTGTAGATGAAGAGTTGGGGTCCAAGCACGTGTCAAAAATTACACAATTTATTGCATGAAGATACCCACTCTGCTTTTTTGGGATCAATGCAAGATTTCTCAAAGTGCACTAAAACCTCCTGAGAGTGTGGGGAAAAGAGTTTCACTTCTGTCATTCAAGGAGTAAATGAACACAACCAAATGGCCAAAGGTGGTGATGATGAAACTGGTTTAAGGAAAAACTTCTAAGAATAAACTAAAGGATTGCCCAAGAGACAAAGAGGTCATGGGATAAAGTGGGATTAATTCATAGCCATATTTATGAGTTTATTATTTACTTATTGCAGTAAGTAAAATGAAATTGTGATTATTCAGCTTCCATCCATATGGCAATTCCTCAAAAGCTGACACTTTGGGTGTTAATAATGTAATTGGAACTTGATATTAGATGGTTTACAGACCCATCAGATTTCAAGTACTGCTCATATGAAATGAATTTAAAATACCCTGGGGTTTTTATAGGTTGTAGAATATCAACCCAAGGGATAACTCCTCTCCTCCAGCTTCCAAGAGGTGAAAAACTGCTCAAGCTACAAATCCAACCAATCCATCTGTGCTCTGTATTTCCAGCTTCAGGAATGCCCTACACCATCTGCACCTGATCACTGGAAGGACATTTCACAGCTGAAATGGCGATTGGCAGTGGCAAACATTGATGTGCACGGCCTGAATTTCACATCTCATTCAGCTGTCCCATTGTCCTTTTTCCTTTCAGACTTCCCAGGAGCTTTCCAAATGTTAAAAGGCAGAGGAGACCAAAACATGAGCAGGTACCACTTGAAAAATGCAATAGGTAAAGACATCATTCCTGCTGAAGGCAAAAAAAACATTGGAAAAATATATTTTCCATGCTCTGCCATCCCTGTTTGGAGACTGCTGTCATATCTGGCACTGGTTTTAGGATAAATTGTCATTTTATCTGAACACATATAACTGATCTGCAGCTATTCCAATTCATTCCTTGCACACCTGGGATAAAGGAAGATGTGATCACTCCTCAGCTAAACAGGATCAAACCTCACTGGGATGAGACTGGTCTCACCCACCAGATTCTCTATGATACAAATTATTAGTTCTTTTTTTCAGAGCCAGCAGTGCTTCTGTCATCAGCTTAACCTTCCTTACCTTTTGCCTCCTTCCTGACTGTCCCTTTTAACCCTGTCACCACTTGAGCAGGATCTCAGTGTAGACTTAAACAAGAAAATTTGAATGGTGAAAGGAAGAGACATTGAAAAGGAAAGCAAATTCTCTCTCTTACAATAGGGTTTAAAATAAATTCATTTACAGTTGAATACTGATATTTTCTCAGTTTTATCTAAATCAACAGTTGTTCAAAAACTGAGTGGATGTGGTGGTATTCAGTCCAAAGTTAGAAATTATAACCTTGGAGATATTTTTCATCTTGAATGATTCTATTATTCTACTGAATCCAAATTTCAGTGTGAGTGCAATTTATATTTCTTGTATTTCTTGCTCTTTTTTTTTTTTTTTTTTTTTTTTTTTTTTTTTTTTTTTGTCATTTTTTTGTTTGTTTTATTCAGAAAAGTGCAAAAGGTGGGTTGAGGTTTCTTGCCCCTCCTGCATTGTTCCAGGTCAAAATCCTGCTGCTCCTGAAAATGTGGTTGGATTGCCTCTCTCCCATGCCTGGGAAGGGCAGGAGGAGCTGCTTTGCTGGAGTCATGGAAAACAAAAACTGTGTGCACAGGGTTTCTGGTTTAGGCAAAAATCTACCACTATAAGGCAAAATAAGAACAGAAATCTGAATGTAACTGACTGAAATTCTTGTAGTTTGAAATTGTGAAATACATTCATTTAGGTGCAAGGTTTGTTCTTTTTGTTTGTTTGTTTTTTTTCTTGTTTATTTATGGCAATGTTTTCTCTTAATTATCCTCTGTCTTCTAGATGATGAAAAATAGACCAAGAATGAGCACTGACTGAAAAAGAAAAAATCTCCTTGAGCAGAATTGATTTAAAGCCACCTCAGCGCTGTTAAACATCCTAAGAGCCATTTCAAGGCACAGGCAGCTTCTTAGGGACATTGGAACTGTTTGGAGAGAGAGGGGAAATTCCACTTCTGTCTGAAATCAGGGAATATTCAGCTGGGGTGAGTCTAGAGTCAGGCAATGATCAAACTCCCTTTTCTTCTGAGGGACAAAACATGTAGAATATCCCAAATAGTGGATATGCTTATATATCTCTCCAAAGATTTTAACATGGATCAGGAATGAAAGATCTGATGGTGTCTTGGAGCAAGAAATGCACATCATGACCCCATTGAGGCTCCAAGCACCCTGAACAGATTGCCCACAGAGCCTCTGGGCTCTCCTCCCTGGGGCTGTTGCAGAGCTGTGTGCACACAGGGCTGTGCCCTGTGCTCTGGGATGGCCCTGCTGGAGCAGGGAGGTGACACCAGGTGCCACTGAGCTCCCTTCAGCCTCAGCCATGCTGTGACAAACACAGCCAAAGCAGCACTGAGCACAGACCAAAGCAGGGCTGTGGGGCTGGGAGTTAAATCAGCTGATGCTGCCCAAAAGCACAGCTGAAGCAGGAGGTGGGTGGACACCACCAGTACTTGTTTGGATAATTTGGAATATTCCTGATGTGTTACCCCTGCAGAGGACTTCGCCACATACCCAGACAATTTCAAACACAGGGATTTTTCTTTCACCTGTAAATTGTCATGTAGGAGGACACAAGTTCATTTTGCTCCAATTAAAGCTGGAGAATGGCAGTGCTAATGGCAGGGACTGAAGCTTTCCCCTATTCCCATGAAGTTAGCTTGTATATTCCAGGATTTTTATTTATATTTTTAATGAGCTATTATAATAAGCTAAAACAAATGGCAATGCTTGCAGGAAGCTTCTCAGTGTACTTGCTAATGAGAGAATGAAAATAAATTTGGGATTGTTTGTAGAAGTCTTTGGATTAAATGTGTTTATTTTTGAGTGACTTACCTCCCTGTCTGAATATTAACAGTACACTCACAAAACTCTGCCTCATTTGCTAGTAGCCTAACAAGCCAAATGATTTCGTGCTGCTGCACAATTTTGTTGCTAGAGTGTTGATTTTACCAAGTTTTCTTTATAACCGTATGGTCAAGAAATTTGAAGGCAAGAGGCCATATATTGGAAAAAATACCTCTGAGATTGTGGGTTTTTGTTCTTCACAGTTATCATCCCCATCTTACATAATTTAAAATAATTATTTTTATGAGCATGTCAAAATGATAAATCATAGCAAATACTCGAGTTTACTAGCCAGAGACCTTCCTTTCTCCCTAAGCAGTGCTGTCACAAGGTCACATCCAGAGCAGGAGTGTCCAGAAGGGACCAGGCAGGGAAGCAAAGCCTGAGAGCTCCCAAAGCCCTCAGCTGCAGCACCTCCACTGAGAATGTTTTGTATAGCCATCCCTGCATCTGGATTTGTGGTTTTGAACAAACTGGAGTTTTTGTGTGAAACTTATCTTTTTGTATTGACTCTGAAAGGAATGAGAGACTTGTCTTAACAAACAAATTGTGGGTCTGCTGTTAAATAAAATTGGATACTGAGAGATGAAAGAAACGATGAGAAGAACCATGAAATTCCATAAAGAATTCCACTGAGTGACACAAGGAAAAGACAAAGCAAGGATTTTCTATTAGAAGGGGGTCTTAGGTATTAGGTGTTCCATGTATTAGGCATCTCAGAAAGTCTGTACCTCTCAAGCACCTCAGCCATTCAGGAACGAGAGAGGGACATGCAGCCAGGAAATTAGGATAAAAAGGAGGCTGTGTCCGCCACAAATTTGAGAGACCCCAGGGGAAATGGCCTCTCTCTTTATTTAAATAAAGTCATAGAACTCCTCTGTCTCCTTTTTGGACATAAACCTCTGGTGTTTGTGGATTAATTTTCCTGACAAATCCTTTGGTTAAAATGAAAACCTTTGTCACAGGAATGCTGGAGACAACTTCAGCACTGCATTTGGATAACTCCCAGTGGAGCAAACCATAAGCAAATGGTTTCTTTAAAGAATCCAGCTTCTCTTCATTCGTATTCAATTCCATGATCATTTTCCTGTGATAGAGACAGGAAAACTAGGGTTATCTCAGCTACTGGGCTGGCTGCTTGTAAAGCAGGCTATAATTCTGCCTGGATTTAGCTGAAGCCTCCCTAACTGGGCAAGGGAGCCACTGGCTCACCCCTGAGCAGGAGATTTGGACTCTCAGATGATGCACCTGGGGACTCATTTTTCATCATGGGAAGATCCAACCTATCATTGTGATTGGGAGAATTTCTCAAGCAGTTGGAATTGGCTGGTTGGAGAGCACTTAGGTGCGACTGGGAATCTGGACTAAGGCTGCATGGAAAGAAAAGAACAGTCTCCTGCCAAATGGGAGCATGATGCTGCCAGGGTGAGGAGTGCAGTGTGACCTGGTCTGTGTCAGAGAGTAAAAGCAGCATTGGCAGTGCATTCCTCCCAAAACTAGGTATTCCCTCCTTTGAGGTGTAGAATGGCACCCAGCAGGTGGATGTGGGTGTGGGTGTGGATGTAGCTGTGGGTGTGGGTGTGGATGTGGGTGTGGGTGTGGATGTGGATGTGGGTGTGGATGTGGGTGTGGGTGTGGGTGTGGGTGTGGGTGTGGATGTAGCTGTGGGTGTGGGTGTGGGTGTGGGTGTGGATGTGGGTGTGGCTGTGGATGTAGCTGTGGGTGTGGGTATGGGTGTGGATGTGGGTGTGGATGTGGATGTGGATGTGGATGTGGATGTGGGTGTGGGTGTGGGTGTGGATGTGGGTGTGGGTGTGGATGTGGGTGTGGGTGTGGGTGTGGATGTGGATGTGGGTGTGGGTGTGGATTTAGCTGTGGATGTTGGTGTGGGTGTGGGTGTGGATGTAGCTGTGGGTGTGGGTGTGGGTGTAGGTGTGGATGTGGGTGTGGATTTAGCTGTGGATGTAGCTGTGGGTGTGGATGTGGATGTGGGTGTGGATGTGGGTGTGGCTGTGGATGTAGCTGTGGATGTGGGTGTGGATGTGGGTGTGGAAGTGGGTGTGGATGTGGATGTGGGTGTGGATGTGGATGTGGGTGTGGATGTGGGTGTGGATGTGGATGTGGGTGTGGATGTGGGTGTGGATGTAGCTGTGGATGTGGATGTGGGTGTGGATGTGGGTGTGGATGTGGGTGTGGGTGTGGATGTGGGTGTGGGTGTGGATGTGGATGTGGGTGTGGGTGTGGGTGTGGATGTGGGTGTGGGTGTGGATGTGGGTGTGAGTGTGGATGTAGCTGTGGATGTGGGTGTGGATGTGGATGTGGGTGTGGATGTAGCTGTGGGTGTGGGTGTGGGTGTGGATGTGGGTGTGGGTGTGGATGTAGCTGTGGATGTGGGTGTAGGTGTGGATGTGGGTGTGGATGTGGGTGTGGATGTGGGTGTGGGTGTGGATGTGGGTGTGGAAGTGGGTGTGGATGTAGCTGTGGATGTGGATGTGGGTGTGGATGTGGGTGTGGATGTGGGTGTGGGTGTGGATGTGGGTGTGGGTGTGGGTGTGGGTGTGGATGTGGGTGTGGATGTAGCTGTGGATGTGGATGTGGGTGTGGAAGTGGGTGTGGATGTAGCTGTGGGTGTGGGTGTGGGTGTGGATGTGGGTGTGGGTGTGGATGTAGCTGTGGATGTGGGTGTAGGTGTGGATGTGGGTGTGGATGTGGGTGTGGATGTGGGTGTGGGTGTGGATGTGGGTGTGGAAGTGGGTGTGGATGTAGCTGTGGATGTGGATGTGGGTGTGGATGTGGGTGTGGATGTGGGTGTGGGTGTGGATGTGGGTGTGGGTGTGGGTGTGGGTGTGGGTGTGGGTGTGGATGTGGGTGTGGATGTAGCTGTGGATGTGGATGTGGGTGTGGAAGTGGGTGTGGATGTAGCTGTGGATGTGGATGTGGGTGTGGATGTGGGTGTGGATGTGGGTGTGGGTGTGGATGTGGGTGTGGATGTAGCTGTGGATGTGGATGTGGGTGTGGAAGTGGGTGTGGATGTAGCTGTGGATGTGGATGTGGGTGTGGATGTAGCTGTGGATGTGGGTGTGGGTGTGGATGTGGGTGTGGGTGTGGGTGTGGGTGTGGATGTGGGTGTGGATGTAGCTGTGGATGTGGATGTGGGTGTGGAAGTGGGTGTGGATGTAGCTGTGGATGTGGATGTGGGTGTGGATGTGGGTGTGGATGTGGGTGTGGGTGTGGATGTGGGTGTGGATTTAGCTGTGGATGTGGATGTGGGTGTGGATGTGGGTGTGGATGTGGGTGTGGGTGTGGGTGTGGGTGTGGAAGTGGTCCTGGGCACCTTCTGTGACTGATGACATCAGAAGAATATTTCTCACCTCCCGAGTGCCATTTCCACCCAAGGTGCTACTCTGGGACCTTGCCACCCATCTGTTTTTATTATGTTGTTGTCACTTTTTGAATCACGATATCACAGAGCCATTAACGTTGGAAAAGACCTCCAGGATCATCCAGTCCAGCCTTGGGCTGATTCCACCCTGTCTATGATCCTTCGTACTGTTTTTTCTTGCTCACATCTGCCTTTTTTTTCACTTTGGACTTTTCCTCTTTTTTTTTTTTTACCATTTCCTTCTGCTTTCTGGAGAAGGAAGAGAGCCATCACCAAAAACAGATTTCTCCCAGGAGAAAAATTCCTTCAGTCTCTTCAATCCCCCTCCAAAATGTGTTCCCATATTATTGTGACATGCAGAGATCTATATAACAGATGATAGCAAAATGATTTTGTTTCATTCCACTCTGAGCATGAATAGCATTGTCCCAGTTTTTCATTCCTGAAGGCTCTCACTCTAGGACACTGCAGCATCTCTGCCAGAGTATGAGGAAGGCTCAGAAGTCCGTGTGAGTATTTACCTTCACAAATGTGCATTACAAAAGCATCCATTAGCGCTCTATCTCTTTTTAAATCCGAGGGAACTGGTACAATAGGGAGCACTGATGGGAGAGAGAGGAGACGATGGCAGGAGAGGAAAAAATAAAAACATCACAAACAAGGTTAAAAAGTGCAGCAGGTAAGAGTGAGTTGTCAGTGTCTGACTCCTCGGCAGCAGTGGCAATTTATAAGGCGGTGACTCAGCCGGGAGTCTGGAAGAAGGGGAGAGCAGCGCTGGCTCCCTGCTTTGATCCCTGCCTTTCCGGAGGGGTAGGGATGCAGCAGGGACCAGTGACTCACCTCGGGGCCGGGGCACTCCCAGCAGCTCCGGACCGCGGCACCTTGCCGTGTGAACACCCTGGCATCACCTTAACACACACATTTTTAACTATATTTCACCGCCTTCTCAGTTCCTGCTTTTGGTGCCTTTGCAGATCTAATCTGCATTCCAGAGACAAACAGGGCATTAACGAAGGTATGGAGAGCTCTGCCTGTGGTAATTGCAGAGCCAATTTTGGAATTGCACGAGGTTTACAAAGCTGGGAGCAGTTGCTACAGCAAGCTGACCTGAGGTGATCGTAAGCACCCGCACTGTATTGATTAATGCTCTCGTGTGCAAGATAAGGCAAAGGATCCTGTACCTGCTGTACTGCTTTTATCTGCTCTGCCTAATTGGAGTTTTACCCTGGATTTTACATGTTCCATCAGTAATGAGTTAATTGTATATGCCAAATGGATAATGAAGTTATTAGCAGTGTGCCTGAAAACCACAGAGGAATTATCCAGGAGGCTGCTTTCTGCTCTGGGTCCTGGCTGGTTTGATATTAAATTGATATTAATTTGAACACTAATGTCACCCTGATGTATATTGTGTAAACACACTCAGCTTTGCTCAGCTGTATTTTCCCTGTTCTTTGGCTTAATGTTGCTTTCTGTGGAGGAGGGGGGAAGTCTTGTTTGCCCATGAGCACCATGGCAGTGGGAGGACCAGCTGCACATTTTAGGTGCAAAATTTCTGTTGGGACCAGAAAAAAAAAAAAAAAAAAAAAAAAAAAAAAAAAAAAAAGGTAATTCCCAAGGGAAGAGCTCTGCTGTAAAGCCTGCCAGTGCAATCTGCCTGAGAGCCTGGGATTTGGGCTTGGAAAAATCCCATTGTAATAATCCATTAATCCATGGAATTACCTGTAAGCTTTTCAATATGAGGAAGTCCTTAGATGAGATCCCAATTTTTAAAAATTTGTATTTAACATTTATGGCTCCTTCTGGCGCTTGATTTTCTTTTATCCACTGCCCTCTACAGGTCTCATGGATGGAGTTAGACTCAGGGAGATGAGGTTGCTGCAGTGGCTGGCTTGGGCTTTAAAAGAACTGCAGAGATGCTCTCAGAACTGTTTTCCATGCTCTCCGAGAAAGGAAAAAAATATTTACAGTGGGAGATATTCAGGTTTTAATAGAGTGATGAGAAATTCCAGCTTTTATGGATACAAAAGCAGGATATAGCATTCCTTCCTAAAAGCCTTCCTGCTTTATTCTACGTGATAAGAGCAATGCCACAACACTATCAGAGCATCGAATATTTGTCTATTTATCCCTTCTTAGTGTATGCCTGTTAAAAATCATTTTCAGGGAGAGATCATCCTTGTGGATGAATTGAGAAATGCTGCTGAACCTAAAAGCCTTGCTATGAGTAAAAGGAGGGGTGAATTCCATGCTCCTTGTGGTTCCCATCTCCTCACTGGGCTCTGGGGGCCTTTCCATCTCCTGGAGACTGGGAACAATTGGTTTTCCATGGATTTTCCTCACATGTAATGAACAGGAAGTGAAACTGCAGCATGTCCCCTCATAGGGATGTTTGGGAATCACTCTGCTCTGTCTTGGCTGCAGCTTTCCTGAAGTGATTTGCATCTTAATAGCTTTGATGCTGCTATCAAAGGATTTTGGGGGAAGGACAAAAAGGCAGCGGTGTGGAATGATTATGTGAACCTCTCTTCCCAGAGAAACTCGGCTGAAAATAGAAATATTGGCTTTTAGGCATGCCAAGATTTCAGTTCAGGCTTTGTTGTGCCCGCTGGTGCTTGGCATCACTCTGAGAAATGAATATAAATTCATATTTAGCTCTTTAGTGGGCACCACTCAGCAGAACTGCTGCAATCCCACAGCTCGGCCAGTCAGGGAAAAGGCAACATGTTGGTGATGAGTAAGAAAAACTACCCCAGACTTCTCTGAGTCTTCTCTGAGTTCTTCTGTGAGGTGTTTTTAAGACATTTTGGTTTATCTTTGAAGTTAAATCAAAGCTGGCTGGAGCATGGGGGCTTCTCCTGAGCCAGCATCCAGTGAGGAGTCCACTGTGGGAATTTTTGGGTGACTAAGGTGTGGTGTAGGTTGGAGCAGTTCCTGCTGGGGACCCTACATCACCCCTACATGTACAATCATGCAGACTGCAGCCTGGGGCCTGAAGTGGCTGCTGAAACAGCCACACCTGGATTTCGTGGTCCTACCCACCAGGAATACAGTTCCCATGCTCCCAGAGCTCCCTGCAGTGCAGAGCAGTGTGCAGGGGACAACCAGGACAGTCCTTCAGAAGTGACCTGAACTGGAGCACTCTCCCACAGGAGTATCTCCACCCTCACCAGGAGAACAGGATTAATCCCACATCTCTGGTGCACTAATTATGTAGCCTCTGTAGATTTATATATGATCCTTATGTCCATGATTTGTCTCTCCCGTGCACACCCATTAATTTATTTTCCCTGATCAAAAGATAGAGTTATAGATAATTTTAAAGGCTCTGTGGTTGCAGCTTTGGTTGAATTGTATCTCAGCACTGGGGCATTCCTCCCCAAAGTGTATCTGTTCCTAAATCATCCTCCCTAAAGGACTCTTCCCTAAAGTTCCTGCAGCTGTGCAGTGATACAAGAAAAGGCACAGAGGTAACCAGAGCTGGCTCTGCTCATCATGGTACCCAGAATTTGTCAGCTAGCTTTGAAACTCAGCTGGGGATGATGGAGGGGAAAAAGGAATTTCCACTGATCTGCAGCTTTGCATTCTTTTTAATTTTCCAGTTGATTGGGGATTTGGAGTGTCACAGAAGAATTTGTTGGTATCAAAATCTTGAAGCAGAAATAAACCACTACCAGTTGTCACTTACAGCAAAATGTTCCATTATACTGAGGTCTGTGGGATTTAAACAAAAAGAAGGGTGGAAATCTTGGCCACTTTGCAAGAGTTGTGAGCACAGAAATGAGGGTAAGAAAAAGGTAAAAAACCCAGGTATAATTAATCCAAATAACCACAGGTCCAGGTATGGAAAAAGCCAGGTGGGAACATTTAGGATGCAGGCAGGTACAGGACAGAGGTCTGTGCTCATGAGGTACAGACCCTCTGAGAGAAAGGGAAAATAATTTTCTTTCCTTGGACAGCAGGAGGAATTTCTGCATGGAAAGGGTGCCCAGGCCTTGGCAGGGGCTGCCCAGGGAGCTTTGGAGTGCCCATCCCTGGAGGTGTCCAAGGAAGGGCTGGAGGTGGCACTCAGGGCTCTGGGCTGGGGACAAGGTGGGCACTGGGCACAGCTTGGGCTCCATGGGCTGAGAGGGCTTTTCCAACTTGCAGGATTGTATAATTCTGTTATTCTTTTCTCTAGTGCCTTCCCAGACACCAGCTCTCGTCCTCAGAGCTGCTGCTGTTGGAAGCTCCTGACTGGCTTTGTCCTCTCAGCTCCTTGGCTGCTCTTCTGCCTGTCCCTGTGCACTGGGATGTGCCAGAAATGATCAGCTCTGAAATTCTGGTGGTGCTTTTTGCATTCCTGGGCTTCCCCTTGGCACTTGCACTGCCTTCATCCAGATCATGACCATCCCAATATTTGGGGAGAAATGTCTGGGGGTTTTACTGCTGCACTAACAGAGCCAAGTTTCCCAAGGGCAGATGTTGAGAGGTTGATAATTTAGGTGTCAGCACCAGCCTGAAAGGCCCTGCCAAGAACACATCAGCTTTAAGCCAGAGCAGGACAAAATGCATAGAATCTGTTAATTGCAGGCTGTTGGATTTTTGGATCAGAACTGACTTTTACAGTGAAGAGAGTCGCATCTAATTTTGCTCTCATTTTCCCCAGGTAATTGTGTCAGTCAGGATACATTTCCCACAAATACATTGCTCTTCCCATTAATTCTACCCACAGATGGCTTTGCTGTGTTACTCCCTCTCTGCATGCCTTTATGTGGTGACAGGGTGTTATAAATCCTAATGTTCTCCTTATAAGATACAACAGAGTTGGATTAAAAGCAGTTCCTCTTCGCTGAGCACTCAGCTCATGGAATTCTTTTGCCTTCACATGAGTAGAGAGTACCCAGAAACAGAAAAGGACATTGCTGCCCACCCAGACAGGTACTAACAGATCCCTCAGGATGCTGTCAAGTGTCTACACCTTCATTTATCACTTCCTTGACATACCCTTGAATAGGATTTACAACAGGCACAGCCCTGAGTTTATTTGTGAAATAAAATGCAACAGGGAAATACAGTTCTCCTTAATTCCTGACCTCTTGGAACTGTGATTCCTTCCTGAGCCTCTGTTTAGGATGGAAACAGAGAGCTGCCCAGCTCCAGCAGTGCCTGGCTCACTTGGCCATTGATGCATAATTTTGTTTGGGTTTGTAATTGCTGCTTAAGGCAGTAATTAATACATAAATATGCAATTTGCCACAACTCAGCTGAGGTTATTTGGACGGGGGAGCAGAGGGTCTGGAGGGGAGGGGATGGCTGGTGGTGTCCCCTGGGATGTGCCAGAATAGCAGAAGCCTGGGTTGGGTGGGAAAGGTGGGTACAGGGACATTGGCTTGGGCTCTCTGCTCTCAGCAGCACAGCCAGAAATAAAAACCTCCAGTGCTGGAGCTGACCCATAATGGGATTAGATCTAAATCACCTCTTTTTCTTTCATCACCATTTGAAAGCTCTGTGATTGCTGTTTAAAAATGCTCCTGGGTTGTTTACCTTGATGAAGACCAAGATAATCCTCAGGCTACTCCAACCACTCAGGTACTCTCAGAGCCCAGTATTGGCTGAATTGATTTGTCTGGAATCAAACAGAGTTTTTGGGTTTGTTTTTTTTAATCTAATGGGAGCAGAATTCTGGCCAGGTTGATTTTCCTCCAAATTAGCTTTTCTGCTCCCTGAATTAGTTTCTCCTTCACATGGCTCCCATGAAGGCAGCATACCCTGGTGTGTCCTCCCCCCAGATCAGAGCCTTGGCTGTGATTCCCAAAGGAAATTGCCCCTCTGCACTTGTAGTGGTAGAAACTTTTAAGGTCACTAACAATTCAGATATTTCAAAACTGGAATGGAGTATTTCCTGGAATTTGGGAATGTTGAAATGTTCTCTCTTCTATGAGAAATTATATTAAATCAAGCAAAAAGAAATTTTTATTAAGTAGAGATTGGTGTAACTCTCCCAGACCAATGCTCATGGGCAGATCTCTTCCTCTTAACCTCAACATCCCTGAGGGGCATCCCCAAAAGCCAGGGGGAGAAACCTTCACACACTTCAAGGGGAACAACCTGCCCATTAGAAAGTGAGAATGGAATTCAGTAGCTTTAAAGAGACTGCCAGAGCTATATCTCCAGGTCAGTTTAGCAGCTTCTCTGCCAAGTCTTGGCCTCACTGTCAGGATGTTAAGTTAAGTGTTGTCACCAGACTGAATTTAGCATAATTCACACCAAAACCAGCACATGGCCCCCACCAAGAGCTTGCAAATAGAACATTGTCCCAGTTTCTTGATGACATTCCAAGGGCAGAGAAGAGTATCCTGCTCCACTGCCCCTGGCCCAGCAGAGCCCCCGGGAGCTGCTGGACACCTGCACCCAGCAGAGCCCAGGGGCCTCTCTGCATCACAGCATCAGAGCTGCTTTCTGCACTGAGCCCTGTGCTCATCAGCAAGGTGACATTCCAGCTGCTGTGCAGCTCAGAAATAAACCCAGCTGGATTTTGGCCAGTCTGGGGACTGCACAGTGACTTGTGCCTTGCTCCTATTCCTTGTTCCAGCAGCAGCTCTGGAGGGGCTGGGCAGGAAATGACTGACAGTGGGATAAGGTCATCTTGGATAATTTCATCTCTAGGATGAAAATGCCACAAATTTTCCCAGACAATTCATTCTGCAACCCTTTTTTCAGGTTCAGGCCAACATCAGATGGGAAAGCGCTGAAATCCCAGGCTGTGCTGAGCTCAGGAGCTCTGCCTTTCAGTTTGGGGCTGGATGTTTTTGTAACTCTTCCAAGATAATCCTCCAAATGGCTGTGAGGTGGAGCAGGCAGTTTAGGAGGGGTACATGCATCTGCTTCTGTACTTCTGTCCCTTGTTTTGAAAGTCTCAGGGTGTCCTGCCCCAAGGAGATCACCTGGATACACACTGACAACTCCAGGTCATCCCCAAGGGGCAACACATCCTTGAAAGTGTGACATGGCAGAAATTGGTATTCTCCACTAATAGGTTTTTGTGGTTTTTTTTTTTTTTTCCAAGTGTTCTAAAAACATCCCAGAGCATTCAGAAGTTCCAGCATGCAGTTTCAAGGTATAAATAAGACACAATAATTTCCTTGCAAGACCTGAACCATTCCTTATTAAACAGTATTAAAATGAAAGGTGCTGTCAGTAATTTGCTCTGGGTGCTGCTATTTTACAAAGTGCTGCAGTAACAAAGAGAACTGGGATGAAAAGGCCAAAGGTTTCTCAGGCACTTTTCTACTACTGCTTGAAGGGATTTTAAAGCCCATCTCATTCCCACCCCTGCCATTACCCCAGGTTGCTCCAAGCCCAGTCCAACCTGACCTGGAACATTTCCAGGGTTGGGGAGTCCTCACATCTCTGGGCAAGTTTCCCAACTTTCCCCAGTCTCCCAGTAACACAAAGAGAATTCTGCACTCAGCCTTCCAGGCTCTGAAAGAAATTCAAAGACACTGCAGGCTGGGAAGGAAATTCTTCTTTATATTGCAGAAGTGTAGCAGGAAAGTCAAACAGGATCCCCTGGAGGCTTCTGATTTTGGGGAACCAACAGCCCTGGAAAGGTTTTGGGGAACCAAGAGCCCTGAGGCTCTGCTGGAAATGCACCCAGGGCTGGGCAGGGAGGTGAGCTGGAGGATCTTGCTTGCAGAGGAACCACAGCAGGAACAGACAGTGAAGGCTCACCCAGCTGAGGACAGGGCAAACATGGGGACAGATTGCTGGGATCAGAAGAAGAGCAAAGTGGAATTAAGGCTCAGTCTGAGTGGAAAGGAGAGGAGTGCATCCCTGGAATGAGAAAGGGCTGCATTGTTCTGCAGGAACAGATGGCTGGGGGTGTGTGGAGCCCAGGGTGAGGCAGTCACAGGGACACTGGGATGTCTCCTCTGTCCCACCTTGTACAGAGCAGGGCTCCCCCAGCACTGCCTCACATCTGGATAAATCCAGAAGCATGACCAAATGGGGATGGACTAACAGGAACAGGGACTGGCAAGTGGAGCAGTTGCAGCCTGAGCTCATCCCAGGTCTGGTCCTGCCTGTGGCTCCTTGGCAGCCAAGATCCTCCGGCTCACCTCCCTGCCCAGCCCTGGGTATACTTCCAGCAGTGCATCAGGGATGTTTTTGCCCCAGAATCTTTTCAGGGCTGTTGTTACCCCGAAATCTTTCCCCAGAAGCCTTTGGAGGAGTTTGGCTTTCCTGCTACACTTCTGCAATATCAAGAATAATATTCTCCCCAGGCAAGGGTGTCTTTGAATTCCTTCAGAGCCTGGAAGGCTGAGTGCAGAATTCTCTTTGTGTTGCTGGGAAACTGGGGAAAATTGAGAACCTCACCCTGAGAGGCTTGAATTCCCCAACTCTGGAAGTGTCCCAGGTTGGACAGGACTTGGAGCAAAGTGGGATGGTGGAAGGTGTTCATGCCCATGGCAGGGACTGGCACTGGATGAGCTTTAAGGTGTCTTTGGAATTCTGTCATTCTATGAAGAGAAGATGATCTGGGAATTAGAACAGCAAAAGGCTTTTCCTGCACTTGATTTTGCTTTCCAAGAGGAATGGTGCTCAAGTACATACAGCACTGTTTGCTGCAGACAAATCAAAGGATAGGGATGGGAGAGACAAGCTACAGGATACTTTTTCTCTGTCCCTTGCTGTGTGACTTGGCAGCTGAGGCACAAAATACTCCTTCACTGGCATCCTTTTTTCCCCTTCTGAGTTTTGGAATCTTGATTTTAAGCAAAGAAATTGCAAAAAGAGGTTTTTAGGAGAAGCTTGAAATACAAATGGGGGAGATTCAGAGCTCTGTGGAGTTTCCCATCACTCTTCTCACTTTATTTTGTAGTGCTGCTTAGAGTTTATAAACTCAGTGTGAATAAACAGGAGAGTCCCTGCAGGTGGATGAGCCAGGGAAGATGGGAATAGGGACATAAGAGCTGAGTCAGCTTGCTGTTCCCAGTCTGTTTTGCCATGGTCCCCAGCTCTCCTGCAGAGTCCTGGCATTACAGCTTTCCCAACTTCAATTTCTCCAGCAAAGTCAAAAGGAATTTAAACCTGAATATACTTGGGGGTGAACCTTAAGGAGTCTTAAAGCATTCAGATTTTGCAAACAGAAGGACCTGAAAGAAGTTCAAGTGTTATTGGCTTAGTCTGTCATCACATCAGAGTCTGGGAAGTGTTCTTTGGATGAAGCTGGGGAAACCTTGCTGTGAGGGGAGATCAAAGGCAGCAGAATGAGCAGGGGAGATTGGCTGGTGGCTTCATGTTTATTGTTGGGTTTGGGCTGTTGGATGTGTTTAGCTGCTTTAATTACCAGGATCAACAAAGCCGTGGAATAATGAACCCATTCTTAGGAGATGATTAAGGAATAATCTTTGTCAGATTTTTCAGTGCAGTGAGACAGTGATATAGTGACATTGTAAATGGTCTGTTCAGCATTTGAAAAGATCTGTCTAAAACAGGGCTGGGAGGTGGCATCAGAAACCAGCCCCAGGATGGGGCCAGCTGCTTGAGCAGAGGAATGATTTTAAACCTTGGAATTCTGGAATGGTTTGGGTTGGAAGGGATTTCAAGGCCCATCCCATTCCACCACCCTCTGCCATGGGCAGGGACACCTTCCACTATCCCAGGCTGCTCCAAGCCCCATCCAGCCTGGCCTTGGACACTGCCAGGGATCCAGGGGCAGCCACAGCTGCTCTGGGCACCCTGTGCCAGGGCCTGCCCACCCTCCCAGGAACAATTCCTTCCCAATATCTCACCTAAATTTCCCCTCTTTCAGTTTGATCCCATTCCTCCTTGTCTTGTCCCTGCAGTTGCCCAGGATGATTAAAACAATTTAAAAAGTTAAATAACTTAATTTGGGCATAGCATGGAGGACTTGGCCAAAAAGAAAGAAAAATAAAAGAGTTTGTAGTTCTACAAACAAACAGATACATACAGAACAGTCCTTGGAGTGAAACTTCTACCTCTCTCAATTTAATAAAGAACTCAAAAAGCTGTGACTGTGATTCTGTACTGCACAATTCACTGGCAGGAGAATTTAATATGTATTCAGTCTATTCATTTTTGCACCTGTGAGCCACAAAAGTGTGTGGTTTGTGACAGCTATGAAAGCACTTCTCCATTTCTCCCCAGGAGAACATTTGTCTCAGTAATTATTACAAGGCAGGCAGGAGTTTTAGAGGGCGACTTTCAATTTATTTCTTTTTTCTTAGTTGCTTTTTTGCATTGTTTGCATTCCTTTAAAACAAGAGGAAGGAGGGTGAAACTGCTGAATGCAGCATACCCGGTTATGAGAGATGTAGTAAAAGATTTCTGTGCCTATGGAATAATTTTTCCAGATTTTTTATTTCAGGGTTAGATGGGATATGGGCTATATTTTAACAAATTAGTCTCCCCAAGCCCACCCTGCTCTAAAAGCTTGGCTATTTTAATCTAACCAGTGGAAGTTACATGGGAAAATGAAAATTAAAATAAAATAAAATCTAGTATTCTCTCTTTTAGGTGTAAACATGAGGATTCCTCCCTAATCTCAGCTTTGAAATTGTATCATGGTGCCAGGAACCTTTCATAGTCAAATAACACTTCACTGCTTCATTTTCCATTGTCTGCCTCTTGCTGAGACCAGAGTTTGGGCTGCACCAAGCAAGGTTCTTATTCTCAAGTTCAGTATGAATGAAAGAAGTGCCAAGAGTCAGAGCTACCAAACCCTTCTACTAAGAAAATTCCTAAGTGCTTTCTTTGATATTTAATTTGATAAATAAAACCCAAGGCTTACCCACTGTCAAGCTCAATGCAGCTCCAACATTGCTCATAAATTCTTTTCTTTTGGTAAATAAATCACTGCTGCTGCTTTTAGTTAATCTTACCCCTAGAAAGTTGGGGGTTTGTGTTTTTTTTTTAGTTATGAAACAAGACATCAAAGAGGCACGAATCAGTCTGCCTTCCTCAGAGAATAAATACCAAATTTCTCTTTGAAGTGGAATCAAAGCCAGGGAGTCTGCAGCTGAATTGAGAACCAAGACAGGTATCCTGTGAGAGAGGCAAATCCCAGGTTTGGTGGTGACAGAGACATCTTTTTTTAAATACTTGTGGTTCTTATGATTTTCCCCTGACTTAAGACAGTTTTAGTCACCAATAGTCTGCAGCTCATGGATTTCTGTGCTAACATTGTAAAGCAAATGCAAGCAGAGCAAGGAAAGACTGGATCTCTGTTCTACCACACAACCCACAAAGGAAAAAATAATGTAAATAATCCAACCCAAGGCTTCTAAAAATACCTTGAGAAGTGTTTGAACAACCCAGAACTTCCTCTTGGATTCAAAGGGAAAGGAGGCATCAGGAAAACCTGTCTTATTTCACTCCTTGGGGGACTGGCAGCTTGGTGCTGGTTTGGTGAATGGAACTGAGCATTAATGAGTGGTTTAAAATATTGTGACACATCTGCATACAATTCTGAACACTGAAAAAAAGATTCATATTTCCTTGGGGGCTTCTCAAATTTTTGCCTCAGATTCCCAAGTTCTCCCTCCTTTTAGCCCTAATTTTGGCTGTCAGTCATTGAATAAAGATAAAATCTAGTCACAGGTTTTCTTGGAGAATTTCAGTAATATTTTGGCTTGTTATGGCCATATTTTGCCTTTCTTAGGTTTAAGAGTCATTGTCACCTCTTTTTTTTATTTCTTTCAAAAAACAGAGATTTGCTAAAACTCTTTCAGAAGTGGGATCCAGGCAGAGAGCAGCACTGTGGGGGATGCAGCTTCCCTTCTTCCCATCTTCCCATGTGTCCCTGACCTGTGACAACAGGTAGAGAGATGTAGGAATTAGTGTGAGTTGCAGCAAAAAATGGGAGGATTTATGGCAGCAGAGCAAGTCAAGTTAATCAGGAGCACCCCACAACCTCTATTTCCCCACCAAGTGTGTGTCTGCCTCCCCTCAAGTCCACAGTGGGAGCAGGAAACCTGACAAATGCAGCTTTGAATCCCACAGCTCTTCCCTCCCAGCTTTTTCACAGGTTCCACATCCATCTTTGGACTGTGACCCCCAGAAAGCAAATAATCATAGTGCTGAGGTTTCCTTTTTTGGGCTATCAGAGAGAGGGTTCATTTCTGGAATTCTGTTTACATCAGGACTTTATAGCAGTGCCATAGTTATGTTCAGACTAGAATGTACTTCAGCATTTTACTTCTAGGAAGACACTTAATGGGCAAATGTTCATGCTGATGGATGAAAGAGAGACTGATTTTTGTTTTGTAAATAGAACCTCTCATTTATTTAATGCTGATCTTGTGCTGTTTGACAACAATAAAAGAAAGAACACAGTAAAGGTTTTAAAGTCCATTAATGGGGGAGAGGCCCATTTTTGTCACACACACTCCCAGTTTAGCCCTGTGACTGGGAGTGGAAGCAAAAAGTCCCTGTCCAGCTGATTCCTCAGAAGAGTGTGGAATAGTGCACATTCCAAAGGACTGTTCTAGACAGTATGTGACCTGAAATTGGCTTTACAAACATACTCCTCTCCTGAAGCTTCCTCCTTGGCAGTGGAGGCATTGATAAGGATACAGCAAATCACATAATCACCAGGGTTGGGAGAGAGCTCCAGAATCATTGAGTCCAACCATTCCCCCAGCACCACCATAACCACATCCCCTCCAGATACCTCCTGAACACTTCCAGAGGGTGACTCCACCACCTCCCCAGGAAATTTATTCCATTGTCTGATCACTCTTCCAGGGGAAAAAAAAAATATATTCTAATATCCAATTAGAACCTCCTCTAGCTCAATACTGAGTACTGAAATAATAGCAAGGGTTGCATTTGTTCCAGGGCTGGTTAGGGTGAGTAATTTCTATTTTAAGGGAAAGAGTGACAATTTTTAAAGCATTTTTTTCTATCTTTTTAAGTGCTATTTTATTTATTTGGAGTGAGATTTAAGTTCCTTTCCAACCAATTGATTTCTTATGTATGAATATTAATTTTGGAGAAAGACAAAAATATGAAAGAGGCACCGACAGATGTCCTGACAAACGGGGAAAGTGTAGCAAAGAAAACAGGAAACAGTGGAAGGAAAAAATACATTTTGAAGCAGTTAATTAAAATCTGGCTCCAAGGCAGTTCAGGGTGATGGATCACGATGATCAGCAGAGCAGATCCGACCTATGAATATTCATTCTGAGAGCTCACTCCTGCTGATCTCTTGGCTCCAGAGAAGGTCAGGCCCTCCCTGCCTTTCTCAAGGAAATTGAGAAAATGGGTGTGTGTAGAGGAGCTGGAGCAGGATTTGAGATGGAAAACATTTTGTGTTGAAAGATGGTTGAACTCTGACCAAGAAGAGGCAGATGTTCCAGGGATAATGGGAGGCAGCCTGGCACTGGCACAGGATACACAGAGTGTCCAGCTGCAGGATTGGAATGTAGCTGCCTTTTAGCTGTGCTGTAATTAACAGAACAAAGCTAGGCATGAACAGGAGTTGTTTGCACTGACAAGAGCCTAAGGAAGCAATGCTCACAACCACTGGAGAAAGGAGCCCGGTGTCTGGAAATTTTAGAGGCTTCAGGGGGAGGACACAGGGGACATGGGGCACCTGGGGCCTGCAGGACACAAAGCAGTTGTCAAAAGTCAGAAATGGAAAGCTGGAATAACAGACCTGAGCTCCTCAGATGTTTATTGTTGGAGCTAAATCTTTTAGGATAGCGATTGAAGAAGTTTTTGGTCCTGGATGACTCTGTGAGGAAACACTGTGGTATTCAGTGCAGGTCAAACAGTGAAGCACTGCCAACCTGAAATAACCTCAGGATTAAGATGGGTATTTTTGTTTTAGCTAAAAATTATGGCCAAATGTCCTTTGATAGTCAAGAAAGTAAAATTAAAAATGGGAGCCATTGGAAACAGCACAGACCTTAAAATGGAAAATGCAATGTCAGTCAGAGCTGCACGTGATGCAGGTGGGACCTGCTGAAGGTGGGGAGACAAAGATTATCAGAAGGGTGGAAGGGCTTATGAGGAATGATAGCTGGACAAGTGAAAAATGAACTCTGTATGATGGAAAAGAATAAAATCCTGAATACAGGAGTCAGGGAGGGAGAGGAGAGGAGAGGAGAGGAGAGGAGAGGAGAGGAGAGGAGAGGAGAGGAGAGGAGAGGAGAGGAGAGGAGAGGAGAGGAGAGGAGAGGAGAGGAGAGGAGAGGAGAGGAGAGGAGAGGAGAGGAGAGGAGAGGAGAGGAGAGGTAATCCTTTCCATATGTGTGTGGTTACTTTGCAGGTCTCCTTGCCTTGAAAGGTTTCATCTAGACTGGACTTCAGAAGGTGCCTGGCTGGAGTCATCAGGGGAAAATCCACCATGGGCCAGTAATCATGAGAGCATGACTTCATCTTCTCGAAGTCTTCATAGCAAGTTGCTGGAGATTCTTCCTAGCTGGAAGCACTGTGTGCTTCCCTGTTCTTTTCCCTGGGCAAAGACACAGCATGGCTTGGCAGAGCTCTGCTCTGAGAGCTGTTCTCATGTTTTAATAGAACAATTGATGCAGGTAGCATTGACAGGTTCTGAAGCCTCAACAAGCATCCTCCAGCTATAGATGAAATTTCTTGTTTATGTTGAACACACTGTCAGCAGTAGAACCTGAAAGATGATTGAAATTTGAAAAATGAGGGGATTTGTTCAGTAGAAGACTAGGATTAAAACAGGGAATTACTCAATACAGTAACGTAAATCTTGATGCCTGTACAGGAGGGATGCTGTGGGAAAGCTGTGGCAGTGATTGGGAATTCATTTGGGAAAGAATCAAGGACTGAACCATTGTATAGCAGTGCAAGATAAAAAGTAGAGTAATGAAATGATGAAGGACTTACTTGGATTAAACTGGGACATATTTAGTGGTGGCAGAACACCATCTCACCAGAGATGCCTCTGCCTGAAAGATGTTGTACCATGCCTGGTTTCAAAATAGCATAAATTTCCCATCAATTTTTAATTGCCAGAGCTACAAATAGGAAATATCAGTGAGAGCAAGTTTAAAACACATGGATGAGCTGAGCTCTCAGGATGAGTTTCCAATGGTCTATGTAGGAAGACTTAATCCTCATAAATCCAGTAGTGCTCAAGAGAATGCTCCAGAATTTAAAGAAAGGCCAGGTAGGGCAATAACTGAATAAATGTGTGTGCAAGGCTAAAAGTGACCCCAGCTTTGAGCTGTGTCCTGCAGGACAAAGCAATAAATGATGGAACGTTATCCTGGCAGCACCATTCTGTAAAGCCACATTTTGTTTTGTTTCAAAATAATGTCACCACACAGCACCAACACCTAGAGTCAATTTCTGGGGAGTACTGACTTGGAAAACAATCAATCCCAGCTGCCTGAGAGTTTTTTGAGGCACCTTGAGGTGAGGTTGTTGGAAATGATATGTTTCAAATTTTATTTAAGTAACTTGAGCCAGGGGTTTCTTTGCCAAAGGGGAAGGGGACTTTAAGCTTTTCTTCAAAAGACTCCAAGGGTTTGAGTTTTGCTATGTGATGTCTGTTAAGCCTCAATCCACAAAAAGAAGATTCCCAGACTCTGAGAGTTTAACATCTCCAGGCTGGGAGTAGCAAGAAGATACTGAGGAGATAAATGGACATAAACAGACTTCACCCCCTGGTCTGGGAAAAGATTGACGGGAGAAGCAAAGAATGAGGACCAAATTAGCATTGAAGGTGAAAGCATCAATAATCAATAGGAAACTGAATGCTAAGAATTGGACAAGGTAGAACCAATGAATGAAAATTTATTTGGGTTTTTTATGTATAAGTATGGGAAAAGTCTGGTGAAGAATGATGTATGATGGAATAATTTCTACTGCACACCCTGGCTATGTGTGGATGGGATGATTTCCACAGCACATCCTGGCCAGAATTAAGTAATGCCTGATTCTCTAACACTTAAAAGATGGTGTGGAGAGCTTCTCTCATTCCTGCAGTTCTGGTGACAGGGACAAACAGGAAAGAAGCTGCTGGGGAGTGAGAAGTGGATTGATGAGAATTAGTTGCCTGCATTTGACATGTGGAGGTGACAAGGACTTGGCTCAGATAAGGAGCAGAGGCTCTGGCAATGTGTTTTGGGCATGAAAACCAATTAGCAGCACGGGTGAAGAGATGAGCTGGAGTCAGGGTGTGAAGGAAATACAGATAATCAGCTTGGGAGAAAGATCTTCACGTGTCACACTTGAGTCTGCAGGAGATGGGGATTAATGTGCTGCTCAGGTGGTGATTTGTGCTACTTGACTCCTTAAGGACATGTCTTTATGGAATTTTCTGTGCTTGTCATTTCTCACCTGCCTGGGCCACACTTCTGAACTTTGGCTCTTCCAGCACTCTGTTATTGAGAAACACCTCTGGTTGCTCTAGGAGATACAGATGAGAATATAATGAGCAGGTTAATGAGGAAGATTCATCTTTTGTCAGCTCTATCACTGGGCTGGTGCATTCTCCCCTTTCCCCCCTCCCACCCCCCTTCTCTTTTTTTCTGTATAGTCTGGAATTCCTTTATTGGGATACTTGGGTACAGACCAACTGGAAGAGAACAGGACAAATCTATGCATCAAAATACTCCACCACTTAATTACTGGAGTGCATTTAATTAGTCCTAGAGACTAGCAAGCAGAATAAAGATAAAAATAAGATAATATCACAAATACAGTATTTTTATTAAATATAAAAAAAAAAAAAGAAAAAAAAAAAAAAGAAAAGGCTTTTGCCACTTTGGTAAGGTCCAACAGGAAAGTACAGAACAGCAAAATAAAATATTATTTTCACATATATTGGATATTCACATATCCAATAGCTCAGGAATATTCCTTGTTGATTTTGATTGATTTCACTTTTATGTCTCAGACAGAACTATCATGTTTTGATAAGTCCTTAATTTATAAGTACAATTAAAAAAAAACTTTCTGAATAGTAGTAAAATGTATCCTGGAGCTAAAAGTTTTCTAGATAAATATTAGAATTTTTGACAAAAAAAGGGGTTGAATCTTGGTTGAAATTTGAGATACCACTGCTGTGAATGTTTAAATATGCACATGACTGTTCTCATCACTCCTCTGGCCAGGGCTTCCCACATCTTCCCACATTACTTTGGCAACTTTGCCTGGCCAGATTTGAGTTTCAGCTGATAGCAACAGCAGCTGTATCCTTGGCAGAGCTGTCGAGCAGGATTTATAGAGAGCAAGGCATTACTTGGCAGAATGAAAAAGGGAAAAATAAAAGGCAGATTTCTGGGGGAGGATGGCTCTGCTCAAGGGCTGTGTCAGTGACATCCATTCCAAACAAGCAAAAGCAGAAGAATTTTCAGGATAAATGTCTGTATCAACAGCCACAAAACAATTTCTCACTACTTAGTCCTGCATTTTTTGTGGGTTTAGAGATACTGAAAAGATATAATTCTTTGCCTTTGCACATTCCAAGTATTTTAATTAATTTCTGAAAACTTATTAAATGTTGCTGAGATTTGGCTCCTCTGGATGCTGCTGATCATTTTGAATAAGGTACAAGATGGTTCTATTTTTCAATATTGTCTTGGACTAATTAATGCCTCATTTAAATTCTCAGGCAATGAAGCCCTGATATTATTTTAGCTATTTCCCTTAATTGCCTTGGTATTGCAATTTAACTTTAATTTTATAATTTAAAAAAAAAAAGAGCTGTAAAACCCCTGTATCTAAAAAGTTTGTTAATGTTAATTTTGCTTAATGAAAACAATTGAATGTGGAGTTTCTGCTTTTGGTCATGGAGATCTTTTTATCAGTTTGGGGGTGGAAATGAAGGATTGTGGCTGGGTGAGACAGCAAAACAGCTTTGCTCAGTGAGTTTGTGCTCATCAACAGCTACAAGGGGTTGTAGGCTACCAGTTTCAGTAGGGATTTTGAAAATGTCCTGTAGTTGCACTGTTACCTAATTTCTGTGAATAAACAGAAATGGGACCACCCTGGAAATGGGAGATCCCAAGAATGAGAGTATTTTCTATACAAAACCTGCCCTTTGGTCAAGATTTTAGTCTTGGTTGCTTAAATCTGGTTGGGTGAATCTCAGACACTGCCAGAAGGGTGAAAAGAAGCTTTAAATCCATGTTTACTTCTTATTTGTGCTCATACACTGTCCATCAAAACCCAGAAATTAGTTTGTAAGGGAAAACATCCTGTAAATGCACAAAGGTTTCTTATGCTCTGAAATTTAGTGAGCTCTTGACCTAAGTGCAGGGTTTTTATGGTCTATATGGTGTTCTGGAATACAAACCTTAGACTGGACAGTATGAACTTGGAAAGGGTTTCCCATTAAAGTCCCCTAAAAACAGGAATGCAGGTTTCCTTCCTGGCTGTTGGAAGGGACTGCCCAGAGAAGTGCTGGACTCCCCACCCCTGAAAATGTTCAAAACTCCTATGCATGTGTCACCTGGGGACATGGATTTGTGGTGACCACAGTGGAGCTGGTTGACAGCTGGACTTGTTGATTTTAGAGGGCTTTTCCCACCTTAATCTTCATGGGATTCCATGAACTTAATAAAAGGAAACAACTGGAAACAGTTTCTGTCTTTAACTGAGTTAGGAACAACTCTCAATTTGAATACTTGCAGATGGCAGGAATAGTTTGTTCTATGGGATGTTCTGGACATGCTAAGTATCAGAGAATCCAGAAGGAACCTTCCCTGGCTGGAAGCAGGGAATGGATGGTTGCAAGAAATACAGGAGGGCTGCAGACAGCAGAGGCTTTCTCAAGAGAGGAAAATGGAAAAAGCAATATGTGGAAGATTAAACAGTAAGGTGCCAGGAGAGGGCTGGGAGAACAATTTAAGCAGGGCAGGAGAACTAAGGAATTCTCTCACAAGCACACCAGGTGCAAAAATCTGGCCACAGAGTTCAGCAGATGAGTAATAGAGACACAAAAGAAACAGCCAGAGGAAATAAGGCTGGAATAGGAAAGCAGGGTGAGTACTTTGCATCTGTATCACCACAGAGAAGTTGGAGCTGGATGCCAAGCTCCTGTTTGGTAGGTGAGTCCTTCCTTACAACCACACTGCTCTTCCTTGGAGCTGTCACCAAGTCTGAGGACAAAGAAATGTGGCTGCCTTCCCAAAAGCCCTGGCTGGGGATGCTGACTAAAGGCTCCCAGGGAAACCGAGCTGCCATGGGATGAAATGTGAGGTGCCCCCATGGGGAGAAGATGGATAAAGGAAAAGAATTTGGCAGCTGTTGCCTTTGTCAAACACCTTCTGGGAAATCAGCCTGATCTCCCTGTCTAAGTGGACATGCATCGTTGATCACTCTGCTGAGCACCACAGTTTGCTGCTCTTCACCTTCCTCAGAGTGGAATCCCTGGGATTCTGCTCTCCAGCTAAGGCTGTTTCAGAATTCTCTCTCCTTTGCACACTCAACGAGTTCTCTGCAAGTCGTTTATAAATCAAGCAGCACTGGGGGTTTTTACTGCTCACTAAGATGACACAAACCTGCAAAACCTGCTTGCCAATTGTGCTTCTGATGATTCTGTTATTGAGTCTTAAATACTTAGTGCAAAATGGGGAAAAAATTGTGTAACCTGTTGCATGTAAGGAGAAAAAGCAGATTTTTTAAAAAAATATTTATTTACTTGCAGTGTAATATGTGCTTTGGAATCCTGGGAGGCATTCCAAAAACTGGAGTGATAGGCAGTGTAGCACAGCTGGTATTTTTAAAATATTGGGAAAATTTGGGGGTATTTTTTAAAGTTAAGCCCCACTTTATGCTAACCCTTGCATAGTTCTTGCCATAGACTCATGGAATGGTTTGTGTTGAAAGGGACCTTAAAGCCCATCCAGTGCCACCCCTGCCTTGGCAGGGACACCTTCCACCATCCCAGGATGCTCCAAGCCCCAGTGTCCAACACAGCCTTGGACACTGCCAGGGATGTGACAGCCACACTTTCTCTGGGAAGCCTGTACATTCTGTGCTGTTTTATGCACAGATGTGCAAATAAAGAGCTCTTTGCCTCTCCTTAAACTCTCCTTTGCCAGCTCCAGGAGGAAACAGCTGAACGCTGGCGCCGAGAGTCGGCCTTTTCCACACCTCCCATAAATCACCATAAACACCTTTTATCATAATAAATGTAATGCATAACATTCACCTCCAGACCTCCTGTTACAGTAGGAATGGGTATATTTCCACCTGGAGGCCTGGCAGGGTGAGGCTGACTGGGTTTTAGCTTTCCCTGTTAGCACATGATGGAGGAGCCGGTGTTGTGCACCTCCGAGCACAATGCCAATTATTTTCCCTGGCAAGCTGTCACTTGGCAGGCTGGCTCTACTTCTGCAATTTCCCCTGAAGCATCTGAGACTAACAATGCACAAACAAGGCAGGCCATGATTTATTTGGAATGATTGGTTTAGATGCTGATTCTTGGAGGAAGGGTGCCGTAGGCGCTACACATTTAAATATGCAGAAGAAAGCCTGTTTTGGGATGGAAGTGTTCAAGTAAAATTGTTGTATTATCTTGGTTTTCCTGTGCTACCTAATTTCCCAGCTGATGCTTTGTGTACTTCCTGTGTGTTCCTTGTCACCTCTGTAGTTTTCTAAATGGCAAAAAAATGCTTGTTACAAAAAACCATTTGGATTTAACCCTCTGGCAGCAGACATTGTCTCCCAGGAACAACTGATATGAGCCATGGAAATGTTCTATTTCTAACTCAGCTCATTGCAAAGCCTAGTCCTCTTTTCTGACCACCTAAAGTGACGTGGGGACCTCCCACTGCATTTACTTTTATAAATATCTGTAAATACATTTAGAACATCTGCAACATCTGCTGCTTTAAGGTAGAGTTTGGATAAAAGGGTATGGAAGGAAACTGGTTTACAAAAAGTGCATTCAATGCTCACACCTTCACAGCAGGCCAATACACAGACATCTCCTGGTTCTCCTACTGTTTGGAATTTCCCAATCACTTTTTCCTGTGCTCTTAATTCAGGAGGGAGTGAAGGAAGGAAGGAAGGAAGGAAGGAAGGAAGGAAGGAAGGAAGGAAGGAAGGAAGGAAGGAAGGAAGGAAGGAAGGAAGGAAGGAAGGAAGGAAGGAATGGTGGTATTGAGAAATGTGGCTGAAGTAGGAAAGGAGTATGGAGAACGATAGGACATCAAAAGCATGGGACACAGATGAGTGTATTCCTGAATTTGAATATAGACATGAGAAAAGTTGAGACAGATTAGAAAATGTAATATTTTTATGCTTCTTCTTATATAAATTCTCCTTTTTGTGGGGTGCCAGCGGTTCTTTAGAACTATTTGTGGGAATACAGTAGTGATCCTTTCCCCTCAGGAGCTTTCCGGAATCTGAAATATATTAAAAACTCAGAAGCAGTAAGATCCAGACAGCCCAAGCCCAGATTCAAAGTTTAACTGGTGATGTTTGTCATTCACAATGTAATCTACAAGCAAAGTAGGGGATTGGTAACTTCCTGGAAGAGAAGTCAAGAAAAGTAAACCTAAATTAACATTGCATTGTTTTATTCTTTATTTAGATCTCAAAAAATCTCTTTAGATCTCAAAAGACCAGCATTCATAGAGATTTCAAAATTCTTTGTCAATTAGCTGGAAGGTGAACACTCTTTCCCTGAATTAGTCAGGCTGCACAATGAATATGAGAGGAAAATCCAGCTGAAATCCCAGCGTGTGCTGTACTCCCAGAGTTCATGGAACCAGTTTACAGGCTGAACTTTAAGCACCTAATCCATTTACGTACATATCAATTACGCTGTAATGTTAATTATCCATGATCCCGTTAGGGGAGCAATCAAGCAATCGCATATGTTACCCTTTACTACAGTCATCAAATATTGGAGGCCATTTTGCAGGAAATATATGACCTAAATTTTCAGTAATTGCTAAAAAAATTGTTCCGATTCCTTGCAGATTTATGAAAACATTGGAGGAAATCGGCATTCATTTTCAGGGATGGGAGTTCTGGAGTTTGGGAGCATCTCCAGAGTTTGTTTTAGTGGTGTTTTAAAGGCAGGAGTTCAAGTCCTCACGCTTATCTCAGCTTCTTGAGGTGTCTTTGATAAAGTGCAGGACCCCTCTCCTTGTGCCCCAGGGCCATCCCTGAGGTGGGCACAGCAGCAGAATGTGCCTCTGCAAGGATGGACTGCTGGGAAACTCCAAATTCTGGAACATCTGAACTGGAGTAAGGTGCGAGCACCCACTGCATCCGGTGAAGGTGATGGACAACACAAAGGTGCTCCTGTTGCCCATCGATTTTTAAAGTGGTACCAAAATCCTGCCCTAACTAAATCCGGGGAACCATCCTGGAGCTTCAAATAAAATTACAGCCGTTAACATTCTGTTTGCTGAGTGTAAAGATTAAATTATAGCACTACTCTTTTCTTTTCTTTTTTTTTTTTTTTTTTTTTTTTTCCATAGATGGAAGGTTGTTCCTCAGGCAGATACTTAGGGGAAGAAATCCCCGGGCATCACGTTTTTCACCCTTTGTGACTCTGTTTTGTTTAGGCTAATTCCCTTGGGGAGCCTGGGAAATTAAAGGCTCTGTTTTGTTTTGTTTTCTTCCAGGTACTAAGAGCTAAAAATAGCAGTTAAAGTATCCTCCTCCTTCTCTTTCATTAACAGAAGATTGAGGCCAGGCTTGGATCACTTAAGAGGGGACATTAGCAGATGACTTGGTACAGAAGGGCCCCGTTAAAGGATTTTGTGGCTGCGATGCCCTACAGCAATTTCGGGATTGAGCTGGGCAAAGGGAACACAACATTCTAAAAGGCAGATGAAGTTTCTTTGTACAAGGAGCTCCTCAGTAATCCTGTGTTCCTGGGGGTTTAGAAATCAGTGCTGAGGCTTCTAAAGCCTTCTATAGCAAACGTAAGAGTAAAGAAAGAAATCGGCTCTGCTGGAGTCTGTAACCCCTGAACCTGGGTGGGACAATAATGTTTTCTGCTTTGGGTATGGAGAGAAGCAAGGAACATTAAACTCTGCACTTCCTCCCAACCTGCTGAATCCATTCTGCTGATCCTTATTCACTGGAATCCAAAATGCAGAGTCCTAAACACATCCACATTCTTCTCATTCTGGTCAGACTTCAGAACAAAGAAGTGTCACCTGTGTGCTCAGTGACTAAAGAAGCACAGGGGATGAATCAGGAGCATCCTTGGGTGCTGTCATTAATTGTGAGAGGGCCTGGGTTTGCATCAGGTGTTGGATCTGCTCTGGGCTGGGGGCTGTAAAAGCTGTGGAATTCTAGGACTGGGCTGCTGCCCCAAATGTGAGGGTCAAAAATTACTGGGGTCACTGGGTTGCTGAGTTGAGTTTTGGTCAGAGGTGAAGAAGGTGGCAACATATTCAGGTCTGCACGTGGAAATATCTGTGTGAAAGCCATTTTTAGCTTTCTGCTCCAAGTACAAGGAATGTCTGACTTCTGTAAGTAAAGAGGTGGCATAAACAGTTTCTTAGTGGATGAGGCTTTGCAAGGTCTTCAAAGCTGTAGCTTTTCAAGAAAGAAGCAGTAATTATAAATCACCTTCCTGTCTGCTGATATTTCAGGGTAAAAGGTACCCTGGAGTCTGAACTCTGGCGGCTCAGCTGTTTGTTCAAAGGGGATTTTTCCCTATGATCGAGGCCCTGGAAACCCCCATTTAACCCAGCCTTGTGCAACTACAGCTTGGTGCTGAAGGTGCTCCCAAAAGCTCAAGCACATCTGATTCTCTGCTGAAGACCTTCCCAAATTGAGGCACCCTCAATTCTTTGTTGATGATGGCCCCAAAAGCTGAGACACATTCAACTCTTACAGCCTTCAGGAAATTTTCAGTGCCATATGGATTTTCTCAAAAAAGTGAGGTTCAGTGGCTGCAGGGAAATCAAATTCCCAAGTGAACACACTCTCCTGGCAAACCTCAGCAACTATGGAGCCACTCCTGTCCTTTCCTCAAGTTCTCAAGAGGGTTATCAGGGTGCCTTGCTCTTGTGGGTGCACCATCTGATCAACGCTCTCCTTGTCAGTGCTGTTCTCAAGCATCTTCATTTCTCATGTTGTATTTGATCCCAGTATAGAGGCTCCGTTTTTACTTGCTGGTTGTTTGTCATGGTCTCCTGAAAAGCACCTGCCCCCAAATTCCTTCTCTGCCAGCTGACATGGAACTCCACCCAAGGGCTCATCACAAGACAAGACAGTGACTCATTCTTCCCTCTCAGAAATAGCATCCAGAAAGCTCAACAGAGGAAGTAAACAATGAACACAAGGATTACAAAAATGCTCCCATTCTCCATGAGTTAATTTTAGAGTAAAATCAACATTTGTTCATGGCTTAGAAAGATCTCCATCCTCATTATTAGCATTGTTATTGTCACTGTGGCTATTTTTACACGGCGTCTTCGATTTGCAAGGGGGTGTTTTTGACCAAATGGGAAGTTGGGTGTTCTTAGTAATCAGAGGACTGGGTTAAAATCCCAACTCTGGAGGGAATTACTTTACAAACACAAAGGATTTCTGGGAGGTTGGTTTCTTTGCTTTTCTTTTGGAGCAGATGGTGGTGAGAGTGATTTCATCATCCAATTGCTGTTGCCTGTTAGGACCTAAAAAATAGTTCATATATAGAGATACTGGGGGGGGGAAAAAAAAGAGATTTCATTTCTGCAGCCTCTCCAATGTGAGAGTCGTGGTCAGGTCTCAGGCAATTCCCACCACCCCAATCTCAACTTACTCTTTTCCAGGTTTATTTGTCCTGATTTTGATCTCATTTGACTTTACTGAACACTATTTCTGCCTTTTTTGATCCACTGGTATTTTGTGTTGTGAAGACAGAAGTTTTGCATCCTCCCAAAGACAACTTGCTATTTTGTAGGGAGAAAAAAAAGTCTACTTTCATCCTTTATTTTGACTGTCTTTGATGTGTGAAAAGGAGTATTCCAAGAAACAGTCCTGTGAAGGAAAATCTGCTGGGTTCCAGATACTGAACAGCAAAGCTATGAGCAAGTTAAGTGACTATAGGGAATATAAATCATGAACTCAAAACAGTCAAAGGTTTTGGTGGAGCCAGGAAGGCAACAGATCATCACAGGGCAAAGCTGATGGCTCTTGACAAAGGAAAAAAAACACTTTTTTCCTTTTTTTTCAATGTGGATAAAAGACTTAATGACAGTAACTGTTTGAAGATTCATAGCTGTGTGTGGGAGAGGGAAGATCCTTGTTAAAAGTGCTGCTCTGACCAAGATAATGTCCAGGGGGCAGGGAACAGGGTGGAAAATCAACCTTTGCCATGTTACATTCTAGAATTGGAACATAGAGAAGAAATGAGGATTGTCATAGTGAAGTTTAAAACTTCAAAACAATACAAGACGTAATGCGAGGTTGGCTCTAGTAAAAAATGAGGTCCAGGTCTTTGGTGAAGTGTCTTCAGGGCTTATTGTCCCAAAAGCTCCCTTTCTGATTGAAATTTTTTATTATTCAGTCTAAAAGTGAATTTAGGTGGAGAGGCTGTTGTAGTGTTTATTGAATTACCAGAATTCTTTCTCTCCCCAGTATAAACAAAGGTCCCTAAGCAAAACCAGGTATTGCTTGGCAAAGAAAATGCTCATATGTAACTCACCACTGTAAGAGTTTTTTGCTGCTTTTAAATAAATGAAAATATTTCCTCCCTCTCCCCAAGAATGTGTGCCCATTTAGAAACAGAGGCTTCTATAATGAATGGATGTATGTTCACACTGCCTTTATGTTTCTCATTTCTATTGTGTTGTACTCAGCAGGATGTTCACTTCCTAATATTCTGATTTAGAATTAATGCAGTTCTGTTACACTGAGTAGAAATGTATAAATCACAAAATTAAGTGCTGTTCTCCCTTTAAAATAATAATTGGGCACATATCTTATGCTCCCACTTCAAAATTAAATTTCCCTCGAGGGGTCAAAAAGGTGACATGACCTTTTTGCCCGGAGATTGAGAGGGAAGATTTGCAGTTTAAGATGTCAATTTTGCTTCTGAACGTGGAACAATAGAGGATTTATTATTTATTATTTATTATTTATAGGCCTTGACAGCTTGGAGAGATGGGCAGAGAAGAACTGTTTGAAACTCAACAAGGGAAATGCAGGTCCTGCACCTGGGCAGGAACAACCCCAGGAACCAGCACAGGGTGGGGGACACCTGCTGGAGCAGCTCTGTGGGGAGGGACCTGGGGGACAGCAGAGTGTCCTGGGGATCCTGGGGACAGTGGGCACAGATTGCCCACAGAGCCTCTGGGCTCTCCTCCCTGGGGCTGTTGCAGAGCTGTGTGCACACAGGGCTGTGCCCTGTGCTCTGGGATGGCCCTGCTGGAGCAGGGAGGTGACACCAGGTGCCACTGAGCTCCCTTCAGCCTCAGCCAGCCCAGGATCCTGTGATGATCCAGTAGAATGCAGACAAAATCTCAATACTTGTCCATTAATCAGTTGCTATCTAATTACACAAAGATTGGTACCACCTTGATACTTGAGATCTGTTACAATTATCACTGAGAATGCAAAATGGTCCCAGTGATTCCCACTTGGAGCCTATTGAATACCATTTACTATTATTGTTAATCTGCTGCCAGACATGACACAGCAGCCCAGGAATGGGCAGGATCATCTGTATTCCTGTGCTGTGGGCTGGTTTTGCTGTTCTGTGTTTGATGCTGGCCTGCTCATGTCATGGCCATTGTAGACAGAAAAAACCTCTTTGTTTGAGCTGTTTGAGGGCTTTACAGTGATCACTGTTGAGCCTCAGGCTGACTTTACTCCTGGGTTAATCTTAGGTTTAGCTGGGGCAAATACTCAGGAGTGGTTTTGCATAGGTGCTAGGGACTGCCAGTCTTCCCAGCACTATCCCTTAGGAATCCCTGCATTCCTTTAGGAATGCAATGCTTGGTTCCTGCTTTTCAGCCTTAGTTCACCTTGTGCTCAGGACATGGGTTACTCATGGGCTACTCCTTACTCTCCCTGTTTTTGTTTTTTGTTTGTTTGTTTGTTTGTTTGTATGTTTTTTTAATTTGGAGACAAAGGAAGTGGGATGAGGAATACAGAATCAGCTAGGCTGTGAGCATTACTTCTTTTATTCCAGGATCCCATCTAATCCAGCCTGGCTCAATAGAGGGGAATGAAGTGTGAAGTTAACTCTAGGAGTAAATCTGGGTCTCTTACCAGCAGTCAAAGCTCTGTGACAAAACATCCGGACACAGTGCTGGAAAATGGGATGTGGGATCCCTTATCTCCCTCAGTCAAAGACATGGCTGCTTCCAGATGCTGGCACACCTGAGGCAGGAGTTCAGTCTCCATGGAACTTCTGCCCAGGGGATGTGAATCCCAAGAGGTGGAAGTGCACCAGCAGTGAACAGGTGAGAACAGCACGCCTTGAAGGACAGGGGATATCTGCCTGTGGAAAAACACGGATCTGGCTGAGGGTTGAGTTTGGAAATCCTGAAAGTTTGGGGAAAGATGATTATTGCAGATCATATTGGGAAATACTGATGGAGGGGTAAGGAGAGAAATGCCACAGGGTAGAAGAGGATTCCATGGAATTTGGGATGTGAGCACTGTGACCTTGGGAGCTGGAAGAATCCCCCAGGAGCCCTTCAAAACAGCTACTGAGGGGAGGTAGGGACAGCCAAGAGGATGACAGAGAGAGGAAGGTGGGAGCAGAAGAAGTGTGTCATCCAAGTACATGAGGAGAAAACAGCACAGAAGAAAAGGAAGGGGTCCCAAGGAGGTGCTCCAGAGGCAGGTGGAGGAAAAGGGAATGGTAGGAGCTGAAGTAAGTGCAGAGAGAATAAAGGTAAGAGCTGGGAAGCTGGGGGATGGCAAGGAAGGATGAACACAGATGCATCAGTGAATTTTGGAACTAGCTGAAGGTTTAGTGAAGATATACAAAGAATGGAGAATTGAGAGTTTACTAGATGGGGAAGTACCAGGATAGTTGGGAAGAAAGGGGAAAATAAGGATAATAAATTATTAAGCTTAAAGCAAGAAAGCTATTTTGATCAAGACAAATTACATGGGTATAATGAACATTTAGCAGAGAGAAAAAAAAGGCATTTTGAGATCTGGACCATGTTTTGAGTTATATTTTCACAACAAAATATAAATATGAGCCAAAAAGAATGTATTACAAAATTGTTCTCTGTGTATCCACTTGGATTTGGCAATTACAGCAGAAGAGTGCAGGAGAGGTTTCAAGAGGGCTCAGTAGTGGTTCTGAAAGTAGAAGTGGCTTCTTACATGTGGTGATATGAGAGAGAGCAAAAATAAGGGCACAGGGATGATGGAAAGTGCCAGGGGATGGCAGGTTTCTTCCTTGTTTTTGTTGTTGCACCTGGAAGACCCTGGCAAGGATAATTTTGAACACTTACTCTGTTGGCACAACCTGTGTAAGGGTTGCAGGTATGGAGGTTTCAGGTAGAAAATGGCCAAAGTATGAGGAGAATCCACCTTCCTCTTATTCCAGCAGAAACATGGAGACCTGGATACCTGGAGACAGCCTAACTCTTGCTTGGTTCAGCCAAACACCAATGGGGCTCGCTGCTCTGCTTTTCTCTGGAGGCATTTCATCCAGCTCTGGAGTATTCCAGTGTAAAAATTAGAAATGTGGGAGAAAGCAATGGAGATGGAAAAGGGATAAGGGGGTTATCTACAAAAGATTTTAAACTGGAATGTTAATGACTTCAGTCTTTTCTGTACAATTCTCAAAGCCCCCTCAGGTTTGTCTGAAGTATTTTATCACATTTCCTGTAAGACCAGAATCAACATAAAGATGAATTTGGGGAATACGTAAAGGTATATTTAATCCATCTTTGTTCTTTTCAATATGCTTTAAACATGTTTCCATTAGCTTTCCCAATAGTGCACAGTATTCCTACTTCTGAGAGCTGCTTGACCCTTGCTCAAAGTCTATCACATAATGACACATTAACTTAGAAATGACTCCAGGAGGCGAAGGTGAAGGCATCTAGTGCCTCCAATCTTCCTTCCTCAGCTGGATAAGAGATGTGAAGGAAAATATGTTAAATACACATTGTACGTTTTCCCTGCTGCCCCAAGTTTATCCAATCAAGAATTTTCCAACAGTGAATAAGTAAGCTATGCGGAGCATTTTTAGAAGCAAAACCTGCCAGCTTCAGGAAAGAGGCAGGGAAGCTGGAAATTCAGTGCTCTGGGATTTGCCATGAGCACTGTGGAGAAGCCAAGATCCTTCCTGCATCCTTCCTGCTCCTCCTGACTCCAGGCAATCCGCTCCAGCCACGTGTCCAATAATCTCCTTGGCACTATAAAGGTAATTATTGGCTCCCTGCTCTCCTTTGTACAAGACTCAGCGTTGGGAAAAACAGCAGGGCTGCCGTTGTGTTGGACTGATGGTAAAGTCTCTGTTGGAATTTAATTCCTAAGCTTCTTAGGAGAAGCTCAGAACTGCACAACTGTGAACACCTGGTCATATTGTAGGACTCTCGTACTAAATATTCCCATTCACTTAGAGAATAAAATGGAAATAATGGAATCATAGGATTGTTAAGGTTGGAAAAGACTGGTAAGGTCCTCAGGTCCAACCATAAACCACTGTGTTCACCACTAAACCATGTCCTCAAGTGCCACATCCACACAATCCTTGGACACTTCCAGGCATAGGGAGTTCATCCCTGCCCTGGGCAGCCTGTTTCTGTGATCCAAATGCCTCCACCTTTGATCCAAAGGAGCTCCAAAAGCACAGCCTCAAGCTGTGCCAGTTGGTGCTTTTTTTGCAAGGCTGATGAAAATGCATTGAAACTCTCTTTTATCAAGAACAGAGAAAAAGAGGGTTTGGAGCACAGTGGGGAATTCTTCTCTCCTGCAGGTTGTCCTGTGAGGCTGTGGCTGATTCATCCCTGGAAGTGTCCAAGGCCAGGCTGGACAGGCCTTGGAGCAACCTGGGGTAGTGGAAGGTGTCCCTGCCCATGGCAAGGGGTGACACAGGATGGGCTTTAAGGTCCCTTCCAACCCAAACCATCCTGGGACTCCATGATTCTGTGGCAGCTGTGTCTGATGGGCTGTTTGCAGGGGCTGTGTGGGATGTGACTTGAACAACAAAGCACTTCTTTGCCATCATCTTTAACATGGAAGCTCTCAGTGATAACTTTAGACTTCTCTGTCTCCGGAGGGAGAAAGAGACTTGGAGAGGAGGAAGAACTGGGCAATGCTTTCAGGGATGCACAGGGTGGGATTGCTGGGGTGTCTGTGCATGGCCAAGGGCTGGACTTAGATCCCTGCAGGTCCCTTCCAGCTCAGGATATTCTGTGATTCCATGAACCAGAGAAGGTGTGGAGAAAGTCTAAGAGAGCTCAGTTCAAGTAAGAGAAAGGATCTCCCTGCCAAGTGATATTCACAGCCCTCAACTAGAGGCACCAAGGAATCAGGAGGGCAAATACCCCTCTGAATCCAGGGAACGTCTTCATTTTGTGGTGAAAGACAACAGAATGAACTCCATTTTCTGTCTCTGTCTTCCACAGTGATTCAAACCCCTATTCAGAGCAACAGTGCTCAGCATTCCTCAGAGATCAGTTATCTAAGGACACACCAGGAAAGCAGAGGGGAAGGATTTGTGGTTGTGGGGTTGTCACTGACAATAACTATGGGGTCATGATGTTATTTGGGGTGAGCACACTTAGTGTCAGGAGTGGATGGTCTGGGAACTGACACATACAGGGATTGGTGCTCTTGGTTCATCTCCTCTGATACTCTAGGTACAGATAGCAATGATTCATGGACAATACCTTTTTTTTTTTTTTTTTTTTTTCTTTCCAAGAAGATGACGTGAAAAGAAAAAAAAAAAAATCTCTTTTCTTAGCAGTAGGGTTTAGGACCTGGGGAACTGTACGGATTTCCTTCTCTAATCTGTGGGAATTAGCCCTGACTGACAGGGAGCCAGCATGCAGTTGACTTACAGTCTTCAGCTGTAGCTGCTCTGTAGAATTCAGGAATAAAGTGCTTCTTGTTCCAAGTGGAACTCCTATGAGGATCCAACCCGAAGGGTCAATGACGGAACAGAGGCTGCCGTTGTGTCCTGGGGGAGAATCCATGCAGGTTGGAGAGTAAAAAGTGCTTTTTTGGGGATAAATTTTCAGTGTGCGGTAACTCCTGATGGGGGCTGTGGGGTGTGAAAAGAATAATAATATAAATTGTAATAATATAAACCATAGGAGTTCTGCTAAAAGGAAATCCAGTGGATTGTTGTACTGTGTGGGACTGGATGTGTCACGCTGTGGTGCTTTAAAGCAGCACCTCCAAAGAGAGCCTTCTACCTTTCCAAAAATTTAATTGTGAGCAATAAACCATTAAAGAATTGCCATTTGAAGACCAAAATTCCAGGTAGTGAAAAGCAGATAATTGTCTGAATGCCTTGAATGTGCTGTTGGAAAGTGAGCAGAGTGTGGGAGAAGGTACCAGAGAGAGAAACAAAAATATTGAAAAGCCCTGGTGCAGTGTTTGGTTTATTGCTGGAGCAGTTAGGGAAATCTCCCTGACAGGATTAGAGCTCTTCCAAAATTATTGGATGAGGAGATATCAAATCTCTCATAAGAATATTTGGATTTAAAATACCCCTTTGCTCCAAAGAGCATTTCATTTTGTGCAGTGCCTTTCTCTGCCGTTTCATTCTTGAAGGATGAGCAAATAATTGAAGTGGGGTTTGTGTATTTCCCCTGCTGCCTCTGCCAGCTCACCTGGGGAGAAGGAGGCAGGATACAACTCCAAACGAGCTGGGTTCAAGCAGGGCAGGAATAAAATGTTCTTTATCTGCAGCTCAGCCAGTGACGTCCTCGTTGCTGTAGTAGGGAGGGAACCCACAGCTGTTGGGCTCCTGCCTTGCTGAGCAGCTCTTCACTTTAAGAACTCTTTTAAAGGCTGATATTATTTCACCTGCTTGTGGACAGTACCTGCAGGACAGAGGCACCTGAACTCTGTCTCTGGGACCAGGCTGTGGCATTTGGATGTGGGGTGGCACTGCCCTGTTACCCAGGACAGCTCTCACAACCTCTGCATCCAGAGGGAGAAAGGACAGGGAAAACTATCATTCCTGTTTTGTGTGACTGTGACTTCACTAGCTTCTTATGCTTGAAGTGCTTGTTTAGGATTCCAACCTTGGGTGGGTTTAAAATGGTGGAAAGGGATTGGGAGTTGATGAATTTTTACTGCACCAAGTAAAATGCACTCATTTATCAGGCACTTTTTAATATATATGAGTGCATATATATATGTGTGTGTGTGTGTGTGTGTGTTTTATATTTGTATTTATGTGTGTGTGTGTGTGTGTATTTTCTTTATGTGTTACATTACTCTGCCCATTTCCAAACATTAAGTGAATTTTTACAACCCTGCTGCATCTTTTGTGGTCCCTGGGTCCTCACCCAGTGACTCTCACTTGGACATGCTGGCCCTACAAGAAGCAGGCAGCCTCAGTATTCCCACCACGCTTCCCTGGGCACCCTGCTCAGCTTCAGAGCCTCTCTCTTGTGCCACATCCTGCACTGTAAACATGACACATGCCACACATGGTGACCCTGGGCAGGGGGAGCACCAGGTGACATCCTCTCCCTTGAGTGTGGGAGCTCTGTGCTCATCTACTGAAGTGGGACTTTAGAGAAAGATTTTCATCCTCTTTCTTTCAAGGATTAAGCAGAGCTCACATTTTCTGTGTCCAGCATGGCAGCAGAAGGGGGATTCTGTCCCAGGACTTTCCCTGCATTTTTTATGGACCAGTCTATGGAGGAATTATCTCATAATCTGGCTTTGCAGCTCAGTATAACCTGCTTTGCTGGCAGGGACTCAGCAGCCAGGTGAGGAGTGGCTCTCCCAAAACTGCTGCTGTCCTGAGGCTTGAAGTGTTTTTCTGCAAAACAGAAGTGCTATGGGCTCATTTCCTTCTTGTCCTGAGGGGCTGGAGCTTGGATTCATTTCCTACATGGAGGATGAGGGGCACCTCCATGCCTGCTCCAGCTGAGTGAGTGTTTGTAGAAAGCTGGAGTAATAATTCTGTGGAGGGCTTGAAATGTGGGAGTGAGGCTATGGGAGGTGAAGTGTGAGGAAGCCTATTTATACATCTTAGCCTCTGGATGTCACCTGGCTTAAGGTGTGAAATGTGGTTCTCAGCCTCGGTGACACCAAGTTCTGCATGTGCACGGAGTCAGAGCTGGGAAATGAGGATGCAAAACTGCAGCAGCACCTGTGGCCTGCCAGCAGCACAGAGCCTCCCTATGGGAGAGGAGCATTTCCAGTCTGGGGTCTGATTTAGGCATTGAGAATTGCATGAGTTTCCCTGAAATCTTGCTTCAGCTCAGAGCTGCTAGGCTGGCTGCACTCTGCTTTTCCTCCTGCACTGCCCCAAAGCCTCCCAGCTGGGACAGAGTCTTGTCCCTGGGAGCACCCTGTCCAAACCCCAGTCTGTGCAAAGCCCCCCCTGCTCCGTGCTTGGAGTCCTTGCCCTGCTGGTTTTGTACAGGTATTTTCAGGACGTGCCCCATAAGTGCTCCTGGCATATCCAGCATCCTGTCCAAGGCAGGAAAGGGCAGGATTGTACCCAAAGTGTTGTGTTTGCACTGAGAATTCCAGGTTACACCATTAGCTGCCCTGTGCTTTGGATGAGAAGTTACTGTGAGGGTTCCATCCACTTAAACCTCCTGGTTCTTTAAATAGGTGTCCTTGGCCAGCTTTTCTCACTCTGTTAATCCCAGCACAGATGAACTGGCATGAATAGAAATGTTTATGGCAGCTGCATATGGAATATATCTGATTGTTGCATACAGGCAGAGCTCTGGGCTTGTCATTTGATGCTCTATAAACTATAAAGAGCCTTGGATAATCTTTCTGAAAGGAGCTGTGTAAATGCAGATATAATTAGTGCTGTTTTTTTCTTTTTTTTTTTTTTTTTTGGAAATAGATATCTCTTAATAAAGCACGGGAGCACAGAATAGCCATTTCCTGTGATTTTCATTCACATTATATTTATAGTGCTGCAGAACAAATGAGCCGTTGGAAAGGCAGAGAAATGAATGCTGTGGATGAACTTGCCTTGAGAGGAGTTTGTGATCAAATTATGAATCTAACAAACTACAGTAAGCCAATTACAGCTCCTCCCGGATTTGTGAGCAAGCAGGCTCAGTGGGATTTGGTGTAATCCCTCCCTGTGAACAGATGGGCAGATTGTGGGGCTCTGCCCAGACTTCCAGAGAGCTGGGATCGTCTTTCTTTACTCCTTTTGCCTCTCAATGACAAATATACTCAAAAAAGGATGCACAGAATCAGTGAGGCTGTTTCTGACGTGCCTCTCTGCAAATTGTCTTTAAATTTTTACCAACTTTCCTCCCCAGAAGGTCTTTTTCCCATGCCCAGGGGCACATTGTGATGTAGGCTGTAGTTAAGAGTGGTCAGCATTTTACTGTGAGCTCTTGTTTGCAGGGAATTATGGAACATCCCAACCTTCTCCAAGGTCAAACCAACTGAGTAACAGGAAATAAACCAGGAATAATTATCAGTCCTCCCTGAAATCAGTTTCATCACAGTCACTGAGTTGCCATCTGCATCTTTGGCCTTCTAGAGCTGCAAACTTTCTGCTTTTCAGGAAGAAAATAAAAATGTTGCATCAGATGGGAGATGAAAAGATTCTGTATTTTGTCTACTGCAATTATAAGAGCTTCCCTGTGCTCCTTGTGTTGCTCCTTACACAAACCAGACACCTATACAGCAGAAAGCTGCCAGTACTGTCCTTTGCCTCAACTAAATTACACAAAATATTGAAATCACTAAGATTTTTAACTATTGCACAGCTGTAGTCTTGCTTTTAACTGGAAATACATGCTGGTAACTTCTAGACTCAATCCAGTGTTTGTTTCCTAACCAGTAACTACAACTTCTCAAATCTATTTAGTAGCTACTCAGTAAGGAAAGAAATTGCTGTAAAATGTAGTGAAATAATATCATTGGTCCCACCAAGGCTTAGCACGGCCAGTTTTGGGTTCAGACCAGGTTCTCCAGGGTTTTGTTCAGAAAAAAATGTGAGGATGCAGACTTCAAAGCCCCTGCTGCACCCCTTACCTGTCCTTGAGAGGAAATGTTATACCTTATTATCCTTATTGATTGCCTCAGCTTATGAATCATGGAATATCCTGAGCTGAGAGGGACCCACAGGGATCATCTAGTCCAGCTCCTGGTTTTGCCCAGGACACCTCAACAATCCCTCCCTGTGTATCCCTGGCATCTCTGGAGCTCTGGCAGCCTCAGGGCTGGGCCCATTCCTTGGGGAGCCTGTTCAGTGCCCCAGCACATTTTTCCTAAAGGAAAAGCTTTCATATTGTGTCTCCTCCCTACACATCTGAGCCCTGTCACTCAAGCAGTTTCTGTGTTCACCCGTTTTTCATTTGTCCACCCCTTCAGACCACACTGTTCTCACTTGGATACAAAAATATTGTGGGAGACAGTCCTGAAAGTCTGGGAAAGTCAAGGGAAATTATAACTGCTGTGTCCTCATCCATGTTCCATCCCTTTATTATTTCTGTCACTGTATTCTAGACAGGTTGGTCAGGCATGATTTAGCTTTGGTAAATCCAGACTGACTGATCCCATTCACCTTCTTCTCCTCTGCATGCCCAGAGACGTGTTTTGGGAGGACAAGCTCCACAATTACCAAAGATCTCAATGTCATCCAAGGTGTTTGAAAGAGTTGGAAGATGAGAAGGAACTTTATGCAAGTTTTAAAATACTGAAGAAGAACCTGTTGTATCAAGATAGAAGAGAATCAGAGCTCTGCAGTAGCTCAGCTGGGTTGCATTCCTAGGACAGGTTGGAATTGGCAGGTTGGGATAATGTTGGTAAAGAACACACAAGGCTCTAACAGGGCCTTGGCTCCTGCTTTTTACAATAACAGAATTTATTTCCCAGGCATTCTCTCCGAGTGCAGAAGAATGCACCTGAATCTGGCAGAAGTGGAATTTAGTCTTCCCTGTGCTGCACTCCGTGCAAATGCATCCCAAGGAGAGTTCAGCTCATCCACTGATTGCCAGGAAGATCCTCTGTGAGATGCTGGCCCTGGCTGTGTTTGGGTCAGACTCACTGGGGAGACGCAGGATGCTCAGGGAAGAGAAGGGAACTAATGAGCACCTTTCCTGTCAATCATTGTTACTCCTGGCAGGTCCTCATGCTCCCAGAGTAACTCCCCTCTGCCAAGCACTCCCTGATCGCAGCCCACAAGGTGAATTAGTTCCTTTTGATGATGTTCTGAGGGAATGTGAAGGTACCAACAATAACATTCTTCGAGCATATCAAATATTTAATGCACATGTCTGGGAGCAAGAAGTCTTTTTTCTCCTTCAGAGGCAGCTTCTCCTGGATTGTCCTTTCTGCCTGTAGGAATTCTTCATTCCTGGGGGACAAATCTTGCCTTGAAGCTCTCGTACTGTTGATTTCATGAGAGCTGGCTTTAGTGTTTTGGGAACACGTGAGGAGTGAAAACTGTAACAGAAATACAGGTCTGTGTGAGGGACAGGTGGATCTCACAGGACAGGTAAATCTTATTAATAAATGGTAGAACAAACTAAATATAGCACACAGCTATACCAGGAAAGAGGAATTACCCTGGACCTTACTATGAATATTAGATTTAAAATTTTATTTTTGTTGGTTTTGGTGTTCAGGTATAAATAATATTCCATATCTCATAACACAAAAAATAATGCTCATTCTGATTATCTTAATTTTATGAGGGTTTTGGAATGAAATTAAGGTTTTAAGTCATACTGGTAAGTGAGGCTTGTGGGTGAGAAGCAGTAGCATTAGGTAGGTTTGCAACAAACTCATGTCCTTATTTTTTGAAGAGCTGAGGAGCAATTTTAGTCCCAGTGGAGGTTTTGGAGAACTGGAGTGCTCTGGTGCTATAGTGATTACATGACCATACAAACGTTGTATTATGAGCTTCCCTTTATTCTCACTGTGCCCTCAAAAAAAAAAAAAAAAAAAAAAAAAAAAAAGAGCCTGTTTTTGAAAAAATACTGGGGTTTTGGTTTTGGTTCTGTTTTTTTAATAGGGACAACAATGACAACAACACAATAGGAAAGTCAAACTGACAGAGGGGAAATTCAGGCTAGATATAAGTTTTTCCCTGGGAGGGTGGGCAGGCCCTGGCACAGGGTGCCCAGAGCAGCTGTGGCTGCCCCTGGATCCCTGGCAGTGTCCAAGCTGGATGGGGCTGGGAGCAGCCTGGGACATGGGAAGGAGTGGAAGGGGGTGGAACTGGCTGGGCTTTAAGGTCCCTTCCAGCCCAAACCATGATTCTCTGATTTAAATAAGCTCCATTAGGTGCTTGGGTGGTCTCCCACGAGTTGCACGGCGAGTCCGTGAAGTTTCCAGGAATTGCAAACGGGAGTTTCAGGGAATGCTGTTGAAATTCCGCGAAGGTGAGTCAAAGCCTGAGCTCTTTCCCAGACCCTGCTTTAGGCACCTGTATCCCGGGGGAAGGAGAGACTGAGCCAGCAGCATCGCTGGGCTCCAGCGGGACGGATTCCTGCTGTCCTGGCCAGTGTCTCGGGAGGCAGCGGGAGCAGCCAAGCCGCCTTCCCAGCAGCGGGATCCCGCCCGGGCTGCGGCGAGCGGCTCGGGGGAGCCCGCGCTGCCCGCGGCGCTCCGAGCCACGCTGGGAGCCGAGAGGGGGAGGGAAAGAGAGGGAGAGAAGCCAGGGGGTGCTGGGAAGCCGGGCTGGGAGCGGGGGAGTGCCCGGCGCCGGCAAGGGGCAGGCGCATCCATCCCTGCCCGCCGCTGCATCGGGAGCAGCCGGGATGCGGAGCCGCCGGCGGGGAATGGCCGGGCGCCCCCCGCTCTCACATGCCCAGGTATTTTCCCCCCGTCGTTGCTCTTCCCCGGGTTGTTTGCTGGGCTCGCTGCTGCTCTGTGCCAGCGCTGGGGTTATTCGGAGGGTGCCAGGTGTGTTCTTGCTCCCCGTGGAGGCGTGGGGGGAACTTGCTGCATCACCCAGCGCAGCGAACTTTGAACCGCCAGCTCAGCCCGGGGGGTCTTGTGTTTGATTTCCTTTGGAATTCAGGTAAAAGTAAGCCCAGGACTAATATTTTATTTACCGCTTTAGAAGAATCACCATTCCCTCATCGCGTTAGGTTTGGAGTGGGGGAGTCAGAAAAAGCCGCCGGGGTTTATTGTCCTTTGTCAGACCGAGGTCTGAGTCTTTCCATCAGCGTGGTTTCCCTGCAGGGAGAGAGGAGAGATCTGAACACTCGCTTTCCAGTTGTTTGCACTGGAAATTCATGTTGGTGGCACGGTAGAGGTCCCTCAGCTCCGGTCCTTTTCCCCAGAGGAACTCCTCTGCAGCATCCCATGCCCAGCAGCATTCTGCCTGGGTTTTGCAGTTTTTGGAGTTGAGGATTAGGAAACTTACGGGCTTGTACCTGGCTAATTTCGTGGAAAGCCTCTAACTCAGTAGTAAGTGCTCTGTTAGTACTTTCTGTCAGCTTTCCTCCCCTTTTTCTCATACCAGAGTTAACCCTAATTTAAAGAAAACAAACATACTTATTTTGATCATACCTTGAATTCCTTCATATTTAACTCTTCTTACAACAGACTTTTGATTTGGTGTTTTGTTTGGTTCGATGGTTTGGTTTTTTTTTTGTTTGTTTTTTTTTTGTTTGTTTGTTTTTCTATTGCTTTGTTGCTTTTTGAGTTTTGGGGTGTTCTTTAAACTTATTCCTTGTCTGTTAATTTGGTATTATTTTAGTAATTACTGTTCATGGAATCCTGCATTTTCCTTCCTTGGTGTTGACTGCCAGGCTGTCACTACTTCAGATTTTTTTTTTAAAAGGGGAATTTTAGTGATTACTGCATCCCATTTAATCTGGAGAACTGAGACAAGTGCAAGCAAGTAAACTGCAAACTAGTAAACTTGATGTAGCTTTTGAAGGCAGAGGGGAGGTGTGTGTTTGTATTTCCCCACACGAAGGGAGATGATGTGTTGTCACACGAGCACTACATTCCCTGTGGAAGGGTAATCCCAAATCCACGGTTCCTTCCTTCCCCTCAAGCCAGCTGATTGGTGGGGCTGGCAAGCTGATATTACAGGAGATATGGTAAATAATTAATAATATTAATGGCCTGGACTTTCACACGGTGGAGTCTTGCTTTGGCGAGTTGGAGACTTTGCCTGTGAATTCTCAGTTTCTCTTATCAGAATTGCAGTGCTGCTTTGGGGTTTTCTTTGTCAGGGGAGGCAGCAGGACGGTGAGCCAGGGGTTATTTGATGCATTTTATCTGTCCGTGGTAACACTCAGGTTTCAGGAACATGATCCCTGTGGCTTGCCAGGTGCAGCCCTGAGAAATGAGAGTGGAATTCAAGGAGAGGACAGCTCTGCTCAGTGATGAAGCCTCCACTCCCAGCTCTTGTCTGGAGCTGCTGAGGCAAGAAAGTTACTCCCAGGTGCTGTGTTTCACACCTTACCCTTGGAGAGGGAATGTGCAGTCTGTGAAGAAGTTTGGGGCTCGATATCTTCTTTATGGTGTTCTACTCATGCTAAATCACTGCTTGAAATAATTGTATTGTCACCTTGTGTCATATTTGCTCAGGTGTAATGGCTCTGCCACAAAGGCAGTCGCCTGGAAAATTGTGCTGCAAAATTTTTAATGTTCCTTGGAAAGTGGGGAGGGGGAGGCTTTAGAGCCTTTTTTTTTTTTTTTTTCTCCTATTATAAAAGTGGGGGTTTAGAATTTTATTCTTTTTTTTTTTTTCTCCCATTTTTCTTTTTATGAACATCCTGGTTTCCTGGTATCTGAGATTGTCTGGTAATGTCTTCTTTTAGGAAAAGGAGATGGGTGTCTATGCTGAAGAAAACTTTCCTCACAACTACTTTCAAATAATATGAAATGAATGAAATTTAAGCTCTATAGATGAAAAATAAAACTAAGTGGTTGTGCTGGATTCTGTTCATAGCTTGCTGTACAGCTAAATTGTTGGAAGGGTTAAAGATATAAAGTGTGAATTAATTTCTTGTGTGCTGCAGGCTGTGGATGATGTCCAGTTTTAACTTGCTTTTTAAATGGTAGATTAGCAATTTTTTGTGTTTCTGTGAAAGGCTCTTATTCATGATCATCAGCTTTATTAAAAAGAAAAAAGCAAATTTTCACAAAGAGTGGACTTGTGAAGGGCATTGATGTACTTTAATAGTACCAGTGAACTTTTGGGGCTGAGAGGTGGCAGCACTGATGTTTGGAGCCAGTTTTAGCACCACTGGTTCTGAGTTCATAATTTTAAATGTGCATTAGGAGCCTCAGAATGGAAAGACCATCTGCATCTCCAGCTGTGGGGCTGGTACTGCAGCCCTAATGCCACATCTCCCCTGGTGTCATCACTGAGCCCTTCCAAAAACCAGGATGGGTTTGGGCTTTTGGGTTTTAGAATCCCAGAATGGTTTGGGTTGAAAAGGACCTCAAAGCCCATCCATTCCACCCCTGCCATGGGCAGGGACACCTTCCACCGTCCCAGGCTGCTCCAAGCCCCATCCAGCCTGGCCTTGGGCACTGCCAGGGATCCAGGGACAGCCACAGCTGCTCTGGGCACCCTGTGCCAGGGCCTGCCCACCCTCACAGGAACAATTCCTTCCCAATATCCCATCCATCCCTGCCCTCTGGCAGTGGGAAGCTGCTCCTCCTTGTCACTCCATGCCTTTGTAAAAATGGAAGTTTTATCAGCCTGATGGAATTAACTCACACTCCCTGCTCCTCCTCAGTGGTTTCCACTGGGCTCTTCACAGCATTCCAGGAAATGTCTTCACTCCCTGAGTACCTGACCCTGAGTTGTGCCTCTCTGAATGTACCCTGCTTCTGTTACTTCAGTCTTTCAGAGTTATTTCCAGTTATTTCTGGGCTCTATCAATGGACCCTCCTCCAAGTCCCGTGTCCCTGCTGTGTCACATAGGATCAACCTGTTCCTGCCATCAGTGACACAGTTACTGCTGAAATGTTGAATGACATTTCAAGCCTGACTTTTAAGACCCTCTAATAATCACTTAAGTTTCCAGGACTTCTGCTGTTGTCTCCCCTTGAACCAGATGCTCACCACCCCTAAATGCCTCTGCTGGTTGCAGCTTAACTCCTGTTTTCCCACGTGACACTGCTGAATACTCAGCTAAACCCCAGATTAATGGGATCTCCAGCATTTGGGGAATGCTATCTGATGAAGTAATCTCTTAGTTAGTCTCTCGTGAGCTACCTTGTGCTGAATAATAAGAAATTTGTTCATATTTCCCTGTGCTTTCATCTTTGTGTCTTTGGAAAGGAATTTGAAGAGAAGAGCACTTGGGTCTCTGTGCCACTGAAGGAAATGGTGTAAAGTTGGAGAGAATTCTTCTCTTAAGCATGAATAATTTATTCCAAGCTCTTTAATTGTCTGCAGTCAAAGGAGTGGTGCTCAATTTTGTGTGCTGTTTGTTTCCAAACTCTGGCTTTGACTTTAATGGCCCCTATAGCTTTTATTCCTTTATGATGATTTCTTCTTTTGTACCCTTGTGTTTCTTATTTTTTATTTCATTTCTTTTTTCATTTTCATTTCTTCACCACTCACTTCCTCCCTCTCCTCCCATGGTAAATATTAACACCCTTACTGAAAACAAGGTCAAAAATTTCCTTTGTACTTACACTCTCTGGATTTGATGACCTTGGAGGTCTTTTCCAACCGTAGTGATTTGGTGATTATCCTTCCCAAAATACCCATCTTGCTGCAGAGGAACCCACATTGTTTTTTTCCTGACCCCTGCCTTTATAGAGCATCCAAAAATCTTCATAAAGTTCTCAAAACTGCATCCTTGGAGATCTTCCTGAGGGTCTGTTACACCAATTCTTTGTAGATTTTCTTCTAACTTCTTAATTATATCTGATTTTAGGCTTTTTAAAACTCCATAGGTTTCTGTGAAAGGCTTCTATTGTTGGAGGTAGTTCCCTGTGCACCCATACAAAGTCCATCATTTAGAGAGTCTTTCCTTTCTTCTTTTTTCTTTGGAATGTTTGTCACCTGGCATTTAAAGATTTCTGGGCCTCCATCATTTTCAGATACTTGAGCTCCTCATTTCAGTTGATTTTTCTAGTTGCTTCCCTTAATTTCTTTTTTTTTTTTTTCCAAACAAATGCTGATAACCTTTAATTACAACCCCTTTTTCTTTTGTTTTTCCATCTTGTTTAATCAGCTGATTATCATTCAAATCCAGTTTATTTTCTGTCAGTGAATCCTCTCCAAACTGAGAATGAATTAACCTTATTTCTCCCAGATAGGAAGGTTTCCTGCTGGATCAATCCTCTATGAGAGCACGCAAATTAAGCTGCTATTTGTAATTTTTGTTCTTTGTATCTGGAAAATGAAATTCCCCAACAGTGGCCCAATTTCTAAAGAGTTCTTAATTCTCTTAAGGACACCACAGCCACCCATGTGTTGCTTCCAGTTTATGGCATTGCTGCCCCCAATGCAATTTGCCTGGATCAGCCCTTCCCAGAGTAATTTTGATCACAGCCAATATTGAAATTTAACATATGGCTCTTTTCTGGCTCCCTGTCTCTGTCTCCAAGGAAAAATCCTTTGGAGAATCTTCCCTGCTCTTGTCTGGAGAAGCAATAAGATCAAGTTTGCTGGTTGCCCCAATGGTTCTGCCTTTCTGGCAGCTCTTTGAGAGAACCAAAATGAAAAAATTCTGCCCCAGATTAGGTCCTATATGGGAACAGCATTGATGTTTCCACTCTGACATTAACTATGGCTCCTGCAAAACGAAATAATCAGAGTTTATTTCATCTGGGTAGCACAAGGATGTGGGATTTGTTTGCTCTCTCCTGATGGAGCACAAGCATTCCTCAGAACACATTCCTTCAAATGCTGCTCTAGTCCCTCTGTAGAGAAGATATTTTAGATTTTCTTTCCTCCAGTGTAAGGTTATCCCAAGTTCATGCACACATAGATCCAAACTTTGGTTTGATAGAAGGAGAGAGAGTTTCAAGGTTCCAGTGCAAAAATCTTGGCTGAAATCCAGGCTTTTAAGAAAACTTTTGTATCACAATATCCAGAAATAATTGTAAACACTATTAAAGCACAAAAATGTCAGCTTAAATTTTATAACAGTTTTTATTATCACACCCACTTTTCATAAAGTGAAATTCTGCAGTGACTTTTCCTCTTGGAACTGTTCAATCTCTGGGATATCACCAGAGCTTTGGATCTGAAATTCTGTAGTGGCTCTTTCTCCTGGAACTGTTCTGTCTCTGGGATATCACCAGAGCTTTGGCTTTGAAGCTGTGGCAGCTGAATATACTTCCTCTGTAACACTCGAGATGCTGCAACACCTTTTGCATTTCCAAAAATTACCACTTCTTGAGGATGCTCTTTTCCCTCCCAGCACGCAAGAACACGTTAGGTTCTGAGTTAAACAAATGTTATCGTTTTTAAGCATTTCCACTGTCTTAGCTCAAAACGAGGCCTGAATAAATCAGGATTGTGACAGTCCATGAGCAATTTGAGCTGTAATTTTAGGTGATTCACTGCCACAAAAATGGTTTGTTAAAGACTGAGTGTGCCAAAGCCAAGATGCTTCTGGGATATGGAGAAATTTAGGCTTCTCTAGTGGCAGCTCTAGATCCTGCCATGGTCTGCAGGTCCTGTGTATTCCCTGAATCCCACCCATGGGATTTCTGTCCTCTGGTAGAAGTGCTTGGCAGGGGAAAGGTTTGGGGAGGGGAGTTGAGTTTTTAGTCCCCTTCTGGTATCAGTGTCAAGTTTTGAGCTGTGGAGGTGAGTGTTGCACCTGCTGCCCTGCTGGTCCCAGGAAAATAGGCTCTGAATCCATTTCAAAAAATGGAGAAATCCCTGCATTCCCACCTTGGGCACTGCCAGCAGCAGAGCTCTCCCAGCCCAGGGAGCAGCCAAATCAAACAGCTGCTGTCTGACACAAAGGTTGGGAGCTGGCCATGGGATACGGAGCCATTATTGGTCCATAAGTTCACATCCCTGTTTCATAAAACCCACACTTAATTTTAATTTGGTGAGGTACTTTCACACTGTATCCTTTCTTTAAAAACTTTGTAATGAGTTTTCCCCACACTTGGTGCTTTGGGGACTCTGTTTCAGAAGCTCCCTGAGCATTTCCTTTAGAGATGCTCTGTATTGCCAGTAACTCTGTGTTCAGCACAACTTGTGTGGCTCTTCTGTTTCTCCTTGCTTTGGTGCAGCCTGGGCAGGGATGAACCTGTGAACCAGGTAAGGTCATCACAGCTTTCTTTGGAAACCACTTAATTAACTGGTCAGGGCTGTTGTTTCTGAGTGGACTTTGTGTTGGAAACCTTATTTAAGGTATTTAAGAAGTACCATTAAATCGACATCCATCACACAACCTTCACTTCAAACAACAAAAAACAATCAAACCAAACAAATTTACAACACCAAAACTAACACAACACAGAACAAAAATGAATGATTTACACAAAATCCACCCCTCAATCCTTCATGACAATTGCAACAAAAATTCCCCACGATCATTCTACTCTATAACACTTAACACTATTCAGTACTTGATTCTGCAGTCCCAAAAGAGGTGGATTACAGCATACCTGACCTACCTCTGAAGTCATGAGTGTTGCAGAAACCAAGCTGCACAAAATCCTCTCTCTATTTCCCTACTTCTGGTCTGAACACGCAGTGAAAGCTGTTGGTGGTGATGGGGCTGACTCTTCCAAGGTGGGCCTGGAGAAAAGCTACTGGGCATCAACAATGTTAATTCATCCTTGCCAGGGCATCAGAGTGTGGATGTGGAAGATTTGTCTTCTCCAGAGCTGCTGCTTGCCCAAATGATGGATATTGTGAGGCCCTGGCAGGGGAGATGCTCTGTGTGATGGACTTCCCAGCAAATTGACACTTGAAGGTGTGAGAGAGGCTGGAGTGGTGCCATGGAATGGTGTGGGGTTTGCATCAAGGATGGATGGGGCTCAGAACAACCTGTTCTGGTGCAAGGTGTCCCTGCCTATGGAAGAGGGTTTGGGACTGGATGATCTTTAACTCAAACCACGCCATGATTCTTTGACAGACAGCCCTCTCTTTGGCAGTTCTAGAGGAGTTTGAGCTGGCTGGACGCCCAGTGCTGTGCCTGGTGTAAGCAGGATGTGGATGGCTCTGTCTGCTTCTGCTGTACCATTAAAACCTGGTTTAATTTGTGCTGCCATGAGCCTTCAGACCCGTGCAGCGTCCAGTTTGTTTTCTAAAGAGCTAAGATGGGCCTCACTCCATGTTGCTTTTGCAGTCTTTGTGCTCCATGAACTGCTTGAAATGCAGCCAAAAGTCTCGAGCAGACTGTGCTTGTTCCAGGTGTGCCAGGAAACAAGGGGAGAGGACGTTCTTCTCCCTTACCCTTGACTCCTGTCCTCTGCTCCCAGTGGATCTGATTTACTTGCATGTTGAACACACCACAAGCAACGCTCTCCTTCAATGCAGGGAGCAGGATAAATGAAGTTATGGCCCTGTAACTTCCAGTTTAATAGCTCGGAATCACCCCCATTTCCCAGCCTCAGCTGGAGAGTGGAGCCCACATCAGCACAATTTATGAGCTGTGGAAGAGCACAGTTGTTGCTGCAATTGTCTCAGCTGACGAGCTGCACACCAGACAAAGCTGAAGGCTGCTTTTCAGAGCTTTCCAGGGGAAAGATGATGGATTGATCCAAGGCCAAGCACAATCTTGGCCTTGGATCAGCGTCAGACAACTGTAAAGGGAGCACAAACCATCGTGTGGATGGAACCTGTTGCTTCTCTTTAGGGAAAATGTCTTTTTCCCTGTGTGCAAGGACTTAACTCAGTGCCAAATAATTCCATGAGGGATAGCTTGGACATGTCTCTGTGAACAGAGATAAGTGAAACCACCACCACCGCCCCCCCTCCCCCCAAGTTCCTGTTCTTATTGCTCTTCTTCCTCCTAAAAGTGGAGAAAAGCCTCACGTCCTTTTCCCCGTGGCCTTTCCTTGGAAATCTTTTGGAGATGGTCCCTCTCAATGGTTCCAAACAAGGGATTGTGGTTATCAGCAGTGTCTGCTGCTCCTCCTCCTTGTGCTGAAGGACACATGGAGCTGTTCTTCCCACCAAGGCCTCTCCCTGCCTTCCCAAGAGCCATTCTCCCTGGCAGGGATGCTCACCCTCTCTGGAGTGGGATTGCTCCTCATCCCAGCGTGTTGGAAGCTCTGCCTGCACCCTCTTCAGCCCAACACTCTCTCTTTTAGACCCTGCTCTGGGTCTTCACAGTTTTGCTGCAGGAAACTGGCTTTTCCTCTCTGGGTTGGGTGCAGCAGCTCTTTGATATCCATGTAGAACACTGGGAGTTTTGAGCCCTGGCTTGGCACTACCAACTGTAGAAGAGCCAAAGGGAGCTTCATTGAATCCCAGAATGGTTTGTGTTGGATGGGGCTTTTGCCCATCCAGTTCCACCACCTTCCACTATCCCAGGCTGCTCCAAGCCCCAAAGTCCAGCCTGGCCTTGGACACTGCCAGGGATCCAGGGGCAGCCATCCTGTGCCAGGGCCTGCCCACCCTCCCAGGGAACAATTCCTTCCCAATATCCCATCTGACCCTGCCCTCTGTCAGGCTGAAGCCATTCCCTGTGTCCTGTCCCTCCATCTCTTGTCCCAAGTCCCTCTCCAGCTCTCCTGGAGCCCCTTCAGGCACTGGAAGGCCACAATGAGGTCACCCCAAAGCTTCTCCTCTCCAGGCTGAACAATCCCAACTCAGTCTGTCTCCAGAGCAGAGAGACTTCAGCCCTTTAAACATCAATGCCAGGCAACTGAACTGCCCTGCATGGATGCATGCTTTGTAGGATATTGTTTTGCCTTCAGTGTCCCTGCCTAGGACTGCCTTCAATGTGCCTTGCTCCCGGCCTTGTTCTTTCTCTCAGACCATATAAACATATTTTATACACACACACACACATATATATGTATATATGTATATGTATATATATGTGTGTGTATATATATGTATATCTCAATGTATAATCCCTGAAAATTGTGCTTTTCCTTGTATGAATGTTAACTCAGTGAGCAGTGGCAGTGCAGATCCATCCTTTAGATCCCAATCAGAGTGTCTCGTGGGGGATGAAGAGAGGTTTCTGTGCTCCCCATCTCCGCACCCCACCCACACGACTGGGATGAAATGAACTGATGAGAGGGATGACTTCTCCCCCCATCATTAGGATGCAAGTGTTTGCTGAATGTGCCAGATGTTTGGCTTTCATTATCTGGAGGTTTTTTCCTTTCCAGCTCTAGTGAAAGGGAAGCCTGAGCAGGTCCAGCGGAATTCTAAGCAGTTTCCTGTGTGAACGGAGAAAGCAGCATCCTTAATGAACTGCACAGGGTGACACTGAGTCCAGCTAATGAATGCTGAGCCCCTGTTACTTTAGAAAGATGGCTGAGTGACATTTTCTTCTGATGCAAGATCACTGAGTCTGTATGGGTTATCCAAATCAGAAAGGCTTACTTTTATTTTATTATTTTATTTTAAATATCTTTTGCTTTACAGTCATATTTCTGAGCTATTCAGAACATCCTGCCATTCTCTGTGTGTTAACAGCTGAAGGAAGTGTCTTTACAAAGAATTTTTCTAATTACTTTGGAGAAATCCAGTGAACACCTTTACATAGCACTGGAATGAGCCCCAGAATCTTTTAAGTCTGGAAAATCCCTCCCAGCCCATGGAGCCCAAGCTGTGCCCAGTGCCCACCTTGTCCCCAGCCCAGAGCCCTGAGTGCCACCTCCAGCCCTTCCTTGGACACCTCCAGGGATGGGCACTCCAAAGCTCCCTGGGCAGCCCCTGCCAAGGCCTGAGCACCCTTTCCATGCAGAAATTCCTCCTGCTGTCCAAGCTGAGCCTCCCCTGGCACAGCTTGAGGCCGTTTCCCCTTGTCCTGTCCCTGTTCCCTGGCAGCACAGCCCAACCCCCTCAGCTGTCCTCTCCTGTCAGGGAGTTGTGCAGAGCCACAAGGTCCCCCTGAGCCTCCTTTTCTCCAGGCTGAGCCCCTTTCCAGCTCCCTCAGCCTCTCCTGGGGCTCCAGCCCCTTCCCCAGCTCCGTTCCCTGCCCTGGACACGCTCCAGCCCCTCCAGGGCTCTCTGGCCATGAGAACTGGACACAGGACTGGAAATGGTCTTGCCAGTGCCCAAAATCACCCCCTCCAGTAATGTTTTATTAAAAGCGTTGGTTTGTGTAGAAGGAGGAGTTGCTGAACTCTGGGTTGTAACCAGTTAGGACTTGCACATTCAGCTGGATTGTGAGAAGTGAGTTACTGTTTTACCCATGTCTGGAGCTGAGAACCTACTGCAAGTAGCAAGGACTGGAGTTGATTGCTATGCTGGTTTGGTATTGTCTGGTTTCAAATGCAAGTTGCATCTTGCAAGAGGTGAGCCTTTAGACCTGTCCTGTGGTTCTTCAGGATTCTGGTCTTCCAGTCTTGAGTTGAGAGCATGGCCAAAGCTTCTTCCTGGTGCTGGAAACAAGGATATTATTGTGAGTGGAGTTGTGGAATGGTTTAATTTGGAAGGGATCCTTCAAGCCTGTCCCATTCCACCCCCTGCCGTGGGCAGGGACACCTTCCACTATCCCAGGCTGCTCCAAGCCATCCAGCCTGGCCTTGGACACTTCCAGGGATCCAGGGGCAGCCACAGCTTCTGTGCCAGGGCCTCCCCCCATCACAGGGAGGATTTTTTCCCATCCATCTACTTCACACAAGCTTTGTGAAGAGTGAGATCATCCAAGACACCGTGTGTTTTCCTTGAACAAGATCTGATGGCTTTCCAACAGGAGGAGAGGATGGCACTTCAAAATCTCTTTAAAAGCATTTTCTTCCTGTTGTGCCAGCATGGTTTTGTCTGTTCTGATCTTTAGAGAGCTGTTTCTCCCCCAGGAGCAGGGAAAATTCCAATATTTTTGTGTTGGATGTACAGTACTGGTGTGTGGGGAGGTGCCCTCACCGCCTGTGATTTCTCCCTGTGCTGTCCCACAGCAACAAAGGGAACTCAGAGGTGGCAGATTCATCCCTCAGAAAGCAAACTTGAGGAGGATCAGTGTTCCCATTCAGTGCATGCTTTAGGGAAGGCTGGCTGGAATCACTGCAGTGCGGCACCATTTCTCCCCGAATAACTGGAGGAAATTAAGAGTACTTTGAAATATAATGTGTCAGAAAATGATGAGGCCTCCAGCAGTGTGAGTGCAGGAATCTTATCTGTGCCTGTCTCATAAGTCAGAGCTCCTGGAACAGCTCTGTGCAGTGTCCAGCTCAGCTCCTCAGTCTCCCAGACCAGCTTCATTAGGAGCTTGACATTTTAATGCACTCCAGTGGATTTCCACAGCTCAGATCAGACTGGGTCTGAAAGAACGAATCAGTGGAGGTCACTTTGGTGTGGAGGTGACATTGCCAGGCCTGGACATGTATCCTGTGTGTCCCATGGCCTCACCATGCCTGCTCCTCAGTAGCTCCTCAGTTTGGGTTAGTTATGACCTCCAATCCTTTTTGTTGGGAAGCTGCAACTTCAGAAAAGGTTGGATTCGGTAATCTTAGGGGTATTTCCCAATCTGTGATTCCATGAAGAGAATTTGATCCTTCAGATTTTCTCCAGGACAGGTGTGAAAGTGTTTGGATTGAACAAAAGCAGGAGGACACAAAGGGAAGGGCAATAAATATGAAAAGAATGGGAAGAAAGGTAAATACTAGAGGATGGGGGAGAAAGAGAAATTAAACCTTTGAATAAACTCAAAAGCAGGCTGGGCTGCATGGATGAATTTTATTCCTCCACAGGAATGTTGTGAGGTGCACAGCATGTGGCTGCTGGAAGCTAGATGGGAATTGCCCAGAATTGGAATGATTTTGTTTCATAATCTGTTTTGGAAATCACAGGACTGCCATTGAGTTCACCCCATGTTCACAGCAGTCCATTATCCTTTTAATGCCGTGTTTTGGAATGTGTTGACTGTGTTGAGATAAGAAGTGGAAAGAAAATTCAGTGTTTAGTGTCTAATATAAGTAATAAATGCTGGAGTATTTACTCTTGTCTGAGGGGCACTGAAAGAGGGTTTATTTAATACTTTGAAATCCATCTCTGCTATTGACCCAAATCAGCTGACTTGAAGTCCTCAAGTGATTTTTAAGTATTAGAGTTAAAATATCAGATACAAAACCTTTCAGAAATAGCAAATGTTTTTTAAAATATGATAATTGTATATATATAATCTTTATTGCCATGTGATCGCTGCTTCTTATTTTGAGCAGCTTCTTCAAAAATAATTTGGGAACTGGAGGATTCTTTTTGTTTGGTGGAAGGAGGACTTTATTACCAATATTGGTTTCATGTCCTAGCTACAAACCCCAAGAAATCAGCGTTCATGTGTTCTCACAGGAGTTCAGGAAAAATGAGGATGTGATTTTACATTTTGGAACTAATTAGTCCTGTAAAATTAATGGAAAACTGTATTTCTTGAAAAATGTGCATTATAGGAAGCACCATAACATCTGTTGATTTCCAGAAGAGGATTTTGGAGCAATTAGTGCCATTTCTTTAAAAAATTATTCCCCTTCTGCTCAATTACTAGCAGTGAAGTATCATTAAACAGACAAATTCCTTGAAATACAACTCAATGATTTTTAGTGATATTGAGGGTTTGAGAATATATAAGAATAAGGATGAGCTTAAGGGAAAGGAAAAGCCAATAAAACTGCAGTTTATTCTTATATGCCACACACTTGTTATAAATCTCTGGCTTGCAGTTAATTCATCATATTCAGTGATCAATATTTTATAAAATAAACAGAGAAAAGCTGGAGCTTTGGCAAGTTTTGAAGATCAACTAAATTTAAGAACAGAACCTGAGCATTTTTTTCAGGAATAGTTGCAGTATTTCAGAACTCACTGTCGAGTAGGGAGGTAGAACTTTTCTTCTGAGATGTTTTACATTATTACAAGTCATGAGTATATTTAAATTATTGATTTAATATTACATCTTATGTACCTTGAAATGGATTTACTTCTGTGATGGGTGTTCTTCATTCCTGCTGTGTGGATTATTCCCAAGGTATTGATGGGTTTTGTGGAGGGAGGGAAGGGCTGGGGGTTCCTGTTGTTGTTTAAAGGGTAGGTCTGGGATAAGTGCTGGTCCCAGGAGCGTTTTACAGCTCTTGCCCTGCTGTGAGACATCTCACTTACTGCTCTCCAAGGCTTTGCTTTGCTCCCAAAGGTTTCATTATTGCAGCTGTTGACGTTTTGTGTCATCCAGACAGGGGAACTGCAGGATAACCCTCCTCTGGGGCAGGTGGAGTGCAGATGGCTCTGTGTTCCATGCAATTGTTTTCGATGGCAATACATTAAAAATTCCTGGAGAAACGAGGAGCTCCAGGCTGCTGGGCCTGAGGTATTGTAGAGTTAGCCCTTCTTATAGGAGTAGCACTTCCTCACCTTGAAAGCATTTCTCTTCTCAGCCTTTAAAGGCATTAGCACTGTTGGATTCAGTGCCTCAGCATTCCTGTTGTCTCATGCAGACCCGGAGTGGTGCTGATGGAACTCCTGGTGTGATTCTTCCTCCTGCATCTCAGCATTTCTTATCCATTACTTATGTTTCTTTTGTGACTCTTAAAAAGTTTTGAAATTGAAGTAAATACTCCAGAGGTATGGGAATGTTTCCTTGCTGCTTCCCTGCTTCTTGTTCCCTCCCAGCCAGAGAGCCCTGGAGGGGCTAGAGCATGTCCAGGGCAGGGAACGGAGCTGGGGAAGGGGCTGGAGCCCCAGGAGAGGCTGAGGAAGCTGGGAAGGGGCTCAGCCTGGAGAAAAGGAGGCTCAGGGGGACCTTGTGGCTCTGCACAACTCCCTGACAGGAGGGGACAGCCAGGGGGGGTCGGGCTGTGCTGCCAGGGAACAGGGACAGGACAAGGGGAAACGGCCTCAAGCTGTGCCAGGGGAGGCTCAGCTTGGACAGCAGGAGGAATTTCTGCATGGAAAGGGTGCTCAGGCCTTGGCAGGGGCTGCCCAGGGAGCTTTGGAGTGCTCATCCCTGGAGGTGTCCAAGGAAGGGCTGGAGGTGGCACTCAGGGCTCTGGGCTGGGGACAAGGTGGGCACTGGGCACAGCTTGGGCTCCATGGGCTGGGAGGGATTTTCCAGTCTAAAAGTTCTGTGATTCTGAGGTTGGTGTATGAAGTTGTAACAGGCAGGGTGATTGTAGACATCTGCAATGTCTATGGTGATCTCACAGAGAACTTAGTTTGAGCTCATCCATTCCCACCCTGGGCAGGGACACCTTCCACTATCCCAGGCTGCTCCAAGCCCCAGAGTCCAACCTGGCCTTGGGCACTGCCAGGAAAGCAGTCACAGCTTCTCTGGGCACCCTGTGCCAGGGCTTCACTAATTTCCCAGGGAATAATTCCTTCCCAGCATTCCTGCCTTCTGGCAGTGGGAAGCCATTCCCTGTGTCCTGGCATTCCAGACCCTTGGAAATTGTCCCTCTTCATGTTTTCTTGTAACTCCTTCAGGTCCTGGAAGGAGTAATGCAGCTTCTCCTGATGGCTTTAGTTGAACATGAACATTTAACGGTATCCATGGCTGCAGTGATGCACTTTTCCCTTCTTTCTTAATTTCCTGAGGTGGGAAGGCAGCTCGGGGGAGAATCTGGCACTCATACCTTGAGGAGTGTCTGGGGAAGAGGAGAATACTTGAGGTGGAGTTAAGGAGGAAGCTGAAGGGATGGGCTTCCCTTGTTGTTCCCTGAGTCAATTTTTCAGGACAGGCTGATGAAGGAGATACAGCACAGCAATTTCTTCTGGAATCCCAACCTGCAGCTTCCAGCCTGTCTGTCTGTGTGGGCTGGGCACACACTGCCCGGTGGAAGTGGAGGCTGGAAAAGGAAGAGGGCAATACATTATTGCTTTGCAAAAACACCTTTTCAGGTCAATTTCAGAGACTTTAAGCCATCCCTGCATTAAACATGCACCTCCCTTTGGCTGCTTAGCTTTGACTCATGGAGCTTTCCTAATGGAATGCCCCAATGGAGCATTCTTGTCACAGACAAGAGGAATGTGGGCTCTTGCTGTAAATGACAAGCTTCATCAATCTGAGTATGCAATTTATCTAATTACAACTGGAGATTATTAGGTTTTTAGGTAATCCTTTAAATTAGATCAGAGATAATTTTGATGATGCCTTTCAAATGGAATTTTGCTTCCTTGCCTGGAAAAACGAGGGGTTCTTAGTCCCACGAGCTGCTCTCAGATATTTCTGTTGCATTTCCACGTGTTGTTGCTCCAGAGAAAATATGATACATTTATTTTTAAGGCAATATATGTTGTTCTAAGCACTATGCCCAGTATTTACATGAAGTTATGGAGTGAATCTTCTATCTGGACGTTGCCAGGTGGCTTTGTGGCTCACATTTGAAGCAGGTGGTTAAATCCTTGTTCTATATCTGTGCACAGCAATCTGAGAAGCTCATTTGGAAACCCTTCTGTTCCTGAACTCTCTCTTTTGTAATTTTTTCCTTCCAAAGGGTTTCTAATTTTGTAGGAAAATTATTTTGATGAATTTAATAGGGTGTCCTCCAAGGTGGGAGTGAGGAGGGCACAGCAAGGATGGCAGCAGGGATGGTGCCTCCCCCTTCACCTTGTGCTCCCCTTTCTTTCCATTGCACACCAAAATTCTCTCCCTGAGATGAGTTTAGGCTCCAACAACAGCTTTTGCTTCCTTGCAGGATCTCCATGCAGTTCATGCAATATACAGCAGACTCCTATTTATAGCCATGCTATTTTTCCTGGCTGGATCTGAGTGCAAATTGCACTCCCATTTCAGCACTTTGGATCCCTTGTTCCCCTTCTGCCTCTCCAGGAGCTGATTTTGCTGTTGCTGAGTCCTGTCTTGGGTTCCCACCTGGGAGCTGGCTGCAGTCATGGGAATACAACAATTAAACCCCACTGCAGCTGCTCCTTTCTTTGCTTACTTTATGTTATATTTGTATTTAACCCAATTTATTTGGATTTTTTTCCTCCCAAAGTGAGTTCATCTAGTGCAGATGCTAATCACAACATCCTGCAGTACTGAGTCCTCCCCCTGGGTACAGACACTCTCCTCCTCTCCCTGACTGGGACTGGAATTCAAATAGTGCTGCAAGAAGCCATAGCTAGGGTTCCCACAAGCTCCCTTTCCCCTGTATGTTACTCAGACAGTGGGGTTTGCTTTTAAAGGAGAGGAAAAAAGGAAAGAAAATGAAATAAACCCTGTGGATGCTGCTGCTACAGCATCTTATCTATGAAAAGATGATGGCTGCACATCTTATGGCTCTTATCCAACCTGTTGGTAAGAAATGGGACATTTTTATCTGTCCTGCCACTGGTGTAATTTGGGAATTTTGGTTTTTTGGTGGTTTTGGTTGTTTGTTTGTTTTTGGTTTTTGTTTGTTTGATTTTTTTGTTTTAGGGGTTTTTGGGGTTTTTAGGGTTTTTTTTTTGGTCAGGTGTTGATGTCACATAGGAAGCAGGTGTTTCAGTAAATCCTGCTTTGCATTTCAGTAAATCCTGTTTTGGCAGAAATGTCTCTTGAAGATCCAGCAATGTGGAACTGTGTTTATTTTGGTATTTCTGAGACCACTGAGCACTTAAGTACCAACTGATTGTGGGCTGGATGCTCTAAGATCTCTTTTCAGAGAGATGGCTGCACATTCCCTGGAGTTTTTACCAAAAGTGATCTATAAATTCTTGAATTTCTTTGTTGTTTTGTAGCCTGGGATTAGCACAAGGCCTGAAAAACTGGGTGAGGAAGATGAGCTGCCTTCCTCCTTCAGACCTTGCAGCACCTGAGGCTGGCAAACAGTGCCCTGGGTCACCTCCCTGAGGTCACTCTGCTTCCTCTGCTGGGGCTGCTTCTGTTTGGAGTTCTGTATATTCTTTGTGAAAATCAGTTTGCACAGGTAGGGGTGGTAGCTTCCCCAGAGGTATTAAATGCAGCCTGAGCCTCAGGTGCTGCCCAGCTCTTCCCAGTTTGATGACTGGAGTTGTTGCTGGGAGGAGCTTTAAACCTGGGAGTGAACCAAACCTTTGTGGTGCCATTCACCTCAAAATATCAGGGTTTTTGGACTCCCTGCTTCATCAGGACTAATACAAATTACACTTTGCAATCCACTGGTTTAGGGACTGTCAGAGTCTTCCTCACAAAACATCACCTGCAATTTTTCCAGCCCTATCCAGCCCTCATCTCCTGTAGTTCACTGCCCAGTAGGTAGTGATGCAGTTGCATTCTGGGTTAATCTTAAATTTTTAAAGGTTACCACTTTGGAGGGGGATTTTTTAAACGAGAGTTTTTTTAACAGCCTGTTAAACTTTAGTTTTAGTCTGTAGAGCAGCAATATTGCCTAATCAGCTCTATAAATTAATGAAGGCTAGATCCTTTTTCCATTCTTGGATGTTGCTTTTAGTAATCCCATTCATTCACAAAGGCTGGGAAGGAACAAATTTCAGCTTTTCAGGATTTATAGGTTTAGCATTTTGCAAATCCTGCTTTGTGTTTTTGTATTTTTGGACAGAAATTTTAACTTCTGGGAAATTCAATGATTCACTGACAAATTTGAAATAAACCTCAAGTTGCCCTGGGGTTGTGAGGAGCACTCCTTAGGTGCTTTCCTCTGATTTCTGAGCTCTTCAGGTGCTCAGCAGCTTCCAATAATTGGTTAGTGAGAATAAAGGAAATATCAGCATATTCACTGAAGTCCAGATTTCCACAGCTCCTTGCTTTTAGGCACTAGGCCTGACTCCCATGCAGGCAGCTAAGAAAATAAGGAGCTGCTGCACAGATATTATGAAAGAAAATCCAGGTTAAATTGCTTTGCATGCTCTCCACTGGAACAGATACATGAGCCTTACTGGGAGAATTCAGCTGCTAAACTCCAGGAATGTTTTCCAGCATGATTTAGGTCAGGAGTACACCAGAGTCAAGCCAGGGAATGCTTGGGAGATTTTATAGGGTAAATGTGCTGGAGGAAAAGGTGAAAACTGCTCCCTCAGCATGCCAGGGTGAGGCAGGAGCTGAATACAAAGGTTTAACAAGGCTGGGTTTAAATCCAGGCTCTTTAGGGCCTCAGACTTGGTGTGGGAGTGAAGTGGCAGACAGGTGATGTGCTCAGGAGTGAATTAATGTCCCGAATGTAAATGTTGCCATTTGTCAGAGTGATTATCTTGTCTTCTCCTTGTAAAACCAACAAGATGCTTTAAAAGGCTTTGGGGACAAGCCCAGAAGGGGAATCTAAAGGCAAACTTTCCATTCATGCTTTTCAGTGCTGTCAAAGCAACATCCAAGCTTCACAGCCACCCCTCAGGTTTTTTGGGACAGCTGATTTCTCTGGTTTTGTCTGCTGAGAGTTGATTCTTCTGGCTCCAAATTTTCTTGGTCAGTTCCTGCAGGTTGTAAAATTTATTTCAAAGGAAGGGACTGAGCAGGGAATAAAATAAGTGACTGTGAAGGGCAGGTTTGTATCCTTGGAGAGAAACCTGCAGGGCCAGGTGAGAATGGAATGACAGAAACCTGTGGCAGCTTCATCTCCTCCTCTCCCCAAAAACCCCCAACCAGCTGGAGTGTACTGGAAAGTTTGGTCTGTTCAGATGTGGGAGAAGGGAGGAGAAAGTCTGATATCTTAATATTAAAAGAAGGATGCTTAAAGCATCTTTAGTTGGAAACCTGAGTTCCTTCTGCTGGGAGGAATTTTTAAAGACTGTTTAAAAACTCTGGAATTTTGGGTTCTTGCTGAAGTGTGAGATTTGCTCTAATGAATAAGAGAAAGAAGTGGTAGCCTTTTAAAAGAGATTTTGCCTCTTGATTTTATGTGCATGAGAGAATTGGGGAATGTGAGGTGTTTAAGTGAAGTTTGAAACACTGCTGTGCTTACCTAAGTTGATATTTTAAGGGAAGAGTAAAATTTTTACTTGGAGTAGTTCCTACTCCTATGAAAAGTTACTTCTGTATTCAAACCTTCTTGGGCTTTTAATTTTTGTGTCTGTGATAGTGTGAACAGAATCTAATTTAAGTCTTAGAAATGTAGGTCTGTGTTATCTGCTCTCATTCTCAAGCTCCTAAGATCTCCTGTGTTATTTGTTACTCTAGCATGTGGCAATCAGCCTTTGGAATACAAATGCAAAATTAAGCCCAGCTAAATTTGCATTTAGAAATGATAAATGTTGCTCAAGACGCTGGTTAAAAAATTAAAAGGAAACAGCAAATCCTTTTCAGTTTTTTCCCTCCCAACCTGAAATTGTAGAGCTCAGACTTCAAAGCAGTTTGGACTCAACTTCTAATAAGCAAAATGAGATTGTTTTCAAACTTGTTTTTTCCTTCAGTTGCAAGCATGTGTTTGTTTGGTTTTTTGCTTTTTTTTTTTTTTTTTTTTTTTTTTTTTTTAATTGGAGAATTGCATAAGCAATTAAACAGTGTCTTTTTCTCTTTTTTGATGTTCCTGTATCATGTAGTTGAAGTTAGGGTATCAGAGCAGGTTTGTTGTGGATGTAACTTGACAGAGAGCTTATACAAACTATCTAAAAGAAAAAAAAATAAATTTAAGTGAGTCTCCTAGCTTATGCTTTTTCTGCTTGCAATGTAATTAATTAAAAAATTGGTTTAAAGCCAAAACGCTGCATCCTCTGAAAATTATTTTCTCCATTCTTACTGGATATTTAAAATAGCTTTTCCCCCACACACACATTGAGGGAGAGAGATGTGGCTTTGATGGTTTTTTAAATGATGTTAATGATTGAAACTTTGTTTTGGGGATGGGTGAAATTTCCCTCTTGCTGGGCTGGAGCAGCCCTGCCCTCAGGCTTCATTTCCTTGGATGTGAGGAGTGTGAAGAGAGGTTTTGCTAAAAGCATCAGCGTGTAGGTGAGTTTCAGTGGCATTTCATGTGTATGTGAAATATTGGGGAAGCCCAGTGGTGATGTGATTGCAGATGGAACCGACAGCAGAGACTCTGATGAGCGCAGTGACTTGGAAACCTTCAGGAGAGAAGGGTTCAGGGCTTGCACTGTGTTAATGTGGTTGCTTCAGGTCCTGGAAAAGAGCAACTTGAGTTGGCCATGGTGGGAATATGGGGACACAGAGGAAGGTAAAGCTCAGCTTCCAGCACTTCTCTGGGAATGCTGGATCTGCAGAAGTTAAATAGCAGCATACAGAGCTCTGTGCAGTGCCGTGTGTATAAATCACCCCAAGCACAGCAGGGCTTTCCTTGCATGGAGTTTGCTCAGAGAGCACCACGAGGGACTGCTAGAAATATGTGTTCATGAGACTAGAGAGCTGCAGGAATTTCTGTAGTCAATTAGGTGAGTCTCAGACAACACACACATGAGCTCCCACCAAAGTGTGTTCTGTGAGTGCTTTTCAAACCTGCAGCTCTCAGACAACAGCACCAGATGGTGAGGTAATAGGAGAAAATCTGGTCATGTATTCCTGTGTGCCTGAAAGCCTGGATTGTGTGCTGAAGGAAATGCAGTCTGCTCAGTGCAGCATATGTGTGTTTATAAACATCACCCAGGCTGTGCCTGGGAGCAGGGGATGATGGCAGGGCTCATTCCCAGCTCCAGCCCAAGTGCCTCTTCTGGGAAGGGTGCAGGCAGCTGAAGATTTGCTTTAAAAATGAAAAAAATAATCCTTGATTACTTTGCCATTGTGCTGTCTGCTGGCTTATCATTTACCAAAAGCTTAATTGGTGTTCTAAGTCTTGAGTGGTTGATGCATCTGGTTTCCTCCTCAGGTGTCATAAATATGAGCCTAAATCTGTTGAGCACATTAAAAGAAACAGCAATGAATTAATTCAGAATTAATATTCTTGCTGCAAACAGAGCTTTATTTTGCTCTTGTGGGCTTCTTAAGTGTGTGTGTCCTGATTTCTCCAAACAATAACTGCATTTATATTCGCCATTTTTCATGCACTGGTTATTGCTTTGTTGTAGCCAAACTTTATTAGTCATATTAATAAGAGAACGGTTTTGAAAAGGACATGATACTTATTGAACCGATTTGTTTGTTCTGGTTTTTTTATTATTGTATTTTAAGGTATTGACTTGCAGTTATAGTGTATTTTTATTTGTTTGCCCTTTACTTAATACTTTGGCATTAGCATCAGCATTGCCAAAGTCAGCAGTTGGATGGATTTAACCCTTGGCTTCAGCTTTTGAGGTTTTTACTTCGTTGGCTTCCTGCCATGCAGCTCCTTAAAGATAAAACCCCAAACCCCTGGTGGTCCCTTCCTTCTGCTTTCAGCTGCTGATTGAGATGCAGCAGCTGGGTTGTAATCTTAATTACAACATATTCTTAGCTGACCTCGAAAGGTTTTCTCATCCCTTTCTGGAGACAAGGCACAGGTGGGACCTTTGGGACCTTTTCCCAGAGGTGAGGAGGCTGCTGTAGCTGCAGAAGAGCTGCTCTGCTCATCACCACCACCAGAGGTGTGTGCTTGGCTCCTGGATCTCACTGATTGCCTTAGGTTTCTCCAGGTGTCTGGGGTGTGGCTTTTCCCTCCCCACTCTCTGTACCTCCATTGCTTCCAGGCAGAGGCTTCCTGTAAGCAGATTTGAGCTTTCCTGCTCTTCTGTCAAACCTCTCAGAAGCCAAAACTCACCTTAAGACGTTGCAGATGCTGCTCTCGAGCCCAATTTTTGCAGGATTTTTTTTGCAGTTTTGAGCACTTGGCCAGTCCTTGCTCTTCTCAGGCTGAGTCTGTGGACTGAACAAGTTGGTCTGAAATGTGGAAATTCAGCAACATGAACATTTGTGGGCAAACTCTGGAATTCTACCACACAAATCCATGATTTCAGGGGGTGTGGGGGAAAGATGGTTAGAGTTTGTCCTGCTCTTGCAGAGTTTTCCAAGCTAATTCAGGCTTGAAGCATCTGCAGCAACACAGGCTCAGCCACCAAGGCTTCAGGCAAGGTGGCTTCTGCCTCTTGCTTTGCTTATAATAATTGTCACCCTGGGATATGCCTGCCACTGTTTTCCCCATAAATTCCCATCACTGCTTGGGAGCTGGAGCATCAAATGTGCTGGCTTTGGTTTATGGCTAAAAAAAGAGATTGAAATATTGTTCTTTAATGAGATAAATTGGGATTTGGCTGAGGTTGGATATGAACTGTGAAATCCATGTAGATTGGATGGGTTCACCCATCCCCCTCCATCATTCCACAGAAACCCAATTGGTGGGTTTAAAAAGAAACATAATTTCCTCTGTTACTTTAATCAGGGGGTTGGGTTTTTTTGCTTTTACTAGGAATAACAGGTTGTGAAAAGGAAATACCCATATGAGCGTCTTGGATTTTATTTTGCACAAACCTAATTGAATCTGCTAATTTAAATCTCATGCAAGGAGGCTGAGGTAATAATAGTCCTCCTGCAAGCTGTGTGGCAGAGCCAGCTAGGATTTGTGGATTTGTTGTTTGGATCTCCATCCTTGTGGAAATAAGGTGCTGCTCCAGGAAAGGCAGAACCAAAAAAAAAAAAAATATTTTTTTCCAGCTCCCATCTGTTGGTTTTTAACGTGGTTTTATTGATGCACTTCTTCATATAGCATCTTGTGTTTGCAGTATGAAATTGAGTCACTATCCCTGCAGGGATTTAAAATCAGTGTGGATATGGCACAAGGGACATGGGTGGCCTTGGCAGTGCTGGGGGAAAGGTTGGACTTAATGATCTTTGAGGGCTTCTTCAAACTGAGCCATTCTGGGATGTGATGCTGTAAGAATGCTGAAAATTGATGGTTGTTTGAAGATAAAAAGATAATTTTAGGGGAAGCCTTTGGCATGGCTATTCCTCCCACCTGTAGAAAGAGATGTCGTGCTTCCTCGTGCTTCCTCCTCAAGGTTGTTGTTACTTCTTATTGTTTTGTAGCTGTTCTTTCCTTACAGTATTTTTTCCAGCTACCCTAATTTTTCCTATAAATATTGATTCTTCAAGTTACATCTCTTCTTGAATTCTGGTCCTGTTCTTTTTTTTTTTTTTTTTTTTTTTTTTTTTTTTTTTTTTTTGTGGAGAGTGTCTGCCTAATGCACATTTGGGTTAGTGCACTTCTGGAAAGGTCCTCATGTCTCTGGGAGCTCTCAGCCGTTGAGATTTTGGGTTGAAGTGGTTTTGGGTCTGTCTGCCCTGACTGGAAAGTTTATCTTCTTCCAAGGCTTCTGGCTTTTGTGAATAACTTTCTCAGTAAGGTAACTGTAAAAAAAAAAAGGGAAAAGAATGGAGGAGGGGAAAATACAGGGATTATTTTTAGGAATATGCCATCCCTTGGAAAAGCAGCTGTCCACTAATGTACAATCAAGTGCATGAATCCCTCATTAAATTAATCCAGGTTTGTTTTTTCATGGATTTCCCAGCCCTAGCAGTGTCCAAGGCCAGGCTGGCAGGGCTTGGAGCAACCTGGGATAGCAGAAGGTGTGCTTGGGGTGGAACTGGATGAGTTTTAAGGTCCCTCCAACCCAAACCAATCTGGTTTCCATAATGCCACGTGTGTGAGACAAGAGAACAACAACTGCATTTTTGAGTGGAACTGATGTTGCCTGCACAAAGAGCAGAGACAGATGGCGAGTCCAAACTTTTCAATATTTTCAGGAAAGGAAATGCAAACGCCACACTCTGAGCTGTCTCTGAGGGCTCGTTTGCTGTTTCTGTAGATAATGCTGAAATTAAGCAGTGATCACTCTTGACACAAGCAAATACATACCCCAGCCACTGCAGTGCAGGAGAATTTGGCAGAAGGGGATTTTTTTCTGTTCATCAAAAAGCACACCTCTTCCAGAAGGACAATAGTTTGTGGATGAAATGGGTTGGTGCTTATGGAGGGGGATAAGATCTGTTCGACTCTGCTGTGTCTGTTCTTGGCTTGTTGTGAGTGTACAGAGCCTGTACCTTGCATTTAATCTGAAAACCCAGCTATCAGCTGCTTTATAGCTCTCATTTCCAGTTAATGTTTTGGGATAGATGTATCACCTGGTAAATCTGCAAATAAAGCATAGCTGCCCTTGTGCAATGGGGAAAGCTCAACTATACTGAAACACAGTGTTTCAGATTATTGCGTTAAATGAATGCTTCAGGCAATGATCCACATCCCCCAAGTCCACAAACATTTGCTGCCAAGAGGAAGCTTTTTCTTTGGAATTTTGCTGGCTGAAAATGCTGCATCTCCTCTCTCAATAATTCTTGTAATTGTAAGATTGACAAATACAGTAGGTGCATATTAGAGGAGAAATGATTGAAACTAGAGATTAAATGGAAGGGATTATCCTTTTACAGGTTCCTTTAGTGTTTTGCTTTGAGGTGCAGAACTGAAAACACATGAGATGTTTTCCCTCTCTGAGGCTTTTTAAATTTTTTTCCCGGTGTGTTTTGCTGTTCTGTGTATAACTAGATCATAGTAGTTGAGACCTGTAGTTCATACGACTTTGGCTGGACCAGTTTCAGTGAAAATCCTCCTGGACACAAATACTTACTGCTGTAAGAGTTGTAGCTGTAGCCTGATGTGGATTTATGAAGCAAAGTGGTTGTGTGTGCCAGTAGTTAGTAAATAAAGAGATAGTAAATAAAGAGTTGCAGTATATTGGGTGGAATATAACTCTGCATAAAGAAAAGCAGGAATTTTGGCCACTGGTTTACAGCTGCTGAGACGATTTTCCCCCTTTTTTTTTTTCCTCTCTAGCTGTTTCAAAGGTTTGTGTGATTTTAGTTTTTTTTTTTTGGTGTTTGGGTTCTTTTGCTCCCTTCCTGCTGGTTTGTTGTTTATCATTCCTTTTTATGATAAGATTGATAGCTTTGATGTCAGAGGAAATAGCAAAATCTTTCCAAGGCTTCCCTGTAGATCCCTGTATTAATGCATGAGAGAGGTAGAAATTTATTGTTAGTTTTTATTACCAACAGACAGGTTCTTCTCAAAACTGGGCCTTGGTTTTCTACCCTGTACCCCTCCTACAGATGAACCTTCAGCATGTTATTCCTGGACTATAATTAAGGAAGAGCTGAATTCTGTTACAGGCTTCTTCCTGCCTTCTTTTTGAGCTTATCAGGCTTTTTTTTCCTGGAAGTGCCTGGTTGGAATCACTAATTGCCTGTAATCTATCTGCCTGGGCCAGTCTCCAGCAGCTCTGGTGGCAATTCTTTGCTATTTCAGGATTCCCTAAATGTCCTTTAGGTCAGGTGTGTTGTAAACTTTAAATAATTGGGAAGATGGAGTGGGTTTGCTGCAATCCTTATTTGCCAGACTCATCAGGCTGTTGAGGTGAGAAGGAACTGGAAATTGAGCTGCCTAAATTAGAGGGTTTATGGATATAAAAATGGTAAAAAACCAGGTGGAGCAGGCAAATGGTAATGTTGGAAGTTCCCTGTGAATACCTGGGTGTTGCTCTTATTCAGAGCTAAAATGATATTTTAATAATGAAGTTTTAACAATAAGAGCTGTGAAGCTCCAACACACTTCACACAAGCAGAAAAAGTAATTAGCAGGGTGATCTTTTTGATGCAGGTTGATTTTTATTTTTTTTAATATAGTGCTTGAGAGCCTCATTCTTGGAGTCAAATGTAGAACAAAATACGATGACTGCAAGTCAAAATTGTTGATGTTGAACTTGTAAACAAGCTGTAAATATTTGACTGAAGGTAATCAACCATTGACATAAATTAACAAGGGATTTTATCAATTTCCCCTTGCTTTGAAACTATTTTAAACTATAAATCCTTGTCAAACATCTTGTGCTTGGGCCACAGGAGTTACTGCAGGCATTGCTTCAGCAATAGGTTTGGGATTTGTATTTTTTTAATTTTGTGGAATTTTTTTGGTTTTTATGGTGTTTTTTTGATGTGGCTTCTGTCTGTTTGTTTTTCTTTGTTGGTTTGTTTTAAGCTTTTGGTGTTGATGGGTGGGTCATATTTTGATGAGATGAGGAAAACAAAGATTTACACGAGATATTAAATTATCAGGGTGCTGTGAGGGCTGAGGAGCCAGAGGATAAATAAGGTTTGTAGGGCTGTGCATGATAAATCAAATATGATAATGAATTCTAGATTTAGAAGGGAAAAATAATACACAGTTTGCATGATAATGCAGGTCACAAGCAGTACTTTTACTTTCAAATGTTGATTAGTGAAGCAGTTTTTAAAAATTATGTTGCATCCGTGTTTGGGAACAGCTTGTCAGCATCTGTTCAGGGTTTGTTTCATAATTTCTCCAAAGGGATGTCAAATGGGGGAATTCTGCAGGCTATTAGTTATGCTCTTGAAATATATTATTACAAATGTAAATAATAGTCATCAGCTACAAGTGGATTGCTCCTCTTACAGGCTGGTTCATTCAAAAAACAAAAGATTGAGGAAGTCCTCTGAATCTTCAGCAGAAGAGTTGGGCTGGTTTTGTGTTTTCTGTGGGGAGGTGGGACATGGGTCAATGATTGTGGTAGAGGACAGAGGAGGGACCTGCATTTTTCTCTTCATGTCTCTAATTCTTCATTGCTTTTCCTCCACTGAAGCAACATTCCTCTCATGAAACCTTCCAACCTTCTCCAGCCTCTGAGTTCAGCCACTTTTCCTGCTGTTTTCTGGCAGGCTGAGGGGGAGGCCATTCTAGTGGCTGAAGTTTAAAGAGTGAACATGGAATAAGATGGGTTTTGTCCTGCTCAGAGCAGCTGGAAATGTCCTGACATGGACCAGTCTGGCTTAGGAACTCACCTGAGCCTTGTTGGGCTTCATCCTCCTTCATCTGCATTCACAGCTGGTCTGGTGAGGTCCCCATGAGCAAACCCAGGTGGCACTGGGTTAACTGGGTGGAATGGTGTCCCTGTGGTCCCTGAGACCACAGGGAGCAGCTGTGCCTCAAATGGAACCACTCAATTTGTCCCCTTTGTTTGTCACTTTGTTTTGGGCTGAGCTTTCCTTGGCTGTTTTCCTCCCTGAAACACGGCCACCATGACCAGGAGAACGGAGGGATCTGGCTGCCCTGTGACATCCTGTCCTGCACTTTCCCTTACCACTGGACACCTTGGTGGGTCTGGGACATGCAGAGCATGGCCAGGGAGGGGGATGAGATCCAGAATGATCCTGCTGTTACAGCTGTGATTGCCACCAATCTCCTTGATGAAAATAAGCAAAGCCACATTTGCTGACTCTCCAGCCTTTCCCACCAGTCCTTCCTGAATCATCAGCTTTTGAAAAGAGCAATAAAAAATGTGCAAAGTTCTTGCTTTCACGAATAATCATCTTCAAGTGTGACACTTGTCATCTCTATTCCCTCAGGGAATCACAGAGCAGTTTGCAGTGGAAGGGACTTTAAAGTTCAACCCATCCCACCCTGTGCCATGGGCAGGGACACCTCCACTATCCAGATGGCTCCAAGAACATTTCTCTTTGAGGATGTGTCTAAATTGTTGGCTTTTCCATTGCTCTTGAAATGATTTCTGGCCAGAACTGGAAGCAGCTTGTTTAACTTTGTGAATTGTTTGTTGTGGAAATTGCACATTACAACTTCTTGGCATGCAGGTTATTCCTTGGGAAGATATCAGAGCAACCTGGACCATGGAATTGGACCCAACTGCTGCTTCTTGAGTGTCACATATGTAAAAGATCATTTCAATGTGGTTCTTTCACACAACTCTTGTGCTGCTGTAAGAGGAAAACCTCTTGGTTTTTGGTCAGTGGAACCTGCTCTGCAGAGAAAATCCTCCTTATGGTACTTGCTACAAAATCTTTCTGTATCAAACAATGTAATATCCCATGTCTTCTCAGAAGAAAATGGTGTTCTCATCTCTCTAACTCTCTCCAATGTTTTCATAGAATCATGGAATATCCTGACTCACAAGGATCATCCAAGTCCAGCTCCTGGCCCTTATTGCTTTTAACAAGTTCATAGAATTTTTTTTTTTTTTTTTTTGTAAGCATTCAGTGTGAAACAACTGAATGCAGAAGAGGGATTCTTCTGTTTGTTTCAGTTTCTTTCAGATCTGTCATACAGTGCCTGCTCACCTCCAAGATTTAAAACTACAGAAATCCAGAGGTGTGTTCACCTTCAGGTTTCTTTGGGAACACTGGATGCTTTTTACTTCAACCTGAAAATCCCTTTTTGAATTCCTAACAATTGGAAACAGTAAAAATGTGTTTCCAACTTAGAGTGAGTAATATTGCTTTGAATTTTTTTGTTACTGGACTAAAAAAAAAAGACTGTGGAACTCATCTGAACCTTCAGTAGAAGAATTTGGGTTGGTTTTGTATTTTCTGTGTAAGGGCAAGCTGGAGGTGGTACCTGTCCAATGATTCTAGTGGAGGACAGAAGAGGGACCTGCATTTCTCTCCTCATGGTTCTCATTCTTTATTCCTTTTTCCCCACTGAAGCAACATTACCCTCATGAAACCTTTGGATTTTTTTTTCATAATCATAAATTGAAAAATAGAATAAATTCTCTTTCTCTCTTCCCTCTCTTTGTGGAACAAGGTGATTCCACTCTTTTTAAGGTCTCAGTATTTTACCAAGACATGGTACATGGAGATATTCTCAGGTTTTGGGAGACAAGGGAAGAGCCACTCATTTTTGGAGCACAGAACATTTCTCTTGTCCTTCTCAGTGTCAGCAGGGACTCAGAGCAAGATCTTTGCATCAGGTGGTGGGTGGTACTTCAGACAAAGTCAGGGAGTTAAATTTTCTTAATTGGTTCTGATGATTCAGCCTGGAACATGAATCACCCTGGACAGAGAGCTGGATGTTTCCAGGGTAGTAGGAGCCAAGTAATTTTAGTTTGCCCCAGAGGCTAAATTGATGTACAGATCAAGTTCAATTAATTTTTTTTTCTTTTTTCACACTCCCAACTGTTCATTTTTCTTGTTCTGACAGTTTTATTTACTGGGAGCCTAAAAGGTCTGTCAGCCTGGACTGCCTGGGCATCCTGTCAGAGCCTGGAGGCAGCACCTCCTCAACATGTGCTCTGTGTAAAAATGTCTGCCTGGGTATTTGGCTTTTTGATTTACTTAAATTAGAACAGATTTCTGGTGTCCCCAGGAAGCTGCTTGGTCCTGAAGAGGAGATCTGAACTTAGTGACTTTTTGGGGAGAGATTTCTCACCATGTCACAGGTTATGCCTGCATTGGTTTGTGTCCATTGAAGAAAAGCTGGGCAAGATGGCTTAGAAAAAAAAACCAAAACTTTTTTAACATCTTGATGGTTAAAATTTTCAGGAGGAATTTCTGCATGGAAAGGGTGCTCAGGCCTTGGCAGGGGCTTCCCAGGGAGCTTTGGAGTGCCCATCCCTGGAGGTGTCCAAGGAAGGGCTGGAGGTGGCACTCAGGGCTCTGGGCACAGCTTGGGCTCTGTGGGCTGGGAAGGCTTTTACAAACTTAATAATTCTGTGATTAAAAACTTCATTTAAACAAAAAATAAAATTCTAGTGTTAATTTCAGTAGGAAGGCTTGCTTTGTGTTGGACACACATGGGATTCTCACTGCTGGAGCTTTTGTTTCTTGTTTATCCTGTTGATGGTTGAACTGTGTGGGAAAGTTTGCTGCAGAATTTCTTGTTTTGTTTTGTTTTGCACATCTAAAATTTCTGCCAGGGTGGAGATGTTCACTTGATCCTGTGCAGTTCTGAGGGTGGGGATTCTCAGAGAAGTTGTGGATGCCCTTGGATCCCTGGAAGAATCCAAGGCCAGGTTGGATGGGGCTTGGAGCAGCCTGGGATAGTGGAAAGTGTCTTCTTTTCCTTCACTAATTGTTTGGGGGTTTTGTAGTTTGTGATGTTTCACATGGGTTTTTTTTGGTTTTTTTTGTTTTTTTTAAATGAAGTGTGTTTGTAGTGTGGCAAAGTTTGGGGATTTTCCTTCAGTTCTCACTATTCAAAGCTTTGTTTGACCTGTTGTTCTTTGGTTAGTTAAAATTCAGGGGCTGTTTTTTTTCAAGTGAGGTGGAGAGTTTAGTTGAGCCTTCCATTGCACCCTTCCAAATTTGAGTGCGTGCTCTGGAGATTAAAATGCGCTATTAAGGACTGATTAAAACATAAAATTAAATTGTGTGTCATAATTTTAGCTCCAAGTTTAGATTAATTAAAAGCTAAATTGCCTATAACACCTTCCACTTTGATACTTCAGTGCCTTCCCATATGATCAGATGGAACTGGGAAGTTTCAACAGTCAACCAAGTACATTTTTACATGAACAATGAAAATTAAATAGTCAGGTTTGGGTACTGCACCATTAGGATTACAAGAGACACTGGTTATGAGAAATATCTTTGTGTTTTACCATGAAAGTTAATTTAAAGGACAAAGAAGCACCCAGAATGAAGAATTTTAAGGAACTGTGATGTCTTAACCATTAAAATCATGTGTATAAAACTCTTTGGGAAGTGGTTCTACGTAGTTTTAGAGACTTACTTAGAATTCACAAGTCACTTTAATACCTCTTTGTCTTTCTTACTTTCCAGTAAGCTCAAATTTCTAGTCCAATTTAAAAATTTCAGATACTAGAGATGATTAGAGAGATTATTAAATAGTTTTCAAGGTGCTGAGTGACATTGAAAAGGAGCATTGAGGGATTGTAAAGCTAATTTTTCTGGGGCCAAGGTGGATATGTATATAAAAGGTGTTGCACATGCAGCCAAAGATACACTGAACATGTTTTCCTGACTTGTGCTTTATTCTTACTTATTTGGGGATTTATTTCATCCTGTTAAAGACTTTGGGTAAAATCTGGATGGATCTGGAGCTTCAAGTCAGGTGGTTTTTCCAATGCTGGCCTTTATTTCAATAAATCAGTCTGCAGGGAGGAGGACCCTGTCCCTTGTGGCTCTTGCTTCACAATCATTAATTTTAACATAATTAATCTGTTTACTGAAGTTTGTCCCTCTCATGCACTGATTTTCTTCCTCCTTAGAATATGCATCTGGCAAGCTGTTCTCCAGATTTATCACATGTGCTTCAAATGGTCTGAGGAACAAAATGAAGACATTTTTCCTTAAATGCCTGACTGTCCTTGAAGCCTTGGGCTTTACAGCAGACAGCCCTGAGGGGAAATGGATGAGGAGTTTTTCCTCTGCTCTGGCTTTCAGCAAACTTCCATTTTCTTGCCCTTCAGGTAGGAAATGGGGTGTATCCTACTATGAGGTGGAAAAGAGTAGGAGAATCAGAGCAGATAGTGCTGAAAAGCATTTGAGGATGATTTTTTTTTTTTTTTTTTTTTTTTTAGCTACTCAAGTATTCCAAATACTGTATTTTGTTTTCTATTTTTTTGAAAACAAGCCTGCTCTCAGAAATGCTGGAATTCTGAAATGCTGCTACTTGTCTTTGTCCCTAGGGAAGAAACTGCTTTTGTATTGCAAACTTAGTGGAGCAGAAATTTATGAGCAGCCTGATTTATGCCCTTCTGTTGGGGAGGAGAGATTCAAGTAATTGGGAGTCTCTGGATGTAGAAACACTTATTTTGTTTCTTTTGTACATTGTGTGATGACTGTGAAATGATCCCCCAAAAATCCAGGGAGACAAGTTCCAGAAGTAGCCCATGGGAATCTCATGGGATTAACAAGACCAGGTTCTGGTGCTGGCCCTGGGTCAGGGCATCTCCCAGGATCAATCCAGGCTGGGGATGAGCAGCTGGAGCAGCCCTGGAGAAGGACCTGGGGGTGCTGTGGGTGAGAGCTGGGACCCAGAACCCCCCTGTGCCCTGGGCTGAGCCCCCAGTGTGGGCAGCAGGGGAGGGGGGATTCTGCCCCTCTGCCCTGCTCAGGTGAGACCCCACCTGCAGAGCTGCCCCAGCCCTGGGAACAGCACAGGAGGGACCTGGAGCTGCTGGAGAGAGTCCAGGGGAGGCTTCAGGATGATCAGAGGGATAGAGCAGCTCTGCTGGGAGAGCTGGGATTGTTCACCTGGAGAGGAGAAGCTTTGGGGTGACCAAATTGTGGCCTTGCAGTGTCTAGAGGAGCTGACAAGAAAGATGGAGAGACACTGTACAAGGGATGGAGTGACAAGGGGGAATGGCTTCCCACTGCCAGAGGGCAGGGATGGATGGGATATTGGGCAGGAATTGTTCCTGGGAGGGTGGGCAGGCCCTGGCACAGGTGCCCAGAGCAGCTGTGGCTGCCCCTGGATCCCTGGCAGTGCCCAAGGCCAGGCTGAATTAGAAACCAGTTTGTAACAAACAATAATGATTCTTACTCCTGACGTAACAGACGTTTCCTTTACTAGTGCCATAAATTTCCTTCTGCTGTGCCTTTAGGAAGTGTGGCCTGACAGTAATTAAGCAGTAATTGGTGTATGAAGGCAGGAGCTGTTCCCAGTAGCTAAGTATTGTTAGAAAATAATTTCATTTATCCGATGGTATTTCAGCAGTTCTAACCAATTTCGAGTTTATTATGTGCCATATGTCTGCCCAGCAGGACTTGGGATTGGGTTTAGCAAGTGCAGTTGTGCTTTATTGAATGCTGGTATTAAAACCACCTTTTTTTTGCTCACCATGGTACATTTTTCTTTCCCTCCCATTTATGTTGCTCTCTCCCAACCTCTTCTACATAACTTTTGGTTCATCATCTCATGCTAAATATGGGATTTTTGAGGAAGGGGAGGGCTGTGGTCACTATTTTTTTTTCCTTAAGGATGAGTTTTGGTCAGACCTGAGGAATAACAGTGATGGTGGAGCTTAGCTAAGCATGGTTTTAGAGGTGTCTTAACTCTCTGCCACCAACTTGGCACCTCAGTGAGTTACAAGCAGCAGCTGCTGCTGCAGATCCGTGGACCAATCTGAAACAATATTTTGATTTTTCTTTATTTTTTTGTGCTTTCTGCCTCTTTTTTCTGTGGTTTAATTTATGAAAGCCAGTCTTGATGACATTTGCACACAACCCTGACATGTACTTCACCTAAGTGGAGAATCCAGGGATTCTGCTCTCATTTGGGAGCACAGGTGTTGAAATTACTCCTCTGTGGGAAGAGAAATGATTTGTGTTTGTTGAGGAATATCCTGATAGCCTTTAACTGTTAAAAATCGCTTTCTACCCAAAAAACTTTTGTTGCATCTCGGTAATGAATGAGCCTGATAGTGAGATTTAGCTCTTGGAACTATCAGACATGGACATTGTGGTTGGTCTGTCCCCAGCATTCCCGCTGGGATTAATGTCCTCTCCTGGTGGCTGATGAGGAGAGTAGTGCTTTTCCCACCTCTGAAAAGTGGGGGGCACTCCCTGTGCTGTTGCAAGGTGAGAGAAAATGCAGGAATGATTTCCCAGGGAAAAGTCACAGAGGTGGGTTCATGGAAGAGATGAACCTAAAGCAGTGATGGTGAAGTGTTCAGAGTTTTTCTTAAACATTTGGACTGTATTAAAAGACTTTTCAATTTCTTCACAGAAACACAGGAGGGGGGAAAAACATGTTGTTCATTTTCCCTAGGACTTAGTCTTGTGCTTTCCCCCACTGTTAAGATTTCATGAAATCTAGGAGAAATTCTGCAGAGACTTAATTGTAGGACTGTAAATAATTCCTCTCTGAAGAATAACTAAGTGAGGGCTCTCAGCCTGGAAAAGGAAGGACAGAACAAGGATATCACAGAGCTATATAATGACTGAAGTGAAAGGAGGCAAGGATTGATGATTCCCACCTTTTCCAACACAAGCACTGGGCTCTCAACACATGAAATAAGTTCTTACTGGGCTTTTCTGTAATTCCTTTTTTTAAACTTTATTTTTTGGTCCTGATGATCTCTGTTTGGATACCTGATCAGCCATGGCTTTGTCCTGACTAATGACCTTTTTGTCTTTGAAAGGATGAAAAAATACTTCATGGGTAATTTAATTCTTCAAAGGTGGATTCTTTTTCCTTTTTCCTTTTCATACAGCTGGTATGAAAACTTCTCATATATATGTTAGAACAAGGATTGTAGGATCAGACATGGGGTATGGAAACTCTAAAACCTAAAGGTTCTCTGCCTCTGTCCCTGTTCTTATTTCCAACATGCATGAAGTCAACAATTTTTTGGAAATAAAGCCAAAATTTTGCTATATTGCAATTCTTTTTTTCAAATGTAAGAGGCTCTTATTTGTAGAAGGAAATTCATAATAGCCAGTTGATTCTAAAATCTGTATTTTTCTTTGCCTCCTCTGAAGTAAGAATTAAGTTTGAATTGTTTTTCAGAGATCCCACCTTCTGTTTTGCAATTCATCCATTTGTTAGGCTTTTTAAAATGGTGAAGAGAATTTAGTTTTAATACCAAGTTTATGGTCAGATTGGCAATTTAGTTAACTTTAGACAAAACTTTCATATTAAATAGGAATGGGCTTGGTGTCCTGCCACAAACCAAAATTACTCTGTGTTTTGGGACACTCTGAATTGGATTTTAGCAATGTTGTGCTGAATTATGCCATGGAATGAGGGGAAGTGGCAGTGTTAAGATGATTTTTAAACAGCAGTGGCACGAGTGATTGGAATGATGAGTGTGGAGATATTTATGTGAAGTTTTTTTGCATAATGAGAAGGGAGTGAGTTATTGGGGGAGAGATAGCAATGATCCAGCTCATAAAGGCGTGCACAGGAGAATAATTTCATTAAATACTCGAGCAGATCGGTAAATCCATCAGCTGCCTTTTGCAGAGCAGTCACAGAGTTGATGTTCTTCTGGGAGGAATTCACCTCCTATTTCTTGCCTCCTCCCTCCACTCTGACATTTTGCTAAATCAATTTATTGCCTGGCAAAGCCTGCAAACAATGCCTTCCAAGGCAGTAAAGATCCCATCCACTTAGAGTCATTTTTTGTTAATATCCTAAAAACACTGTCACTGATCCTTGGGTTGGAGTGCAGCCTGTCCTCCCAATCTCCTGTGGCCAGCTCAGCTCCCTGGGCTTCCCTGACCTGCTATTCCCTTTACCTTAACAAGGATTTTCTGTGCTCTGCTTCCCAATTCTCCCATCAATCCACTGACCTGACTTGGACTTTGGGTCTCCATGACTTTGGGTTCTTTGGGATCAGAGGCTTTCTGTGTCAGTTATCTCCAAGAGGGAAAAAAATCCTTTAATAAATACCAATTTCTATGGAATTCAGCTTGAGGAAAGGAGGGAAATGGAGGAATAGGTATTAATTGATTCCAGTTTATACAGGTGAGACAAGGATTTGGTGTTCTGGTAAAAAATGGAGGGAAGATGTGATGAATTCAGCAAACAGTGTTGGGAAATTCCAGTGCTCTTCAACTCCTTTGGATTATCCAGGAAAAAGTTAATTCTCAGAATTTTGTACCCCATAAATATTCTTGAAGAGTGATTCTGGTTTACAATTCTTAATTTGAAGTGAACTGAAAACCTGGTATCTCTGCCCATGGCTTGGGCATGGCATTAGATGATCTCTTTCCCAACTCATTGAATCATTTTATAACTCCTGTAAAGAAAGCAAGAAATCCAGACTCTTTGAGCACTGCTTCCTCCTTCCAAGAATGTAGAAGAAGAATTTATTAATCTAGAGACAAAGAAATCTAGGACAGATGCTCAGAAATAGAGCAGTTGGGTCACTTTATGTTCCTAATGAATTTGAAAATTCCATATTTTGTTAAACTTCCAGTGTGGAACACAGCTCGTAAATATCCTGAGCAGAGTACTTTGATTCAAATATTGATTAACATTTTTGGCTGATATTTTCCATGTTGGACAGCCTGCTCTTCAGGAGACTTCAGGGAATATTTATATTTGGGAGGGAACTTGGGACAAAAAAAAGACAAACATTTAAATGTGTCTTTTAAAAATCAGCTCAAATTCTTTTTCAAGCAATTCCAGTGATGCTGAAAGTGGAGCACAGTTCCAAAGAGCAGCTGTGTGACATTGATGAATTTCCTGGTTTTCTGCTATAAAATGGTGGGGTTTGGGATGAGATTTCTTCTACCACGACCTGTAGAAGACTTCAGATGTCTTGTGATTAAAAGTAATAAATGTGGTAAAAATTGCAGTGCTCAGTTGGGCAAAGGCTTTTCCTTGTGAGAGTCTGTTCAAAAGCAAGAGTTATATTGAAGGGTTTAATATTTAATATTAGGATTTTAATCCTAAAAAGGGACTTGAGCACAGAAACCCAACATCCACTTCCATAACTTCCCAGTGCCCCGAGGGTTTCCTGGTGGGACATCTGCTGAGCCAGATTTTGCAATCTGCCTGCATCAGCTGTGCTTGCAGCCTCGTGGAGTGTTTGATTGCACACTAAGTGATAACTTAAAGATACAGACTTCCATTTCTGCCTCTCTGCAGTTGTTCTGTAAAGGTGTAAACAATGATTAAAGCATCAGGAAAATGGCTCATGCATAAAGGATTTGAAGAGGAACTCAACAGAGCTTGGAAAACACTTCAGTTCCAAGAGTGGAGAAGGCTCCTGTGAGCATGAATCCAGAGATTAATTTCAATACAAAGATAATGTGGTTTAGAGTTATGATTGAGGTCTTCTGTGCTGAGGTGACTTATGGCCACCTTGTTAACAGAAGGTGAAAGTTGTTCCAGGGTAAATCCAGATCTTGTTCCAGGATAAATCTGCCTCTTAAGGGGGATTTTGAAGAGCTGCTGCCCTCCCATCCCAGTCTAAGTGGCCTCTGAGGAGGTTTAGCCAAAGATGGGTTCTCACAAACTTTTTTTCGCTTTTTTCACAGCCTTGCTCTCATTCTTTACTTTCTTCCTTTCCCCCTTGACCTTTCAAAGTGGCATGGCAGAACCCAAAATCCTGGCACGTTGTGTTTTAAGTCTTAAAAAAACCTGTTTCTACCACTTTTAAAACCATCTGATGCCCTCAAGAGGCACTTAATGAGGAAGCACTAAAAATTTAAACTTCAGAATCAGGGTAAGGCTGTTCAGAAGCATTGATGTCATTACTGTGATGTTCTCTGCTTTTTTGTGCCACCTCAGACTGTGTCCTTGGGTCAAGTGGCACTGCTTCTGTCTGGATGCTATTTTGGATTATTTCCCAAAGGCTTCTTTACAGATTTTGCCTTGATTTTGATGGCTTCCCTCCGAGGCTAAACATCTTATTGTTATCAGGGTTTTTTGTCTTGAAAGATTTTTTTTTTTCCCAGTTGTTCCCCTTGGGGAGGAATGGCTCACATCACTTGTGTGAATCAGGAGTCAGCTCCAGGAAAAAGCTGTTTTCACCGCAGTGAAATAGCCCAGGATCCCTGAGGCTGGAAAATCCCTCCCAGCCCATGGAGCCCAAGCTGTGCCCAGTGCCCACCTTGTCCCCAGCCCAGAGCCCTGAGTGCCACCTCCAGCCCTTCCTTGGACACCTCCAGGGATGGGCACTCCAAAGCTCCCTGGGCAGCCCCTGCCAAGGCCTGAGCACCCTTTCCATGCAGAAATTCCTCCTGCTGTCCAAGCTGAGCCTCCCCTGGCACAGCTTGAGGCCGTTTCCCCTTGTCCTGTCCCTGTTCCCTGGCAGCACAGCCCGACCCCCCCTGGCTGTCCCCTCCTGTCAGGGAGTTGTGCAGAGCCACAAGGTCTCCCCTGGGTTGTGTTGTCATTTTTGGAATCAGGACATTGTTGAAACAGCTGGATTTAAGCCCAAATTTCCCAAAACCTGACTACCTTATGCTCAGGTATAGAACCTTCCCTCTTCTTTATTGTGTGCTGAGGACCGAAGTGATGGAAAAAGTGCAAAATTCAGATTAGGTGAAGTAAATTTCTTGTTCTAGGTGGTTTCTTTAGCTTAGAAGAAGTGTAGAGAATTGTAAGGAAACTCACACTTCATTTATGGGCTTTTATATGTTTTACTCACTTTATATCACACAGCTGGGGGGCAAAATCAAACATATCAATTAGCAATTAATTAAGCCATTAATCTGTTCTGTTCAGCTGATATTCCTCGGATTCACTGCATGTTTTGGAGAGAGGGAATGTGTCCCTGAACCCTGTACCTGAGGTGAGATGCACAACTAGCTGGGGGTTCCCCCGTGGCTCCTGCAGGCAAAAGCCCTGGAGCATGGGATGTCCTTGTTTTAATCTGCCTAATTAAATCTATTGTTGTTTGGAGAGGTAACAACTGGGAGTAGTGTCTTCTCTGTTCTGATGGCTTCCTGAACAAGTGTTTAGCTGACATGAGAAAGATTTCTTTGTGAGTATTCTTGCTTTTATTCCTGTCCGGATTCCTCTAGGACAGAAATATTACAGCGTCATGGGAAAAATTTGTTGCTACAGCAGCTTTGCTGATCAAGATTTCAGTTGATGTCTGTAATGTCTCTTTCTTGCAGCAAGTAATCCTTGGGAATTTTCCTTTTCATGTTTTAAACTGCCAGAGGGCAGGGATGGATGGGATATTGGGAAGGAATTGTTCCTGGGAGGGTGGGCAGGCCCTGGCACAGGGTGCCCAGAGCAGCTGTGGCTGCCCCTGGATCCCTGGCAGTGCCCAAGGCCAGGCTGGACTTTGGGGTTTGGAGCAGCCTGGGATAGTGGCAGGGAGAACTGGGTGGGCTTTAACATCCCTTCCAGTCCAAACCAGTCTGATTTCTGAGGTAGGGTTGTATTTTTTGGGGTTTCTCGTGTTTGACAGAGGAGTGCAAGGTCCCCCAGTGTCCTTCCTGAGCCCTTGTCCTTCTCTGGTGTCTCTTTTTGAAATGATGGCAGAAAACCCTTTGTTTAATGCTCCGGGGGTTTCCTCTTGTCCTCCATAATGTCATTCTAATTTAGGACCTCTTCCTCTCCCTCCTAATGTTCCCCAGCATTTTGTTTACTTCAGCTTGGTACCCACAGCCGCTCCCTGTGCCGCCTCCTCTGAGGGGAAAATAGCTGAAAAGCTGACAAATTCCCAATCCCTCTCTGCATACATGAATATCTTATTTGTCCCAGCATGCCTTTTTATCCAAATGAAGATTCCTTTCCCAAGCTGCCCAGGTACTAAATGCATTTAGATCCTCACAGAGCTGCTGACAACTCTGTTTGTAGCCAGGGCTGAACTCTGGAGCTGGCAGACTTTCACCTGGCACTTAATTCCATACTCTGACACCTTCCCCTCCTCACCCAGCACTAGTAATGTGCGTGGGCCAGCTCATCTGGCCTCTTAGCTCGTAGTTTTCTCTTGTTTTTAAAACTGAATTGCACTAAAATGGTGTTTCCCGCAGTTCAGCCTTTTATTTTGGATAGCCAACCTTACACACCACAGTGCTTTCCTTTCTCTCCCATCTCTCTTTACATATTTTAGGAGAAAAGCCACAAAAATTGAGGGAACAGATTCAAAGTACCCCTAATCTCAGGCCTGCCAATCCCATGGAATGCGTGCCTGGGTTGAAAGACATTGCACTGATGCTGAATGAAAACTAATTTTATCTTCTCATTTCATCTTTAGAATGAATGCTTCTTGTCATTCTATTGTTATGTTCTTGCTGTCAGGGCCTTTTTTGTCCCTCCCCATCCTGGCAGCCTCAGGATACTGTGGACAAAGCCCCAGGACGGGACACATCACTTCACTGGGCACTGCTTACCTGCAGGTACCTCTCTGCTGCAAATTCCAGCAATGCCTCTTCCCCCTTTTTCAAAGGAGCTGTCTCAGGATCATGTCCAGAGCTCTATCCTCTCTCCTGTAGGAATAATCATGACTTCCGAGTCTGATCCCCTTCCCTGACTTCAGCAGTGACCAGGAATCTGTGCTGGGTGTCACCAACTCTCAGCAGCTGCTGTTTGGTGACATTAACAGTCACACTGATATCTCTCAGGTTCACCCCTGTGGTAAAATTCCTTCTTGAAGTGCTGTGGACAGAGCAGCTTCCAAAGATGGAATTGGCATTTCTCACTTTTCTGTGGAAAAGGAAAGAACTGCCCTGCATGAACTTTATCTTCTCTGTTTTTCTTCTACCTGAGTGCCTTGGATGCCCTCTCCTCTGTGCTCTTGTCTGATTGTGAGGGATTTTTGTCCTGGGGTCTCTGCTGCTGAACTTTGGGCCAGTTTGTATTGCTGCAGGTAAAAGAAATCTCTTCCCTCATTTGTGAAGCTTGGTTTATTCTCACAGAATCCCAGACTGGTTTGGGTTGGAAGGCGCCTTAAAGCCCGTCCATTCCCACCCTCTGCCACGGGCAGGGACACCTTCCATTGTCCCAGGCTGCTCCAATCCCATCCAGCCTGGCCTTGGACACTGCCAGGGATCCAGGGGCAGCCACAGCTGCTCTGGGCACCCTGTGCCAGGGCCTGCCCACCCTCCCAGGGAACAATTCCTTCCCAATATCCTATCCATCCCTGCCCTCTCTCAGTTTAAAGCCATTCTGCCTCATCCTGGCATTCCAGGTCCTTATCCAAACTCCTTTTCGAGTCTCAGATGTTCAGATCTGAAGCCTGAACCTGTGATAATGCCCTGGCAGGAATGTGGTGCCTCACTGATGTGCCATGGGGAGGTCACTGAGTGTCTGTTTCCAGCCAGTTCTATTCAACTTTATCAGCTCAACCTAATGTCTACTAAACACCAGGTTTTTTAATGGAATTCTTGGAAATGTCAGCTCAGTACCAAGGAAAATATCGAGTAGGATGATGAAAAGTGAGTGGAAGAGGGGGAGAATGTTCTCAGGAGCCTGTGGATGTGTACAGACTGTCCATTCCTTGAGTGATCTCTGCATCTTTGAGTGCATTTCCTTGTTTGCTTTTGTCCATTCTCCCACATCTGGCCTCAGTCAGAGACAAACTTGTGACCTTGTGTAGGTGTAAGGGTGCTGTTCATTTAAAGACTGACAGAAAACAACGTTGTTTTTTTCCTTTATGAGATGTTACAGGAAATTGGTGAAACAATCTTATTACTTTGACAGCTTTTGAAATTTGAGAATAGCCCACCTTTAAAACATTCCTTTTAGTGATGTGTTATTGCTGGGTTGTTAAGCTCTGGTTTTGGTGGTAGTCCTGGATTTCTCTAATGGATCTTACTGTTACTTGGATATCTTAATAATTTCTTAAATATAAACATTTGCAAACCCATTTTGGCTCATCTCTCAGAAATAGTCACCAACACAGGCACTATGAATAAAGTATCTAAATAAACAATGAGATGTTTCATGTGCACCAAACAGCTTAACCCATTCCAGGGGATGTGCTCAATTTACTCTCAGGAAATTTGCTGGAGTCATTTGAAATGTAGGATTGAGGTTCTTGTTGTGGCTGTTCCCTCCACCTCACAGTTTGCTGGTGAAGGTGTGGAATTCTCTCTGCTGCACAATGCTGGAGTGAGGTGCAGTGCTTTTTCCTGGATTTCCCTATTTCTTAACCCAATCCTGGGCTGAGCCCCCAGTGTGGGCAGCATGGGAGGGGGGATTCTGCCCCTCTGTCCCTGTGCCCAGGTGAGACCCCACCTGCAGAGCTGCCCAGCCCTGGGAACAGCACAGGAGGGACCTGGAGCTGCTGGAGAGAGTCCAGGGGAGGCTTCAGGATGGTCAGAGGGATGGAGCAGCTCTGCTGGGAGAGCTGGGATTGTTCAGCCTGGAGAGGAGAAGCTTTGGAGTGACCTCATTGTGGCCCTCCAGGGCCTGAAGGAGCTGCAGGAGAGATGGAAAGAGATTTTGGGCCAGGGCCTGGAGTGGAAGGAATTGTTCCCTGGGAGGGTGGGCAGGCCCTGGCACAGGGTGCCCAGAGCAGCTGTGGCTGCCCCTGGATCCCTGGCAGTGCCCAAGGCCAGGCTGGATGGGGCATAGAGCAGCCTGGGACAGTGGAAGGTGTCCCTGCCATGGCAGGGGGTGGATGGGCTTTAAGGTCCCACCTAAACCATTCTGAGATTCACACCCATCCTGAGTGGAACAAGAGATGAATTTCGTGGGCTGAGTTGGCTGAGCTCAGCAAGGCCTGAGCAGGGTGGAATAGTTGTCCTTTCCCATGGATGGGGGGATAGATGAGAGGATCTACAAGGTCTCTGCCAACCCAAATCATTTCTATACCAGTAACCCCTGGCATGTGTAACCCACCTCCAGCCTGGAAACAGTGGCTCCCTGTAGCAGCCAGGAACAATCTGAAAATCCCTGTGCTCACACTTCTCCCAAAGGCATCTCTGTAATTTTCCTCTCTCAACAATGTATTGTAAAGATCCCATCTTTATCTCTCATCTGTTCCTCAGAAGCCATTTCTTGCTGGGTATTTGACCAAGGCAACAATTGAGCAGATACCAAACCCACATGTGGGTGTGTAAATCCATCCCCAGCAGCTCTGGTAGGCACTTAGTGCCAGCTGTCCGTGGGTGAGTGCCCTGTGCCCATCCCAGTGTCCCAGCATGGGCACACCCTGCACACCCCAGCTCTGAACACGTGAATCACCCACAGACCCAGCAGAACAACAAAAGCTGGATATGCCACATCTGTTACTGAACTCAGTAGGCAGAGGCACTTCTGACAGTCTGGAAGGCTGGAAGAGGATTTGCTTGGGAGATGTGGAGGCCAGGTGTCTTGGAACAGTCCTGGGTGGATGAGAGCCCTGGGTTTTCTGTATTATAAGGAAAACAGGGATCCAGAAAATCCGGGAAGTCAAATGCTGAGTGTTGGGGGTTGATGATCAGCACTGAGGTGTGAGGATGGAGAAACAAAGGTTGAGGAGATGGATTTAAGCAATTGCCAGAGGGCTGAAAAGCAGCTGGAGGGATGAGGACATTCAGAAGGTGGAATGGTTAAATGGAGATGGATAAATCATAGAATCATAGAATGGTTTGGGTTGGTTAAAGCCCATTTTATCCCACCCCCTGTCATGGGCAGGGACACCTTCCACTATCCCAGCAAGCTCCAACCTGGCCTTGGACACTCCAGAGATCCAGGGGCAGCCACAGCTGCTCTGGGGTGGTGAAAAGAGGGAAGTGATTCCAGCTTTGTGAAGCCTTTTAAAAATGTCAGAATGTGAGTAAAGCCTTAACTGCCTCCTTTTCCTCCCGGCCAACAAGCTCAGAAATCAATCCAAGCATAATCAAAACATGTAATCACCTCAGTTATGTTCAGAGCCTATTAAGAAGTGACAAGAGGGATTTTTAAGGGTAAGATCCCCCAGAAATACTGGGAAGGAAAATCGTGGAGCGGAGGAGTGAAGGTGTGCTTGAGGCTTGAGAGATGTGGTGTCACATCAGGGAAAGCTTGGAGAGCAGAAGGGCACAGGAGAATTGGGAGAGGCTATTCAGGAATGATGGGGACAAGTGGGTTTGAAGTGCAGAACTGACAGGGAAGGAGGAGATGGGGGAAGGCAAGACCCATCTTGGGGCTGGGTGCTGTTGGATGGGAGCAGGAGGAAATTGAAGATCAAGCTTAAGGAGCAGAGGGAAAAAGGAGGTGCAGAATAGCAGGGATGTGCTTATAATAATGAAAATCTGGCCTGGGACTCCATTAACAGACTCCAATCCAGCTGTCCAGGTTGAGGAGGCTTCCCAGGAAAACTAGTGAGAGAGGGGTCTAAATGTACCAGGCTGGATATCTGAGGTTGTTTCTGTTGAAGGCTCCTTATGTATGTGGCTCAGGGGTTAAATAAATAATCTGTGATTTAAGTGCAGAATGTGGTCACTGGTAATGCACCAAGAAACTTGTGATTTCCTGCTTTTTTCTAGAAGAGAAACCTGAATTTCTGTGAAATTACTGAGGAGCCTGGTCCCTGGAGGGTAAAAGCCACAAGGGGAGTGTCTCTGGATTACTGGGGGTTAATAGCAGGTGGGCACTGGTGGCAGAAGGAGTGTTTGGGATTTACTGGGAGTGTCCCAGAGGTGTGGAGCAAGGCAGGCTGGCTCCTGTACAATAATGGGATGTGCATTTGTTTTTTAGGGGACATTTGAATCCTGGTGCAGACTTATGGCAGCTCTTTGGCTTAACCAGCTTTGCTATTTGGCATCTGGCCTGGTAATCTCCAGTACCAAAATCTTCAACTGCTTTTGGGAGTGGCTGGATGAAATCTCTGCTCAGGGATGTGCACATGTTAATTCTGATATGTCATGCACTGAGCTACTCAAACACAGCTCCTGCCACTACTGCAGGGTGTTCTTAGCACTGCTCCTGCTGTAGTGACTATAGGCAAGTAGAAACACTCATTTCTAAAAAACTGACAGTTTAGTGTATCTATTTTTATGAAATTTAAATAAAATCCTCTCAGAGAAGAGGCAGTGTATAAATTCTACTTGAAAAATGTAATTTTCTTCAATAAATGAATGCACTTAACTTAAATTCAATTAAACTTAATTAATCTGGGTCATGTTTGTTGTCCAGGTTTAGTTTGGGATGTTTCTGTTTTTAAAACACCAGTCAATTTTTCAGCCATAAGATGTGGAGACAGTTCCTGGTGTCCTGCAAGGAGCACTCAGAAGGGCTCTTGGCAAAACATTTCCTGGTGTCAGAGGGATTTTACCCCTTGGATTCTCTCCTCTGTGTTACATAATCTCAGGATCCTTGGAGAGAAACTGCTCTGGCAAAGGGGAAATGGAGAAGTTTTTGGGATGGAATCCAATATTCATCTTGCAGTAAAAGCAATAAAACTGATCTTTGGACTTTTCTATTTAATTATATTTTCATTATCAACACTTTTAAATTTAACTCTGTGTGCATATTTTGTGAAAACAAAGGTTATTGAAGAACGAACTGAGCTACTCCTGCCTAATTTGGATTGTATTTCTTTTAATCTTTTTATGTTAATGTTAATTTTCAGCTGAAGTCTCCTGGCTTTGATATCAGGTTTAGGATATCTTTGCTCTCTCTTCTTTCTGGAGGCACCATCTGCACAGCAGGAGTTTCAAATGAACAGTGTCCCAGCCAAACAGCTTCTTTTGTGACTCAAAACCTTACGTGAAAACAATATTTTATTGGTTTATATTTTATAACCATACAGAGGGGTTGGAAACAAGAATAAATTAATTCATAATGCATGAAAAAATGGGATTTGTGGACAGGAAAGGACAATGAAGAGTTGTAATCCTGTTAATCCATCCAATAGCTGCATTTCTTGTTGAAAAGACAGGGCATTAATCACCACTAGTGATGGAAGCAGGAAACAAAAGTGCTTCTCTCCCTTCCTCAGTTATTCCAGAAAGCTCTTTCCTATTTTTGTGAGCTCAGTTGAGTTTTCTCTGTGCAAACCTTCCATCTATTTATCAGTCTTCTTTGCTCAGTGGGAATCAGCAGCATTAAATATTTTAATCCTTTTAAATCATCGTCTGTAGGATGTTTTGTTGGCAGGAGGGTAGAAAAATACTCCTGGAGTGTCTGGAGAGTTTCCCTGCCCACAGCAGGGGTTGGAGCTTTAAGGTCCCTTCCAGCCCAAACCATTCTGGGATTCTCTGGCTACCACTGGTCCATAAAGATGGAAAATAAACAACTTTATAATTGATGAAAACTGGAAAATAGCTGGTTTGGTGTTTTAGGGGTGCAAAATTGAAATAAACTTAGAGATTTCTGCATTGAAGTAAAAAGTGGCTTGTTAATTAACTTTTACATTGCATCCTTCCCAGCCAGGCCCAGGGGCAGCTGTGGTGTTCTCACTGAAGTTTGAAATTACTTTTTTGAGCTGTTACTGAGGCTTTACTTTGGCCTTGTAGTGGCATCTCATTGATTCTTAGAAAGTAATTTCTACAAGAACAGCACAGAAAAAAACAGGCCTAAAGAGTGGGGCAAGGAAAGGAACAAAACCAGTAGTCCCTAGAAGAATGGGGGCAAGCAGGAATATTTGAAGATGAATTATTTGAATGTAGATACGGAGAAAATGCTGAGGATTTTCAAGTTGCTGGTGAAATTTTACTTCAGATCTTCATATAAATTGTCATTGTTTTTTCCTTGTTCTTGTGTCTTTGCTTTCTAAAAATGCTGCCTCCAAGTGAGGGTAAAAACTGAAGAGCTTGAAAACACAAGGACAAGGGACAGATGCAGCATCATTGTCCCACTTTTTTAATGTGTTTTTTTTTTTTTTTTTAATGTGGAACAGACCCAGCAGCTGGGAGAAGGGAATTGAGGTGGGTGCAGGTTTGATCTTGAAATTTCATCTTAAAAATCTTCACGTTCCTGAAAGGCCTTACCCAAGGAGAGGAGAATGATAAAATCCAACTCAGCTGTGCCAGTCCCAGATCATGAGAGCACTTTAATAGGATTGAGTAAATCCAAGAGTCCATAGGCTGAAATGCTCATGTGTTAATTGCTCAGGAAGTGTTGGTGAAATAAAACCTGGAGTAGTGTTTGGATTTTTGGAACCTGCAAAGCCAGAGAAAGAGGTGGATTTGCACTGTAAATTATTCACTGTAGCACCAGCACAGCCAAATATTTGCTTATGCTTGAATAATTCTTGAGGAAAGCATTTAAGCAGATATTTGACTTCAGCAAACAGAGTTAGTCACACTTGCAGCTGAATCAGAGCCAGAACTGGTTTTGACTCGAAGGTGAAGTTTTCCTTCCCTGGCTGTTCTCCTGGCTGGAGGGGGCTGCGAGATGGGATCTGGGACTGGGCATGGCAGAGAGGCTGTGGGCTGATACTCACCCTTTCAGGATTTTCCAAGCTACCTTTGGTGATTCCTGAGCCCCTGAGCCAGAATTAAAGTTTTTCTGGTTAAGCCCCAGGATATTTTCCAGGTTTTCCAGCAGATGTGCCCCACCATGAGAGGGGCTCAGAGCCTGGGTGTGGGAGGGAGCCTGTGGGATGAGATTCATCTTTCCAGGATGTCCTGAGCTATCAGAGGCGATCCCTGAGCTGGAATTAGGGTTTGCTTTTGTGGTTAAGCCTCAGGTGAGGGTGTCTTCCAGCAGATGTGCTCTGGATGTGCACCCCCAGTGAGAGGGGCTCAGGACTTGCTAATCAGCAGTAACCCTCTGAGATATTTAATGGAATTCATGGATATGAATTCCATACCATGTGAGGTGACTTGAGTGTTGAACAGCATTGTGAGGCAAAACAGAGTTTGTGGGGTTTTGTGTGTGTCTGTTCTGTGGTTAAATCATCTTTTAGAAGCTTTTTGCTTGTGCTGGCGCTTCAACAGAATTGTTTGGATGACAAAAATCAAACATTTGGGGGACAGTTTTTAAAGAACTGTAGTTTTAACCAAGGAGAACTGTCAGACTCTAAAGCAAGTTTTTCTCCTTTTTGGCTTCTGTAAGAAGTTTTTTCCTGCTGTTTTACTGGCATTTCTGATCTATTATGGCAACAATTCTCCAGAATAAGCATTTGCACTCCCTGTTTTATATCTACAAACTTTAAGAGAGTTCAGCTGATCAGTAATAAGGATGAACTTTATAAAAAAACAGCCCACTATAATTTTTGCTGTGTTAAAACAATTCAGTTGTATCAACCTTTAAAAAATAAATACTTTAAAAGATTTATCAAAATTGTAGGGTGCAGTGAGCATCCCCATTAAGCAAAATGGGGCACTCTTGATGCTTGAAGTAGTTCAGGCTTGTTGTGTAAATAATAGCAGAGATATAAATGAGTATTTAATTCCTGTTTAAATGCTGAGTTACTCGTCCAGCCACAGCAGTTTGTCAGGAACCATTGTTTTTGACAAATATATTAAATAGCAAACATTTGTTTACGTGTCTAATGAATTAATAATGCTCACTTAATGATTTCTGTTGAATTTGTTCAGGGCTTTGAACCCACTGTAGGAGCAGAAAGTGCATTTGCCTCCACGTTGTTTTCAGATTTGCTGCTCGTGGAGAACACTGAGAAGTTGCTGCTGGTGGCAGTTTGGATGGTGTGGGCACTTCCATAGTCCACGTTTCCTATGGAATTCGGTGTGGATATGGCAGTTCTGTGAGGGAGCTCTGGCTTGTGGCAATCCTGGCCCTGTTGGAATCCTGAAGCCTGAGAGTTTTAAAATTCCTGTGCTTTCTAACAGTGACCTTCAAAAGAACACTGCTTTTGACTTGAGGTCTTGAACAAGGCTTCTGAATTTGGGTAATAGAGTTAGAATCACTGGTGTGTAGTCAAAATAGAAGTGTGTAATATCACATGGTGAAGAGTTTGGAATTTAGGGTTTTAGAATATAGTAATAGGTATGGGACAAGATGAACAATTCTTGGGCCTTCCTTCTTGTTCGTTCTTCTTAGTTTGAGATGGTACTTTTTTAATTGGATACTTAATATGCAGTGCAGGTAACAGGTGTTTGGTTATTGAGTCAAAAGTATAAATAATATAGATGTTAGCTTTTAATTGAATAGATAGCCTTTAAAAGACCTTGTCACTAGCTAAATCTACCTCAGTTTTCTCACTTTTAGCTTGTTAGCTAGAAGTATTGCAGAACTCTTGGTGCTTTAGATATGAATTAATAAATGTCCTGGTTTGAAGGACAGGTATCTGCCAATAAAGGCAGAAGCTTCTCTTTGAAATGGAGAATGTAAAGCCCCTCCCTCCGAATTATTATTATAATTTTGAAATTAAGGGGCTCTCAGGCAAAGATAGGGAAATTAGGAATAACAGTTCTTTACTAGGAAAATTAAAATAGAAATACAGTATTACACAGAACAATCCCAGCCCTGCCAGAGTCAGAATCCAAGCTGACACCCGTCAGTCAGTCAGGGTGTTGGCACAGTCCCATTCAATGGTGGCTGCATCCTCCTGCAGGGGCAGATGTGGTTCAGCTGGAGCAGTGCTCCTGGAGAAGGGGCAGTTTCCTCTGAAGGTGCAGGGATGATGTGGAAAGGTCTGGCTTTCCTCTGGAATCCAGTGGAAAGATGGATAACTTGCTGTCCAAAATCTCAGTTTTTATCTGGGTAGGAAAGGCTTGGCTGCTCCCCTGGCTGGAGCATCTCCCAGTGGGATGATGGAATTTTATCAGTCACACAGTGGGACTGAATGGGCCAGCAGCAGATGATATCTTCCTGGAGGGAGGATGGGCTGTGGGAAAGATAAAGATGATTGCCCAGCTGGTTTAAAGATGGCCCAAGAGCAGATAATATGTGCCAGGAGATCAGGGTCACTGCCCCAGCTGGTTTAACAGATGGTGACAGAATTCACACTTCTGTCACGTCCTGTATTGAACCCAAGACAATAAACAACCAAGTCAGAACAAGAAAATCCATCTCTCGAGTTTCAATCCTGACTCTGAGTGAAAGCAGAAGAGAAGAGAAGCCAGCTGCTAATATGTGGTACCACTAATATGTAGCCACTAACATGCCCCAAAATTTAGATTTTTTTCTTTTTTTTTTTTTTTTTTTCATTGAATTCTTTCAAGTAGTCAAGAATGATGTGCAGCTGCTGGAGTGAGTCCAGAGGGGGTCATGGAGTTGCTCCCAGACTGGAGCCCCCCTGCTCTGGAGCCAGGCTGGGAGAGCTGGGGGTGTTCACCTGGAGAAGAGAAGGCTCCAGGGAGAGCTCAGAGCCCTTCCAGACCCTAAAGGGATTCCAGGAAAGCTGGAGAGGGACTGGGGACAAGGGATGGAGGCATAGGACAAGAGGAAATGAGTGCAAAGTTTTAAATCCTGTAATGACATCAGATCTAAAAGTAAATATTTATTGAAAGTTACTGTCATATTATTGTTCCTTCAAATATATTCAAAGTGCTTGGATGTAATAACTCATATATTTAGATTGGTTTTGTTCTTAGTTTACCTTTATCACCTCTTAAAATTTAAAATTAGAATATTTTTCAGGAAAATACTGAGTCTCGTAGACATTTTGTTTGCTTTTACTTTACAGATTTTCCTGCTGTCATCAGTTTATAATTTTTCCTTGCCCTGTCTGGAGTTCAGCCTTATTTCTTAGAGGTTATCAACCTTTTTGGCACTTTGTGGTAAATTGTGGCTTGTTCTGAGCTATTTCCAAGTTAGCAGAATCGTTTGAACTTAATGGTCTCATTTTCTGTGCTTTATACTCCTGGCTTTTTGGGGGTTTGTTTGTTTGGTCCTTTTTTTTTTTTTTTTGTGTTTGGTTTTTTTTTTTTTTTTTTTTTTTTGTTTTTTGTTTTGTTTTTTTTTTTTTTTGTTTGTTTGAGGTTTTTTTTTCTGGTAAAAATTGAAAAAAAAACCAGGATTTTTCTTCTGTTGTAGTTCAGTTGCATAGAGTGCTGCTTATTCTGGGAGCAGCAGTATTGCTATCCTTGTGGTTTAACTTGACATTTCATCAAAATCAAAAATAAATCTGTCAAGATTCCATCCTAAAAATCTCTCAGGAGCAGACTCCACTCAAGGGTGTCAGCTGAGCTCTGAATAACTTTCTAAAATAGAACATTGTGATTGGAGAGATGGATTTATTTTGTTTTTCAAGGTTGCAAAATCAAATATCAGAGGCCTCAGAAGTGAGTTTGTGCACTTCTTTTTAGGTCTGGTAACACCTAAAATCTGTGTTTGGTTTCCTTAGACTGACCTGAAGACACCAGGAGTTTCCTGAACTTTTGTATTCTGGGATTTGAGGTGTAAAAGGTTGGAGGCAAATACCACCTAATGGAATAACACTTCTTAATGTGGAAAAGCAGCTGAGCCCAGTTTCTTTGGGACCTTTTGTTAACAGAGGAGGAAATAGTGGTGAAATAGTGAGAAGTTCCCATCCCCAAAATTCCCAGGAGATTTGATAATGATGACTAATTGGAATCTGTTTGGATAACGTGGAAACAGCCTCGATTTCCAGGTAGCCAGCAGGAATATATCATTGTAAAAGTAATTTTGGGGTTTTTTCTGAATTCCAAATTGCAAATTCCAGAATGACTTTGGAATGGGTTAAGTGGAAGTTTGGATGACAGTAACCAAATGAGCATTTTGGGAAGGAGAAGGGAGGGAAAAGGCCCTTTTGAGCAATTCTGGTCTCCTCTCACATGGGAATAATAGCTATGTTGGGAAGAGCTTGGCATTCTCCTTTGAACTGTCTCTAATTTCCCTCTTTGTCACAAATTTGAGCTGTTGGGGTTTCTCTCTCCTCTCTGAGGTTGCTCCCTGCAATTCCCTGAAAGAAGCTGATAGTGAGGAGAGGGGAGTTGGGTCTCTTCTCTCAGGGAATAAGTGAGAGGAAACAGCCTCAAGATGAGCTGGGGGAAGGTTAGATTGGATATTAGGGAGAGGCTCTTCATGGAAAGGGTTGTAAAGCACTGGAAGGGGCTGCCCCAGGGCGGTGGTGCATGTGTGGATGTGGCATTTGAGGACATGGGTTAGTGGGGACCATGGTGGTGCTGCTGGTTGGACTTACTGACCTGAATGGTCTTTTCCAACCTTAAGAATTCTGAGACTCCACAATTCCCTGCTGGAATTTGGACAGAAACAGCTGTAGAAGGGCAAGGAAAGAGAAGGAGGAGAGAGGAGGAAGGAGTGTGCTTTACATGGCTTGAGTTCCTGGGTTCTGTGACCTGGAGCTTCTCTGTCAAGACAAAAACTGCTCTGAAATGGAAATGAACAGTCCCATGAGATCTGTGCTGGGACTTCACTTGTTTGGTGGCCAGTTGAAGTTCTACCTGGAATTGCTGCCTGTTGCAGCCTGCACCAACCTCCTGCTGCTGGATGGGTTGGGAAGGGTCCAAGCTGAGGAGAGGTGGAGCTTGGAAAGGTCTCTTTCCTCTCTTAACACCCAGATGAGAAGTGGAGCAACATGTGCAGTGTAGAATTTGAAATGATTTTGCTGCTGCCCTTTATTTCTCCAGAATATTGGTATTAAAATCCAATGAAGTCACCTGCGATCCATGGCTTTTACAAAGGGAAAATGAGCTGTGCCAGGTGTGAGGGAGCCTCATAAATCACAAGATAGCATAATTGAATTTGGCAAAAACCTCTGATATCCTGGAGATTCCACCCATGTGAGCTGTCCTGCAAGCAAACTAAATATATATATATATATATATATATATATATATTATATATTGTCAACCACCTAGGCACTTTAAATACTTGAGTCAATATGGGCCACTCAGTCTGGTTTCTTACATTTCCCTACTAGCTCTTCTTCTCCTGTGGGAAAAAAACTCACAAGTTTTCCTTGAAAATTCTTGGCACACAATTCTTTGCAAGTTTGCTTGATTCTTAATAAATGCAGCTGGTTTTTTTATAAAATAACTTGGTTTATATTGCTGAAAATCTCTTCATTCCGTGCTCCTATCACTGTATTTATTTCAAACTTTTTAAATTTGAAGGAATATTTTAAAATAATTCAGTTGTGGGCTGCAGAATTGTGCTAATTGTTTTTATTGGAGTTATGAACCAGAGCTTTTTTTAACTTTCTAATGTTCCACACTCTAGATATGCTCTGGAGTTCGACCAGACCTGTCTTGGGGATTTTAGTGTGGGATTTTTTTGTTTGTTTGGGTGGTTTTTGTTTGTTTTGGGGGTCTAGGAGGGAAGGGAAGGGAGAGGGTTATGGGGTTTTGGTTTGGGTTTTTGTTTTTCTTGGGAGGTTTCTTTATTTTTTGTTTGCTTTTTGGTTGTTTTGTTTTGTGAATTTTTGGTGAGTTTTTGTTCTTTGTTTTTTAATTTTACTTTGTTGGTTGTGGGGAGTTTTTTAAACTGATGTTGGTGGCGTTTTTCTCATTTTCCTGGACACAACCCAACAACCTGTGTCCTTAAAGAAGGCCAACCTCAGGGATTATTCCCATTTTTCCTAGGCAATGCCTTTGAATTCTAGGTCATCTGTTTTTTTGCAGTGAACCCTCATTTTAATCGGAAATTTCTCTGCTACAGTTGCTTCTCCAAAGTGCTTGAAAGCAGGAAAGATAGCATAAACACTTTATTACTGGGAGATTATGGAAATCAGACCTGGTTTAAGCCAGAACCTTGCATTTTCTTGAGCTGGAGGGCTGTGCATGCACAGTTATAGAGTTAATGTGTACACACATCTTGATTAATGCTAATGGGCTTCTCCTTCTTTATTTTATTTATTTTTTGTGCCTGAAACAATGCCATGCTCTTAGAGACTATATCCCCTATGTAGTTACCTGGGAAAGAGTTTGTAGTGGCTCAGCTTTGTGCAGGTTGAGTAATAAATGTGTCAAATCCCTCTTTTCCAGCTCTGCCTTGAGTGAAGTCTGACGGAAAATGATCCAGCAGCTTTGTCTCTGGAAATGGTTCACAGTGGGGACGGCACTCGCTGCTGTCCTGGCGTGGGCTCTGGCCCAGAATGATGAAGGTAAGGGTTTGGCTGAGGGGCTGGAGCTGTGGGAGGGTTGGGATGCCTCTGGAATTTCATTGGAATGTTCCTTTCCCACCCCAGAATTATTACTTGAAGAACTAGTTTGGTAGAAAAAGAGATTACAAGAAAGAAAGGTCTGAGTGTGTTTTGTGTTTCATGGCTTCAGCATCTACTGATGATTGCATTTTCTGAAGCTGTTGATTTACCAGGCAAGATAAAATCTTAAGTTATGATTATTCAGTGGTGGACTCGAGCATAAAATTGGTTTTGTCTTATTCACTGTGCAAGCTTTAACCATAAACTTTGCTTTGTTTGTAAATCAGCAGTTGTGGTTGGAATAGGAGTTTGAGAGAATTGTTAATGACCAAAAACCTGGGAAAAAATCCACAGTGAGGATTTTCTAGAGAAACAATACTTCAGGAACCCTGAAACCATGGCACCAGTAGCTCGTGTTCCTCCTCAGAGCATCTTGGTTAAATTTAATTAAAAGACACCAGAAATGTGTCCTGCCAGTGATCTCTGGTAATTAAAAGTTACAGCCCTGGATAACTGATTAGGGTTTATTTTTTTGAACAATTTAACAGCACTGAAGGGCAGAGTCTGTCAGAGTTGTTCCTGAATACTCTTGGGAATAATGAGTTGGATAAGTGAAAACAGTGTGGTTTCAGAATGTAATGAAGTTGCTCATTATCCATGGCACTCCATGTGGGTAGAGCTGTAATTGCACAAATTTATGACTTTGGCATCTGGATTTTGGTTTAGAAATGTCTATTTTGTCAGTTAGGAAGTAAAGCAATTTTGCTTTCATGGGAAGTCTTCAATCCCGCTTGAATTATGCTTTGTTTTTTGCTATCAAGTCAAAAGTCTGTGTTTCTTGCTCTCCTAATTGCTCTCCAAATGTCCTTTTATTTAATGTCTATAATGTACAAGAAAGCTAATTTAATTTTCTCCATTTTTACACCCTGTCATAATCACTGTCACTCCTGACACTGAAGTCGACGAGCTGCTCATATTTCACATATTTGCTCTGTGCTGGGGTACAATTAACTGGATTTTAATAGTTTATTGAAGTGGAGGAGTGGGGCCATCAGGCTGCTGAAGGTTGACCTTGGTGGGGGTGGTTTGAGGAGGAAAATGCTGGGTTGGGTGGAGGAGAGGCAGTGGGATGGCCTCTGGCATGTCCAGCAGTGTGGGAGGACACAGGAGAGCAGTGGGAATAAATGTGGGAAGCAAAACAGGATCATGGGACCATGGAGAGCTGTGGAGAGCCCCCAGGGGAGGCTGAAAAAAAAAAAAAAAAAAAAAAAAAAAAAGCAGGACTTTTCAGTGGGATTTTTATTTGTGCTCATGCTAGCAGCATCACATCTCCCCAAAAAGGCATTTTTGAGAAGAATAAAATGGGGATTTTTGGTTTAGGAGCCTTTTCTAGTGAGATTTTATGGTGAAGTGTCCAAAACACAGATGGCCCAGACAGGACAGCAAAAATTCTGTCTCCTGAAGGGGAAAGAGGGATCCCTCAGGTTTCCATTTCTGTTCCTTTGTACTCATATGACAAAATCTCATCTGTGTGTCCTTATCCCAAGATTGTTCAGAATCCTTTTCCTTCCAGGTGATTTAGAGGGAGGGAAAGGCCACCACTCTTTAATGGCAGTGTCTTGTGACTGAATAAATACAGCAACTCCCTTGCTTCAAAGGGCTCTAAACACAGTTTTTGGGTAGAATTTTTTTAGCCTGGCTCGTGCCAATTTATTTCTCACAGAACCCACACTTGATTTTATCCTTGGTAATGTTCTCCTATATGGCCTGAACAGGGCAGCTTTGTTATAGTGAGTATAAATTTGCTGCCTGTAGCCAAAATTCTTGCTGCTTTTTCTGGGGAACAGTTCAGAAATGCTATTTCTTGAGGAACATGCAACACCCTGATACAAACTGAACTGATTTCCTCCCCTGCACTGTGCTCAGGAAAGGGTAAATGTAGCTAAAAGCATTTTGGATAAATTTCACAGTGGTGTAACAGAGAAAAAATGAGCTGGAAATGGATTTAAGCCAAGGTGGGGGACTGGTGACTCAGCAAATGGTACCCAGCTAATGAGGCAATGCTTACAGGAATAATTGCTTGGAAATATGTTTCTTACAGCTAAGTAGAAAACTCTGTGTGGGTCTGGGCCTGGAAGAGTTCTGATGTGCAAGAACAGAATTTGTAACCTAAAATATAACATGGAGAAGATGTGTTCTTCTGGCAACTGGCATTTTCAACCAGTGTAGTTCTCTTAATAAATACAAAAAATAAAAAATCAGCTCTGGCAGAAATTAAGGGCTGTTTCTTTGTACCCAGCATGCCAATCCTCCATTTTCCTGGAGCTGTGGCTGTTGACTCAGTTTCTTGCCCCTCTTGCTGCTTTTTGCTTCATTAGCTCATAATTTCTGTTTCTCATGTTTGACTTGACCTCTCATGTCACCAAATCCTCCCCAGCCACAGCAATTAATGATGCCCCAAAGTAACTTCATCCAGGAGTGCCTTGGTCAGGCTGCTTTTTTCCTAGATGTCAGTAGGAAGTTTCCCCAGGATCCCATCTGCTCTTGGTGAAATTCAAGTACTTCCCATCTACTGTAGTCCCTTTGTATTCAAACCCACCCCCCATATTATTCAAAACCCCAATACTTTTTGTCACAGAGCCATGCCATCAGTCCTAATTTACTGTTGATGAGCCCATTCAGTGTTTAACATCAGTTCTTTCATCCTGTAATCCTTTTGTTCAATCCTGTGGTGCACCAGAATAAATGTTAGGTGTAAATGTGGATGGGGAATATTGTGAGTAATTTTAGTTTGATTTTCTGAAAGGAAGAGATATGGTTTTACAATTCTTGCTATTGTCTCTCTTCCAAACAGGAGAAATGCTGCAAAGGTTAGATTTTTTTTTTTTTTCATAATATTTTAGTTTAAGTAAAAGTAGAAATGACACTTGTAGCTGTGCAATGTGTGAAATTAGGTCAGCTGAAATCTCTTTTATTTTTCCAGTGCTGCTCTATTGAATTCAGAGGCAAACTCTGAGGTTAAAGGAATCAGGAAGGAGGAAGGTGGAAACACAGGATCAAATTTCTCCCCTTTTTTTCCTCTCTAATCCAATGTCTATGGCTCAAAGAAAAAAATTAGCAGCAATTTTTGGCCAGCAAAGAAGGCTGCTGAATTCAAAACTCTCTGCACTTTTATGCCAGACCAAACCAATCCAGCAACAATTATTTGCCAATTAACATATTTAATTGCCCAGCATTGAGTCCATACCTTTCATGAAAATACAAATGTGAGCTGGGGAAGGGGGCACAAATTATTTATTTTTAACTCTTAAAAGATGAATAGAAGGCAAAAATAATTCTGATCCAAAAGCAAATGTGGAGATCCACCCACAAAATTTGCAGTAAATCTGTTCTTAGGGTTTTCAGAAGTAGTGTAATGGGGCTGTGAGCTGTGGGGATCTGTTTCATACCATGGAATCTTTGAAGGGTTTTTGAAGATTTTGGGGATACTGCTTTTAACCTAAAGTTATTTTGTACTGTTTTTATACATGAATGAAAAGAACACTTGAAGGTCCTTACATTTCTCCTGAAGATTTATAGCTGTAAAAGTAGAATAGTGACAAAAATCCTGAATTCGTACACTCAGAGATGAGCCCTTTTGTTATCTTGTAAATTTGGGTTGTGTTTGAGAGGGTTCTCCAGGGGCAGGAGGGGGAGGGTTGGGCTTGCTGTCACCTGTCCCACATTCCCCTGACCCAGGGACCTGTTACACCACCCTGTCACACACCAAAAATGGCAATACTCGAGTCCCACCTGTGTTTGGTGTGGAGCCAGTGGAACCACAGGAAACTTTTCGGCTGGAAAAGACCTTCAAGAGCAGCGAGTTCAACCATAATGCTGGGGATGAGGATTTCTAGAAGCCTCCACTCCAGAAATCTGCTGGAGCTGTTCCATGAAATCATCCCTTCTGACTCACTTCAGGAATAATACTTGTTTATCCCTGAGGAGATGCAAACAGGATGTTGGACTTACTTCTCTTGGGATATATGACTAAGAAGGAATGCTCTCTTGATTATTTAATGTTGGTTTTTCAACTCTGTTTGGACTTATCACTGTAGTTCTTCCAGTCTTCTGGTTTCAGACTCATTTCCTTCCTTTTCCTTCCTTTCTGCTTGACTGTGGAACAAGAGATGAGCCATGGACACCTGCACTGCGGAATATGGATCTTGCTGCTGGCTCAGTGGTTTTGTTTTATTTGAAACAGAATTTCACAAAACTGAGGCTAATCAGAAGATTTTCTCATCCAAATATGGATTTCATTTCCTAAGTGTTCAGCAGATGGGTATATTTTATCAGAATGTAATAAAAAACATTTAAATGGGCTTTGCCACTACTCTGAGTGGGGGTGACTTTTTAAGTAAGTCTTTTTTTCTGTGAAAAACACAACAGTTCACTTGTGCCACAAGGACTGTTCAGCCACAAACTCCTTCACGTGTTTTTTCAAGGCCCACTCTATTAGTTAATGTCTTTATTCAGTCTAACAATCTTCTGCTACAAAAATTGAATCGTTGAGGGGCCTTACAAATCACCTTAAGAGGCTATTTCAGAAAGAAAATAGTTTCAGATCTTGATCTATTACTGTTGGACAGGAAATTAACTGAGGAAAATGCATATTTGAGTACCTGGAGCTCATTGATCATTCCCTGAGCCCTGCACTGTACAGATCCAGGGAGAGGAGAGAAATGCCACCAGGTTCTTGCCTGAGGGAAAGTGTCTGTTCTTGGGAACAGGAGTCATTTGTGTGTTTTATGGGGACTGGCTGCGTTTGGTTGGGAGCCGTGGCATTGATCCTACAGGGAAAAGAGCTCTCCTTGATGTTGTTGAGTTGTAGTGGAGCCATTAAGTTCCTCTGAAGGGTTCAGTTCTTCAAAGTGTCTTTGAGTGCCACCAGCAGCACTTTGAGGCAACAGCAGATGAATTTCCCTGTGGGGAAAGGTGAGTTATTCACGAAATAGGGGCACTGAAACGAGGTTTGTCTCATTTAATGTACAGATTTTAGCCCTGGTAGAAGGGACCGATTATCCTGGGGCCTCCCTGTGGCTGTGCTGGGAGGGGTGAGGCAGGAAACTGCTCCTGGAGAAGGAGGAAATCCCAGATCCCAACAGCATTTGAACCACCAGACTGTGGGATCTGGCTAGAAATGAGCCTCTTCCAGGAACTGCACTGCCAAGTTTTTTTGTGCTACCGAGACGAGGAAGGGCCTGGAGCATCTGGGTGCCCAGGAAAGGCTGAGGGAGCTGGGGCTGCTCAGCCTGGAGAGGAGCCCCAGCTGAGAGGGGCCTCAGCCCTGGGTGTCCCTGTGTGCAGGGAGGGGCAGAGCAGGGCCCAGGCTCTGCTCCAGGGCCCAGCAATGGCCCCAGAGCAGGGCAGGGACTGAGCCCAGCAATTCCCTGCACAGGAGGCACAGCTTCTTCCCTGGGCACTGCCCAGCCTGAACAGATTGCCCACAGAGCCTCTGGGCTCTCCTCCCTGGGGCTGTTGCAGAGCTGTGTGCACACAGGGCTGTGCCCTGTGCTCTGGGATGGCCCTGCTGGAGCAGGGAGGTGACACCAGGTGCCACTGAGCTCCCTTCAGCCTCAGCCACCCAGGATCCTGAGATTCTCCACCCATGTGTTGGATTATCTGGATTTCAGGGTATCAAACATAGATTCCCTTTGATTCCTTTAGGATTCAACCGTCCTGAGCCATCCCTTGGTGGGGGAAGGCTGGGAGAACCAAGCTGGTTCTTTTCCTCCAAGGGCTGGGTTCCTAAAGGTGCTACTTACACCTGGGAAGGGAACTCCTGACCCAGGAAAAGCAGAAACCCCCCTAAAAAGTGCCTTGGAACACCTTGTGTCCCCTCCAGAAGAATCACTCACACTTTGGGACTTCCAGCTCTAACTCCAGTGATATTTTAGGGCTGAATTCCTGAAAATCATCAACCACTGTGTGTGAGCAGAGCCACTGCAGCTCTTCAGTCACGAACTTTCTTATTCTTCAGTCATGAAGACATTTTGCATCTGTTCTAAGCAGCATGAAGACTTGGAATGACACAACCTTTCCTTTCTGGTTTTCTCTTCAGTAGAAACACATTCACAGCTTAGCTGGGCCAGTAGATTTCAGCACTAAGGCAGCTCATAGAAATGGACTTTTCCTTACTAGGAAGCCCTGAAATGCAAATATTTTAACTTCGAAGGAAATCAGGCTTTGAAATTCTATTTGAGGGGCAATAGTTTAAGTAGTTTGACTTTCAAAGAACTGCAACTGGCAAGATTTAAAATCTGCCTATGTCATGCCTTTCATCTCATACTCCACCAGAATTTACATTGCCTGCACAATTTTAGTTTTTATGGGAAATACTGTATTTGTAGCAGCAGTTTGGAAGCACAGAATTCCTGTGTCTTGGTGACACAGAAGGTCAGAAATCCCTTCTTTATTTGCTGCCCCTGGCATGTTACTTTCTAAACCCCCTTTTCATTTCTCTTTGTCTCAGTCTACCACTAAGAATTCTTTTCTAAATCCTTTTACGTGTGGACTGATAAACTGTGATAGAAACAGCCTCCCTCTTACTGTGGTTTTATCTGGGTTTTTTTTTTCTTGTTGTTTTTTTTGGGTTTTTTTTGTTTTTTGTTTTTTTTTAAATGAAAAGTAGCTATTTAAAACAAGGCACAGGAACTTCAGCTTGATCAAAACTTGATTTTTGTAGGATTTGGTTTTCACGTAGCAAGAACAGACTCAGGGCTCTATCCCTCAGGGCATGGGGTATGCGTGCTCTGAATCACTTCAAGTGCCCAGAAACTTCCTTGGTGATTGTGATTATGGACACTTCCTTTAGAAGGTTTTAAACGGGGTCTGAGTTTTCCAGAGCCTCTGGACAGTATGGAATTCTTCAGAGGCTGAGTTCCTGCCCAGGCCAGTGGGATCTGTGTCCAGTTCTGTCCCTCCTGGCCAGAGAGCCCTGGAGGGGCTGGAGCGTGTCCAGGGCAGGGAACGGAGCTGGGGAAGGGGCTGGAGCCCCAGGAGTGGCTGAGGGAGCTGGAAAGGGGCTCAGCCTGGAGAAAAGGAGGCTCAGGGGGACCTTGTGGCTCTGCACAACTCCCTGACAGGAGGGGACAGCCAGGGGGGGTCGGGCTGTGCTGCCAGGGAACAGGGACAGGACAAGGGGAAACGGCCTCAAGCTGTGCCAGGGGAGGCTCAGCTTGGACAGCAGGAGGAATTTCTGCATGGAAAGGGTGCTCAGGCCTTGGCAGGGGCTGCCCAGGGAGCTTTGGAGTGCCCATCCCTGGAGGTGTCCAAGGAAGGGCTGGAGGTGGCACTCAGGGCTCTGGGCTGGGGACAAGGTGCAGATCAAAGTTGGGCTCAGTGATCCTGGAGGGCTTTTCCAGCCTCAGGGATTCCATGATCTCTGCTGCTGTGTGCAGTGGGAGCCACCTCCTGTGTCTGGGCAATAATCATAAGGGCTGAACTCTCCCAGCTCAGTTTAATGCCTTCATTTTGCAGTGATCATTTTCACATTAGAGCATCATTACTGCTCAGCTGTTGTCTGTCATTAAGCACAGCCAGGGCTTTTTCTGACTGAAGCTCATGGAAGCTCTGGGATTTTACATGGAATGCCCATGGTGAGGAAATATCTGGTGATTTAAACTGAAAACCCCAAAACCCTCCTAAAAACCCCAAACCAAACTTTCTCCCCCACCCCTTTTTCCCAAACATTGCTGTGGTTACTGAATGCCCAGGTGTGATCACTCCTAGCCAAACACTTTCTCTCTCATTTCTTCTGGAGAATCTCTGTTGGAAGACAGTAATTTTCCTTCTCCTTCTCCTTTTCTTTTTCTTTTTTTTTTTTTTTTTTTTTTTTACATGGTGAAAAGAAAACTTTTGGGTTAGGTTGGAAAAAATAGTAAGGAAAATAGCCTCTATGCTTTACAGTATTGATTAGTATATTGAGGCATGGCGAGTTTTAAATTGGCAGGGAGATGAAAGCTGATATGTGTAGGCAGAAATCAAATGTTTAAATAATGCCAAATTACCCTGCTGCACATTGTTAAACATGACTGCAATGGGAAGGGCCAAGGAGGTGGGGAAGGAAGCAAGGAGAGAAACTGTGTTCTTCAATTGGATTAGAGAGAAATGGGATTTCTCTGCAGTTCTAGTCTGAATGATCCTGGAAAGCTGATTTACACAAGAAAGGGATTGTGGTGTGAGTCTGTGCTTGCCTCCAATATAATTTCTGTTCCCTTTTGTGAATTTAATGGTGCTCCATGATCACTTCTCATTTCAGGAACATCTTAATGGGGTTTAAATTCAAGGAATTGCAAATTCTTGGGCATCTTTAAATGTTCAGAGCAGGAGACCATAGAATCCCAGAATTATTTAGGCTGGAAAGGACCTCTAAACTGATCCCCACCTTGTCACCAGCCCAGGGCACTGAGTGCCACATCCAGGACTTCCTTGGACAGGGATGGGGACTCCAAAATCCCCTGGGCAGCCCCTGCCATGTCAGAAATTTTTTTTGGTTCTGTACCAGAATATCTTGTTTTAGTCTCTAAGATGCTGATGGTTTTGCCAGCAATATTAATGCAACATTAAATACTTGATTTATTTGCCCCTTCTAACAGGATATCTGAAGGGACAGGATTTAATGATTTGACCTGCTGGGCAAGTCAGCCATGGGATAATTTCACACCTTATTTCTAAGCAGAGCTGTTTGAAGGGAATTGTTTGGTCCTAGAGGGGAACACAGAGAGTTAAATAACTTGGGGCTCCCTCATTTAAACGTTTAATTTGATCACCCAGCTGGTCTTAACTTAAACCAAGGTTTCTGGTGTTGCTTGGTGTCACTTTTTTCTATGACCAGTTGGCCAATGCAGCCTAACTGTGTTTCTTGAGAAGTGGCCAAGCTTTTGATTCAATTCCAAATAACACAGCACAAAAATTGATTACTGCAAAATCACAGGAAGTATTGAAAAAAACTTCCAGGAAAAAAATAAAATCAAAGAAAACAGAGGTTTTTATTCCACATAATGATGCTAGAGGAAAGTTTCTGGTGTTTAAATTGTGTTTTTCCATCTTCTAACATAGAAACAATGGATTTCATTGTTTTATTTTACAAGTGTTAAGAGATTTTACTATTTACAAAAATTTCTTGACTCCTCAGACTTTTTGTTCCATAAAAAATGGTTGGGATCCTGCCACCTGAACTATTATAAAGCTCAATGTGTTTCTGTTTTGTTTAGAAAGTGCAGCTTCACATCCACAAGTCAAAAACTCTGGCTTTGCTCCTTTTTCAGTGGTTTGGTTTTTTTTTTCCTTCCAAGTTTTTCTTTACTGTTTTTTATTGCAAAACTAATTGCACAAATCTGGGCAGTGTTCTTTGTGACTTTCTAACAATCTGAAGGGTTTTGTGCTGAATATAAAACAAGAGGCATTTTGTGGAGAGGGACTTTTTGTGAGGATGGAGGGACAGGAAAAGTGGGAATGGCTTTAAGCTGGAGGAGATGGGTCAGATGGGATATTGGGAAGGAATTGTTCCCTAGGAGGGTTGGGAGGCCCAGAGCAGCTGTGGCTGCCCCTGGATCCCTGGAAGTGTCCAAGGCCAGCTTGGAGAGGGGCTTGGAGCAGCCTGGGAGAGTGGGAGGTGTCCCTGCCCATGGCAGGGAGTAGAACTAAATAGCTTTAAAAAGTCCCTTTTCACTCAAATTACTCTATGATTCCATGCAGTTACTCTGTTCTTATGCATGGAAACACAAAGGAAGCAGGTTCTTCAATCTTTGGGGTGTTTTCAAAATTTGTTTTGGATTTTTTTATTGTTGTCTTTGTATTCATAGAAAATACGCAGAGAACTCCAAGCTAATGCTCCTAATCCATCTATCAGACAAAAGCCTCTTCTCACTCTGTAGCACTGTGCTCAACAGGATTCGCTGCTGCCACATTTAATGGAACTGGGATAGATTTCCTACCAGGACAAAGTTACTTTGTGAGTGTCTCATAAAAATCAGATCTTATAGAATATGGTGTTTCAGTGAAGGGGAAGCTATAAACAAAATCTCTATCAACAAAGCCAGCAAAATAACATCTCTGAGTGATTGATGGCTGCTGTGGAAATAAATTCAAGGCTGTGAAAATTTCCAACAGTTGCATATGTTAGAAAAGATAAGATATATGGGATGTTCAAGTACAAATGATGTGCAAGTGCATTTTTTGTATTATTTATAAAAGAAAAAAAAATCTCCAGAAATCCCCTCCACTCCAAAACAACAAAGCAAAACAAAACCAAAAAACCCCAAAACAAACAAAAAAAAACCAGTAAAGGGTGGAACTGTAACTCACAGAGTGGGCCACAATATCCAACCTGGCCTTGGACACTTCCAGGGATCCAGAGGCATCCATAGTTCTCTAAGCACCCTGTGCCAGGGCCTGCCCACCCTCCCAGGGAGCAATTCCTTCCCAGTATTCCATCTATCCCTGTCCTCTGGCAGTGGGAAGGCATTCCCTGTGTCCTGTCCCTCCATCCCTTATCCCCAGTCCCTCTCCAGCTCTCCTGGAATTCCTTTAGACACTGGGAGAGGCTCTGAGGTCTCCCCGGTGCCTTCTCTTCTCCAGGCTGAACAATCCCAGCTCTCCCAGCCTTTCCTCCCAGCAGAGCTGCTCCATCCCTCTGACCATCCTGGAGCCTCCTCTCCAGCAGCTCCAGGTCCTCCTGTGCCCCTGGAGCTGAGAGCAGCTCTGTAGGTGGGGTCTCAACTGCAGAACTCATCCTGCTTCTCCATGTGCCATGCGGCTTGGAAACAGAGCTTTTCTTCAGAAATGCTCTGGAATAATTTCTGGGTGAACAGTAAAAAATGGAATTATTTTAAAATGAATATTATGTTGTAGTTGAGAAGTAAATGAGGAACACTCTGGCCCTGGGCTCCCAATGACATTGTGGGTTCTAAGGCCACTGAAAACAGATGTGCCATTTTTGCATTTGCTTTTTGCAATCTCTCAAAGTTTCCACCACTGGTGTCCATCTCTCGAACTTCCAGTGCCCATCCTGCAGGAAAGCAACATTATTTTTAATTTAATGAGCTCGGGCCCATGAACAATTAAGAAGCTGTAATCAAATGGAGCTAATGAGGATGACACAGCCTCAATCCTCTGGAATGCTGCTCCAGTTAACTGCTCCTCATATCTCCAGTTTGATCTGTTTAGGTAAGAAAATCAATGTGGAGAGTGGCACAGGCAGTGGTTTTCCAGCTCCAGGGGCTGAGCACTTTGGTTTGCAAGACTTGGTGTTTTTATTCTGCTCAGGAAATGGTGATTAATAGGTTCTTGCTTTAGCAAGAAACCTCATGGTATCAGGGTATTTTAAATATCATTGAACTGCTCAGTATCCAAACTTCTTCCACATAATCGCTGATCCCACTCTTGTCTGCTAATTAAAATAGTTATGAACAAACTGCCAGGGAAAAGCAAACTGTGAATGGCTTCAGATAAACAACTGGCTTCCTCTTTATCCAGAATTAAACTCATCATGAACCAGAATCTTGCCCCCAACCAAAACCAGCATCTAATTTTGAACTTAAAGAACATGAACAATCACACTTAGAAAATAATAAAGAACTCCCAGAGCTGTGCTCAGTTGTTTTCTCACCAACCCTGTGGGTAGAACCTTTGTATAATTAAGTACTGGAGGTCTGCAAAGAAAATACCTTATCTGCTTGTTCTTCCCCTGTAATCAATGGCTTGGGATTTATTGTGCAGCTGGCTAATACAAAATTAATCAAGCTCTCCATTTCAGCCAGCCAGGAGCTGGAGCAGAGGCTGAGAAGCTCCATGTCAGGTGTGCTGCCTCTTTATCAGTGTCTGTGGGTGAGATAAAATCAAAAAATAGGGCTTCAAAAACTGAAAGGAATTAGGAGGGGAAGAGTTTAGGCATTACTGAACGCTAAGAAGAGTTTAAATCCTACAGAAATACCCATGCAATTGCTGTCTCATCTGCAGGATTTTCTCCTGTGCTATTTCTGAGGGGAAAACCTTGCAGGAAGGATTTGAAAGTTGCCCTGAATACTTTTATTTCCAGCTCTTAGAAATGAAACTGAGTCTAGCTTTAGGCATCACTTTGTCCTCCTGCTGGTGGCTTCTGTGTAGCCTGTGGGTCCAAATTACTCATTCAGTATTCTTATGAATCATAATTTGTACAGCTAAGAAAAACCACATTATTTTTGCTGCCCACCTTGCTGGTGGAAAACTTCACTGGATGTGCCCCTGTATTGGGCTGACCCAGCAAGGACACCTCCTAATCCTGTCCTTTCCAGGCAGGTGCTGCTTGGAAAAGGGTTTTATGTGTCCTTAGGTCTTTGGAAGGATCACTGATAGGCAGAGGTTAAAATTCCTTTGGCACTTCCCACTTGCCATAGGAGCCAAAACACTGAGCAGAGCAGAGTTGTATCCTTACAGGAACAAATTGTCAGACTTAATTTCTGCCAGCAAATACCCTCCTTCATTATTACTATTACTATTACTATTACTATTACTATTACTATTACTATTACTATTACTATTACTATTACTATTACTAATATTAATTTATTTGTTTATTTATTTATTTTAAAAATTGATTGTCTTTGCAACAAGGAGCTGAGTTGCATTTTATGCTAATTTAACTGTGTAAATTGAAATAAAATTAATGTACATAGGTAAACAAACACAAAATGCAAGTTCAGCTTCTTACCAGCACCAGGAGCAGAATTTATGATTTTTTTTCTGTTGTTTCATAGAGTCATTGAGGTTGGAAAAGCCCTCCAAGACAAGGGAATCCAACCTATGCCAAATCCCCACCCTGTCCCCAGCCCAGAGTGCTGAGTGCCATGTCCAGGCCTTGGACACCTCCAGGGATGGGGACTTTGCTGCTGCCTTTTAGGGAATGATATTTTTCCCTGCCTTCAACTCTTCTGAGAGTGGATCCAGACAGAGATTTTGATGGTAATCAGGACATCCTGTAAGGTGTTTATTTTTGAAAGTGTTTTCTAAGGTGGTAAAAATGGAGAAGTAAATATTTTCAGTCTCTGGAGTCAATATTGCAAGGAATATGAAATGTCTTTTCCAATGCAGCAGAAATCCAGCAACTCTCTCCTTGCAATTTATCAGTTGGTTGATGATAAAGGTTTCAGACAGCAGATGAACCATACTTACTCTTCATTTTCACAACGTTATTAAAGAAAAAATAAGTCACAAAAAAATCATCCTGACTGAAGTTTCTGGAAGGAGTTTTTTAGTGTCTAGATGCTGGTGAGTCCACACAGCGGCACATGTGATAGAGCAAGGGGAAAGGCTTCCCACTGCCAGAACTCAGGGTCAGATGGGATACTGGGAAGGAATTGTTCCTGGGAGGGTGGGCAGGCCCTGGCACAGGGTGCCCAGAGCAGCTGTGGCTGCCCCTGGATCCCTGGCAGTGCCCAAGGCCAGGCTGGATGGGGCTTGGAGCAGCCTGGGACAGTGAAAGGTGTCCCTGCCATGGCACTGGATGGGCTTTATAGTCCCTTCCAACCCAAACAAGTCTGGGATTTCATAATCAGCCTCTCTGATTTTAACATCACTTTTTGGGAATCCTCTCCAAATAGATGCTTGGGACCACTGTGAGCTGACAGGTGCTGAGTCCAACAATCCTTTGCCCCATCCCATAATTCCTCCCTCACAGAGTTGCTTTACCACAAAGACACCTGTAAACCTTCCATTCATTGAAATAAATCCTAAAGTGATTCAAAGGCAACAAAAGGCTCCCATTCTTTTGCAATTTCCAGACAGTTTTGGATTAATAGAGCCCAGACTTTCCAAAGATGAGGATAAGGAGATTGTGGCAGGAGTAAGAGAGGATGCCAGAGATCTGTTCTTCCATCTCAGAATGTAGTTTGTTTATTAAATAGGTACTTAAGAAAAAAAGGTTTAAGTTTTCCCCCTTCATGCTTTTCACCAAAAGGTTTTTCTAAAATAAAATTTGAAGAAAGTACTGATGTTGCATTCCCCCCTTTCTCACCCTGCTTTTTTTGGGGGTTGGGTTGTAGCTTTTTAGCAAATTGGGAGATATTTTGTGAATTTACCTGAAAACATGAATGATAAACTGTGGAACAGGAAGCCAAAGCACATCTCTAACACACTGTGGACTGGGAACAATTGTAATTAACAAACCAAGATAACCTTGGTTTTTACTCAACAAATTAGATCTCCAAAGTGTGCAGCTCACCAGGAGAGCTGCAAATAACCCTCTCTAGCTCTCCAGCACTGAAGTCCTCATTGCTTTCCTAATTAAATCAGGCTGTTTGAACACAGGCTGGCTCTAGGATGGTCAGAAAGCAGCTCAGGCTTCAATTACTGAGCCCATTGGGCCATAATTCCTTAACAGGCACTTCCAAGGCTGTTGAAGTCTCCTTATTCCGAGTTATTCATGGATGGGGGACATGCAAATGGCTGGGATTCAGGAGCTGCACAGTGTCTTAGGTGCCTTCACCTTTCTTGAGGGGGAGAAAGGACTTTCTGCCTGTGACTTTGAAGCCTGTTTTCCTCTCACACCTTTGCACCCTGGGAGGGAAGCACTTTCCATGTCCTTGGCTGAGTAACTTTTCCATCCCTGACTTTGTGTCAGCATCCTCTGTGCAAAATTAGGTAACTTTATGAACCCCCAGGAACTCTGTTGTAAATAGGAATTTCATTCCGTGCCATTTCCTGCGTTCTGCCACTGCACGTCTGCCTGGAAATAAGCTTAAAACCAGTATTTTGGTTTTTTTGGGGCTATGTTTGCTATTTTTGGATATTTAAAATCTATTAAAAAAAAATTTAAAAAGCACAAAGCACAGCACCCTGTCTTACCTCATGACAGAATTCAGTGGGAATTAAATCATGGTTTAGTTAAGACACAGTAGCAAGGTTCAGCCTTTAAACATCTAGGTGAGTCCTCAGTGGTGCAGATGGTTGTTCCTGCAGGGGTGGAATGGAGAATTCCCTGGTTTCAGGGGGATAATTCAGGAAAGTAGACATGACTGTAGAGTGTGCTCTTCCAGAGCAGGGTTGCATTCTGGGGGAAGGACAGAGAAAATTGCATTGTTGTAATAGAGATGCACTTGAGCCAATCTGTTTGTCTGGGTATTTTTAGCAGTGTCTAAGGGGGAGTTTGAGGAGCTGAGGGAATTAATTGTCTTTTAAGACAAGGGGGTGTCCTGGGATGGCAAAGCCACATCCTCTTCTTCTGCCACTGCTGCTTGAGGTCCTGATTAAATTACAGGAAGGTGTTGATCAACATTGCCTTCATTAGAGATGTCAGGAGAGAGCTATTTATAGGCACAATATGTAAATCTCCTCAAATAGGTGCTTAATTCCCTGGAACACAAACAATGCTAGGAGTGGCAGCTTAATTAGCACCCATTTTCTTGGGTTACCTGATGGAGACTGGCACCAAGGGGAAGGTTCTGGAATTATTGGAATATTTATAGCCTGGGAGAGGTGACTTCGGAGGAGCAAAATTAATTGTTCTACCAGACATTGACAACTTGATTCATTTTTTTTAATAACATGTGGATGTTGCTAATTTTTTAGGTTGAGGAGACCCAGAGTTGGAGGTTTCATGTTTGTGTAATTCTTTTCTACCCCAATTTTTAAAGTGCTGCTTTTTAAAGGAAGCCACTCAAATCACAGGCTTAAAAATACATTCAATGGTATTCACATGGTATTGAAATATTCTAAAATCTGGTACCTGTTTTTACAGAGAATCATATTCCTGTGTACATATCAAAATTCCATGGAGATTTTTTCCCTAAAATTAGTTTAAAAATTGCTTTTAATGTTTCTTTCTCTCAGCTTGGCTCATCTCCATTAGTTCTGTGGAACATAAACTGAGGTTTTTCTGTGCCAGCTGTGGTCATATAAAAGTCTGGACTGAAATAGGAGAAACTCTTCAGGGCAAGATGAGAAGCCTGATTATTAAATATGATTTTCAACCTCAATATTGAATCTAAGATGTAAAACTGAAAAATTTACCCTTTAGGAACAGGGCAAGGGTGAAGATTATTGGCTCACCTCATGTTTCAGGTAATAAATGCCAATTTATTTGATTTTAAAGAAATTCCAACAATATTAACTGTTAGGAGTATCTCCATCTGTTTTTCCCAAGTTGCTTTTACTACTGCTACTACAGAAGTAAAAATTTACTTTAAAAGTTGCTTATGGTACCAAGAATGAGTTTAAGTTCCAATATTAGAAATTTTTCATCCTTCTCTATGAGAGGAGGATGAAATGCATTATAGGCATAATAGGGAAAATGCAATCCCAACAAATATTGAAAATAAGATGAAATTTGAATGCTGGGGTCATAGGAATGGTTACAAGCAGGTTTAATCAACTTTTGAAAGCACTTCTGAAGATATTGCAGCTTCTCTCGACTCATCCAGTGCTTTTTAATGGTCTTAAAAATGACTTTTGGTAATGGTAATTTTAGCTGCTGCTTGGTATAATATCATGTTTTTATATGCTTTACAGTGTTTTCAGGCACAAGTATGATTTTAAAGACTCCTGTCAACTCCAAAACTGCTTGTAAAATGGGGAGCTATTTCAATCTAAAAGCACAATGTCTGAACGAGGAATGGCTCTGCATTCTTCTCGAGCTGTAAAAATAAAATAGCAATGCACAGCACTGGCAGGGCAATTTGCACGTCTTAAACCCGTTAGAGATACTGTATCTGTAAATAAAATTAAGGAAAAAAAGGTGGAAGAATGGCAGAATAAAGCCAGGAAATAAATTGGCTGATCAGGCTGCGTGTCCTGAAATGGAACGGGAGCTTTTTGTAATGGTCTTTATTTGTTTTTGTCCTTTAGGCACTGGATTGTCCCCCAGCCTCGCTTTTTGTGAAATTCAAACCAAACCCAACCCCAAATTAATCTCTCCCTCGAGCCTTGGAATGCCTGAGCTCCAAATTTTAGAGCAGGGCTTAACTGACCAAAGCACACAAACTCTGGAGGTTTAAGCAGGATCTCAAATGGGTCTGAATCAAGTCAGGTTTGCTGGGGTGCCTTCCTAGACTCTCCAATTAGGGATTTCTCTCAGGAAGAGCTGAAAATAGTCTGTGAAAGCCCTTCTTATGCCATTTTCAATGCAGAGCCATGGCAGCACAAGCCAGCTAATGTAAAAGGTTATGCCAAGCTCCTCCAAAATTGCCCAGCTGTGGAGCTGAATGCCCACACAGGAAACAAGGCAGGGCATTTTCCCCTGAATGGGGCTGCTTAGTTGCTCAGTTTAAATGTATGGCTCTATGTGGCTCTTTATGAGGACCCTCAGCCTGTAAATCGAGTTTTAGAGACTCTTTCCTGGCTGTGTTTTTCCCCCTGAGTGTTCAGTGCTGAATGGAAGTGGAGGTAAGGACAAAGCACTGCTTCCTTCAGGAGCAGCTGGAGCATTTTGGAGAATCAAGTGTAGCTGGAAACAGAAATACCTGTTCAGGCAGAGAGAAATGTGAGGTGCTTTAACTCAGCCTGCAAGAATTTCCCTCCTTGCCTCTCCAGTTTGGAGAAGCCGGTCTCGCTGTCCCAGGCATCGCCAGCTCCTGGAGCATTGCTGGGGGTTTCAGTCCATAACAGACTCAGGCTGGAGGGTTTGGCATTGACATGCTGGGGTTTTCAATGATGGGGATTTCTTGACTTGGGCTCTCTGAGTAGCTTGTCCCATCACCAGCCACCTCAGGGTCACAGCTGCCCTCGTGGCATTCTTTGTGCTGGCAGGGTTTTAGTGAATCAGTGCAGGTGTTCTGGCCTTGTTCCATTCTGGATCTTGTGTGTTCCACAAACACAAACTAATTCCCAGCTGGTGCTCAGGCAGAAACCAAGTGTCCATTTCCTCATTAATAACTTTATTCCTTATTTAAAATGGCCACAGGACTCAGACTTGAGGATGGGACTTGGCAATTCTCACTTTGTATCTCCAAGATTTCTCTAAGTGCTTGATGGGCTTCACCATGCAGAAGAAATGGGGAGAAAAGCCTTTAAATAATTTAAAATGGCAGAATGTTTGGGTTTGAAGGGACATTAAAGATCCAAAATTCCATCTCCTGCCATGTCAGGAACACCTCCCACTGTCCCAGGCTGCTCCAAGCCCCATCCAGCCTGGCCTTGGACACTGCCAGGGATCCAGGGGCAGCCACATCTGCTCTGGGCACCCTGTGCCAGGGCCTGCCCCCCCTCTCAGGGAACAATTCCTTCCCAATATCCTCCCTAAATTTCTCCTGTGTCAGTCTGAACCCATTCTGCCTTGTCCTGTCACTCCAGTTCCTGATGCAGAGTCGCTCTCCAGCTTCCCTGCATCCCTTCAGACCCTGGAAGGAGCTGTGAGGTCTCTGCACAACCTTCTCTTCTCCAGGCTGAGCAGCCCCAGCTTTCTCAGCCTCTCTTCATCTGCAACTCTCCAAACCCTCTTTCACTGTTTTTGTCCTCTCTCCACAATGGAAGGGGTCATGGTTGAAGAAAAGAGTAACCATGAAATTAAAACTGATGAATGTTGAGAGCTGACTTTGTTTAATTCTCTCTAGAGCTAAATTAAAATGCTTATAAACACAGTGGGGAAGAAACAAAACATAACAAATGCAGACTTTTTGCTCCCCTCTAGGTCCTGGAAAAGCCCCTTCTGTTTTTTTCAAACTCTGCTCCTACTCTGTGGAAAATAATTAGGACTTGCTTGCTGGGTCAGGCTTTTTATAGTACCAAACAAGTTGTCATTGCATTGTTCCCACAGAGATTTTCTCAGTGTTGGATATTGTGCTATCCAAGGTTTTTTCTTTCACATGCATATTAAAGAAAGTGGCTTTAGTGGCTCCTTGAAGAATTTTCCATTTTATCTTTTGTCTTACTGATAGCACACAGTCACTGAAGTGGATCAGAGCCCTGAACTTGTCATAAATTCTTGTTTGCTGCAGTTTTCAGGGATGATAAAGTGGTTTATTGGAGATATGGAAGGAGTAGAAGGTTGTTAGGGAATAGTTGCATGCTGCATCTTCCTGCACTGTGATGGGGTGGGAGCATGTGAACAAGCTTGTTCAAATTAAGCTGACTCCAAGATGGAAAAATTAACAAAAAGACAAATTTAAGCATTAATACTTTGTTTTTTCCTTTCTTGGGGGGCAGCCCTAGGAAGTAAGCCATTGATTCTGAGGAGCCTTCCACAATTACTGACAAGATATAGAGTCTGATCCTCATTTCAGCTAAAATTAAAAAATAAACTTTTTTTCTGCCAACAAATAAAATAATTTCCTTCAACAGTTAGTGGGTAGAACTTTATTAAATGGAAAATCTTTTAAATTGGACTATCTGCTAGGAACTGAGTCAGGGGTTTGAAATTGCCTGTTGCACTCCCTGTGACTGTTTAAATAAAAACATGTGGAACAATTTATCTGACTAAACAAAAGCAAACTTGAATATAAGATATGATTAATGAGTAATGATTAAGTGTTTCTGCAGCAGCTGGAAGAAGAGTTGGTGATCAGCATAAGGAAGTGGATTTTTTCCCCAGTTTTATTTCAGGAGTCTTCAGGAGGAGATGGAAGTTACTTCCCAGAATAATTTCTCAGGAAGGTTCAGGTTGGCTGTTTGTTTCCCCAGGAAGGTTCAGGCTGGCTATTTGTTTTCCAGATGATTGTGCTGCTCTCCCTGAAGAGCTCCTCACTTAGTTTTTGTGTCAAGGTACAACTTTTGTCTTTGGAGGGGTATGACTAAGTTAGTGAACTTTATTCCCAAAGCTGTGCACTGTTAATGGGAATACAAACCACCTCTCGAGTCTTGTGGAAGACTTTTTGTGCTTGAAGTCACTTGAATTTTTAGGGCTTTGTGGGCCAAGCTATTTTTCTTAATAAACTTTGAAGCCATGTGACACAAAGACCAGAACAGCCCTCTCCTGACACTGCTCCCACATCATTCAAACATTTTATTGAGCTGGAATTCAGAGATATAGGAAGTATGAGTGGTTATTTGGGGTTTCCAAGTGATAGTGTTTGGTAGGGGGAGTATAAATGCAATTCTGGATGGCTGTGAATTCTCTACCTTGATGCCTGCATTGTCAGTCTCAGTGTGTGTGAGGTTCTGCTGTCCCTGTGAGGGTGACATGGGACCTCTCAGAAATGTGAGTGTGTTGCTTCTCACAAAAATTTCTCAGAAGAGATTTGCAAATGCTATTTCAGCCTCATAACCTGCACACACCATGAGAGGTGTAGGAGTTCAGGGTCTCCAGCTACTCCTTAACCTGTTGCTCATAGCAGAAAGTGTCCCCACCTGTGGCAGGGGTTGGGATGGAGGATCCCAGAGGTTCCTTCCAGCCCAAGCCATCCTGTGAGTCTGAGAGTCTCTCCAGTGACTGGGAGAAGGAGACCAGAGTGGAAAATCCTGTGAAAGCCCTTTTTGGAGAACTGGTTGCCTTTGGAGGTGGCATCAGAGGCTGTGAGGATGCAGATGACCTTTGGGATGGTGGGAATGAAGAGAAGAGCTCAGGAAGAGAAATGGAGCTGCTGGAAACTGCAAACCCCCATAGTTGTGGGGCAGTGGTGGTTGGAGGGAACATTTGGCTGTCAGGCAAACCCCAGTTCATGTGACCACAAAGTCACAGTGTGGTCTGGGTTGGAAGGGACCTCTAAGACCATCCAGTTTCCCCCCTTCCATGGGCAGAGCCACCTCCCACTGGAGGCTCTCTCCTCTCAGGTGTCTGCAGAGCTCTGGGCATTGCCTGTTAGGTTCTGCACACTGGGAGTTTGTTATTAGCTGGTTCATTAACCTTTGTTCTAAATTTTAATGCATTATTCTCTGTGCTTTTAGCTGTAAAACAGCAATAAGTCCTCCAAAGAATAGAAATTCTGGATGGGAAAGAGATTTGAAGGGGTTTCAAAGGTGAAAGGAAGATGATCCAGCAGGTCTCTGCTGGGAAAATACCTGATTACCCAAGTTGTGTTTGTCTGTGCTCAGGCTGTTTGACCTTGCTGAGTGTCTCACCTAGGACAGTGATTGAGGGCTTCCTCTGAGCCATCTCATTAAAAATAATTAGAAATTAAAATAATGAAAATTAGCCAGCAGAAACCAAATAGAGTGAGCCTTGACACTGTTACATGGGGAGCTTGCTAAAGAGGTTCTCACTTTGCTCCCAAGGAGAGAGGCCCATTGTTTATCCCCTTCTCTTGATTTTAAAGAAGGGTAAAGCAGAAGCACTGGAAGGAAAAACAGTGAAGTTAACCACAGGAACAGAAATGTTGTGCTGCAAGGTCTTAGGAAAGCCTTCAGAGCTTGTTATTTTATTTAGTGAGTTCTATTTGGCTTTTCTGTAGGGAGTTTGGGGCAGGGGCACTTGTGCCTCAGGATTCCATTCACCAGCATTGCTGCTTAAACATAAAATGCATCATGAAAACTGTAGGGAGGGAAACTAATTTATAGAATGCTTTTCATTTTTAAAGTGTGTTTGATTTATCATGATTTGACTTCAAAAACTACTCCATTAAGCTCAGGAATTTCAAGGACAACTTGTTTTTTGTTGAGAATGTGGGAACAGAGGCATGTTCTGGTAATACATTCTGGTAATAAACTGCAGTGTAAAATAATGGCTAAAAGAGTTCTACCAAGGCCCACACACTGACATGGGGCACCTTTCTGCTCTTTGGGTTTAAAGTCTTGTGGAAATAGTTCCTTCCTAAGTCACCTTTAGAGCTACAGTTATTCTATGTGTTTTTAGGTTGAATAAAACAGTCTTACTGCTGAGTGCTGAAATAATTTGGTTGCGGAACATTTAAATAAAATACTGAAGAAAAAAATTGAGAGAACTGGAGCAGGTCCCAAGGAGGTCATGGAGGTGCTCCAGGGCTGGAGCCTCTCTGCTCTGGAGCCAGGCTGGGAGAGCTGGAGGTGTCCTCCTGGAGAAGAGAAGGTCCAGGGAGACCTTGGAGCTCCTTCCAGTGTCTTGAGGAGCTCCAGGAGAGCTGGAGAGGGACTGGGGACAAGGGATGGAGGGAAATGAAAAGGGGGAATGGCTTCCCATTGAGAAAGGGGAGATTTGGGTGGGATATTGGGCAGGAATTGTTCCCTGGGAGGGTGGGCAGGCCCTGGCACAGGGTGCCCAGAGCAGCTGTGGCTGCCCCTGGATCCCTGGCAGTGTCCAAGGCCAGGCTGGATGGGGCTTGGAGCAGCCTGGGATAGTGGAAGGTGTCCCTGTCCATGGCAGGAGGTGGCACTGGATGAGCTTTAAGATCCCTTCCAGCCCAAACCAGTCTGAAATTCTCCTAAAAACAAAGCCTCTTCCATGTAACATCACTGAGAACAATTTTCTAAGGAGCACTGCTCATTTGTGTTGCTCTTTAGCTCAAGGAACTTGGTTTTTTCCTCCTCGTTAATTTACCCAAGTGTATTTCCAGAGTTTCCATTTTCCTTGATTAAATAAATTCCAACTTCTGTCATCTTTATAAGACAGACTGTCCATCTTCCTGATGATGGGAGTAACTTTTCTCTGCACCTGGCTCAGTACAAGGATGTTTTTTCACGTCCCCAGGAATTCCTATAGTCTCTGGCTGGTGCCTGGTTGTACAACCAGTGCTTAAGTTTAGGGTTTTTGAATCCATGTTGCTACTTATTGATTATATTATGTATTATTTTTACAATGTGCGTCTTGTCTTCAAGGTTTTTAATTAAAATTATTGTCCCTGAATTGGAAATTTGTGTCAGACTGCAGTTTTAGACTCATCTGTTCAGCATGTGATGGTGGATGTGGAACTGAGACTGGCTTTGTTAGGTTTGTTGCTGCAGAAGGGAAGGGTGAGGTGCCAACACTAGAAAAAGGAGATTTGGGTAGTGAAATGGTGAAATGATGTGAAATAATCTGTAAACTCTTATCTATGCAATAAATCTTATTCCTTCACAAATCTCTTATTGGTGCCATGGGGTAATCCAGAAGTTTCCCTACTCCCATCCTCCTTGTTTTTTTGGTTTTTTGTTTTTTTTTCCCCCTCCTGTAGTTCTGTCTCTTGCTCTAATATCTTCTTTTCACTGAAATTTATCTCATGATAAATTTTCTTGCTTCACCTGCTCACACTTGTAATAAATCCTCTGCAAATTGCTGAATTTCACTGGCCAGCCCTGCCTTTTCTCGAGATTCCCAAGATCCACATTGGAATGCTAGACATTCTTTTTAAATGCTGACCATTCCTTTTAAATGCACTGTACAATGTTTTGTTTATAATTCTGGAAATTCAGATGTGTTTGATGGAAAACCAACTTTGGGAAAAGTTGTTAATGTGAACATATGATTTGGCTTGTAATTTTGATCATATTTTATTCAATATAAAAGTTGGCCTGATTTGGCTGAAACTTTCACTGGTACATCCAGCAGGGAGAAAATATTATGCAAACAGAATATGAGTAAAAAAGCTCATGGAGTTTTTAAAAAAATCATTATTATTCTTTTAATGAGATATATGAATTTTTATACTTAAGAATTGTCCCTGCTTTGGACTTTATTTAGATATTTATTTTTGGTTTTACTTTTATTTTTTTAGTGCTGTTGTATGGGGTATAGCAGGGCTGTTCCTAAAAACAAAGTTGCAGTAAAAGTTTCTATTGTTGAGCTTATTTGCCCTAATTAGGAGTTTGTTGAAGGGTCCTTCAATTCCCCAGATCCTGAAAGTCTAGAAAATTACAACATACATCTCTAGAAAAAAAGTTAGAGTTGTTTTTGCTCTGGCCTTGGAATGTGTTTTGTATCCAGTGAAAAAATGAGAGCAGGGAAAAAAAAAATAAAAGGCCATATTTCATATAGATAATGCAAACATTTCTTATCTTCACTCACAATGTCCTCATACGAAACTACAGTGTTATGAAAGATGTGGTTTTCCAGGTGATTTATTTGCTCTGCTAATGCCTACAAAACAAAAAGCTTTAAAATAAAATTATAGTTCATTTAATTCTTAAAAACCAACCAAACAGAAAATTTTCAATTGTTATGTATCAAAGTAGACTATATAAGGATGAAAGGAATAGTGAGGGAGAGTTCCTGCATTAATAATTTTATTTAGACTGCCTAAGGCACTTTGAAATGGTGAAGTGGGCACAGAGGTATTTGGACACAGGTTGGGCTTGGTGATCTTGGAGGTCTTTTCTAACCGGAATGATTTTGTGACACATCCAGGGTGGTGCTGGATCTGTGCAGGCAGTGAGGGCTCCCACAGCAGCTCCCTGTGTTTCTCAGTATCGGTGTGGGGAGGGATCCTGCCCCTGTGCCCGGCCCTGCAGGCACCTCTGCAGGGCTGTGTCAGCTCTGGATCCTCAGCACACAGGGACAGGAGCTCCTGGAGCGGGGCCAGCGGGGCTGAGGAAGGGCCTGGAGCATCTGGGTGCCCAGGAAAGGCTGAGGGAGCTGGGGCTGCTCAGCCTGGAGAGGAGCCCCAGCTGAGAGGGGCCTCAGCCCTGGGTGTCCCTGTGTGCAGGGAGGGGCAGAGCAGGGCCCAGGCTCTGCTCCAGGGCCCAGCAATGGCCCCAGAGCAGGGCAGGGACTGAGCCCAGCAATTCCCTGCACAGGAGGCACAGCTTCTTCCCTGGGCACTGCCCAGCCTGAACAGATTGCCCACAGAGCCTCTGGGCTCTCCTCCCTGGGGCTGTTGCAGAGCTGTGTGCACAATGCAGAGCTGCTGCTGGAGGAAAACCTGGTGTTGTAGAGCTGTCCTTTAGGAGCTTCACAAAAACGGAGATCTGAGCAAATGGTTCACTGTTCTCACCTCCCTTGTAGGCCTTCTCTGTGCTGGGGTGATTAGAGGCTGTAACGAGCTGGAGTGGGTCCTTTGCAACCAGCAATGCATAATTTTTACCATAAAAAGAGAAATAGAATTTACCTCAGTTTGCTCTTCTGTTTAATTTACAGATGATTTTTGTAGGGATTTGTGTGTAAAAAATGCATCCCAAAAAACCAAAACAAACCATTAATACCTGGGTATTTCTTTCCTGTTTTGAGTCCAGAGCTTGACTACAAGCTACCATTTCAAAGGGGGTTTAGTTGGGCTGTGCATCAGAGGAGCCTCTTAAAGTCTATAAAATCATGGGCAATCTCAGATAGTCCTGCCCAGTGAATTGGGAAGGAGAATGGTTGTCTCTTTTCTCACTGAGTCAATGAGGCTCTTGAAAATTAAATGCTCTTCCTAATGAACTTTTATTTCCATGTGCTGTAAAGGGGGTAGTGGTTTTCTGCTGTTTAATGTAGAAAACCTGATTGGTCCTAAAACAGTCATCACATGTGGTGATCATGCTTTTATGTATTTTAAGGCTACACTTATGTGTTTGCTAGCTCTGCATGTACTGCTTGATACCTTTTAACCTCTCTTTTGAGTAAACCAACAAACTCTTACTTATTTTCTTTCATTATTCTGCTCTGCTTCCATTGATGACTCTAAACTTTTGACTCCAGACTGGCAATATGAGGGTAAGATGGCAAAATATGACTTCCTGAACATTGCTCGTCTGCTTTTCATTTGTGTTCTCCTTAGAGTTATTAAAATTCCATTCACTAAGTAGATCCTTTTTGTTGCAATTAAATTCAAATTATGTTTGTTTCTGTTGTGAAGCTTTAATTATGATTTATACCTTTAAATCATTCCTCTGTTATTTCTTTTGGTTGAATTACCATCTTATTCCCTGTGCCCTGACAGACACTGAGATTCCTGATGGGATCTCTAGAGCAAGACACAAACATTCAATAGTGTAGCCATCCAACTGGATCATGGTGGAATGTGGCAACAGTCCTTCCCTGGGAGGGTGGGCAGGCCCTGGCACAGGGTGCCCAGAGCAGCTGTGGCTGCCCCTGGATCCCTGGCAGTGCCCAAGGCCAGGCTGGATGGGGCTTGGAGCAGCCTGGGATAGTGGAAGGTGTCCCTGCCCATGGCAGGGGCAAGGAATGAGATGGGCTTTACTGTCCCTTCCAACCCAAACCATTCCATGATTCTGTGATTTGAGGTGTGTGTTCATGATATGCAACGGAAGAGGAAAAAACATGCAACATTTTGTTTTGCGTTTAACGTTTTGTTCACGTGTTTTAAATATGGATCATACCTGAGACCTTTTATCATCACATCTTCCCTTGCTTTACAAAGCTTCTCTGAGTAAGGGATAAGCAAACAGCTCTGATTTTGAACCTTTGGGAGTGTAACTTGAATATCAGTTGTAGCTCAGACCTGCATCACTTTTAAGGGAATACTTGCCTTCAGCATGCTAAATATGCTGACTTTAAAAAAAGCCCCAACAGCAAAACCATGGAGATCCTACTTTTGGAATGAGAAATAACTCTTTTTTTCATCTCTATAGATTGCAAGTTGGCCAGAACAGGTCCTCCAGCCACAATAGTTCCCATTGACGAAGAGAGTCGCAACGGTGAGTGCCCCACAATTATTTATAGCACAAATTATTTATAACTAGTCTTTAAGACCCTTGTTGCAAATAGACCTTCTTAATTTTTCTTAAGTCAGTGAGACATAACCACAGGACAAAGTTCTGGTCAGTATTTGGTTTTCTTTGGGTAAAGCTGAAAATTTACTCTGCAGCATGAAAGGAGCGTAAACAACATGGTCTTCTGGGTTTCCCACATGGCTTTTGGAAGGTTCCCTCTAAGTTCAAGAACATGAGTTTATGGACACCTCTGAAATGGAAGAACTTCGTTGTAGTCATGGAAATTTCAAAAGAAAATGAACGACCCTTTTTTTCAGTATTTTAATTCTCCTGACAAGTCATAGAGTTCTCTGATTGTTGATCTGTGGTCTGAGCATTGCATTTGTGCAGAGTATTGTGATGGGATGAAGTGCTTTACCCTATTATAATCAGCTGTTACTCCTGAGAGTAAGTTACTACCCTTTCCTGCTTTTTATTCTGTGTTTAGAGTATTTTTTTGTAACCTTGCAAGATGGGCCTGTTTTTGTGCTGTGTGTGGTTGTGGTTTATCTCTTATGGGTGCTTGAGATGGTGAATAAAGCCAGGTCATGCTGGTGGAACCTCTCTGCTGTTATTCTGGCAGGAATTCCTTGTTGGAGTTGCTCAAAGTCAGATGGATAAATGCATTTATGGGTAAAACTCCTCAACAAACCAGTTTTTAATACACCTGTGTGCTGAAAAGCTCTGGTACTGGGGCTGGTAAAACCAGGTTCTTATCCCTCCTCCTGGGGTGGTTTTCCCTACAGTCAAGAGAATCCAAGGAAGGCTACAAAGATGGATGTCTTCTTTGAATTGGATGTGTTGGTTCTTGGCAAGCTGCTGTTGTATCCTGATGTGTTCCAGCTGTGGCCTGCTCAGTTTTTTGGAATTACCCCCTCAGCTGGAATGATTTGGCTGCCAGAGCTTTTCTCTTGTAGCCATTCATCCTCCCTACTCACTAGAAATAAATCTGTACTAACAGCAAGGGGTTATAAATAAATCCAAACAAACTTTGTGAAAATCTTTGTGAAAACCTTTCGAAAGAAAGATTGAAGCTGTGGATTCCCCATCCCTGCAAGTGTCCAAGGCCAGGCTCGACAAGGCTTGGAGCAACCTGGTCTAGTGGGAGGTGTCCCCGCCCACAGCAAAGGAGTTGGAATGAGATGAGCTTTGAGGTTCCTTCCAACCCAACTCAGTCTGTGATATAAAAGATAACAAGAGATGCATGGTGTTCTACATTTCTAGTGACCAAACTTTACATTGGGATTTACAAGAGATGCAGAAATAAAAATCCACCTAATTTTGTTCTAGCCTATACAAATATGTCTCTAACTCACTTAACGTGTGAAATCTCATCCTTATTTTAGTTCTTGCACAGCACTGTTACTTCCAAGGGTCTGTTGTTGATGTTGGAATGGCTCTTCTAAGGTTTTGGGATAAAGATCTCAAAACAATGACTGGGACACTTCATTCCATCAGTGCACATGGTCATTGTGTTCTGGCAATACAATAAACAGAAAATCCTGCTCTTTAGAAATAGATATTAATCCATTTTGCCATGACACACTGAGCTCAATCATTCCTAATTCACAGGAAGTCAGAGACCAGCAAATCTCACAGAATAAAACCATTTTCCCAAATAACTGTCACTTGTTTTCATAGTCAGGCACACAGGTGCCATGCCTGACCTTTAAAGATCTTCTTGAGATCAGCAGAGATGTTAAGATTTGGCAGTTTCCATCATGGGATGAATATCTCTTTATATCAAGTAATTCAGGTACAATAGTAAATTACATTATAATTGTGCTCATGTGAGCAATCCTGGAAGGAGTGAACTTGACCTTTCTTAAGGAATAAATTAATTATTTTATGATTTTCCCTGTGTTGAACTGAATTGGATGATGGTATTTCAGATCATATTAACAGCAAAACTGAATTTTTCTGGATGATTTTTAATAGGCAGAGGATTATTTTCACCCATTAATTTATTTCTATTTAATTACTTAATTTAAGATTTAAGACTTAGTTTTAACTTGTTTTAAAGACTGAATGAGCCTCATTTCTAGGTCAGACTTTCTCATTGCCAGTGTACCCCAAGTTTTTGGAGGCCTCCATGTAGAGCCATCCGTGCTTTTTCCCTTCAGATGAGCAGCCTGAAATTCTCAAGGGCTTTGAATCTTTGGGCAGGGTTTTTGGTGAAAAATATACTCTTGGGAAAGGGCTTCTACAAGGCAAGATTTAAAGATTTAGGGATTAAATTAGAGTTTGGAATAGAAAGCAGAGGTTGGGGTAGAGGAAAAAAGCAGACAAAAGTAAATTCCTCTAATGTGAGGACAAATAGGAACTGGCACCTTGGTGCTCCATCCAGAACACAAAAATTCCACAGTTAGAAATATTCTGTGTTCTTTCCCATCCTAGAAAAAAAAATCAATCAGTGTTGGTGTGGTTTGATTTTATTTTGATGGGGTTTTTTCTCCCTTCTTTCCTTATGATGGTGTGAGTGCTCTAGTGAATAATGGGACAAATCCCAAAACCTCCTGTTCCCTTCCCTCCATGTTCCTTGGGGATGTCTGACACAAGGGAGTGCAGCTTTCATAGCTGTAGGTGGGCCCAGTGTTATTTTTCCACCTTTTCATCCTCCTGCTCCCTCAGCAGCAAACCTTTCATCAGCCTGACTTCCTGGGGAGGCAGAGGATGTGTGATTGTGCTACAAATCCCCTTCCATAACCCTCTGTGGAGAGAGACTCATGAGAAATGGGGCACAAAAATGCAGGAAACAAAGCTGTGGGGTTTTTCTCCCTAATTCTGTTGGACCAATTTATTTTCAGTTTTATAATATGTAATGCTGAAAGAATGGACCTGATTGCTGAGGCACATTGATGATTTCCATGCTGGTCCAAACTGGTTTAACTTGGTTTTCAGGGACAGGGATTGAAGAAAATGTCCCCACAGGCACAAAATCCCTTGGATGTGCTGATAAGGACTGGGAGTGATGCCTCTGAATATTCATTACCCAATTAAATGTTCAGTGACCACCAGGGTGGGCTGGAATGTAACTAATTATCCCTAAAGAATGAAAAGTCCTGCTATCCCAGGCATTTTGGCTAAAGGGAAAAGTTGTTTAGTAAAAACAACTTGGAAGGTTGCTGTGGCTGAGCACAGGTGTATTAAGAAATGCATTCCTTAAGAGCTGTGGCTCCATGTTCATTTCCTACTTTTCCCTCCTGTTTCAGGAAGAAGGATGAATTAATAACTTAAAGGTGCTTCAGCCTTGGAGGGCTTTTCCAACCTAAATGATTCCATGATATTCTTGCCTTCATGATCATCTCACTATTTAATTTTAAACAAAAATACTTTCACCTGTTGCTTCCTATCATTCAAAAATCAGCTTTATGAAGGAAAGTCATCTTAGTTTTACCATTTCAAGGGATTCTGAGAACAACACTTCCCAAGTTTGCAATGCATGTGTAGGTGTGGAAAGACACCAACTGTGATTTTGTCTTGATTTTTCTTATTTTTCCCATAGAGGCACTTTGAGGACTCTTTGCATTTTGCTTTTACGTGGTGCACTATTTTTTGTAGTGTTTCTGTAATGGAAAAAATTCAAATAATTAATTTATATGATGTCATCCTTCTTGTGAAATGTTTTCAGGTAGAAAGTGCTTCAGTTGATTTTTAATCCAGTTCATGCCATTGTCTTTATGCCTCTCTGCCCACACCTGGATTTTTCCCACATCTTTGGGCAATCTTACAACTCCCTAGTGTTTATGAATGTTTTTTACCAGCTTTTGGACCATATTTACAAATTTTTCTTCACCAGGGTCTGGTTTGTCGGGCAGTGGAGATGTGGTGTGGTGTGAGATCTAAGTTAAGGTATTGCAGCCAATAAATAAACCTTGGAATTAAATCTGGCCACTTGTAGGCTGAGGATTTAGGCCCAGTCTGACCATTCCACCTCAGGGTGCAGTTGAGGTGGATGATGTGATTTTAGTTATAAGTCTCAGCAGTGTTTTGCTGAATCTCTGGGTGCTTATGCTGTTGTGTGGTCATTAATCCCAGGTCTAAGACATTAGATTAGCCAGCAGTACAAATCTGAGCTGGATCAGGCCCAAGCCCATAATAACATCTTCACAAATTAGGCCTCACTCTGTGGAGTTTATTCCAGCTTTGTGTTTTTATATGGGAAGAGAGGTGATCCATTAGATCCAATAGCTGCCAGACTGAGTAACTTCTGTCAGAAGTTGTTACCCCTGTGGAATGTTCTGGACAAATTCTAACAGGAGGAGTGGATTTGTATTGATTCCTGTGCCTGACGTGGCTGCTGCTGGAGGCTGAACACTGGCTGTGCCAGGTCACAGGGCTGAGCAGGTCTGCTCCGTTGCTCATCCCTGGGCTCTTTTGGGAGCCTGGAGGTTTCCTATGGGTGCTGCTCTAGTAGGATAAGGACCTGGGGGTGCTGTGGGTGAGAGCTGGGACCCAGAACCCCCCTGTGCCCTGGGCTGAGCCCCCAGTGTGGGCAGCAGGGGAGGGGGGATTCTGCCCCTCTGTCCTGCTCAGGTGAGACCCCACCTGCAGAGCTGCCCCAGCCCTGGGAACAGCACAGGAGGGACCTGGAGCTGCTGGAGAGAGTCCAGGGGAGGCCATGGAGATGTTCCCGAGGCTGGAGCCCCTCTGCTCTGGAGCCAGGCTGGCAGAGCTGGGGATGTTCACCTGGAGAAGAGAAGGCTCCAGGGAGGCCCCAGAGCCCCTTCCAGGGCCTAAAGGGGCTCCAGGAGAACTGGAGAGGGACTGGGGACAAGGGATGAAGGGACAGGACAAGGGTGAATGGCTTCAGCCTGACAGAGGAGAAATTTATATGGGATATTGGGAAGGAATTGTTCCTGGGAGGGTGGGCAGGCCCTGGCACAGGGTGCCCAGAGCAGCTGTGGCTGCCCCTGGATCCCTGGCAGTGCCCAAGGCCAGGTTGGATGGGGCTTGGAGCAGCCTGGGACAGTGGAAGGTGTCCCTGCCCATGGCAGGGGTGGAACTGCATCAGCTTTCAGGTGCCTTCCAACCCAGACTCTGTGGTGCTGTGAAAAGTGCTGACTCTAGTTCTGGATTGTTCAAAGCATTCCTGTGCTGTTTAGAGCTGTGCAGATTAGACTTGGAGAAAGGGGTTAAATTGGGCCATAGAAATCCATTGGCAGCAATGAACATTCCAGGAAAGTTTCTGCAACAGGAGTTCCTGCTGCTGCCTCCCTGGCTGGGATGGGAAGCCTGTGACAGGGTGCAAGTGCCAGGGAACCAAGAGACACCCAATTATACCTGACTTGGTTTATTTTTCTAAATGTTCTGGTCCAAGAACTGTCCAAAATTCCCTCCATAATTTACTGAGCTAATAAATTACTTCAGTAAGATGAAATATGAAATATTTTTAGATTTTTATAGCTTCTATTTATATTTTTCCCCATTTTTCATGTCAGTAGTTGGCTCATAGGTGTTGCTTCTCAACTCTGCCTGCAAGTGCTTCAATCAAAATGTGCACAAGGAACTATCACTTCTTTCCTGAGAGTTTGATTTAGTTTATAAATACATGAAATGGGAAAAGCAGACAAAATTTATGGAAATTATTTTTGTTTCATTCCGGCATGTTTGTTCATTTCATTCCGAAATGATGTGTTTTTCCAGATTTGGGCATTAAGGATTTCACTGGGAAGTAAGGAATCAGTTTGGTATCTAATGTTGTTTTTATGCCATGGATTTCAATTCTCATGTGTTTTGTGTAGGACAAATGTATAAAGACTGAGAAAGCTGTAAAATGGATCAGTTTATTATTCTACTTCTATTTATCAACACATCAGCAGTGGTTGGCAGAGATATTGCTAAAGATCTCTGCAATTCTCCTCTTTCAGTTGTTTTTTTTTTTTTTTTTTTAATTATGTCTTTAAAAAAATAAAATCGAAGTTTCAAAAAGCAGGAGATAATTTGGGGTAGAAGTAGTGGAAAAAAGTTGTCCTTTGAGAAACTGATTAATTCTTAAGGGTAGAAAATAGGGATAGAATTGGAAATATTTAATTATTTCTGCTGTCTGGACAAATATCCTAACCTGGTGTTGGTGCACCTGGGAGAGGTGGAACAGAGGTCCTTCAATTACCTTCAGGGATGAGAGAGATAAGTGATGTTTCAATGGCACAAATTAGGAATTGGACTAATTTTGAGGTAGTTTGTTGTGGATCACGATTCTGCTCTGTAATGCTGAGGCCTTTTCAAAATGTATTTGAGATTTCTTTTATACTGGAAACTCTCCCCAGAGTGACTAGAATTTTTCTGAACAGCTCATCTATGACAGTTTGAGTAGTCAGAATAAATTATTCAAGTTAGAGTATGTGATCCATTCATATTCCCAGGGTGTCTATTTACCTTTGCCAATGAAGAACTGCATATTTCCCCTAATTATTTCTTCCACATAATTTTGCAACATCAAATGTTGTTTCAGTAGCAATGCTCCTTGATTGTCTTCTCCTTCAAAGTCCCAGTAAAGCAGTGCAAGAATCAGAGGATTTGATACATTTTGAGGCTTTTTAAAATCAGTTTTGCTCCAGGGAGTGGGAGGTGATGGTTGGGATTGGTGTCCAGAACTGCAATGTGCTTTCCAAGTTTTTTTGGGTTTTTTTTCCAAGTGTTTTGATATCACTTTAATTTTGGAGTAGGGAAAGGCAGAGCCCAAAGCAGGGCTGATAAGTTTGGGGGAGGCTGTTCCAGGCAGCTCCCAGGGAAGGTCAGCCCGGGTCTGTTGTCCCATAGCTATGACTCCTAAGGAGCTGTCCCAGTCCTGGAAGCTCAGGTTTCCTCCTGTGCCACCAGCAAAGGTGGGACACTGATGTCAGAGAAAACAGATCTTCTGCTTTCTGAGGAATGGTCTTTTATGTGAATTCTTTGTCAAACAATGGCATTCCTACCCTGCAGCTCAGAATCCATTTGTCCTTCTTCCCTCAGCTCTGGTGAGCTCTCTGGGCAGCTGCTTCCTTTCCAAAATTCCCAGCTCTACTGGTTCTTGGGTGCTGGAGCTGCTCAGTCTGGAAAAAGCTTTTTTGGACATCCTGGGGCTCTGCTGAGCCAACTCAGCTCTCAAAATTCGCTTTTGTTCAGCTGAGTTCTGTGTAGGAATCCCAGACTCGTTTGGGTTTGAAGGGAACTTAAAGCCCATCCAGTACCACCCCCTGCCATGGGCAGGAGCACCTTCCAATATCCCAGGTGGCTCCAAGCCCCATCCAGCCTGGCCTTGGACACTGCCAGGGATGCAGGGACACCTGCCAGTGATCCAGGAATCTGGGCACCTCATGGGCTTCTCCACCCTCACAGGGAGGTGTTTCTTTCCAATATCCCATCTGAATGGTTGCAGCCATGTCAGTTCTTTTCCAAGTCTGGTTAATACCATTCAACAGTGTGATGTGCCCCCAAACTTGCCTCCTTCTGTTTCTTCTGTGTCAAAATAATTCCCCACCTTACCTTGTTGGGAAATGAAGTGTTTGATTAAAATGGACAAAACTGCACTAAAAATGAGAGCTCATGGTGCCAAAGGGCTGTGAAAGTGCTGGCAGAGGGAAGGTTTGCATGCAAGTCCTATTGCAGTACCCAGTGGGCAGGATGCAAAGGGTGGTGTCCAGGCACAGGGCCCCTCCCTGCTTCCCTCTGGAGCACAACAGGAATATAAAGAATTGATAGAAGATCTGGAAAGTGAGAAGCTGAGTCATTGTGGCACCTGCACAGGGATGAAGTTCGTCCTCATGTCCAGGTGGAACTTCCTGGCCATCAGTTCCTGCCCATTCCTCTGGTGCCATTGCTGGTGCAGTTGCTGGGCCACAGAGCAGAGCCTGGTCCATGCCCAGAGATGCTGTCTCCTCCCTGGGGATATTCCAGAACCATCTGAACACAGTGCTGTGCTCTGGGATGGCCCTGCTGGAGCAGGGAGGCGACACCAGGTGCCACTGAGCTCCCTTCAGCCTGAGCCAGCCCGGGATCCTGTGTCTCTTCAGGAGGTGCCTGAGAACCTTGGGAAGTCTGTCTCCCAGGACAAAATTCCCATTACTTTTCTGAGATGCTTTCTGTAAGCCAGGCATGCTTTTGAAAAATTACTTCCTTCCAAGGAAACCTCACCTAAATTTCCATTTAAAGTGATATATAACCCCAGTCCCTTTTCACACCTGAGTGAGCAGGTATGGCTTTGCATTTCCCATTCTTCAACATGTGTCTGGATGTAGCACTGGGAGCATGGATCTGGACCAGGTGAGTAATGAGCTGTCCTCAGTGTTTTCATAACCCTTCAAACCCTTCCTCAAAAAAGTGGGATGAGAAAGGGAAAGCATGGGAAAAAATGGCTTATAATGCTCATGTCTCAGTTTCCTTTAATGCACTCATTTATTTTGATCTTAAAATCCTGGATAACTGCTTAGTAATTAATGGATAATACGTTTCTTCCTCATATTCCCTATTTTAAGCAGATTGCTCCAAAACATCGGAATTTTTCTCTTTATTCCAACTTTGAATTACTAAGAAGAATCACACTGAAGTTATTGCTTGTTTTGAACAGCAGAGTGCTTGGAACAGTAAAATAATTAAATAAATTATGTATTTCAAAGCCCTGCTTGGCTCAAACATAAATTACATTTGTTGGTTTATTTTGTTACACAGTCTCATGTGAAAGCTCCTTGTATCCATTTAGATTTTCAAAGTCATGCTAATCAAGCCAAATGTTCTGCTCCGTGGCTCTGAGAGATTTTTCCTCCTTTATTCAACCATCATTTTTCATCATTACTCTGCTATTTCACATTTTTATTCTATTGACACAATTGTTTAGGAACATAGGACCTGATTAAAATAAATCATTAAGTCTGGACTTTCTGGCTACCTCGAAGTTATACCATTACCCCAGTCCTAAGGATCATTTTCTCCTTCTGATAAGCCCATTTTTTTCTTGAGTTGTTTGGGGAACTTGCAGTCTGGAGGGCAAGAATCTCAGGGGGTTTAACCAGGCCAAGTGCTGATGATACATTGGGATCAGGGCAATCCCAGGGATCAATCCAGGGGATGAGCAGCTGGAGCAGCCCTGGAGAAGGACCTGGGGGTGCTGTGGGTGAGAGCTGGGACCCAGAACCCCCCTGTGCCCTGGGCTGAGCCCCCAGTGTGGGCAGCAGGGGAGGGGGGATTCTGCCCCTCTGTCCCTGTGCTCAGGTGAGACCCCACCTGCAGAGCTGCCCCAGCCCTGGGAACAGCACAGGAGGGACCTGGAGCTGCTGGAGAGAGTCCAGGGGAGGCTCCAGGATGGTCAGAGGGATGGAGCAGCTCTGCTCTGGAGCCAGGCTGGGAGAGGTGGGGGTGCTCACCTGGAGAGGAGAAGGCTCCAGGGAGGCCTCAGAGCCCCTTCCAGTGCCTAGAGGGATTTCAGGAGAGCTGGAGAGGGACTGGGGACAAGGGATGGAGGAACAGGACATGGGAATGGCTTCCCACTGCCAGAGGGCAGGGATGGATGGGATATTGGGCAGGAATTGTTCCTGGGAGGGTGGGCAGGCCCTGGCACAGGGTGCCCAGAGCAGCTGTGGCTGCCCCTGGATCCCTGGCAGTGTCCAAGGCCAGGCTGGATGGGGCTTGGAGCAGCCTGGGACAGTGGAAGGTGTCCCTGCCCATGGCAGGGGGATGGAACTATATCGAGTTCCTTTCCAGCCCAAACCATTCCATGATCTATGAATATTTTACCAAGTTTTTGCCCGAATATATATTAATTCTTTTCAGAAGAATAATTATACGTTGCTGCTACCAGGCATAAAATTTTATTTCTCAGGATGGTTTACAAACCCAATGAAAAACCTGGCACACGTTGCTTCTGAAATGCACTGTTGAGCATTTGTGTTTGGTCTATTATTTTGTCACTTTCACAATAGGATGGAAAAGTAGTTCTGTGACAAATTATCTTCCATGCAAGGAATTAATATTTTTTAGAAAGGGCATCTCTGAGAAAAGCAGCAGCAGGGAGAACCACCTCACTTTTCAAACGTGTCTGTGTGTTTTGATAGTTTTTGTTTCTTCTCCTTTTCTTTTTCTTTTTTTTTTTTTTTGGTTACTGATCCTGCTTCCCCTCACATGCAGCTCCACACCCTCTCTTGGATGCATCTGAGGCTTTCCAGTATTTCCTCCCAGCATACAAAGGTCTGGGGGAGAACATGCAGTGCTGGCCTGAGCTGTGGCACTTGGGCTTTTCTTCCCCTCTCTGGGGTTTCTTGTGGATAACCCTCAATTCTGGTGAGAAGAAAGCTCAGGGGGGCCCTTCTGGCTCTGCACAACTCCCTGATGTGAGGGGGCAGCCAGGGGGAGCAGGACACAGGGAAACAGCCTCAAGCTGTACCAGAGTTGATGTTAGATATTGGGAAAATTCCTCCCTGAATGGGTTGTCCAGCCCTGCCACAGCTGCCCAGGGCAGTGGCAAATCCACCCATCCCTGGAGGAATGTCACAGCCACATGTATGTGACACTTGGGGACATGGGTTAATGGTGGCCTTGGCAGTGCTGAGTTAACAGTTGAACTAATGGTCTCAGAGGTCACTTCCAGCATTATTGATCTGTGATTTTCACCTGGTTTCTCCCTCTGTTAACACATTTGTTTCTTATTCCTTTTACAAACAAAAATCTTACTGAGTCCCTTTGGGGATTCTTTTGGGAATGATGATCCCTCGCTGTAATTAACTGTTGAATGTCCTAATTTCTTTCTAAGTTTTGTGGCCTCTAAGTTGCTCTTCCTATCTGTCAAAGGTCACTTTTTATCTGGTTCCCTTTCCAGAATTACCTCTGCTTGCCCCACAGATCTGAGACCCTTGGGGAATTCCCTTCTGGCTTTGCCTGGGTCTCCTGGGGGCTTCTCCTGCCATGGAAGTGTCCAAGGCCAGATTGGATGGGGCTTGGAGAACCTGAGACAGAGGAAGGTGATCATGGTGGAGGGTGGAACAAGAGTGAGATCCTTTCCAACCCAAACCATGATGTGGTTGCTGTATCAGAACAAGAGACTTATTTTCTACTTCAGCAACTAATGTGAGGCAAAATTTGAATTATCTGTCATTTAGAATTAGAACTGAATGAGTTGTTTTATAAACTATATCTCATCAGATAGTAAGAAATTTCCCTGTGAAGGAAGGAAAGAGGGTCACCAAATGGTTGATGTTTATGGTATAATTTTCTACGAACTCAGGTTTTCCCCTTGGGTTTTTGTGGGAAAGAAAAGGTTTGGGTTTTTTGTTTGGCTTTCTAAACTGGGTAAGTGAAAGCCCATTTGTTATTACTTGTTTACTAAAGGAATTTTCTCGTGTTTATATTTTACCCTTGACCTTTTTAGAATATACATTAAGCTTGTTGTCCCACAGAGCCTGTTTCTCTGTGGGACCTCACACCCCCAGTGGGCTGTCAGCATCCATTTCTCCAGTGGGAATATCCTTGGAACCATTCCTTCCCTTCCCTTGTCCTTGCCTTCCCTTGGCCATGAAGGATTGCAGTTAATTTCTCCCACTTTTCTTGTAAAAGCAAAGCTCTGGTCAAAAAATCTTGTGGTTTCCCCAACATTCAGCTGTGTTCCACTGGATTTTTCCAGCCTGGGAGTACCAGGATCTGCATTTCCCTCAAAGCTGTGTGTGCAGCAGGACAGGGGAGTTCTTTGCTGGAGATCCCCAGGCTGGGTTCATCCTCCTGTGCTTGCTCCAGGCTTCTGGGAGGGACTTCCTGCGTCACCTCCACCTGCCATGAGATGCTTGAGGGATTGCCCTGGGTTATTAAAACCCTTTCAAATCCCATCAGCATCAACCCATAATGTTTTAATGTGTTAAATTTGTTAAGTGACCATATGGAGTTTGTTTCACGCTTTTGTTCAGCTTCTGCTGAAGCCCCTCCAGGCACTTAAATTAACTCAGCAGTGAGAAACCATTTGTCCTGGAGGTGTGTTGTCACCATGGGTGTTCATTCCTTCCACCTTTCCCACAGGGGGATCTGGTTTTTAAGGATCTCTGGGGGAGAGGAGCTGAAAGGGAAGGATAAGCTGCTTTTCTTCAGTAGTAGGTAGCTTGAGGGCGGGCCTGAAGGATGATGTTAATAAAAGAGGGAAGGGGGAAAAAAAAGAAAAAAAGGACAAAAAATTAAAGAAAAAAGCTCAGTAACAGTGGAATGAAATACATATTTCCATAAGAAGAATTCCTAGAATCATAGAATTAATAGAATCATTAAGATGGGAGAATACCTCCTTGTTTAATCAGTGTTCTCACAGAGCTCTCAGGTTATTGAGATGTTATTCTTCCCCTTGGAATGTCATATGATACCAGTTCAAACAGCTTCCTGCTATTCCAGTTATTTTATTAACAACATCTCAGGCAAACCACAGGTTTTGATCTGTGAAACTGTAAAAGGCACTTGTAAAGCACCTTTCTTTGCCCAGGCTCTGCCCCTGGAGCACAGGCTTTTTGTTCAGGTCTCTGGGGACCAGGGCTGGTTGGGTATTAAGTGTTAAAGATCTGGCAGTGCTATTTCTTGCCTGTTGTTAATCTCTCTCATGCATTATTTATCAAACAGCAGGTGAAGACTTCAGCCTTTTATGATAATTGATAGTGGTTGGAATACAAGATTACAAACAGCTCCTGAGCACCAGTAAATGCCAGCATGGGAGGTGGATTGGCAGAACGTGTTTTTCATCATTAATTCAAAATACATGAATTTTGTTGGGCCTGACTGGGTCAAGGTGGAGGGGGAGAGGAGAAATAGGTAATAAAATTTTATATAAATAGCTTTGTGTAGGGTTCTGCTGATGCCTTAAATTTTAGCTTTCATATTTTCCAGATTCTGTACTTCATAACTCTGAACTTCATACAAAGTGTTAGCAAGTTCTTTTCTCAGTTTAGTTAGGCAAAACAATCCTTTTCCAGCCTAAGAACCAAGGATACCACTGCAGCTCCAGGGCCAAAAAGTGTAAGCAACAGGGAACTGAGGAGAGCAATCTGAGAGATGGGACTGATAACCTGAAGTTGTAATTGGGCAAATAACCCCAATATGTAAAGGGACCACAACTTATAAATAAGTGTGAAAACTTGTGACTTGGTCCATCTTAGTTGGAGCCACAGCCAGGCTCTTGTGCTGCCCAAGGTGAATCCTTTGAAGTCCTTTTTAATAAATACCAACTTTATTCCTTTAACACTGTCTAGCCTCTGTTCTAGGTAGATTCTCTAGGCATCACTACCTGCTTGGGTTGTGCAGTGCTCATGCAAACTTCAGTGTGGGGTGACAGGATTAAAGACACCTTCTGTGGGCTCACAGCCTGTTCTGGACGATTGTTGTGCTTCTCTGGAACACAGGATCCTCAGTGAACTGCTCCCTCCATCACCTGGGGGTTTGAAGTTGTTTTTACTTGGATTACAATTAGAATTATCCCATGTAAGCCAGCTGCTCCAGGCACTTCCTTTGCTTGTGCCAGGTTTTGCCCAAGTCCTTGGTGTGGTTGATTCCTGCTTGGACTTTAGATGTCAAAAAAAGGTGCTGGAAAGTTGTACTCCTGGTTTAGTAAGGTTAAGCCCAACCTAAGTTAGTCAATTTTACCTGTTACAACCAGACAATGATTGGGTGATTGGGAAGTGTGAAATTTAGGATTTTTGCCTTTTAGTATCAACTAGATTTTAAAAAAAACAGAGAGGAGACAGAGGGGAAAAAAAAACCAAACCAACCAAAAAAAAACCCCAAAAATACCCAACCAAAAAGCCCATGAGCTGTTAATTCAGTTTGATAGAGCTGAAGCAGCTCCATATTGATGGCTCATTATTTTTAAATTGACTAAGGGTTTCCTTTCATTAATTCTTTATTCTGCAGACAGATGGGAAATGGTGGCTGCTTTTTTTCAAGGGCAATTTCACCCAACTGACAGCACATTGGAGCTTTGGGTTGGGATTTTTTTTACTGTTGAAATATGACACGGCGTAGATTTAAAATAAAAAAAAAACAACAAAAGGGAAGATTCTTTAATTAAAATGTGCTGCCTTGGTTTTGTTTAATTGTTTTTGTAATTAGTGGCATGATCTTTGTTAATTTTCAGCTATCTGAAAACAAGCCTGGTGGGTGTCAGATGTCTCTGCTGGATTAGTAAACATTAAAATACATTAAAACCACACATTTGCTGTCCCTTCAGTACTGATTTACACTGTCCTTCTCATTCAACAGCCAGGCAGAGCACTGAACATTTTGATATTATTTTTATTAGCTCTAATTAGCCTTCAAGCATAACAAGCATCCGTGGAGTAGCTCTGTGTATTCTGAGTTTTAGATGTCGGGCTAATTTTGGTTTGTGAGTGCTGTCTGTGAGGTTAAACCCAGAAAGAGAGAAGAAGGAAAAAGCTGTGAGTCGAGCTAAGCCTCTCACCCTTCCCTGCCTCATCCCATCAAAGCCATCAGGGACTTAGCTAAGCAGAACATGCTTCCAGCTCCAGCCAAAATACAAACTTTGCTGTTAGGTGAGTGCAGGGATGAGCCTGAGAAGTGCAGAAGGAAAAGTACTGAGGAAATGATCAAGTTGCTGTTACCTCACAGTGTTTATTGTCCCAGTCATCACCATCATTTTTAATGAACAATCCCATCCCATTGTTGGTACAGCACTTGAAAAGTTATATATCCCACTTCTGAAAGAATATATTTGACTTTTGAAGGAAGTATCCCACCTCTTAAGGAAAATATCCCCCTTCCGAAAGAAAACTCTCCTTCCTTCTTCCCGTGGTAGAAGGAGAGCTTGCTGGGCTGCTGTTCTCCACAGTGAAAGCAGTTTTTGCCCTGACACCTTACAGCAGCACAAGTCTGGCCATCTCATTCCTCAGTGTCTGCTTGATGAAACAGAAAAAGGCAGTTTAAGAGGATTTCTGATGAAACCAAAGGTTCTAGGATATGGTCGTTGAGCTGGACTCCTCTCCCAGGACTTGGATTAGTTTTAATTTCTGGGTTCTGGCCCACAGGACCCCACTGCTCGGCTGATGCCAGGCACACCCTTGTCATCCCATGGTTACACACCTACGCCCTGTGTCAGTGCTCCTGGACAATGTCCCACCTCCAGCAGGGATGGCAGGGAGGTGCTGGAGGAAAATTGGGCCTCTGTATTTGCCCTGAGTACACTCAAAGCCTGGAACTCTTTTCATCTGTAAAGAAAAGAGAGGCTCCACAGCATCTTGGTGATGTCCAGACCCTTCCCAGTCAGGATGCTGCATTTCTAAACCATTCCCAGACCTGGATCTGTGTGTTTACATGTGGCTGATGCACGAATTTCTTCCTGGTCGCATTTTGAGACCTCAGCTCACTTGCTATTAATTTATTTCATGTTCATCCAGTTTATTTTCTTAGTTTCATAATCAGCTTATGTGATATGAGGCCATGGATATTTAAACTTGGGAAGTTGCATTCCCTCTGCTCTCCAGGCTTGTAATTTCATTACAAATAACCAATTTCATGTGTTTTTCCCCTATTGTCCCATGTTAATACGTGTATTATCCTTCTGTAGCATTCATTTGGTCTCCTCTGTCTGTTTGCATTGTTTTTCCTGGGATCAGCCTCTAACTGATTTGTGTATTTACTGGGATTAAAGAATGGCACAGTGTTTGCTTTCCCTGTTTCAGGACTGTTGCCAAGGGGTCTGAGCACTATTGGCTCTTCCAGGAGATATCCATGTGCTGGGACCAGAGGCACAGAACTGTCAACACTGGTTTGGCATGTCCTCTGTTTCAGTGTCAGTAATCAGGGTTTCAACAGCATCTTGTGGTTTAAATCACCTTTTCCTGCTGGAAAATTGATGTTCTATAAGCACTGCTTCTGTCCTTTGGTCAGAGATGTTCCACTACACCAGCTCTGGCTGTCTATGAAACATAACAATTGAGGATCTTGGAGCTGCTTCCAAGGGCTTGACTTGGTCAGTCACAGATTTCTCCTCAGCTCTTTTGTTTCTTTGGTATTATCAACTTTCCCTCTGTCTCACATTTGGGAGACCCCACCTGCAGAGCTGCCCCAGCACAGGAGGGACCTGGAGCTGCTGGGGAGAGTCCAGAGGAGGCTCCAGGATGGTCAGAGGGATGGAGCAGCTCTGCTGGGAGAGCTGGGATTGTTCAGCCTGGAGAGGAGAAGCTTTGGGGTGACCTAATTGTGGCCCTCCAGTACCTGAAGGTGCTGGCAGCAAAGATGGAGAGGGACTTGGGACAAGGGATGGAGTGCCAGGACAAGGTGAATGGCTTCCCACTGCCAGAAGGTAGGGTTAGGTGAGATACTGGGAAGGAATTGTTCCTGTGAGGATGGTGGGGCCCTGGCACAGGGCGCCCAGAGAAGCTGTGGCTGCCCCTGGATCTCTGGAAGTGTCCAAGGCCAGGCTGAACAGGGCTTGGAAAAACCTGGGATAGTGGAAGATGTCCCTGCCTACAGCAGGGAGTGGCACTGGTTTATGGGCTTTAAGGCTTTATGGGGCTTTATGGGCTTTAAGGTTCTTTCCAACCTGAAGATATGATTATGTTATATCTGTTAGGCTTCTCTTTTCTGGAATGTTTGCTTTGCTTTTCCTGATCAAATTATTTTGTTTTGGGGTTTGTTTTTTTTTTATTTCTCCCTTGAGATTTTCATGCCTGTGTAACCTTAAAATTAATGGAAAATATGTCTTAGTCTTTTGATGAAAGAAACTTAATTACCCCCCATAACACCTTTTTTTGGTTTGGTTTGGTTTGGTTTGGTTTGGTTTTTTGGGGGTTTTTTTTTTTTTTTTTTTTTTTTTTTTTTTTTTTTTTTGTTTGTTTTGTTTTCCCGTGAAGATCATGACAGGTGTCATCATTCCCCTGTGGTGAGGCTTTGCTTCATCTCATTTATCCCCAGAAACCACCAACTGCAGCCAGTAATTTACAGTGATGTTACAACTGATGGTAAAAAGAAACCAAACAAATGTAGGGTCTGATCTAGGGGCTGTCTGCCAGGGTGTCCTGGCCAGGAGTGGGCAAATCCAGAGGAAACAGGCAGGACAGTCAGGGTGTGATGGAAGGAGCTGCAAACAGTGGCACAGACTGTATATCATAGGAAAATGTTTGAGGTGTGGGATTGATTTTTTTCTTAATGATTTCCATTAGGGTTCTTGTTTGGTTTGGTTTGGTTTTGAGGTTTTTTTTTTTTTTAATGTTAAAGGCTGGACTGGTGCTTTCCTAGAATCTGATGGCAGCTCCAAGGTCCTGTGTCTGAATTGCTTTATTGGAGCCCAGCTTATTTCCATGATAGTCGAGTTGCTCACCCTAGGACCTGTCTGTATTTTATGTGCTAACCCTGCAGAACGCTCTTCTCCTTTTTCTTCCATTAGCTGGGAAGTGGCATCCCTTGGCACTACATCAGCCAGAGTGACAGAGGTTTGGGGTTCTGTCAGATTTGGGGTTCTTCCAAAGGCAGTGGTGGATTTTCCTCTCACTGACAGAGGAGTCCTTCAAACACCTTGTAGTGCATTAATGTTTTTGTTATCCTCATGTTAGTCAGCCTCTTTAGGAGCCTTTCCCTAGAGCTTATTTTGAGCAGAGGTAGATTTCCAGCTATTAGGAAACAGCAAAGGGAAGGATTGCTGGAGCTTGTTCTGCCCAGGAAGCAGCATGGGGTGGTGCTCCTTTCCAAGGATTTGCAGCACAGATGTTGCCTCATTCCTTTATCCTTTGGGCTATTCTCAAAGCCTCAATAAGTCACTCCTTTGAGATGCTGACCTGGTTTGAAGGACAGGTATCTGCCAATAAAGGCAGAAGCTTCTCTTTGAAATGGAGAATGTAAACCCCCTCCCTCCAAATTATTATAAATTTGAAATTAAGGGGCTCTCAGGCAAAGATAGGGGAATTAGGAATAACAGTTCTTTACTAGGAAAATTAAAATAGAAATACAGTATTACAAAGAACAATCCCAAACACTGCCAGAGTCAGAATCCAAGCTGACACCCGTCAGTCAGTCAGGGTGTTGGCACAGTCCCATTCAATGGTGGCTGCATCCTCCTGCAGTGGCAGATGTGGTTCAGCTGGAGCAGTGCTCCTGGAGAAGGTGCAGTTTCCTCTGAAGCTCCAGGGATGATGTGGAAAGGTCTGGCTTTCCTCTGGAATCCAGTGGAAAGATGGATAACTTGCTGTCCCAAATCTCAGTTTTTATCTGGGTAGGAAAGGCTTGGCTGCTCCCCTGGCTGGAGCATCTCCCAGTGGGATGATGGAATTTTATCAGTCATGCAGTGGGACTGAATGGGCCAGCAGCAGATGATATCTTCCTGGAGGGAGGATGGGCTGTGGGAAAGATAAAGATGATTGCCCAGCTGGTTTAAAGATGGCCCATTAGCAGATAGTATGTGCCAGGAGATCAGGGTCACTGCCCCACCTGGCTTTGACAGATGGTGATAGAATTCACATTTCTGGTCACATCCTGTATTGCAACCCAAGACAGATGCTCTTCCTCACCTTGAGGAGCAATTCAGGCTGGCTGAAGGTCAGATGAGGTTTGAAGATGCACCTTGTGTGGGTGCTTAAGGAAGAACTTCCCAGTCATCAGGGAAGGGATAGCAACTAACACAAGGGTGTTGGTTCCTGAAAAGACACTGCCCCATTTCCAGCCATGTTAATGCAATTAATTTCCAGATGGAGGCAAGGAAAAACTCATGGTTTTTGTTAGCAAACCCTCACTTGTGGTCATTCAATTAACAACTGAATACCCAAAAGAGAAGAAAAAAAAAAAAAAAAAAAAGAAAAAAGAAAAAGGGAAAGAAAAAAAGTGTGTGGCACATTTTTAAATGTTAAAATAGTAATCATAAATGAAAAAGAGAACTTGGACTTTGAATTTGAAGCAAGAGCATGAATAAAGAAATGGACATTTTACAGCTGAAATCAAGAGCTGTGTCTGGAACTCAAAGCTGACAGGACATTAGTATGGCAATAGGAAGTTGTTGGTGTTTCAGGTTAAATCCCTGCTGTGCTAAGTGGATCTTTCTGCCCTCTTTGAAAAACTCCTCTTCCTTTCAGATTTGTACATGCTTGAAGGCTGAGAGACCTTTGGCATTATTTCATGCTTGCAAGGACAAAGTTAATTCCCAGCTATTTGTAATACAGTTCACTTTCTCTCTATTAATCTAAATCAATCAATTATCCTAACTTCCTTTATGAGAAATATTTATGCCTACTCAGAGCAGAATCAGTTAAAATTGATTGCATCGTAATTGGATCCAGCATGAAATATTTAGTTTCTTCTTGGTAAGAGCATGGGGGAAAATGTTGTCTGTGGCTGTATTTAAATATTATTTCAGGTGAAGTTGAATAATTTTTGAGCTGCTGCCTGTACTGGTTGTCTGAGCCGCTGTTCTTAGAGAAAATGGGCTGGCTTGGCACAGAGGACTTTGGTTCAAGCTTCAAAATGCTGCCTTTGTGTGACCTACCCACTATTGCAGCAGAGAAGTGGGAATTACTGCCTGGAAGCCATATAGTCCAAGATTTGCCTGGTGGAAATATTCTCCTGGTGAATTGTGAGGGATGAGCTCCCAAAAATCAGTGAGGCTTCTGAGGACAGAGCCACCTTGTTGTCCAAGGAGACACCATATTGCTCTTTAACTCTCTGAAAGGAAGGTGGAACCAGATGGGGTCAATCTCTTCCCTCAGGAAACTGGAGATAGGACGAGAGGAAATGGCCTCAACTAGTGCCACGGGAGGTTCAGACTGGATATTAAGGAAAATTTCTACATGGAGAGTGTGGTCAAGCATTGGAGTGGGCTGTTCAGGGAGATGCTGGAGTCTCCATCCCTGGAAATGTTCAAAAAAATGTGGATGTAGCACTTGAGGACATAGGCTAGTGGTGACAGCAGTGGTGCTGGGTTGTTGGTTGGATTTGGGGATATTAAAAGTCTTTTCCAACTCTAATTATTTTTCCCTTCTCAGCTCTGTAAAGTTGCAACACAAATTGTTGGCCAGATTGATGCAGCTTAAAGATTACATGTGGTATGTTCCCATGGAAGTCTGTTCTCCTAAATAAAACAGGGTGAGAAGCAGGAGGTGAATAACCTGGTTAGCAGTGCCTCCAAGGTTTCCATGGAGTTTCATGTCTCCTTTTAATAGCTGCCATTTCAGATGAATTTCACTTCAGCCAAAACGGCATTTATGGTTGGAAGTCTGGAGGGAGCCTGAGGAATGAATGGTTTAGATAAATGAGCAATTTAGGGGAATTCATCTTCTGTGGAGGAAATACAGGGATAGAGTAGAATTTGATTAACTTCAGGTAGAAAACAAGGAAGAAGGTACCTTGGGATGTAAGATTTTATTCTGATTAGACCAGCCAAGCAACCAGACCAAGACCAAATATGCAGATTCTTGTACTAATGCTTGAAGTCTTGAAAACTACAGCAGCGTGGTGAGATCCATGTGCTCTGGACATCTGGAGTTCTTGTTGGAACAGATGCATCACAGATGTGCTGTAAGGCAGGGAAGTGATGGGATCTGTGCAGCAGCAGCAAATGGGAGTAACAAGGGTTGTTTGCAGTAAAGCCCTAAAGGAATCACAGATTTATGAAAGGAAAAGAATCACAGAAACCCAGACTGGTTTGGATTGGAGGGGATCTTAAAGATCCAAGAGAGCTGGAGAGGGACTTCGGACAAGGGATTGGAGGGACAGGACACAGGGAATGGCTTCCCACTGCCAGAGGGCAGGGATGGATGGGATATTGGGAAGGAATTGTTCCTGGGAGGGTGGGCAGGCCCTGGCACAGGGTGCCCAGAGCAGCTGTGGCTGCCCCTGGATCCCTGGCAGTGCCCAAGGCCAGGTTGGACAGGATCAGAAAGTCCCAGTAAAGAGGGGAAGCTTTGAGATGACTGGAAGCTGATGGTTCCCTTACAGCTGTTGAATGCACCACACAAAAAAATATCTGCAGCCTCCTTGGAAAGAGTTAGAGAAGGAAAAACGGTGGAAAGAATAGAGAGAGAATCTAATCATCTTGGAAAATAAATAAACCAGCCCGTGTTTAAGTTTGATACTGCTAGGATGGATTTTAAAATATTTTTCAAGAAGAAAACTGCAAACTCTCAGAGGATGCAAGTGTACTGAAATAAAACCATAAGTAGGAGCAGCTGTAGAGCATGGTAGTATGTATGGGAAATTTCTGCTGGGATTGAGCCAAGTGTCACAGGAATTTTGTAACAATAACAAGATAAAGCCAAATAATCATAGGTGCCATAGCCAGGACTAAGGATTACACCAGATAAATGTATAAATCCAATATAATTGTGCCCCAGAACCACCTGCCAGTCATTTCTTTATGGTAAAATCCATGCTTCTGGCAAGCTTCCTTCCTCCTTTCTGGCTGCCATGAAAATTAACTGGTTGTTGGATCAAAACAACTACCCTGCTGTCTTTGGGGACAATGTGAGGAACTGCCACAGCTGGTACTCAATTTTTAGCTCTGAATAAACAACAAGCAATTAGCTGTTAAATATATCAAATATCCAAGTATCTACAGTATCTTTTAACTTGACAAAGAGTGTGGAATTGGAATCATTAGCTGAGCCTCTCTGGTGGAATAATGGAATTTGTGTTAGAGTTCAATATTCTTTACTGTCTGGGCATTGTACCAGTGGTACAATAGAGTGTATTTTACAGTGGGTAAAATAACTGCATTTGTGGGGCATTGGTGCATTCATTAATAGGAGAGCAAAGGTGCTCTGCACATTTGACAGCTGCTTATTTCCAGGGATTTCCTTGCAGTAAGCCCTGGTCACATTGTTCTTGTTGGATTCAAGCCCCAGTGTGATTCCTGTCAGGACATATTTTGTTTTTTGCAAGATGAGTACCCCTATACTTGAGCAAAAATAAGGTTGTAGGAATTCAAGGCCAGATTGGATGGGGCTTGGAACAAGCTTGGATAGTGGAAGGTGGCGCTGATCATGGCAGGGGGTGGAACTAGATAGAATTTAAAGTTCCTTCCAATCCCAACCCTTCTGGCATTAAAGTAAAATGTATTGGTAATAGTAACAGTGAAAAGGAAAAAGTGAGAGAGGAATAAGCCCCAAGTCTTATTAATATTTCTTACTTTCCATGTTCTCTTAATGATTGCAAAGCCCAAATTGCTGTTTAGAGATATCATCTCCCAGCAAGCCTGGTAGAATTCCCCTGGATAACCGAGTTGGCCACTCCAGCAGACTCCAGAGTGCCACTGCCACCAAATTTCCCCCTTTGTTGTGTCTTTCATTTGTAATAGATGGCCTGGAGTCCAAGTAGCACTGCTTCAGCCCAGGTTGCAGGAGCACAGTTGCTGTGTTATTTCAGCAGTTCATTATTTCAATTAACATATTCAGGCATTCCATCCTTTAGTTTACTTGAGCAGAGGTCTCATATAATGTGATTACCAGTCATAAACTGTATAAACTTCCTCATGTGCCATTCAGTCCAACCATGGAACTTTACTTGCATAAATGTTGATTATTCCCCTCAGTCCCAAATATGTTTTTCAGGTCAGTTCTAAACTGAGCAAGTCCTTTCAGCTTTGCAGAGCTGATCAAGAGCTTTTCTGTCAAACATCTGCATTGGAAGCAACTTTGTGCCCAAATCCCCAAATGTCCATTAGGAAAATAGCTTTTCATGGTATATTACAAGTGCTACTCAACCACCAAGCTGTTTTCATTATTTGATGTTTATTTGAATTTGTGTTTGAAGTGTTGTATCCGGTGCACTGAAAAGTCAGCCTGGGAGTTTTTGGCCACTTCTTATCTCGTCCCATCACTCTTTTCTAAAAATCAAGCTGACTGTGTTGTACTAAATGATGATGTCTTCCCAAGCTGGAGGCATGATTGCCTTCCATTACTAGGAAAATGTTTGGGAGTGAAAACACTGATTTATCTTAGAAGGAATAAAGCTTGTTCCTAGCTCCATTTGGGATATGACAGGTATCTGTCACCAGCAGCAGGGCTTGTGAATGTTTCAGCTGAAACCCATTTTTTATTTGCACTTCCCACCATTCAGTTGTTCTCTTGTGCTCTGAGCTGGAATTGCTGTCATTAAGGCTTCATTAAAGGCTCACAGCTGAATTGTTTGGGGCTTGTGCAAAGATCAGTTTGACTGTTACGGTTCACTTCCATTAAATCAGATTTCAGGAGAAAAAATGCCAAGGTCAGAAGGAAAGTGTGGGTTGGGATGCTGTAAGAACAGTACTGATAGAGAGGATGAGGTTGGAGAGCAGCAGAGCATCAGCAGGAGTTGTCACCAAGAGGTCTGGGGATTGGTGGCCACAGTGGGAGCCCATGAGGAGATCAGGAGCAGTCAGGGATACCCTGGGAAGCCCAGGCAGTGGTGTTTCAATTGCAGACTCACTCCTGCTGACCACTCCTTCAAACTGAGCTGTGTCTGATGTCCCAAATCCCACAGATTCAACCATGCAGGAATGGCAAAGATGAGAGCTTCAAGTTAGATAAGAGCGATCCATACCGTCTGTGGAAGGGAATGTAAAGAAGGAAGTTTGATGTGCTGGCATCAAGGCCAGGAATGACACAACCAAATTGTCTTCATACCCTCAGTATACAGACAGAAGGTACAAAATCTTGAGCCTAAACAAAATTTCTGTCCCTAAATCCTTTTGCTAATTAGGTGTGTAGAGAGGAAGTGATTTTCACTGCCAGGTCCCAGCATGGCCCAGCCTTGGTGGATTGCATGGGAAATAGCAATGGAGAAAAGGAGGAAGTTGGGAATTAGCCTGGAGAAAAGGAGGCTCAGGGGGACCTTGTGGCTCTGCACAACTCCCTGACAGGAGGGGACAGCCAGGGGGGGTCGGGCTGTGCTGCCAGGGAACAGGGACAGGACAAGGGGAAACGGCCTCAAGCTGTGCCAGGGGAGGCTCAGCTTGGACAGCAGGAGGAATTTCTGCATGGAAAGGGTGCTCAGGCCTTGGCAGGGGCTGCCCAGGGAGCTTTGGAGTGCCCATCCCTGGAGGTGTCCAAGGAAGGGCTGGAGGTGGCACTCAGGGCTCTGGGCTGGGGACAAGGTGGGCACTGGGCACAGCTTGGACTTGGTGATCCTGCAGGGCTTTTCCAGCCTTAGGGATCCTGGGATTTTCTGTTAACAGCCCCTTCCTCTCTCCATCTGTACAGACCATTCCTGCAGTGCCTGGAGCAGAAGCTGAAAGGGAACAGGATCAAACCAGATTTTAGTGTATAATTTGTCTCACAAGCTAAACAAGAGGGATGGAACAAAGTTAACACTCAACATTGAGCATGGCTCATGTCTGGTCCCTGAGGTCAGCTCTTAATTTCCAGTAATGGAGTGGGTTTTTCCACAGTCAGATGCATCTCAACAAATCACCAGTTAGTTTTTCAGCCTTTCTATTTTATTGCAAGAATGTACTGGAAATGACAGGACTCTTTAGAATAAAAAGATAAAGTGAAAAGGGAAAGGGTTTGAATGTCCAAGAGGAATTGCTTCCAACGTTGTTTATTGGCCTGTGTAATGGGCTATTATTGTGCCTCTCAAATGACACCAGATTTCCCTTGGGATGCTCTGACCTCTTCAAGGAGAGTCTTATGCAAACAGAAAAATATCAAACACTGTGTTTGGCAGCAAGCTGTCAAAATGGAAACCAGCTCTGAATGTTCAGCAGTGACTGCCAGGGGTCAGCAAACTCATTTAGATGGTGTGGCAGTGATGTGACAGGAAAGAAAAACTGGGGAGCAGGGCAGCTTTGGGGCTGCCTTGGAAGATTAAAAATTTTGGCTGAGTACTTTTCTCTTTTCACAAAATCCTGGAATGGTTTGGTTTGGAAGGGACCTTAAAGCCCATCCAGTTCCACTCCCTGGGATGTCAGGAACACCTTCCACTATCCCAGGCTGCTCCAAGCCCCATCCAGTGGCCTTGGATACTTCCAGGGATCCAGGGGCAGCCACAGCTGCTCTGGGCACCCTGTGCCAGGGCCTGCCCACCCTCCCAGGGAACAATTCCTTCCCCATATCCCATTTATCCTGCCCTCTCTCAGTGGGAAGAAAGACATTACCCCTTGGCTGGCACTCCAGTCCCTTCTAAAGAGTCTCTCTCTCTGTGTTTCTTGTAGCCCCTTCAGGTCCTGGAAGGGCACAGTCAGGTCACCCTTAGCTCCCAGTGTCACCTGCAATCCTCCTGAGGGTGACCTCCATCCCTTTGTCTGTGTCATTAATAAAGATAATAATCAATGCTTGTCCTCCAAGGGAGACCACTGTCACTCTGAGACATTGGACACTTTTCCTCTCAGAAAAAGAATAGACTTCATTTTCTAAATTAGTTCCTTTTCTTGGTGTTTATTTTATGTGCTTGGGAGGCAAGCAAGAGGGAAGGAGTGCAGTTTATTAAGAGCCAGTTTAATACACTGTACACCAATGGAGTTTATGGAGAGAAACATTATAGATTTATGATACTGTTCCTGCAGTAAAGCCAGCACAGAGGTGCTCCATCAGTGCATCTTTCTTAGCAGAAAAACTGCTCTGGTTTGGTGCCAGCTCCTTCCCAGGCTTTCCTTTAGATTCCCCAGCTTTCCTGCATTTCCCAGGGCTGGTTTTGGGAACTGTCACTATCTCCCCCCCCCAAAAAAAAAGCCATAAAGAAGGTGAATTTATTAGGCTGCTTAGAAATTTTAGGTCTTCTTTTGACACTGTAACAACATTTAAAAAGAAAATTATTAATAGACTTTTACAAGGGAAACAAATAGCTCCTGTGGTATTAAATCTTCCTTGAAAATATTTCCTGTGTAAAGTTATACCTCTGCTCATCTGCAAATAGAAAACATCTGATTTTATTCCATGTCCAGCCTATAAAGCCCCACACATTTCAATAACACATTTTTGGTGCTTCCTCACATGGGATGGAGAACTGGTAATAGATCAGAGAGGTGATTTTAAACTGTAAATTCTCTGAGCGGCTCCAAACTCATATCTGGAAGAATCCAAATATTAAGCTTGCAAATTTTTCACAGGAAGGAGTCCCAGAGGATTCAAAGGCTCCTTGATACAAGTGGAAAGTATCTCAAACAACGGGAGATGAAGGCTGAAGTTACAAAAGGAGATGTTCTTTGGAGTGCATCGCTTCTGAAATATATTCACAAATCACTGTGGACAAGCTCCTCTGCCTGTCCTCTCCAACAGTAAATCAAAACTTGCTATCCTTAGGCACTTTGCCAGGAGAAAATGACAGGAGGACCAGGGATGTCACACACACATGGCACTGCTCCATTTCCGAGTGCAAAATGGAGGGTGGTTCTCAATTCTGCATGCTGAAAAACTGTGAAATGAGAAAGGATCCAGTAAAGGAAAAAGAAGATGTCAGTGTATAACTAACACTACCCAGGACTGGAGTGAGTGATCTGAAATGGGCTGAATATGGAAAAGCTGAACAGGAACTTGATTGTTCCCTCTGGCTGAGCACTTCCAGCCAGTCTGAGTATGGGATATGGAAGGCAGAGTTAGAATCATAGGATAGAATTCCAGAATGTTTGGGTTGGAAAGAACCTTAAAGCCCATCCAGTGCCATCCCCTGCCATGGGCAGGGACACCTTCCACTATCCCAGGCTGCTCCAAGCCCCATCCAGCCTGGCCTTGGGCACAGCCACAGCTGCTCTGGGCACCCTGTGCCAGGACCTCACCATCCTCACAATCCAGCCTACACTTCATTTAAAACCTTAAGCCATTCTGGTCCCATGGAGAAAATGGGCAAGATTCCAGCAGGTGATGCCAGGTACTGGTACCAGTGACTGAGTGATGAGACCTGGAAGCAATTTGGCTGCTGAAGCCAAAGTTTTAATTGTAGAATCCCAGAAATGTTTGGGCTGGAAGGGATCAAGACCATCTCGTTCCAACCCATATGCCATAGGCAGGAAATTCCTGGTTTCCACTGGATTGCTGTTAGCTCTGAGCTCCCATGGACAGATCAGTACTGGTAAATTAAGCAGCACCAGGGTCTTTTCTGTGTTTCTGAAGCCAACTGGTGTGGATTGAGCGTGTCTGTTCAATTAACACCCTTGGCCTCTATTAAAATCTGATTCATGAGAGATGCCTCTGCCTGAATTAAGGTGCAAATGAGTCCATGTGCTGAAGTCAATAATATGGAATTTATGTAGCAATGAATGTGAGGTAGAGAGACAGGAAGGAATAGAAAAGAGAGGAGAGAGAGAGACAGTTACAGCAGATTGTCACCATCCCTGGATCCAGCGGTGTCCTGTTGGTCTTTCTTCATCCTGGGTTTCTCAGTAGTGGAGGGTCCCAAAGTCCTCTGGAACCATTCCCTATTCGTATATTTTAGTGAGCAAGGAATTAATGCTCAAGGGCATCAAGTCTCTTACACTATTGGTTGAATGATTCCCTTGTTTCTAATGCTAATTAGTGCCAGCTCAGAATTCCTTTTCTTTTTAGTTGGTGATTTCTGGGACTGGTGGTCAGGAGCTGTCTCTGCCAGAATTTCTTTTTTCCCAGTCAGAGCTGCTGCATTGCCTTTCCTTGTGTCTCATAAATTCTACCTTTTTTTGTGTCCATTCTCAGCAATCCCTTCTCCTCAGCTTTGTTAACCTCCCCCTAAGCCTGGGATAGCATCCAGACCATTGTTTCGCTTGATCTTATCTCAGCTGGGGGTTCTCTGCAGTTCAGGTCCCAGCTATCCACAGAGGAATATTCTGGGGGGCTTTGGTGGTCACTGGCAGTGGCAGCTGCCATCTGTCCCTCACCTGGGGTGGGCTTTGGGTGATGTGTGTATGACAGTTGCTTCTGTACACGCTTTACCACTGTGGGAATTTTTGTGGGGATAGATTTCCCTGACTGGATCTTGCCTTCACCAGACCTGGAGTTAATTCCATCCTGTTACTCTGTTCTGTCCTTATCTCATGGATTTAAAAGGACAGGCAGCTGTTCTCTTTAATCATCTAGAACCAGTACTGGCACCCAAACCTGGGGGGCAGCACCTCCCAAGCTGCTCCCAGGGCCTTTGGGCAAGGACCAGTTTACCAGGAACAAAAGTGTTCTGGCATCTGGGAAGCAGGGCAGGTCTTCCTGCCTTTCCTCCATTTTGCTATTGTCACAGTAATTTGCCTTCCAGTAATTTGCTTGGCAAATAAACACAATGCTTCATTACCATTTGAGATACTTATTTTCATCCTTATTAGATACCAGGCACTTACAAAGCAACTTGACATGTATTTTAGTTTTTTTCTATGCAAACAGGGAACTTGTACAACAAAATCAAGGAGATGCAAATGATCTGTTGCTAAACTTGACAGGGTTTTTCATTTAATATCGTTAGGCTCCCTATTCCTATTTTCAATTAGCTCTGAAATCTGCTTACACACTCTGCTGTTTACTATTCCTGTCATAAGCAAGGAAAGGAGTGCAGGATGTGTTCAGGAAAGACACAACCCAGAAAATGCTGAGAGAAGGAATCAACTGCACAAATAATGTGCTGTTTACCATGTCTTCAGTGTAAAGATAAAAGTCTTGGGCTTGAGAGAGCACCTGAAAACTTCATTCAGATCCTAATGTTCTTCTGGTCCTCTGTTGGAAGGTCTAGTTTTGGATGATGGCATGTTTGTGTACGAAATTTGTCAAAAAATGTAGATGCTTCTGTTTTGATGGTTCAGAAGGAGGTGATCCTGCCCCTGTGCCCGGCCCTGCAGGCACCCCTGCAGGGCTGTGTCAGCTCTGGATCCTCAGCACACAGGGACAGGAGCTCCTGGAGCGGGGCCAGCGGGGCTGAGGAAGGGCCTGGAGCATCTGGGTGCCCAGGAAAGGCTGAGGGAGCTGGGGCTGCTCAGCCTGGAGAGGAGCCCCAGCTGAGAGGGGCCTCAGCCCTGGGTGTCCCTGTGTGCAGGGAGGGGCAGAGCAGGGCCCAGGCTCTGCTCCAGGGCCCAGCAATGGCCCCAGAGCAGGGCAGGGACTGAGCCCAGCAATTCCCTGCACAGGAGGCACAGCTTCTTCCCTGGGCACTGCCCAGCCTGAACAGATTGCCCACAGAGCCTCTGGGCTCTCCCCATGAATGATTATAACTCAATTGGATGCAGAACAAAGCATTTAGGGCAGGTAATAGTTGCCAGTGACTCCCAGTTTTCTGTGACACTCTCGTGTTGGTTCTACTACCCAGAACTGTTAATTCTTTATTTCTTTTCTTTTTTAAGTTTTCTGTGAAAAATCATTCTAGATGTACTTCCCTGTCCAAGAAAGCTGGAGAGGGACTTTGGGCAAGGGATGGAGGGACAGGACACAGGAAGTGGCTTCCCACTGCTGGAGGGCAGGAATAGATGGAAGATTTCGAAGGAATTGTTCCTTCAGAGGAAGAGGATGCCCTGGCATAGAGTGCTCAGAGATTTTTTTTAATGTAATTAAGACATCAGCCCAGCCACCACCATGTTCACCACTAACCCAGATCCTCAATTTTTTTGAATGCTTTCAAGGATGATGAATTCACCACTTCCCTGGGCAGCCCATTCCAGCGCTTGAGAATCCCGTGTAGGAATTTTTCCCTTGTATCCAATCTAAACCTCCCCTGGTGCAACCTGAGGCCATTTCCTTTCACCCTGTCCTTTGTTACCTGGGAAAAGAGACTGCTGCTGACTTCCATGTCCATTTTCATCTCCACAGGGCAATAGAACAGCACAAATTTAGTTATTCACCTGTAATATTCTAATTCAGATTTTAGTTTTTAAGAGAGCTTTCAGCTGTGAAGTGAAATGCTGTGAGTTCTTAGCAACCTCCTTCAAATGTTTGGTTTCCCTAATTTTTTTCTTTATGCTGAGAAGTATTCAAAGAGCTTTTGGTGAGGGTGATTTCCCTATGGAAAAGGAGCAGGTCTGGCTGAAGGGGAAAATGAAATCAATCATAGTTTGCCAGTCAGGTGAAGAAAAGTTTAAAAACCTGATCCTCAGGTAACACTTTGAAGCTGGTTATGTCCTTGCTGCTTCCCTGACAGCCAGGTCAGAGAAGTGTGAAATAATTGACTGGCTCTGGGGAACAGCATGGCTTTTACAGGTTTGCTTTTTCCCCTGATAACTGCAAAACTGCTGCTTAAAATTGGTTTTTGATAGTAGCACTTTAGTGACATTAGGGACTTGGGATTTGAGTCAGGAGGAATCACATAATCATGGAATGGCTTGGGTTGGAAGGGCCCTAAAACCTTGTTCCACCCACTGATGTAGGCAGGGCTGCCTTCCACTAGACCAGGCTGTTCCAACCTGTCCTTGAACATTGCCAAAGAAAGCAAAGTGTGGAGAAGAAGGCAGTGCTTGATTGCAAAGGCAACAAAACTGCTTAGAAAAAGCTTTTCAGAGTGGAAAATAAAATTCTTCCAGGCAGCATGTAGTGCCAAGTATCCCTGGTTTTCCTATGTTTCTATTGGGGTGTGTGCAAACACAACCAGGAGCTGCACTATTGACAATAAATCTGCTCCACCTTGTGTGCTTTAGGGGAAAAATAGGATAGAAGGGTGTCAGACTGATGTTTGTATCTCGTCTGGCCACTGTAATCTATCACTCTTCTTGCTCCCAAAATCTCCTAATCCAAGATTCTGCTTCCAAACCCAGTATGATCCTCACTCAGTTGTCAGACAACTCTTGCCAGTTGTTTGGAATTCTGCCTCCTTGACACCAGTGTGATCAGAGGCTGATGCACAGCTGTAGGCTACAAAGAGTCCTGTAGAATTCTGTGGATAACAAAGGCATTTTTTATACTTTTTAGTTCTGTGATAAAGCAATTCTCAGGAAAAGGTATGATTTGCTCTCTCCTGTGAATGAAGATGCTTCCCTGTTCTCATAGAAGGTGAAATAGATAAGAAATTGTGCTTGTTGCTCAATCTGTTATAAAATCCAATGTGCACTTGTAGTGCTTCACTCCTCACCTCAATGATTCCTTTGGCCTCTGGGCAAAAATAGGAGGGACCTCACAGCAGCAATATTGTAAGGTTGAATTATTGCTTAACAAGACGTGTGTCCAGATTTAGTTGAAGATGAAAATTTTGGTCTGTGATTATTTTCTGTTTGATGAATCCAGGGGAGGCACCAGGATGATCAGAGGGATGGAGCAGCTCTGCTGGGAGGAAAGGCTGGGAGAGCTGGGATTGTTCAGCCTGGAGAGGAGAAGCTCTGGGGCAGCCCAATAATGGCTTTCCAGGGCCTGAAGAAGCCAACAGAAAACATGGAGAGAGACTGTACAAGGGATGGAGTGACAAAGGGGGATGGCTTCCCACTGCCAGAGGGCAGGGTCAGATGGGAGATTGGGAAGGAATTGTTCCTGGGAGGGTGGGCAGGCCCTGGCACAGGGTGCCAGAGCAGCTGTGGCTGCCCCTGGATCCCTGGCAGTGTCCAAGGCCAGGATGGATGGGGCTTGGAGCAGCCTGGGACAGTGGAAGGTGTCCCTGCCCATGGCAGGAGTAAAAGAGGATTAACTTTGAAGATGTTTCCTTCCAGCCCAGGCCATTCTATGATTACAGGATTCTGTGTTCAGTGAGGGTCCATCCCTACATTTCCCCCACACTCCCCTTTTCATTTCCTTTTCCAGAGCCTTAGGCTGCAGTGTCTGCACCTTTCCAACATCTGAAAACAACTAGGAGACTGGAGGCAACCTCAGACTAAACACATAGGGGCACAAGTTTGGAAAATAAGTTTTAATTGCTCTTCCTTTGGGGTGCACCAATAAAATCTAGGTCTGCTGTCAATGCTAATATTTTTTCCCCCAGGTATGCTTTCCTGCAGGAAAAGCAGCATGAGCTGATAAAGAGGATGGAAAAGCATCAGTAAATTGTCCTTCTTTTGCCTCCTTTATAAGGAGAAAACAGCTGCATGTGGTGCACAGAAGATGTCAAGAAAATATTAAAAAGAATTATGCACAACCATGAGCAATGTTTAGACAGGGTCTGATAATTTTAATAATTCAGGGTTAGAGCAGAGCAGTGCAGGCTCCTGCTGCTCCTCTCGAATGGTTTGCAAACAGACCCCAGGATGGCTCCAAATTAAGGTGAAAACATTCAAATAATTTAATTCACACCTTCAGCTGCCACTGCTGATCACGGTGCTCCCAAAAAACTGCTTGATCTTATTCATTATTTAGGAGTCCTTGTGTGTTTAAAGTGTAAATCAGACTTTTCTAAACAGAGAGCAAATAAACCTCATTGTTGATTGTCTTGAGAAGTGGCTCAAGGAACTGGAAAGCAAGCAGGATTTACAAAACCAGTTTTAAGTATTTATTTGAGACCTGATACAGCCCCAGACTGTGGCCAGGACCTCCCAGAGGGGTTACCTGGATATGTGGGGTGTGAGAGAAGTGTGATGGATCTTCTTCTCTGTGGGTTTTGTGCAGAAACATTAATTTGGATTAAAGTTTCCATCAGAATTTTCCTGGCCAAAGCCTTGCCCCATTCACAATTCCTGCCTCCTCATTACCAGTCTTGTATGGAGAAAAGAGTCCCCCCAATTCCTCAATCCCAGAGATGGATTTAAGGTTAATTCTGAAAGATGGATTCCTGTTTTGAGATGCAAACCCAGCAAAGCCTGGCATCTCCTCAGTGGCATCATACTGTATTTCCAAAGATGTCATTTTCTATAATCACAATAAAAATTAGGTATTTTTCCATTTTCTGTGGAATGGGAATGGAAATACGGCGCCCTCAGGAAAGTGTGGATAAAACAGAACAACCAGGGGCTCCAGTTCATGGGGATCTTGTGCATAAAAGACCATCAAAGAAGAGGCACCAAAGACCCTTTATCTCACATCCATCTTCCAAAATCCTAGGCTTAGCCAAGAAAGCCTCATTGCTCCAACTTTCTTCCTACACCAGGTTTTGGGGATTTGAGGTTCTCCCATTTGGTAGGAGGACCCTACAAGCCTGTAGCAGCCATGGGCTGATTTTTGGGTCACATTGGGCATTTGAAGTGGCTGGAGGTGACACCAACCCTGGTGTCAGCTCGGGCTGCTTCTTGGTTTTGGGATGTGTAGGCACCCAGAGCCTGGCCTTGTCTTCCCAGCAACAACTAACTCACCAAAGGAGGCAGATCTCTGATGAACCAGTTTGTGCTGCTACACATTCATCAAACCTGACAGAGAATATTCCCAGGGACTTAAAAGCAGCACCATTGGAAAATTATCCATCAGGGATCTCAGGAGGTAATGGAAGGACTGCAAATACCAGTCTGCAGTTGCCTCCAAAATAAATCACTGCAGTGGGCACTGAGTTCACTCCAGTTTTTAGCAGCAGTATTTTTGGGAGCAGTGTTTTTTGACCTGTGGATTTGAATTTCTGTCTCATTTAAGGACTGGTTGTTGTACATTTTGCAGGTACTGGGGGTTGCAGTTTCTGGTTTAAATCTGCCCCATTTGGACTCAGTAAGAAAGGTTGGAGCAATGGTTTCGGTGCATTCAACCCATGAATTTGAGAAAAACTTTAGGAAAAGAAATCCCAAAATTAGCAAAGATGAACATACATTTAAAGGAAAGTGCTTGGGCTTTTGAAATGAGCAGATTTGAGTTAGATGAACAAAAGTAAGCTGGATAAAATTTGGTTTGCTTTGGCTTGGGACCTACTAAGCAGACAAAGAATAAATACAACATTTATTAACATAGTCTCAATAAAATAAACCAGTTCTGAAATAGAACTGAGATTGGGTTTGTGATAATATACTTAAATGGGAAGACTTGGATATCCCTGGGAGTGTGGCTCCTTTTAAGTGCAAATCATTCTGGTTGCAGGTACCAAACTCCATAATCAATGTACATAATCAGAGGATTTGTGTTCCCAGGAGCTCAGCCCTGCCTGGGAATATGCACAAACTTTGTTAATATACATATTTTTTCCCCAAAGTACCAAAATAAACTAGTTTTCTTCAGGGGAAGGTGTAAGGAGCTTACTCCCAGAAGTGGGAAAATCCTCAGTGAAAAGTGGCTGTGGAAGTTTTTGAAGAGTTAAATGTAGAAAATGATTCCCTGGAGGGGGGAACCTCAGTTCTCCCATCTCCTGCAGATTTATTTTGCTTTTCCTCTTGGAATGCAGAGTATTGCTGGACATCTAAAGACTTTGCAGGCCACAGCCCAATCTCATAAGTACATTCCTGTGTTGCAAAAATAGATCTAAATACAGAGAAAACCTTGTTTGACGTTTAGAGACTTTTCAACGACATCGGTGCCTTCCAACCCAAACCACTTCATGATTCAATAAGGTTTATTCCCAGAGCAGTCATAATTCCCTCACACTTTTAAAAAAGAGCTCTGCCAAAACATTCAACTAAAATAATCCCAGGATGTGTCAAAATCATTCAGGAAGTGACTCCTGTCTGAGCACTGCCAGACTCCTGTCTTAAGCAGAGCATAACCAGCAGACCCCACATTTATTTCATGGCTTTTCACACCTGAGTCTGATGCCCTTCCCACAGAATCTTCACCTGAGATTTGGTTGTAAAATCAAAACTTTCCCTTTTACTTCAATCTAATGAGGATTTTCAGCTCCTGGATTCCTCTCACAGAAATAGTCTGATGTAAAACAATTTTTTAAATAGTTACAGCACTTTATCGTTTTTCATTTTGTTGTCCTATTTTGCAGCCATTTTTGAATAATTGCAACAAGCTCAGAAAAATTATGTTCCCTCTGACAATAAAACATCTTTCCTCTCTTGTCCAGCCTATTGGGTTCTGGCTGGTTTTGTTGCTTTTTAAGCCAACAACTTCCTTGACTTTGATTACTTGATGCTTATCCTGTACTAATCCCTTGGAAATCTGTATGGTCATCCCACAAGGTGCTTCAGTCATGAATCAGGCTTCAGGGCAGGTGGAAAAGCAGCCAGATTGTGTGGTCTCCATGGAAGATGGAAAGCTGTTCTTGAAATCTGCTTGTGGTGATGGGCAATCAAAATTTCCTGTCAGTATTTTTTTTTTTTTTTTTAATTAGACAGGTGCTCAAGTCTTGGCAGGGGCTGCCCAGGGAGCTGGGGACAAGGTGGGCACTAGGCACAGCTTGGGCTCCATGGGCTGGGAGGGATTTTCCAGCCTCAGGGATCCTGGGATTCTGTGATTGCTTGAGTTTTTGCTTGTGCAAAAAAAAATTGCAAAGCAGATTTTCTGTAAACTCATTGTATCACTGAGTTACAAATATCACTGGACTGGTTTGCTTTAGTGCTGACATTTATGGAATAACTGGTGATGCAGACACATCAAATTTATCATTAGGAGGTTCCCTCCCTGGCATTAGGCAGGACGTAAGGAAAATCTTACCGATATCTAAGGGGGAAAGGGAAAGGCCCTGGAAATACCAGAGACTTCATAAACTAGAAAAATAAAACTTTAAGGATGGCTATTAAAAGGCTGATTTGCAAAGTGCTGTGACTCAGAGAGAGAGGATGGGTGCCTCATGAATATCTGAGGAAAATCCAGCCCATTTTTAAGAAGAAAATAATCCCTGGGTCAAACCAAAGCTAACAAAAGTGCTTTGTGAAACCAAGCAGAGAGTGAAGCAGAGCAGAGTCCAACGAGATGCAGAATCAAAGCAGTGAGGTCACTGAAGTGATGGTGGTTGATTACAGACTATGAAATTCATCATCACAGATTTTAAGTTGCTTAGATATTTTTATAAGTGAATTTGGATTACCAACCCTTCTTTGCATCATCATTGAGGCACACTAACAAGGGCAGTGCACGAACTGGTGGATTTTACAGATTTGACAGGACTTGTTGAGTAGACATCAACACTTGGCAGTGTCACAGGGTTGGAAATGAGCTGGGTTTTCCTGGTGAAAATCCTCTTTTTATTAAAACTAGTGCTTGTCTCCCAGAAGGCGCCAGGCCAAGCTCCTGGAGCAGAGAAGAATGTGCAGAGGTTATTGAACAGGAAATCGTGCCAAGAGCCATAAAACACCTGAGTAAAAACAGTGTTTCTCATGTGGCTAAAAAGTTGTTCCTTCTTGAACTTGAAACTAGTCTTTGGTGCAAAGTTTGGCAGTTCTATTCCAAAATATTTGGCAATTTTCTTCCTGTCATCTCTATTGTGTCAGAAAAAAAAGTAGTTTCAAAATAGATGATTGAAAAGACCTTACTGTGGTGTTTTCCCCCACAGGACTGCAAACCAGTTTGCTGGGGTTAGGATCAGTGATTACTTCACTGTTTTAGCAAAAAAGCATCAGCCCATGTTGGAGCCACTCCTCTTGGATTAATATTTTTATACAGAGTCGCTGTTATAAAGCGAAGATGTAAAGAAACTTCCTGCTACACTTTGGAATAAATTAATAACAGGAGGTTACATGATAAATATTGTAACCTGATTTAAATGTTCTGCAGCTACTGATATTCACAGATTTTCTTCATAACTGCTGGTGAACTTCCACAATGATAATTGTGTCTAATATTTGGTGTGAAGAAAACTGGGGAGTGTTAATTTTGCAGAAAAATAAAATTTCAGATGAATGGTTTTAAGTGTTGTGCATGCAAATCCAAGGCACCAGAGGGCAACACTCAGGTTAGTTTGTAATGCTTCACATTTGGGAAGTGAGTTGGGAGTGTTTTCCACAAGAAATTGTGTACATTGTGGGGGCGGTGAGCTGATGGCTAAAAGAGAGGCTTAACTGGCAGGACAGGACAAGGTGGTTTCTTGTGAGATCTCAGCTGAAATTCCCTGCACTGTTCTGCATAGGAGGGACATGGAACTCTTGAAGCAGGTCCAGAGGAGGCCATGAAGATGCTGAGGGGACTGGAGCACCACCCCTCTGGAGCCAGGCTGGGAGAGCTGGGGATGCTGAGCCTGGAGAAGGGAAGGTTGTGTGGGGACACCACAGCTCCTTCCAGGATCTGAAGGGATACAGGGGAGCTGGAGAGGGACAGATCATCAGGAACTGGAGTGCCAGAACAATGGGGAATCAGTTCAGACTGACAGAAGGAAAATTTAGGTTACATATATGGAGGGAATTTTTTTCTGTGGGGGTGATGACACCCTGTCACAGCTGTGGCTGCCCCTGGATCCCTGGATGTATCCAAGGCCAGGTTGGAGGGGGCTTGAAGCAACCTGGGATGTTGGAAGGGGCTCCTGCCCTTGGCAGATGGTGGAATTCTGGTGCTTTAGGATCCCTTGCAACCTAAACCACTCTGGGATCCTGTGATTCCATGAAAAGACCCACGCTGAGAGCTGGCTGCTCCTCTCAGTACCACCTTTGTCTTGTGCCTATAGTCTTCACATCCTTGTGCTGCAATTCAGTTTCTGCTGAAGAGCAACTCCAGGTACAAACCCTCTTTTTTCCTGGAGAGCTTTATGTAACTGTGCTTTTTTCTCCCCATCATCACCTTGATGTGTCGCTTTTGCTGCAGAAAATTTATTCCAAGTTTGGTTGTTATTTCCGTGCTTTCATTTGTTCGAGGTGAGATTGGGAGATGATTGCTCAATGAAGAAAAAGCCTATCTCGTTAAGTAGATAGCTGAATGTGACTGGTCTCATTGTCAATTTAAATCATTGTGCATTGCAAGTGCTTCTTCTGGCATTGTCTGATACAGCTGCATTGTCAGAGGCAGTTTTTCATTACAGATAATAAGGTTCAGACTCTTTAAACATCACTCAAAACATAAAACACCACAAAGCTGAGGTAGAAAACAGCATTTTCAGTGTTGCAATGCTTGCAAAAATACATAAGAATGTGGATTTCCTATAAATTCCTGTTCAATGTCATTGCAGGCACTATCCTGGTTGACAACATGCTGATCAAAGGGACAGCAGGAGGCCCTGACCCCACCATCGAGCTCTCCCTGAAGGACAACGTGGATTACTGGGTGATCCTGGACCCCATCAAGCAGACCTTGTACCTGAACAGCACTGGCAGGGTGCTGGACAGAGATGTAAGTTTGGGCTAGGTTTTCTCCACAGACATTAATTTCTAATTTACCATACACACAAGTCCTGCTAGAATATAATTCCTGCATCTGTCTTGTCCCCAGATGGATGTGAACAAAGTTAGTCTGATCCCTTTTTTAGGATTTATTCGGAGCACACAGGAACTATTTGCATATCTGCAAATATTATTGTGGACAAACACAACAACAAAGACCCAAAAAACTGATGTTAGGGTTTTATATCTGACCAAGCTTGACTCACTTGTTGAATTAAACTTTGATTCTGGTTTGCTGACTGGAAGACGTGCTGCTCACCCTGTGCCCTGTGACATTTATTAGCAGCCTGCTTTCCCTGTATACACTGAATTATGAGATGTGAGAGGTGAAGAAGTCGTGACTGCCACAATTCACTCACAAAGCTTGACATGTTCCATTGAGAATGTGCTGGTTCAGATTCTTTTTTTAAGGCAGCCTAAAATATATTTGCTGTGCTCATTCCTGATGGTGTTAAGCAAATATTGTCAGGGCAAGTTTGATTTTTACAAAAAGAAAGATGAAAAGCACAAAATAAATAGGAGTGTTCTCATCTAGGCTAATTTCATTGAGGAGAAAGCACTCCAAAAATGGAGACATCTCCTCACAGTGTTGCAATCTTGTGACAGAACCTGAAAGTAAAATTGACTTCCAAGTGTTTTAATCAATATGGCAAGAATGCTGTAAAACTCAGAACTTCTCCTTGGAGTGCAGGGAAGTTTGTTTTGTATTAGCTTGATTGATTAATTTGTCTTCTCCATGTGTTTTGAGATAAATTCATAAGTACCAAAAACAACATGCAAATTTCTCCTCATTTCCATTTGCTGGTGAAAGGCACTAATTGAATACAGCTGTTCTTAATTTTGTTTTAATTCACAAACTGTTTTCCCATGCAAAGCACGAAGCGTGGCAGAGTGGTCATGGTGACAGAAGACTTTCTGGGAAAGAGCTGTCACTTCCTCAAGTGCCAACCAGCAGCTTTGGCCTCTCAGGTTTAATTTGAAACCAGAGCAAAAAATGAGAGCAAGACTGGAGAACCACTCTAAGAAGTGTGGGCTCCATTCTTATCACCCCATGCCCATCCACAGGGAGCTAGGAATCAAAATCCCTGTTGGATCAGTGCTAATTCTTCTTTTCAAGGCCATTTATTGACACTTTTTCATCACCTTAATGTGAATCAAAGTTGATGCTTCACCCAAAGTACCTTATCAGATTATTTGAGTTTCAATATTAGTCACAGTCCAAACCAATTGCCATTATTGTGAGTTCCCAGACACTTTACAGGGATGTTCTTTGCCAGAAGTAGACTCAAGTCCCCAGTAAGCAAGTGAAGTGTGCACATTTCTTAATTGAATACAGCTAATACTATGTTTACATTGCTATTTAAGGTATTGATTCTTTATTTTTTACAATGAACTGAAACACTTCTTACTTCTAATACTGTGTCCAGTCATCTCTGGCTATTTAAGTTTGGTGAGAAGAAAATCTGGGCTGTAAGGTGGTTTAGATTTGTGTGTGATGCCCCCTGTGCCTCTCTTGCATGGCCTCAGGGATTTGCTGCCACTCAAAGCCCCAAGAAAAGGACAGCAACCCTCAAAAGCCCCAGGGACGGAGTAAAATTATGAAATGTGTGTCATGGGCATTATTATTATGGCTATTTTGGGGACATGGGTTAGTGCTGGGTTAACAACTGAGCTCTGTGGCCTTGGAAGCCTTTTCTAACCTTATGGATTCTCCTAAAGGACATTCCCAGCCTCGGAACCAGGGCTGTGCTACCCCAGCACCACAGAACCATTCAGTGTGGGAGGGTCTCTTTTTGGTAACAAAAACCCCAACATATTTTTCTCATCTTTCCACTTAAGTCCACTTACAATTTTGCAGCACCAATGAAACTGGAAGTTTTATTAAGTTGAACCTTTAGATTCAGGTTTTTATTACACAGCAAAAATTGGAGTTTCTGATTCACAAACGATCACATTCTGTATATTTGGATACTCTTCCTATTTTTCTCTCTCTGCTCATTCAGTCAGCCTGATCCTGTCCTTTTTTTATTTCTTGTCTTCCTTGATAGCAAATCTTCTGAGATTTCATTGACTGTTACTGAGAATGATGATGTGTTTTCCAAATAAAATCAGATAAAAAGAAAATTCCACACTTCTCTTCCAAAATTTTAGGACTTAGGAAGAATAACCAGTGATAAATCAGAATTGAAAGTGCAGGGTGCTGCTGGAAGGTGCTGGGATGATTTTTCCCTGGTTTCATAAACCATTTGTGGCATTGTGCCATTGTTTATTTACATATTTTTGTAAATTCAGAATATCAAATATTTATCAAATGTCTATCAAGTATCTGTAATTTCAAATAATTACATTATTCTTGGGCTTGTCTAATTTATCCAGATATACTTAGTAGTGACTGCAGCTTATTAAAGGCAGCCTAACAAATCTTGGATCTTACTCGAGTAGTAAAAGCCTTTCCAGCCTAAATTCTTTTGTCCATTCATCAGTTTGGGAGTTTTAGAGCATTGCTTTGTTCACTGTAGTGAGAAAAACAGGATTGTCCACAGTGAAAATTGTTTCTGAATTATTTTCAAATGTAAGTGGTAGCTAATGTGATTTATTTCAGACTTGACCTTTCAACTTTAGACAAGAAAGAAACAAGAATGACTTTGGGGTGTGTCCAGAGCAGTCCACAGAGATGCTCAGAGGGCTGGAGTCCCTCTGCTCTGGAGCCAGGCTGGCATAGCTGTGGGGCTCACTTGGAAAATAGAAGGCTCTAGGGAGACCTCAGAGCCCCTGCCAGGGCCTAAAAGGGGCTCCAGGAGACAGAGAGAGTGATCTGGGATAAGGGATGGAGGGACAGGACACAAGGAATGGCTTCTCATTGCCAGAGGGCAGGGATGGATGGGATATTGGGAAGGAATTTTTCCCTGGGAGGGTGGGCAGGCCCTGGCACAGGGTGCCCAGAGCAGCTGTGGCTGCCCCTGGATCCCTGGATTGTGCAAGACTGGGTTGGATGAGGCTTGGAGCAGTCTGGGATAATGGGAAATGTCCCTGCTCATGGCAGGGGGGTGGAATGAGATGTTCTTGAAGGTTTCTCCCTACCCAACCCTTCTGAGATCCAATGAATTCCAATACCAATAAACCAAAGGCTCGAACAGGTGACATTTTCTGGGTCCCTTTATGATAAGCTCTTTCCCCTTGCAGCCACCCCTGTCCATCCAGTCCATCGTGGTGCAGGTGCAGTGTGTGAACAAGAAGGTGGGCACCATCATCAACCACGAGGTGCGCATCGTGGTGCGGGACCGCAACGACAACTCCCCGCAGTTCCAGCAGCAGCGCTACTACGTGGCCGTCAACGAGGTCAGAGCTGCCTGCCTTTCCTCCTTCCCCTTTGCTAGATTCCAGCTCTCGCTGCTTCTCCTCTGAAAACCAAAAAGATACGGTTGTTTTCAAATCCCTGATATTTGCGCCGCTCCAGAAAAGCCCATCACTTCGGTAGGCTTCAGTTTTTAGCATGTAATCCTGCTTTTCCTTAAGGAATGCAAAGACCAGCATATTTTCCACCAAGAGATTGCAGAAGACACCCAAATTTAAAGCATGAATGAAGAATTGTTTTCTGTTAAATTAATGCACTTTTAACAACAAAGCTGGAAGTAAAAGAAACAGATATATGGAGAAAAGGAACTTAAAAAACAGTATTAACAATATTAAAGCGTAGTGCAGCAAAGTGCAGATGTGGTTTATTGCTGTTGCTCTGTATTAAATGATGCCTGTGAAATTAATTATTTTATTTTCTGTTCTTTATGTTACGTTTTTTGGAATAGAGAACTGTGGATTGGACCGCTGTGTCCTTTGAAGGAAAAAAATATTTTCTTCTTGAGCTGGTACAACTTCATTTCACTTTCCAGTAACATTTTTCATTCTGTTAGGGACTTGATAATCTGCCAATAATCAGTACCAAAAGTCTGAGTTTTCAGGTCAGCATCTCAGGGCTTTAGTAATGAGTAGAAACAGGGACTTACATGAAGTAATGGAAATTATGTAGGCTGAAGTTATGTCGAAAATGGAAAGATGGGTCAGTTCCGTGCAGGTGAATACTGAAAGAAGTAGAGTTACATTTAAGAAATAAATTATATTAAATATGCAGCCTGGTGGGGTTTGGTTTGTGGGGTGGGGGTCTGTGAAAGAGCATGACAGCTTTGATTTTAAAACATTTGATTTGAAGAAATTTCCTATTTTGTTGTGTTTGGGAGATTCAGCTTTTCAATGTGTCCTTGTGTTGTCTCTGGGCTCCATGACCACACATGTGCAGGACAGATCATTGCCCTGGGAAAAGGAGGGGACATTGATGAGTTGAGACCTAATTAACCCAAAAGTGTGGAGGAAACCCACCCCCAATCCACACATTATATTGGACCTGGAACTGAGATAAGGATAAACAAGGTTTTTCAAACGTTCTGGTTTTAAATTAAAAAGCGTTTCCCTTGAGACACATTTTTGGCACTCCAGCTTCCCACTGGAATCTGGGAGCACTGCAGAATCCTCCATGGACTTGTCTGTGGTTTTCACACTGGCCTTCACGTGGCCATGGAATTTCACTTTTTCTACAGACTCAGTTTAGGAGTGTTTCTGGTCCTGAGTAAAGGCAACATCAACACGAGTCTGAAGTGCCTGTGTGGGTTGTGCTGCAGGGCCCGGATCACTTCCAAAACCTGCATCATTTTTGCAGTGAAACTAAAGACAGGCAGTATGACTATGCTAAGAAAACAAGGATTTTCCATAATTAGGTAGAAGTCCAAAAGGCAGAGTGCAAAATGCACCATTCCAGAAATCGAACAACGTTCTGAGGACATCAAGCATTTATTGGAATTATTGCTGGGCAAAATGCACTGCTGCTCTTTGCACCAGATGCACCCTGATTTAATTAATTTATTATTTTAATTTTATCTCTGTTCCATGGATAACATCTTACATGGCACCACTGTGTCCTTGAGCAGCACCCAGTGAGTTCATGCTCTCATTAATTAATTAACAAAAAATAATTCACAAAGCATCTCAGACTCTCTCAAAGGTTTTAATGAGGGATTAAATGTTTTAATGCTCATTTATTCTGCTCATAATTGGCACTGCCTCTGGTGAATTTAGCAACAGGAATGCACTGGGAGGAAAGGTTTGTGGTTGATTTTTGCTTCTGTTTTCAGGTTGCTTTTAAACCAAAAAGTACAGAAGTTTCTCTTATATATAGAACAAAAAACAACTCAAAGAAGTAGATTTTATTGTATTTTGGAGAAATTGAATGGTTTTTATATCAAGTTGTCTTTATATTTGAACTGTCCCAAACATATTAAGATGAGTTTGTCAGAGAAGCTGAGGGTAGTTGTAAATGGCACTGTAAATCCTGGTTTCACACGTGTTTTCCATTTGCACAGAAAAAGACATAGTTTAAAATTAAGCCTGAATTTTTCCAGAAGGCTTAGAATGAGATGGATGTGGTAAAGTAGTGTTTGTTTAGTTTTATACCAAAAGGAGTCTTGATTTTTATACTTGACTGGAATCACTCTGTCCTGAGTTAGACTAAAAGCTCCCCTAATCCAGGGCGTTTGCTTTGCCAGTGCCCTGGCAGATGCTCAAGGAAGAAGCACAAGGATAGGGAGAAATTCAGTGGTGCCTCCCCTGATGACTTCCCTGTAAAATCCTGTGTGGAGCAGCTCCAGACCGATTTTGTCTTTCCTGGTTGCTTGTGTATATGGATATGGTGGGCCCTTTTTTCCTTCCTTACTCCAGGGGTTTTGTAGCCTTTTTTTCCAGCATGTTTTGCCTTATGCCATAATTCCTCACTCTGCTGCTTCAAACATCTTCATCTGGACCCTCAGAACCCTGAAACAACTCAAGACATAAAGAGTGTCTGTGGAATATTCTGCCTGTTGTCCAACAGTCCTTAGGGATTTAAGTATTTCCTTCCATCGTTCCCACATTTGTACCTATATAAATCATTGGGTAAATGAAAATGTGCAGAAAAATTAATGTGAGTGGTTCAGTGGCTTTTGCAGCTGAGAATCAAAATCTTCATTACCTGTTTATTGAGGAATAATTTTTTGTCAGGATTTTAATTCTTCTGTTAAAAGTTTGGACTTGTCACATGGAGCTGGACTTGTCCTTGTCAGTGTTGATGGAGGCTGGAATGTTTGTTGGATGAGGTAGCTTAGCTGGGAATGGCAGTGCTGGGATCCACATTTAGTTACAAATAAAATTGATTTTTTTAAAGTCTTAGTTGAAAACAGATCTTCTGTTTCCCCACTGTTTTGGAGCCAGTTTTCCTTTTCCCTTCCTGATGCTTTTACAAATCCAAGTATCTCAGCCAACTCCAACTGATCTCCAAAGCATTAGGAATCTCCACATGGAAGGAAAAACAAGTATGGGTTGATGTCACCATTTTTATGATGATGAGAAATCCTCTGCAGAGTATTCCCTTGTTTTTTTGCATGGCATATTTTTATTTATATTAAAATATCCCATTGTTATTCAGTTAGGTAAAACTCCTGACAGTGACATTAGCCTGGGGCTAAATTTGACCATATTGGTAGCTTGAAGATTTGAGTTATTACCATATTAAACCAAAGTTCTGCAGCTGAACTAAAATTCAGAAGAATTATGCAGCTGAGTTAATATTCCACAGGCAAATCTATGGCATTGCCACAAGGGGTTTAAATTTATGGAGCCTAATACATGGATTAGGAAGTAAAATCTTGTACTGCTGAGGCCCAGTGGTGGTGTCTGTGTTTCATGTTAAACACAACTTATCTGGATCACTTTTATCTGAGCTAAATACAGCTCCAATTCTGCATTGCCTGGGTTTTATAAAACTGACTTTCTCTTAGTTTTTCACTTTCCTGAATCTTACAGGGCAAGTCAGGAGCATTTAGCAGCAGGTTCTGTTTGAAAGTGGAGGTGGAGCCCCTAGAACACTGTTGAAGTCAGTATTTATTAAATGCATGTAACCTTAGAGCTGCTTGTAACCCAAAATTTTGGGGTTGGTTAATTTATTTAGTTTGGGGCTATGTTTTTCTCCTTTAATTTTCTAGAGATGGGAATCCTTTGCAAAGTAAGAGCCTTTCTTGAACTTCAGTCATCCCAAAACTTTGGGTTTGGGCTGTTGAGAATTGGAACTTGTGCTGAATTTTCATTTCTTGTGGTGTAGTTATTCCTGTCTTTTTCCTTGTGGTATCGAAATAATTAATCTCTGCAGGTAGACATCATCAAAAGAGCGTTAGCTCAGAATGATTAGCTGCAAATCTGGCTTTGCTCTGCTCTTTGGGGCCACTCTGAAAAACTGTTTATTTTTAACTTTGTAAATAGGCAATAATAGGGAAATTTATTTTCCAAATGTTTTTTGGAAGAGCTGAACATTCCTGTCTGCATCTCGACTTCTAATAGCCATTAATCACACTGAAGAAAGTTTTTTAAGCGTTACAGCTGTAGACTGTGGAAGATTTATTGTGTGCATCTCCTCTTATTTGTTTAATTGAATTCTTTTTGGAATCTTCCTTGTTTCATGTCATCATGATTCTTTTCCACTGGATTGAGTTCCCACAAAGATGATTATCCTCAGGCTGTTGCTGGCACTCCTGGAATTGTTTCCTTGCAATCCCTGATGTTTTGTTTTGCATAAGGTAAAACAGCAGGGCCAAGCCCTTTGATGCACAACTTCAGGTCCTTTTCCTTGGACATACCAAAGGCTCCTATGGAGAAACAAAATTCCACTTTTTCAGTGAAGGAATTTTTCCCAATATCCAAGCTGAGCCTCCCCTGGCACAGCTTGAGGCCGTTTCCCCTTGTCCTGTCCCTGTTCCCTGGCAGCACAGCCCGACCCCCCCTGGCTGTCCCCTCCTGTCAGGGAGTTGTGCAGAGCCACAAGGTCCCCCTGAGCCTCCTTTTCTCCAGGCTGAAATTGCATTTTATGAGGGAAACTCAGTTATTTCAACAAGGAAGGGACAGCAGTCTCTCAGAAGTCCCTCACAAATTGTTGGAAAATGTATTATGGCTGGCTAATGGTAAATATTGTAGTAAAAGTCAGCACAATGCTGAGATCTCTGTGTAAGAAATTTGTGAGGCTTGCAGTGCTGAGGGCCTCTCCCACATGATTGGAAGTGGATTTGAAGTATTGAGTTAAGAGGTCATCTGAATTTTTCTAAAGGCTGCAGGAATCTCTAATTTGAGGTCTTGAGCAGGCAGGACATCACAGAATGGAATATCCTGAGCTGGGAGGGCCCCACCAGGATCATCCAGCCCTGCACAGACACCCCAACAATCCCACCCTGTGCATCCTGAGAGCATTGTCCAAATGCTGCTGGAGCTCTGTCAGGAAGGAGAGGAGAGGATTTTTTTTTCCCCCAGTATTCTTTTCTAGTATCATTTGTGTTGCATGAAAGAAAACTTCAATAAAATGGAAACGTGTGTCCTGAAGGTCTGCACATGTGCAATCAGTTATCTGGGTGTAATACATCAACTGCAAGACTTTAGCTTTTGACTTTTACTGTTAGAGCATGGAATTGGAGTTCTGGTGTTTACTGATGTGTTATTTTTGCAACTGTCTCCTTTGTTATCACTTAATAATGTTCTTTACGGTGCTGGAGCCTTTTTATATTGGCCACTATTTATCTGCACACTGTCAGAACGGACTGGTGGGAGCTGTGCCAGCAGCTCCAGGGTGTCTGTCATCTCCCAGGCTGCTTGCATGGAACACAGCATTTTAAAAATATTTAATAGTGTTAATGAGAAGTAATTTATTTTTTTTTTTAATGGAACACCATCTAGAGTACAGTGTTCAGTGCTGGCATCCCCAGGAGAAAAAAGATGTGGATCTGTTGGAATGAGTCCAGAGGAGGCCATGGAGGGCTGGAGTCCCTCTGCTCTGGAGCCAGGCTGGGAGAGTTCACCTGGAGAAGAGAAGGCTCCAGGGAGAGCTCAGAGCCCTTCCAGAGCCTAAAAGGAGCTCCAGAAGAGCTGGAGGGACACTGGGGACAAGGGATGGAGGAACAGGGCACAGGGAATGGCTTCCCACTGCCAGAGGGCAGGGATGGATGGGATATTGGGAAGGAATTGTTCCTGGGAGGGTGGGCAGGCCCTGGCACAGGGTGCCCAGAGCAGCTGTGGCTGCCCCTGGATCCCTGGCAGTGCCCAAGGCCAGGCTGGATGGGGCTTGGAGCAGCCTGGGACAGTGGATACTGTCCCTGCCCGTTGCAGGGGATGGGGATTAGATGATCTTTAATGTCTCTTCCAACCCAAACCAATATGGCATTCTACGTGTCTGATGTCTCCAGAGCTGCTCCTCTCAGATCCATCTGGGAGCACCAGGACTTTGTCCTGTTTGGACAGCAAAAAACCTGGGAGATTTCCATCACATGCCACCCAGCATAGTGCCTGGCTATTTCCACTAATGGGAGAATTGTTTAAACTGGGATGAACTGGTTAAACTCTCTTTATTTTGAGTGTCAGTGCCCAGGCAGGGCCTGAGAGGTCTGTGTGAGGAGAGGTAGGAACTGCTGAGGGATCCATAGGCTCCAGCACTGGGCACATCCCAACCCTCAGCCAGCCACAGAAACGTGGTTTAAGAGAGGGGAAAAGTGGATTAAGAGTGGGGAAAATGCTGTGTGGCAGCAAGAGTGAGGAGAAAATGGGAGTTAAGGAGTGATGCTGAGCCTGGGCTAGAGGGCTGGGCTAGGGGACAGTGCTGGTTTGTGTCCCTCTGTCCTCAACCCAGTGTATTTTTTGCTGGCAGGATGTTAAATCAAAGCTCCCCACTGCTTCTGTCCTGCCTGGTAGTGACAGACAGAGACCACCCAGGGAGTGGGTGCCTGGTTTCCCTCTTTTCCCTCAAGAACATTGGATTTTCTCCTGAGCTGCTGAGGAGGCAGCAAGGGGGTGCCTGAGTGGATGTCAAGGAGCAGCCCATCCCTAGTGGTGGGAAAACCCCCTGCAAACTGCCCTGGAACTTTTCCCAGCTGGTTTTCAGATTCCTTTGGTCTTCTGTCCCCTTCTGCCCCACACATCCCAACCCATGAGGGCACAATCAACTTCTACACCCTTGTGTGACATTTCTGCTGCCTGTTCCAGGAGTGAATAAGCCAAGTTAGAAGCAAACCATGAACATTCAGAGTTGTGGTGTAACTGTGTGTATTGGTGGTATTATAAATTAAACCCTACTTGTTTTACCACAAAAAGGTTACAAATTGGTGGGTTTTATTTCAATGATTCAGTATTCTCAGCCCTGAAAATGTTTCCCAGAGAACTCTGCCAACCGTCACACTCTTAATTAGCAGCTTTATAAATTAAACAGGAACTATGGGTGCAGGAGGAAATGGGGAGCTAAGTCTTTGCTTTATTGTGAGCACTACAAAACAGAGCGTGAAATAACATCCACATCTGCACCAAATGCTGGAATGACTCTGTTCTTTGCCCCCTGCTCTTTTTCCAGCATTTCAAACCTTTTTAGGCCCTCTAGGTTTAAATACATGCAGCAGCTTCATGTAAGCTCTGGAGGAAAGAAGAGGGGCCAGAAGGACTGTGGGAATTTAAGGGTCACAAATCTGGGGGCGATGAGAGCACCAGGGTTGTGCTGATTCCACATGTGTTTGTTCATTTCTTCTTCACTTTCAGGTTGATTACTTGCAAAGTTCCCTGAACATTTAAATTCAGAAACGATGACTCCCAAGAAATCTGTCTTTGCTCTCAATGGGCCTTGATTTGGTGCTATTTATCTGCACAAGGATAATTATAAATTGATTCATTTTCAAAACATAATTTAATGGGTATTCAATTGCTGCCAACACAGTATTGGAGCAACAGCATCACTCCTGTGTTTGCTCAAAGCCATGAAGCTCTATGGGTGTTTGTGTTTGCATGTAACAATATTAATCTGGCTCTGTTCACATTGCTATGAAGATGCTGTCAAATAAGTTGTGTTTACATTTGCAGTTTGTCCTTGTTTTCCTTCCTGAGTCTGAAAAAGGAGCTTTTCTTTGGATTAATCTATATTTATTTCATGGGTTCTTTCAGGTTTAAAGAGTGTTTTTCTCATTTTGGCTTTTTTTGAAGAAAATGAAGTTCTATCTTGATGCATTAGAGACTGGAGCTAGGTGGAAAAATAAGATTAAAATTAACTTTACAACCTTAAGGTTTTAATGGGGATCTCTTGTTGTTCTTGCAGTTAACTCCAGTTGGAACAACCATCTTCACAGGATTTTCTGGAAACAATGGTGCTATTGACATTGATGATGGTCCCAATGGACAGATAGAATATGTCATCCAGTACAATCCTAATGACAAGGTACAGCCATTCAGGCTTTTTTCCTCAATGTATATTGATACTGATATTTATAGACATGAAATAACAAATGAACAGGAGTTTGCTGCTGGACATAAAGAATTGTTTACCTTCATGTTGAGTATCCTATCTGTCCATGAGCCCTGTAACCACAGGTGAATTTACCTTCCCTCTCATTGCCTAGCTGTCAGCAGCTGGATTATTTCACTTTCAATAATGCCTAGAGAAGTTGTGTCCCTGGAAGTGTCCAAGGCCAGGTTGGGCAGGGCTTGGAGCAACCTGGGATAGTGGAAGGTGTCCCTGCCCATGGCAGGGGGTGGCACTGGATAAGGCTTTAGGATCTTAAGATCCCTTCCAACCCAAACCAGTCAGGCATTCCATGATTTCTGTTTTGCCTCAGTATAAATCTCCTATCTGATTTTTCCCCTCTCGGTGGGAATGATGAATACTTTATCCCAAAAGATGAGTGCCAAACTCAGACTATCTCCAGTTATTTATCAGTCTGGGATGTACTTTCCAATCCTGTTTTCCTGCCCACCACAGATATCTGCAGCATGGGGAATTTTAACACTCATTCTCATTATCTGCTGGAAAACAAACTGCAATTTTAGCAGTTATTTAAACTCTTAGAGGAAAAAGACCTTGTTGTTTGATGCAAATTCTGAGTGTCTCTGGTGTGTTTGGAATCTTGTATTTCTGTTGCCTGTTCAAAATACTTAAACATTAACTACCTTTAACTCTGGGAGATTGAAGCATGGAAAGATTTTTTTTTTTTTTAATTAGATTAATTCGACAATGAAATTGCAATTGGATCTCAGGCCAGAAATTTGTGCCCTTATGCCAGTGTTTACCCCAGTTTTGTCACCTGAGTCTGTGGAAGCAAATACACGGAAAAAATTGGATTTCACCCGATTTAACATCTGCATTTACCCTGAAATGTGAATTTCTTCAGATAGAAACATATGCATGAACTGGCACCTAAATGTTGATGTTCTCTGCTTGTTTAGCACTTCATTGCCCTCATGAAAGGCAGAATAAAGAGCAGATAAGTACAGTGATGTGGATTTCTTATCTTGAGCATTTGTTCTCAATGCACCACTGCAAATTCAGGATGGCAGAGGGGAAAGAAGCAGGCTAGTCAGACTTTTGTGGCTGGAAGTAGCAATGGATAGGTAAAGAACCCAGGAGAATTGTGTTATGTCCAGATTCATTATTGTGGGGTTCTTCAGGAGGAAATTGGGTGGGGAGAAAACAGAAAGCTTTATAATCACTGATCTGAAGAGCAGATGCAGCCTTGGAATACCAAGGGATCACCCCACTGTGGCCCAGCTACAGCACAGTTTAACTTTGAGGCATGTTCAGTTTCATTGTGTTGTTTTCTCGTTTGCAGACTTCCAACAGGACCTTTGATATTCCTCTCACTTTGTCCGGAGCAGTCGTTCTGAGGGAAAGACTAAATTATGAAGAAAAGACTCGTTATTTTGTCATTGTTCAAGCAAATGTGAGTATAAATCTCTTGAAGGCCATTTCCTCTGATTTAGGTGCAGGTTTAGTTTCCTTCCCAAGGAAAGGCAGTGCCTTGCTGAAATACCAGCTCTGATAAATCCTCCTCTGCTGAAGATCTAATTTAAGATTTATCCAGGCTGTTGAAAGCTCAGGCATATTATTACTGCTTAAAAAAGCTTGCTCAGTGTGGTACAAGCCAACCTTTTTGGCACAAGGAGCAAGTTGCAATGCAGCCCATGCAGAAAAGTGCAGCCTCATGGCACTAAATGTCCCATTTTCCAGCAAATCTGGCAAGGCTAATTTTCACTCAGATGAGTTTAATGGACAAAATTTCATTGTATTCTTCAGGTTGGAAATGCATTTTGTTATAAAGAGGTGATTTTTCCTTCAAGTCACGCCCCAAGTGTATGGAGAGGTTTTTCCAGAGTGGCTGGCAGTGGATAACTTGCAAGGAGAAGAAAAGTGATGTATAAACTGTATCTCAGATATCTGCCATCAGAGTGGGTTTTTTGGTGCCCTTGAGAACTGTGAAAGCTTTTTGTTCCCTTTTTGTCTTTCTGATAACAACTGAAATGAAAACTTCTCCTCTGTTGTTCACGGCTGTTGTGATACATCTTTGTTCACGGGAAGTGATCTTTGCTCTGAAGTAACAGGAGATCCTGAATCCACACCTTCACTTTCCTGTCATCTCTCTGACGCAGAAGTGCAGATACATTTTGCAATCTCTTTTCTTACGCATTTCATGGCATGCTCAGCATTCTGCCAACAGAAGCAGGGTTCAGAGGAGACACCAGGAGACTCAGAGGGATGGAGCATCTCTGCTTGGGAGGAAAGGCTGGGAGAGCTGGGATTGTTCAGCCTGGAGAGGAGAAGTGTTGGGGTGACCAAACTGTGGCCTTCCAGGAGCTGAAGGAGCCGACCAGAAGGATGGAGGGAGACTTTTCCAAGGGATGGAATCCCAGGACAAGGGGGAATGGCATCAAACTGACAGAAAGCAGGTTTAGGTGGGATATTGGGAAGGAATTGTTCACTGTGATGGTGGGGAGTCCCTGGCACAGGCTGTCCAGAGAAGCTGTGACTGTGCCTGGATCCCTGGAAGTGTCCAAGAGACACCCAGGGCTGAAGCCCCTCTCAGCTGGGGCTCCTCTCCAGGCTGAGCAGCCCCAGCTCCCTCAGCCTTTCCTGGGCACCCAGATGCTCCAGGCCCTTCCTCAGCCCCGCTGGCCCCGCTCCAGGAGCTCCTGTCCCTGTGTGCTGAGGATCCAGAGCTGACACAGCCCTGCAGAGGTGCCTGCAGGGCCGGGCACAGGGGCAGGATCCCTCCCTGACCTGCTGCCAGTGCTCTTGCTTTTTCCCATTCATCTCCTATTTCTGGGAAAAGCCATAAACCACAGCCCATCCCTGGCAGTGTCCAAGGCCAGGCTGGATGGGGCTTGGAGCAGCCTGGGATGGTGGAATGTGCCCCTGTTCATTGCAAGGGTGGCACTGATTAGGCTTTAAGGTCCCTCCCAACCCAAACCATTCTGGGATTCTACAACACCACAGGCTGCATTGAATTCTCTCTGGTGTGTACTGTTCAATCACATTCTTCTGATTACACTATCAGTGCTTTGTTGTCCTTGCATCCTGAAGATATTGCTGGAAATTAATTACTCTCTATCTGCTTTGATCCAGAATTACTCAGAGACACTTACTGGAGGAATGGAGAAATGGTTTAGTTGATGATGAAAGCTGCTCATTGTAACTGGAATTGTTTTTCATCATTGACCATGAAGAAAGCTGAATGCAAAAATTTCCATATTTACTATTAAATGTGAAGCTGGTGCAAGAACTGACTGGTCTGCAAAGTAGAAAAATAAATATGTATACTATCCAATTTAGAGCAATAGCCTCTTCATCTTACACAGATGATGTTATTAAACAGCTTAAATTTAAAAATAAATTTTAAAATTACTATTTTTTTTTCAGTGTTACATCTACCATGTACCCTATTAGGATAGGAGGGCAAGATGTAATTCATGGCACATATTCCTCCCCAAGATTTTAGCTTGGCAAAGGAAAGCTCACGCAGCAGTTCCTCTGTGAAAATGAGGAATGAGAATATTTTTGAGTATTTTAAACAAAATATTAGCTACTCATGATGTTTCTTCACTAAAAGAAGAAAGACTTATGTACTTTAGGTATAACCACAACAATTTTGGATTATCCATAAGGCACAGGGCCTTTTTATCTTCTACAAACGTGCTGCATTATTGTAAGTTTTAGTCCTATAGTTTGCCCAAGCTGTATTATTTCTGAGTGATAGATGTCTTGCAGTGTTTCTTCACTTTTTCTCCTAATTTTACGATTGTGCCTTTCAGGCTGCAGCTCTGAGGCAGAAGATCCTGTAGTTACTCCTAGAACATGGATAATTACAATGTTTATATGTTTTATCCTTAGCCCTGCTCAGATCCTTTTGGGTGGTTCTTTTTAGGAGATTTTTTCCCCAGGAGATTCTCAGTTCAGGAAGTTTCACCAGATGGACGTGGTTTGCTCCACAGGACCGAGCCCAAAACCTGAACGAGCGGAGGACGAGCACGACCACCCTGACCGTGGATGTGCTGGATGGGGACGACCTGGGGCCAATGTTCCTGCCCTGTGTGCTGGTGAACAACACCAGGGACTGCAGACCCCTCACCTACCAAGCCAGCCTGCCCGAGCTGACGGATCCTGTAAGTCCTCTGGCATTTTTCCAAGTTTTCCTGTGGCAGCTGTAGCTAAAAGGTCACCCTGCTTGATGCCATGATTTGTGTGCCGAGCAAGAGGAAACCAAGGTAAGATGCATATGGGAATGATGGTGAAATTCCAGCTTGGATCCAATGCCAAACTGCCTGATGGCTGCAAGGGCTGAGTCTTGCAGAAATTTGGTAAATTTTGGAGTTGCTTTTCCTGATCTATCCATATTTTGCTCTCAAAATATCCCCAAGAAACACTTTTGGGAGGAGACTTGATGTTATTCCATTGAGGGTTGTTATAAACTGTAGGAGGAAGATTTTTTGGGAAGAGGAAGCATTAGTCACTGACCTCTGAAGGGATTTGGGTTGCTATTGTCAGGTTTTGATCAGGAGGCACTGAAGAGCAATGGGGGTTTATCCCATGTAGGTCCTTGTGCTAAGTCTGTCAGTTAATCCATCATGGAGTCAGGTTAAAGGTGAATGCAAGGCTCATTTCACACTCCATGCATACGTGAATCCCAAAATGAGGTGAGAACTTTACAATTTCTTGTTGCAACTTGGTGCCAGTTGCCATTCCTTACAGCAGAGCTGCTGCTTGGAGGTCTGCACCTCTGGTGGGTGGAACAGAAACAGGGATTGCTGAATTAATACTGATATATGACCTTTGATTCATATATTTAAGAATATAAAAAGGCAGAACCAATTGAATCACCAGTTATTGCCCCACCTGATTAACTCTGACATTAAGATGACATTAAAATAATGTTAAGCTTTGACATTAAGGTTTTAACTTTGGCTGCTCATCACAGCACACACTCTGTGTCCTGCTGCCTCCAGCCAAGGGCAGGTTGAGGTTGGAAGTGTGAAGATTCCTGCTCTTCCCTGTCTTATCTCCCTTCCTGTCCTGTGCCTCACACTCTTTTCCCATCCCACCCATTTTGGTGTTTTGCTTGGTGTGGCCTCAGGACTCCTGCTGCAGTTATCCTTGGGATGGGTCAAGGGAAGGGAGGGATGGTCAGTATTTAACCCTGGAGTACTGATTTCCACACACACACTTCTACACCGTGGTGTGCTCAAAAACCCTTTGCAGCTCTGTTGTGTTTGGGACTTGGTGAAGAGCCTCTTTGACTTTAAATTCTACTTTTATTTGCTTTGGGCTTAGTGGCATTTTAAGGAAAGGGGCAGCTCCCTGTCCAGCTGAGTGTGGGGCCTCAGGTGAGCACTCAGACAATGAAGGAGGAGGGACTGTGACCCCATTCCACCTGCACAGATCTGTTAGAATTCCCACTGTGGGAGCAGATAAGGCAGGAATTATAAACTGGTGTTTTTATGGTTTTTATCTGGCTATCTGAAGGTATAACACAAACCATACAATTTTTTTGGTGCTGCCTCTCAGTCAGAAGATTCCAGCTCCAGCTCTGCTCCTGTCCTTGGCCAGGCACGTTTCCCACTGGAAAACAAAGCAGTGTCTGCCAGGGAGAAGGGCTGGGCCAGGAAAAATCTGACCTGGGATTTAGGTACTGAGCTGCAAAACTCATTTATTTAAACTTCCTGAGCTGCAGTGTGCTCAGGGGCAGCAGCTTTTGTTTGTTTTTTAGCTTTTCTTGTGTCAAACTGCTCCTGATCTATGAAATGAGATCTGGGTTCTGTTGATCAACCATGAACTCTTCGCTGTTTATCTCTTTGCAGCACTTTTGATAAAAGTAAGTGGAAGAAGTTATCCCTTGAACCTCAAATATTTATTTGGCTTTTAAGCAATAACTCCTTTGGAAGATATGGATGATACCTGGATTCAGCTAGGAAACATTTATATTACGTTTATCTGTAACATTTTTATATATTATATTTATTCTTTACTAAGCTATTCCATAGCTACCACTACCCTACTCCCTAGGCAAAAGGACTATTTTTAGTTTAACACCATTTTTTAAAATTTGCTTTTAATTTTTTAATGAAGATAAGAAGGAATATTAATGAATGAGGAGCAAAGTTGAAGTATGAATTATTCAGAGGCAGTAACTGGATAGTGAAGTCCTGCTTTGCTGGCCAAGATGTCCAGTCAGCTGACCCCTAAAATAAAGCATTTAATGTCACTGGTAAGAGTAATATTTTTGTCCAGTATAGTTGGAATCTATCCATGAATTTACTGAGGTAAAAAATTGGGAATTAATTACTTGCTATTAGCTGAATTCTAATTTCCAAGAAAACCTGTGTTGGTTGTTGATTAGGTTTGAGATTTTTGTTGTCATTGTTACATTGCTTTACATTTATATTATATTTTAGTGTTTCTGTGTCTGATCAGCTCTGGTAATTAATTTTTCCCCCTCTTGTATCGGGAAGAGTTGAATAAATTAGCATTTATTATCAGGATGTGCAAGTATCACATGGAGTTAAGCAGTACAGCCTCATGAATATCTCATAAGATGGGCAAGATAATTTATCCTCCTTTTTTCCCCCTTCAGTCCATTCCTGTTGCACTTAGGAACATTGAAGTTTTCCTCCACTTCTATACTCAGTTTCCCATCATCATACAAAGAAAAGCCTGTTAAGCAGCAAAATATAGATTAGATTTACTTAATTAATTGCTGGACTAGGTTTGGATTAATAGGATTTATTATGGGGTTCCCTGGGGTTATTTTGGGGTTCCATGGGCTAATTATGAGCCCACATGAGCACTAAGACACTCCATGACACCAAGGATTTTGTACTAAATTCAGATTCAACCTCACTCTTCTACAAGTTTCTTGTCCTTGCACCTCTGATGGATCCTCCTGCATGGAAAGGGTTTAGGTTTGTTCTCATTATCCCCAGAATCCTCAGGAATTGTGTCAGCAAGGGCTTCACAGGGTCTATGGGCTCAGGTGCCCTCATGGAGCTGGGCCTGAGCAGAGCACAGAGAGACAAAAGGCTAAAAATAATAAATAAAATATTCTTCAACAGCTGTGAAGGTAAGAGGGGTGAAAAAAGACACTGGAGAGCAGGAGGTGCCCCTGGAAGGCCTTAAGTATTTATTAGTGAGAAGGACCTCTTCAGTTCCATCCATTTGGATTCAGGGGAGAAATCTGCATTTTACTGAGGAGGTGCTGTAATCCCACTGAGTGAGCTGGGGCTGGGAGCACAGGACACTTCCAGAGTATCAAGGGTTAATCAGCTCTGGACTAATCAATTTTATTCTGATTATTGGTAGTTAATTAGCACTATACAGGATGTGCTGGTTTTGGACTTGATGATGTCTAAGGTCTTCTCCAACCTAGTTAATTCTGTGATTAATTCTGTTCTCTGGGCTTGAGGATGACAAGCACCTGACAATTCCCTCCAACTGAATTCCCTTGCACTTCCTTCCTTTGGCCCTGCAAATCACAATTCTTCCCAAATACAAAACCTCCTGGAATTTTCTCCCAGAGACACATGAATATAAAACTTGCAGCAGTAGCAGCACAAGTGAAAATTCTGAAAACAGCATCTCCCCATCTTGATGATACTAATCAAGCAGAAAAAAATCATCAAAATGTTCTGGATTTCCTCCAGTGGTCATTAAAATAATTAATTAATTGCATTATTTTGCTGTGGGAAGTACCAGTCCAAAAGACATTTGATCCAGGGGATCTACTGTGGAATGAACATCAAGTAATCACCTCTGAAGTGGGAGAGATTTGCTGGTTCACCTGTGTGGACACTGCTGAAGGTTCGTGGAAAAATCCAACCTGGATTTTTCCCAGGCTGTTGGCTTTCTCAGCTCCAGCTCAGACCTTTCCCAGGCTGAGGATTTTTCTCAAAAACAACCAAAAGAAGGAAGAATGAATAACACAGATAAACACCTGGTGTTGATCACAGAACCGTGTGAGTGTCCCGAGGTGTTTTACAGAAAGCATGTTTTCAAAGAAGTGTTGCCTTCTTGGGCCAATGAGTCTTTTCTATCTTGTTTTGTATGATCTGTCTTATATAAATGCCATGACTTTTCAATAAATCACTTCTTCCTGCTGCTTTGAAGAAGTTGTGTGTGTGTTACTGCATTATTTGCTGTTCCTAATCAGACAGTGACACACCTGGAGCTCCCATGCAGCTGCCAAGGAAGATTTTTGGGGCACTGAAAGACACAGCCTTCAGATTTTGGCCTGTTGGGCTGAGTTGAAGTGGATATGTGTGGTTAAATCCACTTTAATAGAAGCTTTCAGCAGATGAGGAATGCCTCTCTTACCTGTGTGAGTGGCAAAGTCCCGGAGAGCAATCAGGGCTTTTTTCTTGCTGACTTTTAAACCTGACTGCTTAAAGACAATTCACAGGGAGGGAATCACCCCTAGTAACAATCAAACTGCATAAAACTAAAAAATCATCTTCAGTTGCCACTTTTTCTTGTAATTTTTTTTTTTTTGTGTTTGTTTGTTAGACATTGGACATTGTAAACTGCAAATGTTCACAGTTAATTCAGGGAGTTGGTGGTCTCTGGAGCAGTTCAATCTCAATCTGCCTTTATTTTCTTTCCCTTATTTGTACTAAGACTTGGCTTTTAAAATTCAAACATGATAAAAGAGCTTTGCCAGCCTTTGGTCTGTCAAGACTTACTGACAGCAATTGGCAAAGAGGTGGGACCCCAGCTTGATGCAAGCCTGGAGCCAGTTTATTGGTTTCACACATCAGTATACATATTTATATACCTTTTCAGCTATAGCTAAAAGTAGCACAACCAAAACATTTATGTAACTAAGTAACATTTCTTAATCATGGCTTTGCACAAACCTGTACAGGCACGATTTTGCATGATTTTTCTCAAACAAGGCATCCTCAGGACACTGTTACCTTTTGCATTCCTTCTTCAGGGTTCTGCTTTCTTTTGCCAAGCCTCATGGCCCACTATGGTTAACACATCCATTTCAGACAGAAGCTGGGCAGTGCTTTAAGTCCTGCTCTCTAGCTGTATTCCCATAATTTACAAGCTGCATTTGTGATTCAGTGGCATCCAGCCTCAGAAAATTATTTGGGATTTAATTTGTTTCTAATTATTCCTTTCCCAGCTGGACAAGCTCTGTCCAGTTTTTGGGACTGCTGCTAAATGCTCTTGTAGGGGTTGGTATTTACACTTCCTGCTGGAATTAGCCCATGATTGACTACAGTTGTGTCTGCTGGCAAAACTAAATGTTCAAAGTCTGCCTTCCAGAGAAAACAGAATTTTCATCATTAGGAGAATTGTTTCTCTTCATACAAATCATTTTGGGCAAGAAAAAAAGTGATTTTTTTTTATTTTGAATAGGCAGCATCTAGCCTTGCTGTTAATTAGACTAAAATCTTTGGTGCAAGATAATTAGTGCTGGGCTGAGATGAATGAGAGTTCCTGGGTACTTTAATTCCAAAAATTATTTGGTGGACAGGGCACTGGTTTCACTTCAGTAAATAATCAGAGAAATGTTTTAAAAATTGGCTGTGTCTCTACATTCTTGTTCTTAAGTAAATTAGAAAAGCACTTCATGACTGAGGCTGTGAACAGTCCCTGTACCACTGAAAGATGAGCAAATTGTTCCATTTTTCCAGGGATTAATTTTTCAGTAGCAATTTGGGCCAATGCTGCGACTCAAATGAGTGGAGGGGAAGTGCAGATTGACATCCCTGACACCTCTGCAGTTGTCAGAGTGCTTTTTATGGAAGAAGGCAGAGCTGTGGCCAAGTTATTTGCCATTGGAGGCAGATAGCAATTTTTCTAATTAAATTTCAGCAGAGATGCAAGATGAACAGATAGGCAATCATGAAGTGCTTTGGAAGTGGGAAGGCAAGGCAAAAACAATGATAAAATCCTCTAGTGACTACAGCCACTCTGCTTATTCTAAGCATTTTCATTTGCATTTTCCCCCTCTTTCCACTCTAATTGCAGCCCTACAGAGGTCACCAGATTGATGTGAATTTCAAGGTACTGGATAAAGTTTACATTATTGGGCTGGTTTTTAACCTGATGTAGTGATTTTGAATGAATAACTCAGCAAAGTCGAAATGGACAGCTTTGATAAGCTATTGATTATCTGCAAGGACCTGATAAGGAGCTATAAATGGTGTTTTAAGTCTGTTGATGTGATTTTCCCTATCCTTTCCCTTTTTAGGATTGATTGTCTGTCTCCTACATGCCATTCCTTGACAGGTAGAGTCTTTTTTTTAGGAAAATGTCACTGAAAAGTAGCGAAGCATGAAAAGGTTAAAATCACAAAGATGTGATGTTACAGATAATTAAATTTTATGTATTTGGGAGGATACTAGGATGGCTAATTAAAAAGAACTGTCAGTAAAATTGTCAGGAGCTTTAATATGTGAATACATAAACCTGAGGATAATCTCCCTTAGCAGCCAGGCAAGCTCTTGGCTGATGTATTGATCAGGCAGGACAGTCCCTGTTAATCTAAGATTAACCTGTATCTTTAAATATAGTTGCTTTTCAGATAGCTTCAGGAGAGGTTCACTTGCCTGGTTTGCACTTCAAAACCAAATAAAACCATGATTTTAACTTTCAGAATGTAATGATTGTTGAAAGAACCAGGTGTTTCAAAAAACACTGTGGTTGAGAAAATTATAGCAAGGTTGCAGAATAAGGGAATAAAGTCTGGAAGACACTTTAGTTCAGGAGATTTTAACCCAGTTGTGGTTCAGAAGTTGATTTGCTGTCTGTGGGTAAGAAAAAAAATATATATGTGTATATATATTTATATATAGTAGTTCTGATCCTTAAAAGTAAAGGTTTTAAGGGAAAAAGGATCAAGCTTGCCTGAAAAGTGAGAAGATTTTGGTCAAAAAAAATGAAACAGGAAAAAAAAGTTCCTGCATGTCATCTCTGGAGTTGTTTTTAGTTTGAGATGAGCATATTTTGTGTATTGCTGGGGCTGGGTTATGGGGTGGCCTATGGGACACAGTGGCCATGGGGCTCACTGGGTGGCACAGGAGGGGCAGCAGCTCTGGGAGCTCTCCAGGGACTCAGGCTGAGCTGGAAATTTGGCTGCTGCTGAAAACAGGGGCATTTTCTAGCTATTTATCAAGCTGCAAATGAAATCTGATTCATAAATTGGGAATAAATTGGTTAAAATTACTGATTTTATAATTTATTGTTTTCTTAGCAAGTCTGAGAATGTTTTGTCAACTGCCTGTTATTTCTCATCATGGTTAGGAATTTACAGGTGAGAAAATGCTCAGTTCTTCTGGCTTTGCCAGAAGCTGAGAAGGAAAAGGGTCCTGAGTTTGCCTGGAAGAAGTAACAGTGGTTCTGAAATTAGAGGAATTTCCTTTCAGGAAGGAAGATAATCTGCTTTGATTCAAACTTTGATCACAGCCACAGCAATCCAGTCCATCCAAGGCTGGAGAGGGATCTCCAGGGGTTTAGTGTGGGCAGCAGGGCAGGTTCAGGATCACAAACCACCTTTTGATGCAGCAAAACTGAGGCTAAAAATCCAATTAATGAAGTGCCAGAACACCCAAGTGTTGATTGAGGAGCTCCTGTACGATTCAATTCTATTTTCTATTCCATAGATCTGTGTTTGTTACAGCTCCAAGTGGAGCTGTTGTCACAAAGAAAACATATGAAGCAATTTATTTGATCCTTAAATGTCATTTCGAAGCATTTGAAGGCTCTAAATGTTGCCATTTAAACAAAATATTCTTGCAGTGATGCTTTATTAGCCAACTTCACTCCAGAAAAATTCTCATCTCTGTCACATCCCTGGGCCTTGCAGAGAGAATAATTTCAGTGCCTGGGTTGTCCCATTAAACTGTAGCTGATCATTGGGGGTCAGGAGGAATTATTTCACTCTTCAGCTTGTTGTCACAATGCAGAGGGTGCTGATTAATTCCTCAGTTAATCAAATGTGATCTGCAAAACCTTAATTGATGACTATGTGCAAGGACACATTAAAATGAGACAGTCATGTTTGCCTCTGCTTCATGCTATTGATAATGGTTCTGTGGAAAACATTCCCTGAATCCTAGAGGTCTTTCCTGGGGAGAACAAGGAAATTCCTGGTGAGTGGAACTTCCTCTCTTGAGCAGAGAAAATGGGAATAATCTCCATTTGGCTCTGGATCAATACAGCAGTGCTGGGGAGGCACAGGTGTGCTTGGTAAATAATTCCTGCTTTTTGTCCTGAGATTGGAAAAGAAAAGCATTTATTATAAAAAAAAAATTTTCTATTTCACCCTAAAAATATGTGAGGATGAGCTTAAGGATGAAGGATGTGAGTGCTGCAGGTGAGGTATGTACATGCACACACGTTACATCTGCACAAATTTATTGAAAACACATCCAAAATTTAGGTGGAAAACCCCTTTTTTCCCCTATAACCTTCAATCTAAAAGTGCCACTTTTAATGTTACCATTAAATCAGTGTAATAAAATTGATTTAATAATGGTGAGGCAGAATTTGTAGCTGGCTCTGGCCACAAAATCCCTCCCTAAAATTCTTTCTCTGACAGGGTGGCAAACTTTAATGAGGAGAGGACAGTGGTGGGTATAGCTGGAATTAAGTAGCAAGGTAGTTCCAGATGACATTCCCACTCCTAGACTGGAGAAGTGCTCATTGAGTACCCAAAAGAGAGGAAAATCAGTACAGAAAATGAAAATTCTTCTTCAAGCTGAGAGTGGGAACTGCAGTGTGGTTTTGCTGACCCCAAACATCCCCCTCCTGTTTCAGCCTTCTGAAATTCCCTCTGATGTGAGACTCTGGACCTGGCTTGTTTCTGCAGGTGAGGAAATGCCAAATTCTCTGCAGGAAGATGAAATGTGGGAATAAGAGAAAGAACCACCAATATTATTGTAATAAAATCTCCATGTAAAGAGAGTCAGCCAAGAGACAAAGGTCCTGGGTGAAATACTAACCTGTTCATCTTGATATTTCTCTTTTTGTGGATTTCAAATTTATTACTCTCTGGAGTTGTGAGTTTTTGTCTAGTTCCATACAGCTGAAATTAAGAAAGATTCCACCTCTGGTAGTAGCTATATTTTCCCACCAAATCTTTCTCCTCTTTTATCATTTGCTTGTAACTTCTTCTGCCTTTTGTGGTGTGTTATGGTGTGGCTAATTTTAATAAAGGCATAGAGAAGCCATCAGCCTATTGTCCTTAAGAAGATATATATCTATATCTATATCTATATCTATATCTATATCTATATCTATATCTATATCTATATCTATATCTATATCTATATCTATATCTATATCTATATCTATATCTATATCTATATCTATATCTAGATATATAGATATATAGATATATAGATATATTTATAGATATATAGATATATAGATATATTTATAGATAGAGAATTATCCTTCTGTAAGAAATAGCATTTACAAGGAAAGAAAAATGGGCTAATATTACAAGGATTTCTTTAATTACAAAGAAATTACTCTTAGAAATGAAAATAAAAATAATCTGGAAGTCATAATGGTGGTGCTACACGGTTGTTAAATATTTTCTGAATTTTGGGAGATGTAGGTGCTTGTCTCAGGCTTCACAGTTTACTCCTCTGCACAGAAATCGGGATAGTAAGAGAGCTACTATCAAGAATTTGAGGGATAATCAGGGAAATAGACTTCATAGTTGTATGGGAAAAAAGCCAGAAATGTTTATTATTCTTTTATGCCAGTCATCACCTTGGAAGGAGGAGAAGGTCTGGCCTGAATTCTGGTTGTGCTGAGGCAGGAGGCCCATTGCATAATGCATTTCATTTAGTCCCCTGTACAGACACTGCTGGGGACACTTCTTATCAAGCATGTCAGATACAGAAAAAGCAATTTAGTAAGCACTGTGATCAGATCCTGATGAAATTCAATTCTTTTGTGGCCTTGCTGTTCCTGGGAGACATCATTGATAAAAATAGTCTCTGTTTCCCTCCGTGCTCGGGTTCATTATGCTCTCTTGCTGCTCTTTCAAAATGTTTTTTTTTTCCCTTGAAGATGGCTTGTTTTTACAAATGAATGGAAGGAATTGTGTTCTCTGACAGCTTACTCGTTAACAACCCGAGCTGCCAGGATATTTGAATTTTACAGTTTTCATTTCAAGAAATTGCATAAACATGAGCCATGACAGAAACCCAAGAAGGAAGCAGCCATGTGTTGTATTGAGTAGCTAAATCAGGTGCTAAAAGCAGTGTGATAATTTAGTGCTGAGTTTAGAAAGAAGGTGAATTGAATAGTTAATCCCATGCCTTAATTTTTCCCATTGGTCACTAAAACACTTTTTTTGCTCCCAGAGAAGACAGGAGAGGCCAGGTCACAGGTACCAACAGCATAAATTACCCACTGTGGCTTTTTAGCTGTGGCTTCTGGAAATGAAGGGGACCTTCTGAAAAAATAAATAAATAGAAAAGTTAGTTTTAAATTTGCAGATCAGTTCTGGGGCCCAGCACAGGAGGGACCTGGAGCTGCTGGAGAGAGTCCAGGGGAGGCTCCAGGATGATCAGAGGGATGGAGCAGCTCTGCTGGGAGGAAAGGATGGGAGAGCTGGGATTGTTCAGCTGGAGAGGAGAAGCTCTGGGGTGATCCAGCTGTGGCTTTCCAATACCTGAAGGAGCTGACAAGAATACTGGAGAGAGACTTTTCCACGGGATGGAATGGCAGGACAAAGAGGAATGGCTTCAAACTGCCAGAGAGCAGGTTTAGATAGGATATCAGGAGGAGATTCCTCCCTGTGAGGGTGGGGAGGGCCTGGCACAGCTTTGCCCAGAGAAGCTGTGGCTGCCCCATCATTTCTCTGGAGGGTGAATAAAAGGTGTGGATGTGGCAGTTGAGGGCATGGATTAGTGGTGATGGATTGATGGTTGGACTGGATGATCTGTCTTTTTCAACCTTGCTGATTCTATAATTCTAAAAGGTATATATTGGGTGATTTAACTGGAAATCTCTTGGGTTTAGCAATGTAGATTTGTTTTCCTCAAGTTGTTGTGACCTTTTTTGGGAAGTGTTTCCAGGCCCAGAATTTTTGCTATGTAAACCTCTTTTTAGCTCCCATGACATCTTGATCTAACAATTTTCTGCAGTGAATTTAATTCTCTTTCAGATTCTGAGTGTGTTTTAAATCTGTGCTTGGGATTTGCTTCCAATATCTCCAAAGCATTTGGTTGAGGTCTTGGCCCACAGTTTGTGTTCCCATGTAGTGGCAGTGCAAAGGGTCAGAAGATTCCATTCCCCCTGGATTCCTGTTACACCTCTGTGTCTCATCAGCCTTCAAACAGCAGCACAGGAATTCCTGCAGGCACCTGGTGTGAGGCACAGCCTCCCCTGGCTCTGATCAAAGGCAGGAATGTGTAGCTGCCAGTGGGAAGGCAGGAAAAGAGGGAGAACAGTGAGATCCTACAAATGGGAGATTTGATGAGACGTGGTTTGACTAACGACGAGATTTTGGTGGTATCTCCTACATTTGGAGTGTGATTCCTGCTTTCTGTATTGACTTCCTTTGTGCTTGGATAACTCCACTGAAACGTTCCCCACGTTTTGCTGACATGCAAGTGCTCTGTGATGGATTTCTGCTCATTAGTGTTTTGTCACAGCCCTTGTTGTGCTGGCAGAGCAGCTGAGGCAGCAGCAAGGAATGATGTTGGAATGGTTCTGCAGCTCTCCCTGCTGTTTTAGTGCTGAGTATTGGCAAAGTCACAGGCAGCTCTGCACAGCATGGAGAGAACTCAGCTCATTTCCCACTTACAGCTCGTATTCCAGCCTTGGGAAGGCACAAGGAGAAACAGTGTGACCATAATGATTGATCAATTCATCAAGAACTTTGTTGGTTTAGTAGTACAGAGCTCCCTGGGATGGGGCTCTGGATGGCACCAGGGACAATTTGTGTTGCTTTAGTGATATTTTCCATCTGGAGAAAAGCTCCTCAGCCTTGATTTGCAGAGGGATTAGAGTTCAGCAGCAAATTCCTCAGCTGAGCTGTGAGAATGATGCAGGTGGGAGATCCTGAGACTTTACCTGAAGTCCACTGGCCACAGTAAACAGCTGCCTGTGAAAAAATAATTGTCAGAGTATCAAATATTGGTGTGAAATGTCCAGTGGGAACTGATTGTGATAATACAGATCAGTTTGGAAGGAGCTCAGTGGCACCTGGTGTCACCTCCCTGCTCCAGCAGGGCCATCCCAGAGCACAGGGCACAGCCCTGTGTGCACACAGCTCTGCAACAGCCCCAGGGAGGAGAGCCCAGAGGCTCTGTGGGCAATCTGTTCAGGCTGGGCAGTGCCCAGGGAAGAAGCTGTGCCTCCTGTGCAGGGAATTGCTGGGCTCAGTCCCTGCCCTGCTCTGGGGCCATTGCTGGGCCCTGGAGCAGAGCCTGGGCCCTGCTCTGCCCCTCCCTGCACACAGGGACACCCAGGGCTGAGGCCCCTCTCAGCTGGGGCTCCTCTCCAGGCTGAGCAGCCCCAGCTCCCTCAGCCTTTCCTGGGCACCCAGATGCTCCAGGCCCTTCCTCAGCCCCGCTGGCCCCGCTCCAGGAGCTCCAGATCTCTCTGGTTTAGTTTTCAAGCTGCCTTAGTGCCTTAACAACTCAGTCTTCAGTGGGACTTTGGGTAGAAAATGTCTTGCTGTGTTTGACTCAGGAATAAACTGACAGTGTAGGTTTTTGCCCCTTCTCTCAGTGGATTTCTTGAGTCACCTTGGTGAATCCAAGCAAAACTTTGGGAACTCTTGCTTTCCACGCAGTTTTATCCTTTGCAGAATTTTCCAGTGTTTACTTGTGCCTGTGTGGTGGCCCTGGCCCCTGAGTCTCTGCTGGGGGCTCAGGTGTTTGTGAATCATCACAGCAGCGTCACCAGAGCTGGAGCTGGTTCATGGTCTGCTGTCTTAATCGTACAGAAAGTGCCTCTCAGGAATGTATTATCTGCTCAGAAAAAAAAAAAAAAAATCTTCCTAGCTGAGGAATATTGGCTTCAGTTGGCTTTCTGTTTCCTAGAAAACAATGATTTTCATAGTAACAAGCAAAATGCACCCCAGAATACACCACAAAAGCCCCCAAAATACACCACAACCCCCCAAAAAAGAAGAAGGCAGCTCTGAGTAGAAAACTGTGTTATTTCAATTCTACTCTCAGGTAGATGGAAAAGAGAAAGTCTGATTTTTTAAATCCTTGTTATCAGCTGTGCAACAATTATTGTTGTACCCCGACTTTAGAAAGAATTCTACACTGTCCACATCCTTCTATTGGAAGCCTGGCATTCCCGGACATCTTAAAATAATTTTAATAAAAGAAAATATATTTTAAAAATATTGGAAAACATATTACTTTTATTCTTAAAGTCATGTTTATTTTGGGGTGGGTTTGGTTTTTGTCGTTTTTGTTGTTCTTGAAAGCTCCAAATGCATATTCTGCATCTGAGTTGTAAATTCCCTCATGGGATCATGGGATGGTGAAATCAATACGTAGGCTGGTCCCTAAAAATCCTGTTTGGGTTTTGAATGCAACTGCACTCCTGACTTATTAAGCACCATTTAAATACATTAATTTAAAATATCAGCTGCTTATTTTATTCACAATCCTCAGCAGGAGTCTAAAACCCCCCCAGCACAAATGCTACTCCTAATTTGCCTTGTTCCATCCATAACATCTCTGAAGGCCATGGATTTTTTTTGCAGGACCTGCTGGACATCCCACATGGAGAAGGTGCTGCTGTGCTTCCATGATGAACACAAAAGAAGGGAGTGGGGGGTGTGGAATGAGGTTTTTGCTGCTACCTTATTCTCTCTTAGCTTTTTTAAAGTGTTTTTCTGCCTTGATCATCTCATGGCCCTGCAGACTCCCTGGCAGGCTCCCCATCATGGCTCTGTTTGAAAGAGGATTTTTTAAAATTTATTCATGTTTGTGCTAAGAGTTGCAAGGTGGGATTGGGATTCTGCTTTTTGGCCTACCCACTTCTGAACACCTAGAAGTCAATTAATCACCACACCAGCAACTGAGGGAGCTTTTCCCTAACGAGGAAAATAAAGGACTGCATATTCCACCCTCAGACGGGCAAGGTCTTGTTTGTTTTTTAATCACCTGCCTCTGCCAGAGCTTGGGCAGCCTTTCATGTTCCCCTTGGCAAGGCTGGGATTTGAAGGCTGGCTGTTTATTCTGAGTGATCTCCCTGCCCTGCTGCGGCTCCGTGCTGACTTTCCCAGCACTTTTTCCAGCCTTTCCCTGCCAAACCCCCCTGTGCTCTTGCTTTGCCTCCAGTTGGCACCCATGGGCACCTCAGACACTTCACTCCTTCATTAATCTGTTTTCCCTTCCTTTTAATGAGCTTCCATCTCCTCATGAAGCTCCTGAGAAGGAGCCTGCTAGGGGATTTTAGGCCTCTTACAAAGGTATTGGATGCCTATGGAAGACTTCTAGCTTGACTCCTAATTTTTAAAGCAATTATTTCTGATTAAAAGCATATGCACACTTTCTTAAACTTCCTATGTGTGCTTTGATTAATTTATTAACTACTATTACCCATTTATTAATATAATGGCTGCTTCATTGTTTTATGTTTTCCTAGCATGGAGAAGAAAAAGTTGTGTAGAGACCCCACAGTCCCATCCAGGGTCTAAAGGGGCTGCAGGGAAGCTGGAGAGGGACCCTGCAACAGGAACTGGAGTGACAGGACAAGGGGGAATGGGTTCAGGCTGACACTGGGGAAATTCAAATGGGATATTGGGAAGCAATCATTCCCTGGGAGGGTGGGGAGGGGCTGGGATGAAATTCCCAGAGCAGCTGTGGCTGCCCCTGGATCCCTGGCAGTGTCCCAGGCCAGGCTGGATGGGGCTTGGAGCAGCCTGGGATAGTAGAAGGTGTCCCTACACATGGCAGGGGGTGGCACTGGATGGGCTTTAAGGTTCCTCCCAACCCAAACTGTTGCATGATTTTATGATTCTATCCATAAACATTTCAGCAGATGGTGTATGGTATCTCCTAGCTCTTGAGTAGCCCTTTTTAGATGTGTACAGTACCTGGAGAAACAACTTACATAGAAAAAAATAATTAATAGATTTCACTTTACATTCTCAGTTTTCCTATTATTAATTTTGTTTTTGGACTTGTTTCTATTCAACTGAGTGCTCTGTTTCCCAGGGGCTGGTTCAAAGGTGTCAGTGTGGGATAAACCATCTTCTGTTCAACTAGAACCTGTTTCATCTCAAAAACAAAGATTTCAAGTGCTGCTCTCCAGCTTTTCCTTGAACTGGAAAATAAAGCATTGTCCGTGCTATTCGAGTTATTTGTTGAACAATTCTGATTTTTAGTCTTGGTTTGGCACAGACACAGCCTGTAATCATAGAATCCCAGAATCCCAGAATGTTTTGGGTTGGAAGGGACCTCAAAGCCCATCCAGTGCCACCCCTGCCATGGGCAGGGACACCTTCCACTGTCCCAGGCTGCTCCAAGCCCCTTCCAGCCTGGCCTTGGGCACTGCCAGGGATCCAGGGGCAGCCACAGCTGCTCTGGGCATTAATGGTGAGTTTAAACCCAGACTAATAGATGAGGTTGGTTTTGTTGTGGGTGTGTTTCTAACTCGAATGTGGGGTTTTCTAAGAGGGCTCCAACTGATCTGTGAATTTAGAAATAGCATTTTAGTCTTAGTTTTCTGCACAGTCTTTTCCCATGCAACTTCTATGCCATCCTGATACCTTTTAAAAATTCAAGCAGATGTCAAATATATCTTCTTCTCTCTTTCTTTCTGCCTATTTTGAGCTTGTCTCCCTCATTATGCTTTTAAGAGTTTAATTTTTCAAGGAGTTCCAAATGGAATTGGGTGATGACAGAGGACCTGACCAGTGGAATGGGGACAGGGACAAAAGCCACGAACAGGAGTGGAGTGAGGGGCTTTCCAGTCCTAATTTGGGAGGCCAAGAGCCTCCATCCTCACTTTTTAATGTGCCTATCCCTGACATGTCTGTACCTCAAATTATTTAGGTGTGGAAAAGGCTGGAAGAGCCTTGAGAAACCTGGAAATGAGTGGGGGGACACACCTCAGGGTGCTTTTCCTCCAACCCTGGCTCCTTCTCCTCCTCCTGGCTCATCCCTTTTCCCTCTAAGTTTCCCCTCAGCATCACCAAAGCTCTCACAGCTCCCTCCCAGCTCTCAGCAGGATGATTTCTGACAGCTCTGCCAAAACTTGGCCGAGCATGGACTTGTTTCATTCCTATTCCCACGCTAAATTTCAAGTCCCCTCTTGCAGAACACAGAGCTTTCCAAAGGAGAGGCTGCCAGGAGCAGTAGCATGTCGACAAAAAAGGGCGTCTGGCTTTTCACAGAGCTCATGAAGGGTTTTTGTCATGCAGGGAAACATTCCAGGGGGAGGGGAAAGCCTGGTGTGCACACACCCATGTGTGACACATTTGTGGTTGGTTGAGCAGCCAAGGTCAGTGAAAGTGTGGGAGTTGGGAATGGCAGCTCTGGAGCTGCCACTGGAGGCTGGATTGACACAGATGAAAGCTGGCACCAGTTTTAGGGTGACCTGATTGTGACCTTCCAGAACCTGAAGCTACAAGAAACACGGGGAGAGACTCTGCAGGGGATGGAGTGCCAGGACACAGGGAATGGCTTCCCACTGCCAGAGGGCAGGGATAGATGGGGTATTGGGAAGGAATTGTTCCCTGGGAGGGGGCTCTGTAAGATTCCCAGAGCAGCTGTGGCTGCCCCTGGATCCCTGGCAGTGTCCAAGGCCAGGCTGGATGGGGCTGGGAGCAGACTGGGACAGTGGTAGCAGGGGGGAAATTTCCAACCCAAACCATTCCATTATTCTACAATTCCGTCTCCTTGTTAAACATCTGAATTCACTTCCAAATAATGGTGACTTGTTCCCACATCCATCCACTTTTCCAACATAGCCATCCCTGAAATGTCTGTTCCTTAAGTTTCTTCTGCAGTGTGTATTTGTGGATCACAGCCATTCCAGCTCCTAGTGATGCTCCAATTCAATTTGTTGTTTTCCTATTCTCAGGCATTTGCTGTATTTCACTGTGTGATGGCTGAAATCTCTGTTTTGAAGGACTATTTATAGAAACACAGTCAAGTATTTGTGAGCTTCCTTTATCAAGTGTTTACTGTCTGCTTCTAAGCTGATAAGGGGGCTGGAGCACTTTGCCTGTGGAGCCAGGCTGGGAAGGTTGGGGCTGGAGAAGAGAAGGTTGTGTGGAGATCTCACAGCTCCTTCCAGGGGCTGAAGGGGCTACAGGAAAGCCAGAGGGGGACTAGAATGACAGGACAATGGGGAGTGGGTTCAGACTGACAGAGGGGAAAGTTAGATGAAAAATAAGGAAGGAATTGTTCCCTGGGAGGGTGGGCAGGCCCTGGCACAGGGTGCCCAGAGCAGCTGTGGCTGCCCCTGGATCCCTGGCAGTGCCCAAGGCCAGGCTGGATGGGGCTTGGAGCAGCCTGGGACAGTGGAAGGTGTCCCTGCCCATGGCAGGGGGTGGGATTGGATGGGCTTTAAGGTCCCTTCCCATTCAAACCATTCTGGAATCTTGTGATTCCTTTCCTCTGGAATATATCCTAAAGCTGTATCTCACAGAAAGGAGGTTGCTATAGAAATGCATATGTTGCTTGGCTAATTTGGATTCAAAGGGGCCATGAGCTGTAAATATTCTTCTCATTCTGAAGGTTTTTTCTCTACCCTTTCCCATGAGATGTTGTTGTGCTAAACCTGCAGATCTCCCTGCTGGCTTTCTAATTGCTCTGTTTCCAATGTGATTTCTCATTTCAGGCCCGTGTGAATCCCATCAGTGTCACTCCACCCATCCAAGCCATAGACCAGGACCGAAACATCCAGCCTCCCTCCGATCGACCTGGCATCCTCTATTCCATCCTAATTGGTTGGTGTCTGCTACTTTTCCTATCCCTCCAAATCAGTCCCTCTGGTATGACCAGCCAGGAAAAGATTGCCTGGGAGAGTGGAACCCTGATAAAAATTCCTCTTGTGGTCAGTGGGATGTTTGGAATTGTTCTTCTACCTGTTGGTGTTTAATTGCCACGTGGAAGTTCATGTCACGTGGTTATTTATTAGTGTTTATTCACATTAAATCCAGAATTGTTGTGTGGTTTAGTGAATGGAACAACAGAGTGAGGGAAAGGAGAGCTCTGCTAGGATGTGCTTTCAATTGACAGGCACAAAAAGAGAGGTTAAAAAAGGCAATTAGAGCAGATTTCATCCCCAAAATCACGTGGCAGGGGCAGCTCCAAGGATCTTACCTCATCCACCTCCAATTTTGCTGCCTGTGCCCTTTGCTTTGTAATTTAAAGTTTGTTTAGTTGTTTATGTTTCTCTCTCTTCTTTTTCTGCTGCTTCCCTGTGTTTGGGATTTGTTTCTGGGTTTGTAGGATGTGGCCATGGAAGGGCCTGAGGCTGGTTGGTAGTTGCAGGGCTCTACCCGGCCAGCTGCTCCCAAAATCCACACACAGACCTTTCTGTGGGATTTGGAAATGGAGATTCTTTGGAATCACATCATTTCCCTATCTTCCCTATATTGAACTCCATGGTTTTCCCAGCCAGGGAGAGGTGGAAGTGAGGATTTTGGGGAGCACATTGTGGAGGTTTAGCTCTGCACATGGACTTATTTATAAATGTCATAAATTGATTTTATTCCTAAGTTCTGCAGGGAAAGCTCCACCCCAGGGCCACATTTAGGCCAACTTCTTAAGGTTTTTTGCATAATTTACAATGTTCTTCAGGAGTAAAATTATTAAAAATTGTGTGTCACTAACCTGGGATGTTGGGAATATTGGAATGGCTGTTTTGACCTCCAAGAAATAATTCATAAAAGTGTGGTGCAGCAATTTGGGTTAGTTTTGGGACCTTTTTTTCCACTTCCTTTATTTTTCTTCTCTTTTCTTTTTCCTTCTTTCATTTTTCTTCTTTGTCCTTTTTCCTTCTTTACTTTTTTTTCCTTTTCTCTTCTATTCCTTGATTTTTTTTTGCTTTCTTTTTTCTTCTCTTTTCCATGTCTTTTCCTTCATTCTTCTTTGTATTTTTTCCTTTCTTTATTTTTCCCTTCTTTCTATTTATTTTTCCTTATCTTATTATCTTTCTTTTTCCCTTATATTATTCTTCTTTTCCCCTTCCTCCATAACTTTTTGGCTTTCCTCTTCTCTTCTCTTCTCTTCTCTTCTCTTCTCTTCTCTTCTCTTCTCTTCTCTTCTCTTCTCTTCTCTTCTCTTCTCTTCTCTTCTCTTCTCTTCTCTTCTCTTCTCTTCTCTTCTCTTCTCTTCTCTTCTCTTCTCTTCTCTTCTCTTCTCTTCTCTTCCTCTCTTCTCTTCTCCCACATTTTCTTTCCTTCTTCTTTCTTTCTTATTTTTTCCCTTATTTTTTCCTAATGTCTTTTTTCCTAGTCTCTCTTTTCCTTCTTTATAACATCATTTGCCCCTAATCTTTTCCCTTTTACTTATTTTTATTTTTTCATTTTATTTTCTTCTCTGTTCTTTCTGTTTTCTTTTTTTGCCTTATTTTTTTCCTTTATTTATTCTCTATCATATTTTCCTTCTCTTTTCTTTTTCCTTCTTTACCCTTTACATTTTCCTTTTTGTTTCCTTCCTTTTTCTTATTTTTTCTTTCTTCCCTCTTCCCTTATATTTTCATTTTCCCTCTTTTTTCTTTCTCTTTTCCTTCTTTATTTTTCCTTTTTTCTTCTTTTTAGTTATTCTGTCATTTTTACTTATTTCTTTTTTCCTTGTTTCTTTTTTACTGCTTTCTATTTTCTTTAAGATTCATTTTCCCCCTTATTTTTTCCTGTTTGCTTTTTTTACCCTCTTTTTTCCTCCTTTCCCCCCCTCCCTTTACTTACCTTTTTTTTTTTTTCACACTTTTTTGTTTTCCTCTTTTTATTTTCCTCATTTTGCCTCTCCTGTGCTCTTCCAAAGGATTTATTTTTGAATTTTAAGTCTGCCTTCATCTCTTGCAAGATTTGCTATTTCTGTTTTAGCCTTAAAAAATATTAAGTAGTTCTACAGGAAATGGGTCTTGCAGATATTTCTCATTATGTGGATTTTCTCCCCCCTTTTCTTTAGATCTAAACCTCCTTCTCCTTGATCTCTCTGGCAATGTCCTTTTTTAAAACACTGAGAGGTTTGAACTGTGCCTGTGGAATGAAGGAATAAGTTACTTATTAGAATGATTTTAAGTTTTATTTCATTTGACTCAGTTTTATTTGCTTCTTCTTTTCCCTTCTTTCTTTGCCCACCTGTGCAAGGCACATGCTTCAGGCACTGTGGATATTTAATATATATAACATTTGGGAATGGGATATTTGTAATTTTTTTTCTTTTTTTTTTGGAAATGTTCATTTCTTTGTGTCTTTGCAATACACCCACATTATCCAGGTGTGAAGCAAGGCCCCTCCCTTTATTTTTATTAGCAATGTTATTGATTCTACCAGTAAATTTTATTATTTTGACTAGAAAATTTTGTTATTTTTGATAGTAAAATGTTTTATTTTTAATAGTAAATTACTAGTAAAATATTCTTTTTAGAAGTAATTTGAAGCCTTTATTATCTCTGGAGCCAGTCCTTAATAAAACCTGAATTTTCCTTTCAATCATCAGCTTTTTGCCCTTGGAACTGGCTCTGTGATTTCTGCTGCCAGTTTTGGACACTTGGTTGATATTTTAAAGAAAGAGCTAAAAATGCACAATAACTATTTGGAAGGGGGATCCTCTCCAGTCCTGTGTCCATTTCAAGCCCTAGGTCCCACAAAACCTCTCCTCTGGCTCTGGGAAAAGCAAATTGAGGAGTTCTTTCCTTCTCCCTGTTGCTGGCCCCCCACATTTGGATCCCTCAGCCTCTCCAAACACACGGAATTTCTGGAGCCAGGAGACTTGGAGCTCATCCCTGGATTTCAGAGCAGCCAAAATTGGACTGAGGGCTGCTCTGCTCTGTCAAAATGGAAATTATTTTGTATATGCAGAAGCAGATACTCCTGTTCCTGGAAAACCTGGCTCCCAGAGTTTGGGAATCCAGCACTCTGAGCACTTCCTGAGGTGGGCAGAAGCTGAGCAGGAATCCCCAGACAGGATTTGGGCATCCACCTGTGTAATCCCTTAATTTTTGCTTTTCTATCATCCACCTTGCTGCCTTTTTCTCCTTTACCTCTTGAGGTTGGTTTGGTTCTTAGTGGAGTTTTTCAGGTTTTTTTTCCCCCCTGGATTCTTTCCTGACATCCTTGTCCAATATTAGCCTCATCTTCCCTTCTGTATATCCCTTTGTGACTCTTATCCTCCTCCCCTATATATTTACTCTCCTTTAGCACACCTCTTGTTTTTTCCTTTCTCAGAGTTTTTGCATTTTGTCCCTAATTTTGTGACAGTTTTTAGTTTCAGCAACAGCCTTGGTGATGTGCAGCCTCTAAAACCAGCAATCTGTTACCTGCCAAAAGATTGGAGCTCCTGCTGGGTGCCTTGTGCTCTTCAAAATTTAGATTAATTAATTTAAACTTGAAATTAAAAAGCAAGGCAAGGGGATACAGGAAACTCTGCCTCTGTGCTGGTGGTATAAGAGAAAAAATAATCCATGGTGGTTCTTTTGCTGCATTTTGGGTCAATTATATAGGTGTAGATTAAGAGAGTCACAGGAAAAAAAATATCCTAATATATAATGTATATAAATATATGTATAATTTATTTACCTTGAAAATGGTTGTCTAGAAAATTGGAGGCTTGCAAGTTAAATTATTGCAGTAATTTATCTCCTGGCTTTCTGAAAGTACTTTCTATCCCATGAGCCAGGAGTGCCTTCTGCCCTCAGCTGCTGACAAGGCTGCTCCCAGACCTAAACCCCTCAAGATTTTAGACTTATAATCAGAAAATGGATCCCAATGGATCCCAAA